>NC_045131.1:15370688-16022550 GCF_007655135.1 Punica granatum | reverse complement strand
AGAAAAAGAGTGTGAACATGAAAGAAAAGAAAGTAAAGTGCAGAAGGAAAAAGAGAAATGTGAAAAGGAAAAGATTGAGAGTTTAGCCATGGTAAGGAAAAATGAAGACAAAATGAGTTTCATTGCAAAAGAGAAAGAGATCAAGAGTGCGCTTAACGAAAATAAGCCAATGATCTTTTTCTTTAACAAAGAGGCCTATCTTTTTACTACTGACCTCGATTCTTCGTTACCCTATATTACTACATCTCTTTTGCAGGAATTCAAAGATGGTTTTCTCGAGCAAATGCCCCCGAAACAGCCACCAATCAAAAGGATTGAGTATCAAATTGACGATAATTCATACAAGTTAGATCTTCTAGATTCGAGGACGAATTCTTTTGAGGAGAGAGGGAACGATATGATCTAGCTGGAGGATCCTTTGCACGGCCATGAGGAAGGATCCTAGGATGAAGTGAGGCATTGGGACATGCATGTGCTAGCTGGACCAAGTACAAGAGCATGAGCCGAGCGAATTGAACAAGCCATGCAAAGGATGTTATTGGAAGTCCTTGGAGGAGAAGTCGAGCTCTTGGGCGAGAAGCACGTGGAACATGAAGCCATGACCATTAATATCTTAGAAGTCTATCTAGAAGATGATCCAAGTTCAAAGGGCTGAATTTGGACTAACTGCTCTCAAACATTTGGTTGCTTTCAATAAGTTGGCCTATTTCATTTTGGGCTCGTTCCACTTATGATTTATCCATTAGTCCATTTAGGTTATCAACTAGTATCTCTTTATAAATAGGCATGCGGCCTTCGTAGAGAAACATATCAGTTTTCAATCTTTTTTAGAGAGATTTTCTCCGAGCTATTCTTCAGCAACTTTACGGATATTGCAATTGTAATAACTTGTAATTCCTGACATTTATAATATTGGTTTCTAGCTTTTTATAGCTAGCAGGTCAATATTCCGTTTTATAATATTGGTTTGTGGCTCTTTATAGTCATCGTGTCAATATTCCTTGTCCTTGAAACCTTTATTGGACGATCTCGGGTTCAATCTCAATCTATTATTTTATTGGTCTCGCGGGAGGTTAGTCGAGGTTCGCATCAGTATGTCCTACAAGAAAAAACTTCAACAACGGCCATCGAGTGTCCGACTCTCGAAGAAAAGTACTTGGAGTTACTTGGGGATGATGGTGACTTGCTTTGGACTGATAAGGTGAAAAAACACAGGTTGCAAGCGTGCGGTAAGGACTCGAAATTTATCAATAATGTGGCTTTTGATGTTCATGCTTTGGTCAAGCATATTGATAGCACATGCTGAGGTCAGGCAGAGAAGCCTAAGAGGAAGGTGGAGCTTTTGTCAAACGCTCCAGTAACTCAGCCTGGCGCAAAGATTATTCAGGGTAGATCTAAGTGGAGGCTGAGATCTTTACAGTAGAATATCTAGCGAGCAGGAGGAAGGTAGAGTGAGCGGCTGAGACCTCAGGAACGCTGTGGGTTTGTGGAGTTGGTGGTCTCATGTGATGCTGAAGTCAAGAATACAACTTGTCGACAGTTTAGCTTCAATGGGTGCATTATAGTGAAGCTGAGGAAGCTCAGCGCCTCGCACGAGTCCAAGAGTGGCTTGGACTTGAGCGATAACACAGGATGAGGTGGAGCCCATGAAAGGCTATGAAGTACAAGTTGAGTCTAGATCGATGTGGACTTGGTGGAATACGAGCTAATGTGGAGATTGTTGGGGTATGTCTTGTATTCAGCGGAGAACCTGAAGACTCGAAGGAAATGAGGTAGAATCAACCAAAGAGATAAGAACGTGTAGTGACCGCTGTCAAGGGAACCCAACTTGGTCAGGAGGTTGCGGAATAATATTGAGACCGCAGTCAGGTTTGATGAGATAGAGGTCTGGTGACGAGGTGATCGCGATCAGGTATGGGCAGACCGCAGTCACAAGGTCTGCTCACATAGGATCAACAAGATTTCAATATCTTCGGGCGTGATATTTTGTATCTTGTTTCCTACAATAAAGGGATATATTCTAGGGATTTTTATGATATATTTCTAGGATATTTAGGATCTTGAATCTATAAATACGGACGAGGCTTATAAGATATTTAGAGTGCGTTTGGATTGAGAGTTGAGTTGAGTTGAGTTTTGATTTTAATTGGTTTGTAATGATTGTATGGTTGAATTATGAGAAAAAGTGTGAAAAAATAATAAATAATTGAGAGAAAATAATGATTAAGTAATGATTGTGTTGTTGAATTGTGAAAAAGTAATGAATAGTTGAGAGAATTTAATATTAAAAATTGAATTGAATGGTTAAAAAAATTTTAAAAATAAAAAAAGTAATGATTATGATGTTGAATTGAAGATAAGTGGAGTTGAGTTGAGTTGAGTTGAATATTTTTTCGAAAACAAACACACCCTTAACGTGTATGAGATTGAAAAATCACATGTAATCTTCTTAGGAAGTTCTCAAGTTATTCTCTTGGAGTCTCTAGGATTTATAGAGTGAGAGAGTGGTGAGAATTGAGAGCATTGTGAGACTCTACTCGGGTTGGTATTATAACGGAGAATGGAAAACACGAGTGTGATCTCAAGATTGTAATCTCCGGTTTTATTGATCTAGTGGAAAATCTTACTTTGTTCGTGGATATTTCTCTTACCTTGAGACTTTTACTACGTATATCCCAGTGTTCATTATTCTTTCTTCTTGGTTTAATTCCTCTAATTCGACATCATTCTCAACAAATATTTATGCAATGCACGAATCTAAATAAGTAGTTCTTCATAATATATATATATATATATATATATATATATATATATATATATATGGGCAACTTATTATAATGGCATTAAGTATGGGATCTCCTGGGGTAATATAAAATAATAAATACAATACTTGGTCAAGAGCTATCCAATATATAGTGTTATTAGATTTTAAGCCATCTTCGATTCTTGTATGTATTTTACTGGCTGCACCTATGAGAATCTAATGACTTAGGAAGACTATGGAATTCGTCTCCTAAAGTCCTA
This sequence comes from Punica granatum, assembly GCF_007655135.1. Lineage (NCBI taxonomy): Eukaryota > Viridiplantae > Streptophyta > Magnoliopsida > Myrtales > Lythraceae > Punica > Punica granatum. Next base: position 16,019,526 of record NC_045131.1, on the reverse strand, counting down.
ACCAAAAGTGCTCGATTTTTATTATTCCATGAAGGACAACTTTGATCTTACTTCTGGAATGATTTCAGCATTACAAGACTATTGTTTCTCCACCACCAAGAGACATTCCCTTAGCCAAATGCGACTTACCTATGTTGTTTTTTTAAATGTAAATCTACAAAATATTATTTGTATAGAAAGTAAGTAATAATAAGTAGTTCATATTTACATTCGCCTATGTTAAATGCAAATATTTGATAGAATTATGAAGGAAATAAATAATAAAATGATGAGAATATCTATAAAAATTTAGACGCTCTCTTTGATCATTGTAGAGGTCATTTCAACAAATAAATAAATGAATTCAGTAAAATATTTTGAAAATTAAAGATGCTCTCTCTCAAATTGGAATTTCAGAATCAATGTGAATGAATGGGGATAATGCTAATGGAATATTGATAGCCACTAACAATTTTCTATATATAACATGCCAAATTAAATACATAGTAATTATTAGTAGCAATAACTACTTTTACATAAATAGGGAAGTAATTTAAAAAATAAATGAAATTAGCATAATATGAGGGTGTAGCTCTATATATGCTTTTAGTCCATCTATAAAAAGTCGCACTATTTACAAGGCTGGTTCTGTTTGGCCTGTATTCCTCCAATGTGTAGTAAACCTGTAGAGTAAGTAAAAACACAATCTTCTTAGAGATGGAGGGCCCCTTGCCTCGCCTTCTCTATCCAGAATTAAACAGGTTTCTTTTAAAAACTGTTCTAAGTAATTTGACTTCATTTCACTTTTTATCTGTTTGATTTCTGATTTTGTGTGTTTGTATATATACGCTATCAATTACCCTAACTCTCATCCTTTGTAAAAGTGACTCCAAGAGGAGCATATCTGTATTGAAAACTTTTCTAAATGATCTCACTTCATTTCTTCTTCATTTCTTTCATTTCTTATCCCTGATGATATATTCAACTTCTCAACGGTAATAATTATTCCACCTATTATCTCCTTGAGTGGTATATTCTCATTACATAATTCCCCATTTCAAAGGTAATAAATATTCTTGAGATATATCTTTTGTCTAAGTCTTTATTGTAATTTTAGATACGAGCTCAAATATCATATTTGGAAGTCACGTTTTATCATTTTTTTGATAATAATATGCTTATTAATATTTGGATCAACACGTCTACCATGATATGAGATGTCAAACAATCATTATATCTTTAGATATATCTTAATATATGGCACATGGGAAGAAAATTTCTCTCTCGAGATTTTTTTTATTTGATGTTCTATAATGAATCCGTTTGTGAATTATGATTTTGTTAGTCATGTATATAGTATTTTAATTTCTTATATCCTTAATAATAACTATGGATGCCAGAAAGCAAAAGCTAATGATTTAATTAACTTTTTTGGTTACAAAAGGAAAAATTGGCACTTAAAATCTTACTAATTAGAATTGAACCTGAAAGTTCTTTATTCTTGGGTAAAAGCGTATGTCACTATACCACACCCTCTTTCTGAAAGATTTTATTAATTTGGGATTTATTATTATGATCTTCGACATTCTTCTCATGTTGTTATTAAATAGAAAAGGGCGCCATAGGAAGTTTCTTGAGACGAATTGTTGTAAATGTTTATACATTTTATGGCATCGCAAGAATTTATGGACTTCATTTCGTCATCATTTGCTATAATAAAATTTGAAGTATTGATTTAGTGGAAAATAAATTAGCAAGCGTACTTTTTGTTAAACAATAAATAAGAAAAAAAAGGAAAACCAAATTTACATCTTATTTTTGGTAGGAGCAAACACACATCTTAGGGGAAAAATTATTGATTTATATTCTTTCTTAAAGTGATAATGTTAATTGATTACAGAAGAATGCTATCAAAAACCTGAAATAGTTAGAATAACAAAAATAAAATGATTTCTTCATCTTAAAAGAGGTGATCTATGTATTCTCATTCTATTAATATATAAATAAGATTTAATTTCGAGGAAATCACAAACCATGCTATTAGTAGTTGAGAAGATTTTATGAAGGATGTTATAGCAATAATAGTGTTAAATATTGAATGTTTAATTCCGTGTAAATTTCTAACAATCTTTTAATAATAAACAAGCTTAGTAGTATATCCAATTTTACGAAATACATAATTATAAAAAGTATAATTAAATGCGTGAACCGTTATTTCAATATATAAATTCATTTTTATCCCTTGACAAATATTGCTGCTATTAGATGTCATAAACAATGGAAAAATGAGATACTCCTTATGGAAATATAAAAATTAAACTGAAAAACTAAATTTTGAATTCTAGATGCTTAAGTGTAAGTGAAGTAATGATTAAAATATGGGATAGAGTAAGATAGGTAAAATAATATTCTTAGTAAAAAATCCAGTATGATAATTTTTTTTTTGTAAAAAGAGAGCTTGGTGTGATAATATTTTACATGTCATGAATTTGGTGATTAATATGAAATTAATGGTATGAATTTTGACAACACTTCATAAAGTATTAAGTTATACGAGGCAACTTATTATAATGGCATTAAGTAGGGAAAACTGGCTTTCATGGAATAATATAAATAGAGCACTTGGTTTTTTTTTTTTGGCTGAATAAGCACTTGGTTAGAACTGTAGGAGCAATCCCATAGTCTTAATAGGTTCGGCCATCTTTAATTCTCTTAAGTATTAAACTGGCATAATACTTATGAGAATCGAAGATGGCCTAATACTTATTAAGATTATTGGATTTGCTCTTAAAATCCTAGCTAAGTGTTCTATTTATATTATTCTTTGAAGGACAACTTTCCCATGCTTAGTGCCATTATACTAAATTGCCTTGTACACTTTCTGAAGCATTGCCAATATTTATACCATCAATAATGTCATGGTAATACAATCACCATTCACATGGCGAGTATTATCATATACTAATAATCCTTCTATGAGTTCTCTCCCTTCGAGAGGATTACCACACTATATTTAGATTCTTTATCTTACTTCTTGAATGATTTCAGCACTACAAGACTGTTGTTCCCCTATTGCAAGAGGTATTTCCATAGCCAAATATCATCGATCGTAGATATATATACATATATATATATATATATATATATATATAGAGAGAGAGAGAGAGAGAGAGAGAGAGAGAGAGAGAGAGAGAGAGCCGTAAAGTCAAATTATGTCAAGTTTTGTGCATCAATTCACCAATCCAAGTGGATAAGATCATAAAAGCCAGCTCTCTTAATGGCCATATAGAGAACCACATGTTTTGGTGGAAGAATTACTTACAATGATTGACAACTCCATCAAAGGTAGGGTTATAGGTTCACATTTGTAGGCTTAATTGATGCCAGATTGTTCACTTTAGGTTAATTTTTACTAGTTTTCTTTTAATTCTATTTCATTTGCATTTTAATACGTTAAGTAGTTTCGATTAGCTTATGGTTCATTTTGGTTTAATTTTGAGCAGTTGACTGAAGTTTACAGCCTCTAAATTTTCGATATTTTTGAGGTTAGACTTCAGCAATATGGTGCAAATTACATATCATTGGAAAGTTTAGCGAGTAAGAAACACTGAGCGTTTTATCATTTGGAGTTCTAACAAGAAAGTTACGTCCAATCAAAATAAGGCAGGCGACCAGATTTTTCTGAAAATTTTGAATGTCGAACCTGACCAGCCATCCATTTTCTTTTGGGATTCTTTACGTGGGACTTAAGTTTGTTTTTAGTTGAAATTGATGTGAACATATTTAGATGCTTCTAATTACAGAGTTGTAATATATATTTTTAAAATATAGGAAGATACTCTATAAATCTTTGGAGATGGGCAGTTAAATTTTAAATTAGGAAATTATCTATAGGAGAGATATTTTGGAGGAGATTGAAGGCTCATTAAAAAAGGTGAATTGGAGGCTGATCTAAGTATTACAAGGGGAATACTCACCATTCTACTTAAAACAGTGATTCCATTTGGAAGAGTGTCAAAGTCAAGCAAGAAAAAACAAGAAAATTTAACATGGATTGAATTAGTCATGACCTATTAAACTTTGTATTACCAAAGTGCACATTGATAATCCAATTACAAGACCCAAGAGCCAATCCTATAGATTCAAGCAAATTCAACTGGATCTAAGCAATCTATTCGGCCAATACTATACCAACATTAATCCAAGTCAACAATTAATCCACTTTAGAGTAATTAAATTGTTTTTTATTTGGTCGAATTAGTGCGTTTTAGTTCGGTTTAGTATTGAAGAGGTTTCGGCTCATTCTCGGGCGAGAACGATCATCGATGAGAAGATGCGTGGTTGAAAATATCGATAAATAAATTATCTGGGTGAATCTTAAATTAAAAAAAAAAAGACATGTGTACAGCCATGATCTTACGTAAGGATATCCGATGGACAAAAAATGAAACAAGCATAGTAATTATTTTTTGCTACCAAATGTTGTAGCATCTCCATACATACATATATATATATATATATGACCTGAGCTAAGGCGGGCTCGGCATGAAGTCTTGGAATGCCTGGAATACATGGTGGAATTTTCTCAAATTTTTATTTTTTAAGAAAATCATGAATTTTTAAATTTTAATAATAATTTAATATTTTCTCATAAGATTAGGATAAAACATTATATTTTAAAATTTTCTGATGAGGTGTTATTAGTCAATTAATATTTAATAGCTGACGAAATTTAAAATTCTTTTAAGTTAAATATAAATTGTGTGATAAGACATGGATACTACAAAATGTTGTTTGAATTTTTTATAACATTTTATCATCTACATATTATTTAGCAAATTATGAATCTGTTAGTTTTAATTTTAAATAAACATTTTATAATAAAATATGGTTATTTATCGAATAGTTTTTTTGAATTTTTGGTAATATGTGTTTATCTGTATAGTATTTTTATTGTTTTCAAATTTAAAATAATAAATCTCAAATTATTTCATTTTTTATTTTTATAATATTGTTTAAGAAATCACATATTCGTAAACTTTTTATTTGAAATAAATATTTCTGATAACATGTGTTTATCTAAAATTTTTTTTAAAAAAATTTCCTAATTAGATTGTTATATACTGAATATTTAATAATCTTAATTTTTTCTGTTATTATTGAGCAAATTTATTATTGACGATTTGATTTTGATAAATATCTTCGGCAAAAGATCGGATTGGCAGCAAGCCCAGGTTTGAGACTCCAGCACGATAAGTACGGAGTATAGTCCGCATTAAAGTCTTCCCCCTTCACCGGTCTACTATGTCTCTGCATTTGTAGCCCACAGCTTTAATTATATTAGTGCCCGTAGATCTGTTGTTGTAAGGGTTGAACGGTTAAATGTGTTTTAGTGGGCCTTTTCTGTTTTCGTTTCTGTGTAAATAGAGGCCGACTATATTATGATAAATGTCAAAATCTTTGCCCAATGGAATTAGGCTACACCAAATTATTGACAGATCATATAATTAAGATGAGGAACAAAGAATCTCACAAGAACTCGTTTCATCTTGAAATTGGTCGCAAATATGATTGATTTTTTACATTATTTTTGCTAAAAGCTAAATTCTAAATTTCTAAGTGCACGATGGATGACCATAAACTAAGCACAAGAGATGACATATATATTATATCCGAAAGGAATTAACCCTCTTATGCTAATTGTGCAAAACTAAGTACGATATCTATATCAATTGGGCGATAGCGCCATCCAGAGGTTCCATAAATTTGTCGAGGGAGCTCAGTGATGCTTTAATTCCACAAGCAATTTAATCATATGATAGGATAGGATACGGCTGGAATGTAATTGGGTGCTAACTTTTGCATGAAAGTGGCATGAGTAGAGAATGGGACCAATAGTGGAAGCACAATAAGCAGAGAGTTTGAAAAGCATATTGGTCCCCCTTCTCATCTCTCCTTCATTCAAGATTTTTTTTTTAAAAAAAAATTTTGAATAAAATAATATTAGAATGGATGAGAAGTCCTCGTATTGTACCATCCTTTTAAATTTTTTGGTCTTATCTCATCATGTTATATGAAAAAATGCCGATCAAATTGTATCTGATTATTATAGATAAAGAAATGAACGTTAATTATTATGAGATTTGATTATTTAAAAATTTTCCCTTTCATCGCTGCATGCTTCGCTGTCTATTTAGTTAGGTCCATGAGGCCATTAACTTCATAGCAGAGCAAGTATAATTAGTGGATTGCTCCAAGGACCAAGGGCCTTGTTAATTATTTTCTTTATCAAACTTTCTAACTGGGGTTACATTTGGTTTATTCTATAAATAAATATTAGTTACTTCCTTTTAAGTTTTAGATATATTATATATTAAGTAATTTTTTTAATAAGTAAAAATTGAAAGGAAACGCCGTCTGTGGGAATCGAACCCACGACCACATGGTTAAAAGCCATGCGCTCTACCGGCTGAGCTAAGACGGCTCTGTTTTATCAATTAATCTTATTTATTATTTTATCACTTTTATTGGTTTAGGAAGATTGTACATTCTGAAATAGTAGGCTTTGACTGCTGCGGAGGTGATTTTGGGTAAACATTTTATGAATTGTAATTTCAGTACAATTAATATACATATATATATATATATTCATGATTGATGTCTTTCTGATTTCTCTATACTCCATAGTGGTGATGAAACGGGTACGTATCATCGATGTTTGAAGTATCTAACATCATCATCATCAACCTTCCCATGCCTTTCCCAGAGCGTATCATCTCCCTTTTGGTCACTTCTCAGTATCACTTCCATGTAAATCTATTTAGGCCAATTCAACTCTTCTATTAGATTTCGCCATTAAGTGAAGGTGTGAACTGTAAGACGTCCATGGATATAACATATGTGACCACTCATATCATCTTTCCTCTCCACTCGTATTATGGATATAACATATGTGAAGAATCACGAGTATTATGGGTCATACTTCACGTATATCTTGAAAACGACGGTTCTTTTGCTACAATCTTGTCACTGCTCTTTCATGTTACATAGGATTTAGGTTACCCAGATATTTCATCGACTATTATAAAAGCTCAATAAATGAACATTTAGAAAATCTCTTCCAACATAGCTTATGCTTGAACAAATTCAATGGTCGGTTTTGTGGTACGTAATTTATGAAGAAGGGTTGGAGGCAGTAGGGAGGACGTTGGAGAAGGTTAAACTCGACGATTCGGGAGTGCCATATGTAGCCACCAATGAGGCTATAATTAATCATGTAAACAATACTTTTGTTTAAACAAATCCGGAATGAAAATTAAAATTAATCAAATTTGGATATATAGTTGGATCGTACTTATGATTCTCATTTGATGGCCGAGTGATAACGAGTTTGGATCTGTTGCATGTTCTTTTGTGCGAGTCTCTCCTCTGAAATGCTCACAGTTCTCCTTATCAAGAGTTCTACGTGTGGTCGGTTTAACCTTTGCTTCTGTCATATTTAACTCCGGGGATCATATTGGTAAAACTAATCCGCACTAGCCAATCCAAATTTTGCGAATGGAATTTGGGGTGGTTGCTTCTTGTTAGGTTAGATATTATGTTAGTCAAAACTATCGAAGCTCGGACAGTCGTGACTCGTGACTAACCACACTTGCCTAAGACCTCTATTTGATTTGAAAAAAAAAAATCATCGAATGCGAAACAGAACACATATTTCTTGATAAAATATTACTACGGAGAGGATTGGCTGGACATCCTTTTTTTTTTTTTTTTGTCATCGTATGCTTTGGACCTTTAGGACCACAACTACTTTTTCACTGGGGGCAAACTGTCCATGTGGGTGGTCTAAGAATGGCTTTGTCTCAACAAAAGAGCACACCAACTCCCACTATGCCCGCCCCCTCCTTTAACTTTTTTGACAAAATTTCTCTTCTTTTGCTTTTGGTCTTTTATCCTTTTTTTCCTTCTTTATTATCAAATCAAAATGAGTTACATCCAATGTTCAGGCTGATGATTAATTCTTAAATTCAAACAGGTTGAACGGTGTTACGTTTATCTTACTAGTGAAACTAATGATCGAATGTTTGCTATGTTGGATAAATAGGAGTAGAAAGAACTTATAAGACCACAAGCACACCACTAAAAAATATTAACCGCTAATAATGATGTCATTGGACTATACATATGAATTCTATATCTCTTCCTTACATGTATAGACTACCAAGGTGGTAGCCTAGCTGATAACGGACTTTGTCTTCCAAAGGGGAGGTCAACGGATCGAAACTCGACTTAAACACGAAAGCGCTTGCGTTAATAGACCATTGTCCTCTACCTTATGGAAATTGTTCTGGTCCACCGTGCGCTTTGATGGGGTCATGGTGACCTTGGTGGATTATGTCTCACTGAGCTCTTTACCAATTCGGGCAAATGAAACATTCCATGACAGCTGTGGAGCCCCTTTGACCTCCCTTCCTGGCCTCTTATTCAGCAAAAAAAAAAAACGGATTACAGGAGGCGACAAAGCTAGTACTGGAAAGGAATTGAAATTAAGGAGGAGAATATAATTGAATTTTTTATTTAACATTTTGGTCTTTCTAAACCTTAATAATAAATAGGTAATGCAATAAAACTGACTATCAAAAGATAAATATTACTCTCTTACTCTTCGAGAAACAATATAACATATTCCATCAATTATAAATATTAACTAGTAAAAAAGCAATCCACAGTCCGAGCCGGGATGGCGGGTCTGCCATTGTCGTTGCCACCACCAATCAACCTCCATCTTGGACCTTCAGACCGACCTCTTCTGTCTGGTCTCGACACGGTGAGGCCAGATCTAGTGTAAGAATTAATTGTTGGTATTAATTACTCCTAACTTTTGAAACTGACAAGTATCTTCTTAGGAATATTATAACTTTTTCAAGCGACAGTGTCAACTAATCAACATTGAGGTTTGTCTTTGTCTTATTGTGTATACATGGGAATGTTGTCTATGGAAAACCTAATCCACAGTTCTGTTACTAGCGGGATGATTGAAAGTGACATTAGATTTAAGAACCTCTAGTCCTTCCTCCAGTCAATCTCAAGTTCCAAAGAATTCTACTCACATATATGTCGTTTTACATAAAAGTATTTAGTGGAAAGGGACAGGGCATGGAAAAGAAGCTCATTGAGAGCAGATGGAGAAGTTGCAACCCACTCCTGATTGTGGGTTCATATACGTACATGGAGGAGTGGGTATAAAATTCTGGACCTGACAAAAATTAACAAAGAATAATATATGAATCTTGTCATAACTTTATGGCATTAAGTAAATTTGTTACGTTGAAAAGAAAATGGTTATTTCAACGAATAAGCTAAATACACCCGAGGTTTCACCAATTAAAAAAAAAAACGAACCGTTGTCTTACATGTTGCTAATTCTTCATACTATGAGCAATAATGTTGTCTAGTCTCCCTTTGTGATCATAAGATCGTATGGGTAGTCCTTTGCAAGTTTTAATTTATTTTCATGTAATTTATCCAAGTGGCAGATCTAGGACTCGAGATTGTTTGAGAGTCGACAGTTAGCAGATGCAGATAGACTTCTATTATGATTTTAATAATGTATTATTCGATCACTTGTCTTATTTCATTTTAGCATATTAAATCATTAAAGCCCAAACTGATATTAAAATATCTTAAAATTGTTTTAAATTCTCCATGTATCAATATCTTCATATCAACAATATTGTCAAATTTACTTTTTCAGAATAAGAAAGATCTCTACTCACCGACCGACAGAGGAAGCAACCCGTCTGATGCGGTGGGTGCCTTTTTTATTTCACAATTATTGAGTGACATATAATTCCGTCTAAACTAGATTATAAGAAAGAAGTTTTGAAGCTCCTAAGAATAAATAAGAACTTTAAAGTTGTCGAGGATGAAAAGTCTAATTAAGAGGTGAGATGATGAGACTTATTCTTTTTCGGGTACAAAGTAGGCACATGGCTATAGTATAAAGTATAATGTAATATAAACATTAGTAGCTAATATAAAGGGGCACAGATAGTCATATCACGAGAATCAAATCTAGAACCTCTTGATTACCGAGCGAAAGCATGCGTCACTGCACTACACTTTCTTTAATATGATAAGAGTTATTTTGATATAGGCAAAGATATTAGAGGAGACTACTAACACTATCATCTTCAAATTTTCCCGTAACCACCACTTTAGTCCCCAAATTAAAATTGACATCGATTATGTCCTTGCGTTTTGATTTTGTCTTACACTTTGGTCCCGGTATTAAATGATGAGATAGAAATCTGAAGTGGAGCATGAGTTGGCACTCACGGTGTCAATTAAGCCACATAATGACGTAAACGAAGTCATTCCCAAGAAAAAATGACGTCGTTTTTAGAGATTTTTTTTTTTAAAAAAATACTATTGTTCATCTTCTTTCTCGAGAAGATGAACAGTAGTTACCGCCTCTTCCATGTCGTGTGGTTTACTATCTACTGTACCAGAAGAAGCCGCCGATGATACCAAAATAAAGGAACATGAGAGCATTTGGAGCTCTCCCCCGCAATTCCCTTTACTCCGTCCCTCTCCTCCCCTCTTCCAATCCCACCAAACCCACTCCTACCCTTCTCTGGTTAGCCCCACTCCCTCCATTTTTTACTGGCTCAACCCGCATATCCGGCCGGAAACCTAACCTTCTCTGCCCAGTTGAAAGAGCCCTAACGTTATTTGATATTTTAAAATTAAAAAATAAAAAATTGTCGTTTATCTTCTTCTTCGAGAAGATGAATAGTAGCTTTAGCGAGCCCGGCTCTCGAGCCACCCAAGGCTCCAAGACCCACGGGTGGGTTTGTGCGGGGCTCGCGAACCCAACCCTTGGGGTTGCGAGCCCTCCTTCTCGACGAACCCAGGCTTAGGAGCCCTAGGTTTATAGAGAGAGAAACTCGCGAGTCCTGGGTGGCTCGAGAGCATGGGCTAGGAGGCCGCGAGCCTCCGAATTCGTGGCCAAACCATCTAAGCTCCGCCCCTCCATGTTTTCCTTTTTTTTTTTTTTTATAATTATTTTCTAAATTTTCTAGAAACAACGTCATTTCTTCTTGTTTTAGGCAATATCATTCAAAAATAATATACTTGACGGCGACAGTGCCAACTCGTGCTCCACGTCAGCTTTCCATCCAGGCATTTAATACCAGGACCAAACTATAAGACATAATCAAAATGTGGGGACGAAATCTGTGGCAATTTTAATTTGGGGACTAAAGTGATGGCTATGGGAAAATTCGAGGATGAAAGGGTAGTGGTCTCATATTAGAGTATGAGAATACTTGAGATGAATTCTGCCTGTGGAGAATTTTTATCCTTTTTTCCCACATTTGAGAGCAAGGTTATTAGGATTGCAATTCTACCTAGGATGAGAAGTAAGTCGTGGAATCAAGAATCATAGGATCAATCGAGAATCGGAAGATCCTCAGTATAATTAAAATTATATATAAATAAATTGTATGCTTTCATGTCCATCACAACTCCTATTCACCATCACCTGACTTTTAGCTATCATAAAAAATTCATGTTCATACGATATCAAGTTTTGAAAAGACCAATCACCAATAATACATCATTAGAAAAACACAAGGCATCGTTCACAAGTTATCAAAATGCAAAAATGACATTATCAAATAGAAGTAACAAAGTAATAATAAAAAAAAGCATATCACACGTCATCAAAATTATAGTGAAAATCATCATTAACACCAACATCGTCATCATCCTTAGGATCAAATTTATCTTCTCCAAGGAGCTACAAGCCATCAACTATGGCACTTAGGACTTAACGTATGAGCTTAACATATATGGACTTGGGCCAATTTCTTAAAAACTATGTATAATGTAAGATCGCTAAGATCGCACAGATACTAAAATCCTAGAAATAAGATCGAGATCTCACTATTATCCTACAATTTAGATTCTTAGAGTAAGATCAGGATTGGAAACTTGTCCATGGATCATAAGATTGTAAGATTCTAAGAGCTGACTCGAGATCGTGACAACTTTGTTCAAGAGAGATTGACAAAAGAGGGGTTCAAATATATTTCTGCAACAATACCTACTAGGAATGTTTAGACTCCATTTGGGAGTGTTGTTACTTTTTTTGCCTGATTTTTTTTTCCTTTTGCTGGATGGAAGTGTTGTTACTTATGTAAAGTACTAAAATATAAATACAGAAAAATAAGTGATGATTTTAAAATTAACACTTGAAATAGAAGAAAGTAAAAACAGTTTTTATAAGCACATACTCCTCTGCATAATAAAATTACATTTTTAACAACGGAAATTAGTCAAACTATGGTTTGAAACAATTCATGAAACGCTACTTTTGCTTAAAAATTAATAAAATAAACATTTATCTAACATCTACCGCATTACTATACGAAGCCTAAAAAGTAGCTAAATTTTTTTAAAAAAAAGTGTTTAGACTTGTTAATCCATTTCTTTAACTTTTTAAAAGGTCAATGGGGACAGTTGACCCCATATATCTGTGCCACTCTGTTTATAAATCAGAGTTGCATTTTCTATTGTTCCATTCCTAGATGTACTTATTGTCAAATTTACATACACCACATAATTCTGATTTTACTCGTCTTTATAATCATTGTCCTAGAATTTTCTGACCCAGCTGTAAACATTGAGGACCCGCCATCACCAACTCCTCTGGATGTTATATTTCTATTACTTTTTATTATATATATATATATATATTGCTAAAAGTTATTACATATGAGACCACAAATCTAGTAAGAAATGTGGGAAAAGAAAATAAAAGGGCATGAAAAATTCTATATAATGGGAATCAAGCATAACATGTCTTGTTAATTAGTCAGGGTTTTGTGCCCATACCCGTAGTATTAATCTCATTTTGTTTTACCCATTGATTTGCATGGATTATGCTACTAATTAATTTGTAGATTGAGAAAGGGAACAAAAAGGATTTTTTTTTGTTGGATTTATTGGGAGGGTCCTACGGTCATATGAGTGGTCACTTTGCATTGTGCATGATTATGTAGACGCATGCCTAAATAAGGTTTACTTTTTACTTAGTTTATTTTTTCGATGACCACAGGTATTTACTTGCTGAAACTAATCTTGTGTTGATCATGGAAGTATAAGGCAATGAGAAGTTTAGTGAAAATCTAATTCAAAACCTCTTAATCCCTAGTCGAGAATCATGTCATAATGCTAGTTCCTCTTTATCGGTTACTCTTTTTCTCTGTAAGTTTTATCGGTTGCTTTCTATTTAGGCTTTGTTTTTTTAGGTAAAATTGACAATTTGGTCCCTAAAATATACACCTCACGACAAATTGGTCCCTGAAATATATTTTGTGTACTAATTGGTTCGAATGTTTCAAACATTAGAACCAATTGGTCCTTCCGTTCGAATAAATGGCAAGTCCCTGATGAAACGTGCCTCTCATGGCCGTTAATTGCCACTCTGTTGGTTGTCCCTCAATTCAAAGCCTTCCTCCCTTTCCCTTTCCCTGTTTTGAATGGAAACCTTAAAACCCGACAACAAAGAACGCAAAAACAACAAAAAAACATGAATAGCAGAGAACCCAAGAACCAGAGAATAGAAAAAAAAGCCATGAATCGCTTGATCCCAGCAAAAATAGCAAAAACAACCTGATATAGGTCAATGCCATTTCTCCAGCTATTGGCCCTTCTCCGCTAATATCAAGTATGTCGTGGATCGAGTGATTTGCCTATTCTTTTGGCTTTGATGCGCGTTGTTCGGAGCCTTCTCCAGAATCCTCACATTAAACATTATATCCTTCGAGATTATCCTGCTCACTAACCTCATCATCATTCCTTCATAAAACCAAACAATATAGTAAGTATAAACTTAATAATTTAGCTTGCAACAATGAAGACAATCAGTGAAGACAATGTCAACAACAAAAGGCTGCAAAGCTCACATTTGGAATGAAGAACTGCAGAGGAGACAGAATTGGACCAATTCAAAAATCCATTATCTCATACCAAACAAAAAGCATAAATAGATATATCAAGAGAGAGAGGCAAATGAGACTCAGATGAAGTTCCGTAGAAGAAGAACACATAGACAATCAACAGGGCATCCAATTCTACGGATGGCATCAGAACATTGCTACGGAAACCAATGCTTCATCTCAAAACATTTCTATGGAAACCAAGAGCAATTGAAAGCATTTCATAACGACAACTTCCTATGACAATTTGATTGGAGGGAAGCTTCATGGCATTAGATAATAAGCGAAGTTTCAGTATGGCGGGTGATGAGAATCATGGGCATGACAATGATGAGGCTGATGCACACGAGCTTGGAAGTCGGACTCGTGAAGAGGGAGTTGAAGCACAAGATCTTGGAGGCTTGCATGTTCCGAGTGAGCCAATCACACGGGCGAAGGCCAAATAAATCCAACAAGCTATAGAGAGCTTGCTGATGGGCTTTTTGGGCCAAGAGGAGTCTAATTCAATTGGGTCTCCAAAGGCCTTTATTCAACTGACTTGCCATGAGATGCTGAAGATGGAATAAAAGACTGCCAACTATTCTAGATAGCCTTTTTTCAGTTTCCTTTGCTATTTTTAGCTTTAGGAAACTAAGGTTATTCCAGTTGCCTAGTTTATTAATTTCCAGTTTCTCCTAGGTTTATATAAAGGAGATTGAGTAGGTGATCAGAGGTAGACTATTCTGGTATTTTGGTGAGATTTTCTTCTTTGTTCTTCATTGAACTCCTTCGGATGAACAAGTGTGACAGCTTGTGATTGTTCGGTACATTTTGATATTATTGGTTCTTGTTTCTTCATAAACAACGGGTCAATAATCCTTGTCTTGATATTGTTGGTTCTTGTTTCTATATAAATAACGGGTCAATAATCCTCTTAATCTAAATCTGTATTTGGCAATCTAGGAATCGATTCAAGTTGATCGTCGAGTTTCACAATCTTTCATGAGGTCCGCATCAGTGGAGTTCTAAAACCCAACTTAATCTTGTAACTAAACAATGAAAATGATCACCGTACATGTATTATGCGACCAAAAACACCAGACACAGCATTTCCCAAGCAAATTTCACACAAAAATTGTGTGATAAAGCCACAGCTAGTGGTAAGCAAAGCAGAAGAATGCAAGATAAACAACCGCAGATTACCCAACATTTAAACAGAGAACCAAACATGCCATTAACTCTGCAAGATAGTACCTCCAAACCATAAACTCAATTGACTGGTAAACAAAACATTGATTGTACTATACATTTGTCCCGGAAAACCCCCAAAACAAACCAAAACTGCCCAAACGACCTACAATCAGGAATTTTATTGACATGGTCCCCATGTGCAACGCAAATCAATAGCTTTCGAGCGATTGAGCAAACTCTACAGCGGTTGATCCCAAGTGCTTCTCACCGAAAAACGACCAACAATCAAAATTGCTACTTCGGAAGATCACTGGCGACACTCTAAATTGCAGAAATCTTGAGGTGTTTGGTTGAATTTGATGATTGGAGTGGAAGCAGGTAGCTCAATTAGGGTTTGATTGAATTTTGGGAGAAGCACCAAGTTGGGGCAATTTGGGACGGGAAGGATTTTGGAAGGCTTTGACTTGAGGGACGACCAATAGTGACAATTAACGGCCATAAGAGGCACATTCTGTCAGAGACCTGCCATTTATTCGAACAAAAGGACCAATTGGTTCTAACGTTTGAAACGTTCGGACCAATTAGTACACCGAATATATTTCAAGGATTAATTTGCCGTGAAGTGTATATTTTAGGAACCAAATTATTAATTTTGTCGTTTTTTTATGATTACTCTTTATCTAGTTTTAAATGAGGCCTGACATTTATTTAATGTACAAACGAGTTAATTTATTGCATTGGCTTGGGAGATCATGTATTTTATACAGAAGCGGCTTGTTTATGTCGCTGAAAGGGGTTTGACTTTTGGAATGGAAACAATTCAGGTGTCAAAATTATGAAGCTTGATCCAAGTGATTCTCTCCGACATTCATGGAGAAAATGAAGAGATAACCTATTAATTACGATCCCAAATGTTCTAGAAATTATATCTTTGTTACAAGAAAGTTTTCCATGAGAACGCTTTTTGAGAAAATACTATTAAGATTCTTGCAATTAATTGACATTATGGTCCATCATTCGTACACTTGATGGATCATCTACTCATTCGTTTGAATTCAATTGATACTTTCTTTACGACGTGGACTAAAATAGGGTTACCTAATAATTGCTTGTCAGCCCCGAGACTAGACTTTGCGGTATTAAAATGCCCGCATTACGCGTCGCTAAATGATCTATGGGATATTAACTGTGCCAGGTTTAATAATAATGGGAATACAAGAGCTATAGTTGAGGAAATTTGAGTAAGCATTGACAATAAATTGCAAAGCAATTAAACTCCAAAGTTTTGCAACCAAAAGCACATGGCGCTGCTAAGGACAGATTAATTATACGTCAATGGGCTGACCTGACTCATGTCTGGATCGATCAGGATCAATTAATCTTTCAGATATTCAGTGGTGTAGGGACAAAGAAAAAACAAATTGAACATCCATTTTCTATCGTTGGAATTGGAACATATGATTATTTTGCACAACATTCAAGTAACACATTTCGTTTCGATAAATAAGTATTGGCAAGGTTTACACACTCGATGTCATCAAATTCATGCGTACAATTAATCAACTCTTTTCTTTTCATATAAAACTTTGCTTAGTTTCACACCTAATTTCTTGAATCCTCCATTCTACGCATACACATTCCTAAATTGGATCAACTTCCAGGGTTACAGCTAAAGGGAAAGAAATGGAAATGAGATGCAATTCAGAGTCAAGGTTTACATTGATTTTGATGGAATTCGACTACTTCTGGGGTGAGATATTCAAAAGCTTTAAATATTAAATTAAATTTTTCCACAAAGAATGAGAAATTAAACTTTTTAATGAACATTTAATTATTACATTATTTTATTTTATGATAGTATTACGTATTTCTTTCAATTATTTACGGCGTTCAGCCACTCAGATTATAAATTTCTTCTAAATCTAATTCCTATAAGAAAAACATCCTTCCCAGTCAGAACATCAAAAGAAAAAAGAAATTTCTTCTTCAGTTCGTTTTTCTATGGAAATAAATTTATACCCATTTCAGAGTTACGAATATTTCAAATTAATTGTGCTCGCCACTAAAATTACCTTCCAGAAAAAAAAATGTCGGAATCGCCCCTAATACATTTTTCTTGGGGAAAAACCTTGTGCGGCTCAATGACATGTCCTAGGAAAGCAAAATAAAGAGTCATGTAGACTTTAGAGTTTAATTGGCAACATCAACATAAACTTTGGGTTTATCGTCCGAAAATTCCGTCGGCAATTTGCATAATTGTTGTAGAGCAATTTCCAAGAAATATCTTATGTGTCTGGTATATTATATTCGCAGTATGCTCTTAATTAATTCTTAGTATGTGATGAAAAATTAGTTATCCTAGGACCTTCATATGGGGGGTACTTATTTTGCACGGTAGAAATCACAACTTTTAGCCCCGTTACAAAAACTTTACTTTTGGGGGATGCCGGTTCGAGTATTATTAGGTTACAAGAAATGCGAAGATTACAAAGAAAGTTTAACTACGAAATTGTAGGCTGAAATGTAAAATTATTGTGTTTGGCAAATGTATTACATTACTCGGAATATGTGTGACAATATAATAAAGATAAGACGTAGGTCTCACGATCGTAATTTCTTTCGGATGCTAAATATTTACTGATCTCAATTGTAAAGTTGTAACTTGAGAAAAAGATTAAAACGGTTAGTTTGTAACCAAATACTGTAAAATACCATAGAAAGTTCAGATTTTCGCAAAAAAATCCGAAGATTGTTAATCTTGAGGGGTAACAACCAAAAGCTGAATGTATTACAACCATGGTTGTCAGGATTTCGATTCAACTGTTAGGATCTTACGATTCTATGATCCACGGGCAAGCCTTCGATCCCGATCCTAGTATGAGGATCTAAGTTAAATGATCTTAATGGGGTTTTAAGTCGACTCTTATGATCTTACGATCCTATGTACGATCCTACGATCCTAGCGATCTTACGCCTTATGAAAATTTTAAAAAATTGACCTAAGTATTAGTCAATATGTCAAGTCCATTGAGTGACCAAATTATTTTTTAAAGTGATTGGCTTATATATTTTTATGGGTCGTTTGATATTTCTATTCGATAATGTCATTTGTTAATTATAAGCTGCTTATAGGTAATTTGTGAGTGATGTCTTCTGTTTTTCTAGGACTTGTTATTGATGATTGGCCTTTTCAGAATTTAAAATCATATGAATAGGAATTGATGTTTTATGATAGATAAGAAATCTATTGGTAAATAGAGTACAATGAACAGAAAAACATGAACCTATACTTCTATATATATACTTTTAATTATAGGTAGGATCTTACAATCCTCGATCCGATTTTACGATTCTCGATCCCATGATCCCGTTCCGATCCTAGATAGAATGCGATCCTGACAACCTTGATTACAACTACATTTAGCTACCATGAATTTAAAGCAATGGAATAGTATCAACCATATAAAATACAAACTATATGATCCTCGTTTGTTAATTTCATTCCGTTTCATTTTATTCGTACTTACCAAAACACGCAGGGTGCCGCATGGATGGACCAATTTTAGAACAGTTGCGGCAAACAATCGGGAACAGATAGAAGGTTTAGAGGAGTTTCTCAATCCATTTTTCTCGTACTTCCATTTGTGAACGATAGTGTTTAGGGTGGAATCTCATATTGGGAAAAAAAAATTAGCGCAAATTCAAAGGGGTTTTGGAGTAAGTAAAAGGATTGGGGATTTTGTCTCCTTTTCTGAAAAGAAAATTTGATAATAAAAAAGAAATCCGCAATCAATTTTGCATTTGGTGGCACGACCTAATGCAATTTCAAAACCCCTCAGACAAAAAACAAAAAATTTCAAATAAATACTCAGACAAGATACCCTTTCGGAGAACACACACACACACACACACAGAGAAAATCCCACTCGTCCTTTTTCCTTCGATTGACAGCTGCTCGGCGCATCTTGCAGACCATTACGAAAATTGTCCATTTCCACTGATTTCTTCGGCACCCATAATTCAAAATTGAATCTTGATGGGGGGCAGCTCTCTGTTAGGACGGGTGTGTGGTCTGTGACCCAGATGGGCTCCGACAGAGATTCTTGATTCTTGTTCTTCTTCCGGGGTCTGGGATCTTGGAGATTCTCTCTCGCCGGTGCTAGCAATGGTTGCAGAACCTTGGATACTGAAGATGGGGAACCAGGTAAGCTCCAATCTGAAGCACGCACTCCTCTTGGAAGCTTCGAGGAAGAAGACCCACAGCCCTGCTAGGAAGCAAGAGCCCAAGCAGGTCCTCGGGATCCTGTCCTTCGAGGTTGCCAACGTTATGTCCAAAACTGTGCACTTGCACAAGTCCTTGTCCGACCCCGAAATCTCTCGGCTCAAGAACGAGATCTTGAAGTCCGAGGGCGTGGTCCGGTTGGTCTCCTCGGACCAGTCCCGGGTCCTCGAGCTTGTCCTTGCCGAGAAGCTGGACGAGCTTAACCGGGTCGCGGCCGTTATCTCTCGGCTCGGCCGGAAGTGCACCGAGCCCGCCCTTCAAGGGTTTGAGCATGTCTATGGGGATATAGTGAATGGTCTGATTGATTTTAAGGAGTTGGGGTTCTTGGTGAAGGACATGGAGGGGATGGTGAGGAGAATGGAGCGGTACGTGAGCTCTACCTCGAGTCTTTATAACGAGATGGAGGTGTTGAGTGAGTTGGAGCAGGCCACTAAGAAGTTCCACAATACCCAGCACGAGGAGAGCCGCCGAGCTTTCGAGCAGAAGCTCGCTTGGCAGAGGCAGGATGTTAGGCATCTCAAGGAGGTCTCCTTATGGAGCCAGACTTACGACAAGGCCGTCGAGCTGTTGGCTAGGACTGCTTGTACAATTTATGCAAGAATTTGTACTGTGTTTGGGGACTCTGTGCTGAGAGGAGGCCTTCCGATGCTTGTTGGTGATTTATTGCCTTCGAAGACGGACAATGAGTGTCCCCGAACTTCAGGTAGTGTTTGTGTCATTTCTGGGCCATTGAAACGGTCTCAGAGCAAGAGCAGCAATCAGTTCCATTCAGGCTCGATCGAGAGGAGAGGGCCTACTAATGGCTTCAGGCCCCAGCTCAATTCACGGAGGCCTGAGGCTGCTGACTTGTTTAGGGCAGAGGATTTCAATTTCCCGTGTGTGACTAGCCCTGGGAGGATTTTCATGGACTGCCTCAGTCTGAGCAGTTCTGTTTCCAGGATTGACGATGATGATGACAGTAATACTGATATTGCAGATCACGATGACAGGAGTAGCCGAGTTTCAGGTTGTTGTAGTGTTGCAAGTGGTGGGTTAAAAGGAGAGATCCCCAGCCTTAACCAGTCCCGCAGTGCTTTGTCTTGTATTGGAAGTCGAAGGCAACAGAACAACTGGGGCACAGTTGTGAATTCACAGTTCGGCCCTAAGAGTAGGATCACATTTTATGCTCCGCCATCTACTGTGGGAGGTTCTGCGCTGGCCCTGCATTATGCTAACCTAATAATTGTAATAGAGAAACTCCTTCGATACCCCCATTTGGTGGGTGAGGAAGCACGGGACGATCTTTATCAGATGCTGCCCTCTAGTTTGAGGACTTCCTTGAAGAATAGCTTAAAGGCTTATGTGAAAAGCATGGCAATTTATGATGCCCCTCTGGCTCACGACTGGAAGGAGAGAGTCGACAGGATCTTGAGGTGGCTCGCTCCACTAGCACACAACATGATTAGGTGGCAGAGCGAGCGGAACTTTGAGCAGCACCAGATTGTGACGAGGACAAATGTTCTTCTGGTCCAGACCCTGTATTTTGCTGATAGGGACAAGACCGAGGTGGTTATATGCGAGCTTTTGGTTGGGTTGAACTATATCTGTCGTTACGAACATCAGCAGAATGCACTGTTGGACTGCGCAAGCAGTTTCGACTATGAAGACTGCTTGGAGTGGCAGATGCAGTGTTCTGCTGCAGCTTATCTCAATTGAAAGGAATCTGTATGAATATATGAGCTGAAGCACTACCTTCGGTGAAGATTTGTTGGTTTGACTTGTGGAGAGGTATGACGATTTTTGGCTTTTGAAGTTCACAGATTCAATAGTTTATGGGAAGATCATTGTATATATATTATCAGTGTACAGGATTCAATTGAGTCCAACAGCCGCACCTGATGTTATTGGCTGCATCTTTCTCTTGTTTTTTTGGCATATGCCTAGCTGTTGTTGAAAACTTTTGAAGGATTCATCAACTGTTTGTCAGTTCATAGCGATGCCATCAAACAATTGACTTGCAGAGTCATGTGCTGTGATCGAAATTACTCTCACTGGAAACATGATTTTGCAAGTTATTGATTTGATGGGCAGGTGGAACTGCTGCTACTTGTAGTCAAAATGTATTTCTTTCTGTTGAAAATGACCTCACATGCACCGGAAAGAAACTTTGTCGACTAGAATAGGCGCTTACATTCTGATGGTTTCCATGGCTATTGGATAACACAATTCCCAGTTTGTCGTATCTACTCATGTTGCACCTTGTGAATGTTCATCGACACCATCAGCTACTATCTGTCTTACTGGTGCATTATAATGTACCATATGCGGGATTTCACATTGCCCTTTTGATTATATTACTGGAAAGTTAGTGATGGAACATTGTTTGTCCAGCCTCCATGAAGAGTACGGATATTAGTACAGCTTCTTGATGTAAAATTTCAATTCCGGCATGTGAACTGATGCTTTTACCGTACCTGTGATATTGTTGAGGATGTGCTCGGACATGTTGGAACTGCCATTGGGTTGTATTATATGTTGGCATTATATGAGAATATGAGCTGCTAGCATTATCTGTTCTGCAGATTGATGTGTGTCGTTCATGTAAGTGGAGGCCTTTACGCACAATGACTTTGAACCTTCAGGAGAGTTTGCTTTTGTTTTATGAATCCTGCAAAACAGGCAGGAATTCGGTCGAATGGTATGGGGATGATCAAAACACAGTTTTTTTTTCTGAATCACGATCGACCGGTGAGAGCTGCCTTCATGCAAGGCCGACCGAAAAGTGGGGCGAACTCCTAATGGAGAAATGTCGTGGTATTATCTAAATAACTGGCACTTGTTTTATAAGGTTTTCATATGAAAACTTATCTTGCAGAGATCATTAATTCTAGGACGAAGACTAGGTAAGGCCCGATCTCTCTCATCACCCTATGGACGTGTCCCACTTCTGGAGCTCTTTTGGCGCGGTACTGAAAGTTGAGAGGCCCGAAAAGAGCAGAGGATGAATAAACACCACAGGAAGGAGAAGTGCAAGTACAACTGTACATGGGAGTTGAGATAATGAAGAATGGTCCATATATGCAACAGTAACCCTCAATCCGTCTCAGAGATTGTATGATCCGATTTTAATTAGTGAGACTATCATGTTCTTTTATGAAAGATGCATTGGCAGGACGGAAGTTTGTAGTTCACATCCCATTATAAATGCAGTGTGGGAGCTCTCTCGAGGACAGTTGAAGAACCGGGGCAAGCAATCATGCATGTGGGCATTGAGCAGATGGTAGGAGAGCGCATTCAGTGCTGTAGTAAAGTGCCTTCATTCTCTGCTCGCAATTCGTACTCATCATACTCAATGGTAGATTCTGCGATTGCGCCCTCAATGTAAGAAACAATTCCTACTAAGTCCGTTTCGGGCTGGTCCAGACTACTAGGAATGAGGACGACTCTCTGCTTAACACTCGTGTCGTAGGATTAACAATTTGGGGTGGATCTTTTGTTGGATCAACGCTAAAGAGACTTTCTTGAACTGTCCATATAATGGACGGTGGAATTTTCCTATTTGACATGGTGTGGAGAGTTCACATATCTTTGATCATATAGTGCCAACCAATTAACTTTGAATTCAAACTGCTTCCCCTCGTAGAACATGTTCTTAGGGTTCCTTAAAGTGCACTGGGGGAATCCAATTTTTTCTTTATGTAGACTTATATATGGTACCTTTTTGGGGTTATATGAGAGATTTATGCTAGTATTATCAAGAAATAAAGAAAGAAAAATAAATAAGGAGGAGTTAATTCTAGTGGCACTGCATTGCACTGAATCCTTTTCTTATTTTTCTTTTCTATGGTGTAATACTTGTATGAGATTCATATCAAGCTTGTTCATATATTTTTTTTCCTTTTTATTTTTACTTCAAGATGAGAAAAATGTAATTTTTCATTCACCCGAGGGACATCTTTAGATTATTTATTTTTTAATTTTTTTTCATAATTATTAGAATTTTAAATTTAACAAATAAATATAGTTCTACAAATAGTTTGTAAAATTTTGATCCTTGTAAACTAATTGTTTCTAATAAAATGTGTTATTTACCGAATTTTTTTTTGAATTTTTATGCTTTATTGGAATTTCAAATCTTACAAATAAATATAATCAATAAGATGTGTTATATAATATTCTTAGAAATTTTGTCCTTCAAATAAGCAGCATCTAACAAGATTTATCCATTGAATATTTTTGAAGATTAGAATTTCATTTGAAATTTTAATTTTATAAAAAATATAATTAATAAGATGTGATAATCTACAAATATATTTTAAAAAATGATAAGATATAGTTATCTATAGAATATGTTTTTAAAACTTTTAAGACTTATTTAAATATTTTAAAAATTTTAGATCCATGCATCCGACGTCCTTCAGTTTTGAGATTTTAGATGATGAAGAAGGAAGACAACTTTTTGATCATTATCTTTATATATATTAGCGGTGCTAAGATGGGGTCCGATACAATTTCATCAGAATGCTTGGAATACTATATGAATTTTTGTCGAACTGTTTCCTTTTATTGTTTTTTATTTTAATAATTTTAATAAATTAAGAATCTTATAAATATATATTTTCTAATAAAAACTTATAAAATAGGACATTGTTTTACTATTTTGATGGTTACAGAGTATTAAAAAATCACACAATTTTAAGTTTTTAAATTAAATAAATGTTTTAAGATATGATGTCGATACAACATAATATTGTTTGAGTTTTCTGATAAGATTTTATCGTCTACGTAATATACAATAAATCTATAATATTTTATCTTTTGATTCATTACATTATTATCACTCTATTATGCATTTTTAGCTTTTAAATTTATATAAAATTATTTTAAGAAAATATGGTTACGTTTACATAATAATTTTATTTTTTTAATCTGTATATAGTATTTATCATGATAGAAAGAGTGGTTAAAGTTTACTTTCCATTAGCCCTATTAACGATTCTTTTAGTGAACTTGGTCATCTGGAGGAAATGTCAATTTTGATCAATTTTGGGGTTTACTGTCATTCAAGAAAATCTCAGGCAATTTACCTTTTAATTGATATTTATCAAAACAAGCTGAATTACAATAAGAACTGATCAAATACCACTTGCGTCAGTAAAACTTTCGGGCGAGCCTGATACAAATAGATACATATTTTACTTATGAATATAACTTTTGTTTTTCACCCCAAAAAAAAAAAACTTTTGTTGGGTTGGGCTGGCCTTATTAGGTGAGTCATTTGTTTTGTTGGGCCGACCATATGGGCCTACAGCTCATGTCATGCTCAATCCTAAAACGGTGCTCTCACTCCTAGCAGTTTTGCTCCGAAATTTGATGGGTCTTCTCACAATCAACCAGGAACATGATTATCATCTCTCCTATTTCACTATTCCTGATAATTCTTAAAATCATTTTTCTGCTTATGGGCAAGGAAAATAATAATAAATTAGAATAAGATATATTGGCATCATTAGGGAATATGGCTCAGGAAATATCTACAAATAGACTAATCCTGACTAATTTGAGATCAGATCACAATTTCCCTCTAATTAATTCATAACGAATCTCTCTCTAGGCTAAGAGGCCCCGAGTCCATGCCCTACTCTCTCTTCCTCTCTCCACCTCCCCAACGCAACAATCTCTCTCCCCTTGTTCGTGGGGCGGCTCTGCTTCACCTGGCCATACTTCACCTACCTAACCTCCATCCTAGAACATTAGCTCTATCCAAATCTTAGGGCTTGCTTGATAACCTATATTAACTGTTGAAATTAATTTTTCAGCACTTAATATGATTTAACTTGTTTGATAAATGCAAAAGAAAATCACATAACTTAATAGACTTTAGTTAAAAAAGCACTTAATCATTAAGTAAGTGGAGACCTACTTATTTTCCAGTTGATTCGCTCAACTTCTCATTATATCTCAAACTTTGGAATGGTGCCCCTAAAGTTTTCGGAATTGAAAATCAGTCCCATTTTCTTATTTTTGGTCAAAAGCTTAGAGAGAGAGAGAGAGAGGAGAGAGAAGGGCAAGTGAGGGGAAGGGAGGCGCCGACTGTAGTGGTAGCTCTACAGTCAGCCCCCGCCATTGCAGGCAAAGTCGCTGGGGGTACCAGAGGTCACCCGACCTCGCTTGAGCGGTGGTAGCCATCTACGAGCCACCACCGAGGAGATGTCTCCGGTTTCTCTTTCTTCTAGTCGAAGAGAGAGAAATGGGGGAGAACTCTTTGGTGGTGGCTCATCACCGACAACCTCTGAGGTGGTCGGCGACTTTCTTCCAGTGGTGGTGGTTGGAGATCTCCCCGCTTTTCTCTCTTCCACAGAAAAAGAGAGAAACCGGGGAGATCTCCTCAGTGATGGCTTGTCTTGAGCCACCACCGCCCAGGCAGGGTCATTGGCGATATCTTGTGCTATTGGCGAATGCCCCTGCAATGGTGGTGGTACTTGATGAGCCACCACCGTCTACTTAAAGAATTGCAACCCTTTGCTTTTTTTTTCTTTTCAATTTTCAGTCATTTTAATAATTTCAAAAAGCATGAAAAAAATAATACAATACAAAATTATTAGGTCAACAGAAAAGAAAAATTTTGGGGTCATCTTGTAATGATGACAATAACAACTTAAGTGTTCATCCACATCTTTGCACCAAACAAAACTGACTTAATCATTAAAGCACTTAATTCATTGAGTACTTAAAAATTAAGCACTTAATGTTTAGCACTTAATTATTTGTTTGTTTGGACTTAAAATTAAGTGCTGGAAACTAAGTGCTTAATTTTTAAGAATTCAATGAATTAAGTGCTTTAATGATTAAGTTGATTTTGTTTGATGCAAGCTGTGGATGCAATCTTAAGTTGTTATAGTAATCATTACAATGTGACCCCAAAATATTTCTTTTATGTACTTTGACCCAATATTTTTTGTATTGTATTATTTTTTATGCTTTTCGAAATTATTAGAAAATTGAAATTACAAAAAAAGAAGAACAGAGGGATGCAATTCTTCAAGGGGATGTGGTGGTTCATCGACCGGCCACCACCACTGCAGGCGGGGTCGCTAGCTACCTTGCTTGGGCGGTGGTGGCCGGCGACGAGCCACCATTGACGAGATTTACTCGATTTCTCTCTCTCCCCGTTGAAGAAAGAGAAATGGGGGGGGGGGGGGGATCTCGTTGGTGGTGGCCCATTGCTGGCCACTACCACTGGAGACGAGTCACCGATGACCTCAGTGGTCGCCGGCAACCAAGCCTAGGCGGTGATGGCCGACAACAAGCAACCAACGAGGAGATCTCCCCTTTTTCTCTCTCTTCCCGTTGAAGAGAGAGAGACGGGGGAGATCTCCTCGTTGGTGGCTCGTCGTCCGCCACCATTGCCCAAGTGTGGTTGCAGAGGTTATCGGCGACGTTACCTGCAGTGATAGTGGATGGTCGATGAGCCACCACGGCAGTCAGTGTTTTCCTTCCCTTCAGTCGCCCTTCTCTCCTCTCTATCTCTCTCTCTCTCTATAACCTTTTGACCGAAAATGGGATAGTTCTACAATTTCTAATAGCTTCAGGGGCACCACGGCAGAGTTTGAAAAATATATGGGAAGCTGAGCGACTCAGTTGGAAAATAAGTAGGTCCCCACTTAGTTAATGATTAAGTGCTTTTTTTAACTTAAGTCTATTAAGTTAAGCGATTTTCTTTTGCATTTATCAAATAAGTTAAATCACATTAAGTGTTGAAAAATTAATTTAAGCACTTAATTAAGGTTATTGAGCCAGCTCCAATTTAATTTCTCTCTATTTCCTACGGATATAAAGCATCCTTTAACGGTTCTAAGCAAAATCATTTTAGGCGAGATAAACCTTGTTTATACATCAGTTTGACTTAATCACGATGTTTTTCTAATGAGTTTCGGATATTTGAATTGCAAGTAAAGTCCTCCCACCAAGGGTTTGAACCATCACCTCATGGTTATTTTGCTTCTAAACTGACAGTTGCTCAATGATAACAATTTATTCTCTCTGAACTTATTGTATTTTGCTTCTAAACTGACAGTTGCTCAATGATAACAATTTATTCTCTTTGAACTTATTGTATTGCTCACCTTTGTTGATTCAAGTTATTGGATTATAGTTATTTTATTTATGATGGATTTATGAAGACATATAATTTTAGAGAAAATTAACCTTCGGTCCATTACTTTTGCTTATCTTTCTATTATAATCTTTTTTTTTCCTTTTTCATCCAATATTTTTACCTGCCTTTTTTTTAGTCCTTTTCCTTGTACTTTATTCGTTTTCATCATATGTCTTGGAATTATTTTTCAATTTCCATCTTTCATCCAATTATTTTCTAGCTATTAGAGAAAATTTCAGTCATCAACTTTAGACTAAATTATTAACTACTTATTCATACAAAAGCATGTCATGCCGCGGCGGAAGTAGTGATACAAGGAACTCAAAATTGAAGTAAAACGAATCAAATTCGCCCTAAGATAAAAGAATACAAATCCATACAGAGAGCCTGTCTTTTTCGTGAAATTTAGCTCTCTTGAGATGGAAAGTTGGAACGTTAGATGCCCCACACAAGTAGTAACAGAGCAAACATCCGCACTTTTGTGGGTAAGCTCAGTGTTTCTTGTCCCTTCTTTTTCCTATTTCCTTTTTTCTAGTGAGTCCACTATTTTTCTTTGATCTATTAACTACTACTTAATCTCCATTTCAATGTTGACTTGGATAAATAAACACCACTTACGTCAAGTTTGGGCAAAACCTTCGGTCAAACCTGATACAAATGAATACACACATATATATATATATATATATATATATATAGATAGGGAGGATTGTCCGTGCTTTAACAATAAAATCACGCACAGTATGATGAAAAATATATATTAACTGTTTCATAATTAAATTATACTTCAATTTAATATAATTATAAAATATTTCAAAATTTTGACAATTCAATATTTTTATTAAATATGTATAATGTATTCTTCAACGTATCCTTATTATGTGCTGGACTTCCAATTGTCCGAATGGCATAGAAAGTTTGCTGAAAAGGAAATTGAATATATGCGTCAAAAAGAACAATGGGATCGTGATCGGGCCCAACTGGATTATCACTTGTCCGAGTGGCGCAATAGGTGTGTTGATCTTGAGGTTGATTGAGACCGTCTTCGTGCCACATGTGACCATGTTATTCGCTAAAATGAGGAGTACGCGAATCGTATTAAGTAGTTGGAAGATATGGTGGGCGACAACCCCTGATCTAAGTGTTATC
The DNA here is from genome assembly GCF_007655135.1 of Punica granatum. Classification (NCBI taxonomy): domain Eukaryota; kingdom Viridiplantae; phylum Streptophyta; class Magnoliopsida; order Myrtales; family Lythraceae; genus Punica; species Punica granatum. The sequence goes on along the minus strand of NC_045131.1, from coordinate 15,990,803 downwards.
GTGACGTCAAGCTTGTCGTTACTTTTAATATTCAACGTTTAATAGATGTGAAGGCTGCTCCTTTTTGGACTTATAAGGCTTCCTTCTGGCGGTGGTGCGGTTTGACCATAAAAACGAGGGAAGCGCACCAGCCCATTGTCCTCGAGCACCATCCAGACGAGTTTTTAGGAGTATATTTGGATTGAGAGTTGAGTTGAGTTGAGTTGAATTTTGGTTTTAATTGATTTGTAATGATTGTATTATTGAATTATGAGAAAAAGTGTGAAAAAGTAATAAATAATTAAGAGAAAATAATGATTAAGTAATTATTATATTGTTGAATTATGAAAAAGTAATGAATAGTTGAGATAATTTAATATTAAAAATTAAATTGAATGGTTAAAAAAATTTAAAAAATAAAAAAAATAATGATTGTGATGTTGAATTGAAGATAAGTTGAGTTGAGTTGAGTTGAGTTGAACATTTTTTCGAAAGCAAACACACCAGATGTTGCAATATTACTTGTTTTGCCGCCTCTGTTAGTCTGTTTGTTTCAGGATGAGCTCCTGATGTGAAACGGTATTTAATGCCCCATTCCTCACGGAATTCTTGAAATCGTCTAATTATCGAATTACATCTCGTTTTCTGTGATTAGCACCTCAGGAACTCCGTACCTGCTGATCACATTTTTGCAAAGGGAATTTCTTACCTCTTTTTCAGTAATTTTGGCAAATGCATCGGCCTTTACCCATTTCGTGAAATAATCGATTGCCAATATCAAAAATTTCCTTTGTCCAGAGGCAGGGGGAAAAGGCCCCATGATGTCCACGCCCATTGTGCGAAGGGCCAGGCTGTACCTAAGGTGATCAGAGGTTAGGAGGTGCTTTCGGGACGCATGCGTTCTTCTGGCATTGCTCGCACTTTCTTACTAAGCGTTCTGCATCTCTCAGTAACGTGGGCTAGTAATATCCCTGCTTTGTTACATTGTCTGCTAATGCTCTTCCTCCGAGATGGTTCCCACATGTTTCGTCATGGATCGCATGAAGCACGTAGTCTGCTTCTATCGAGGTCAAGCATCTTAGGTATGGGAGGGAGTAAGATCTCCGATAGAGCACGTCATTGATGATTGCGTACTTAGCTGGTCATCGCTTGATCTGACGTGCTTCATCTTGTTGATCGGGCAGTCGATCATTTTGCAAATATCTGATAATCGGGGTCATCCAGCTTTCTCCGGTATGTAGCTTGCAACCTCGATCTCCACTATGGAAGGCCATGATAGTGCTTCCACTAGGATTGTTCGACTTGCTAAGGTTGGTCGCGTACTTGCCAGCTTTGCCAACACGTTAGCGTGCATGTTATCGGTTCGAGCACCTGCCTAACACATATTTCTTTGAATGCCCCCATCATCTTTTTTACTTTCTCCAAGTATTTGAAGAGCGATTCATCTCGATCGGCATACTTTCCATTTACTTGGCTCACCATAAGCATGGAGTCGCTGTAAACGTCTAATTTTTCTGCCCCCATTTGCTTTTGTAGTTCGAGTCCCGTGATTAGTACTTCATATTCAGCAGCAACGTTATTAGTTGCTTGGAATTTGAAGCTTAAGGAGTACTCTGTCACCAGTTTGTTGGGACATATAAGAACAAATCCTACTCCAGTACCATATTTGTTAGTTGCGCCGTCGACATATAGCGTCCATAGGTCGACCATTTCTGGGGCCCGTATCTCGTTGCCGCGATTAGAAGACGTACCTTCATTGATGAAGTCGTTGAAAGCTTGTCCCTTGATTGCAGGCCTCGGTTTGATTTTGATGTCAAATTCGCTTAACTCAATTGCCCATTTGGTGAGTCATCCTGAGAGATTGGGGCAATGCAAGATTGCCTTCTGCTGACATTCGATGAGCCCGGTGATTAGATGGGCTTGAAAATACAACCTCAGTTTTTCAGCGGCGATGATTAGGGCAAGTGCTGCTTTTTCTATGCCGAAGTATCAGGCTTCTGCTTCATTCCGGGTTTTGCTGACGAAGTATACTGGTTGTTGTGTTCCCTCTTCTTCTTTAAGGAGGACCGAATTGACCGCGGAGCTTGATATTGTAATATAGAGGATCAATTCATCTCCTGGCTTGGTCACAGCTAATTGTGGTAACCTCTGAAGGTAGTCCTTTAGTTCCTCGAATGCCCCTTGACACTCAGGAGTCCATTTGCAAGACGTTGGATTTCGCAAGACTTTAAAGAAAGGGAGGCATCTGTCGCCGGATTGTGCTACAACTCAGTTCAAGGCCGAGACCCGCCCGGTCAATCTTTGTACTTCTTCACATTTCTTGGTGGGGGTCATCTCTTGTATGGCCCTGACTTTGTCGAGGTTCGCTTCCTTGCCTTGCTCATTTACAAGAAATACTAGAAATTTACTTAAGCGTACACCGAAGGCACATTTGGAAGGATTAAGTTTCATGTGATATCTACTAAGCACGTCAAAACATTCTTGTAGGTTGAAGACATGGTCTTTTCTTGCTCTTTATAAACGTATCATTAGCATAAACTTCCATGTTCTGCCCTATCCGTTTTGCGAACAGATGATTCACGAGTCGTTGGTAAGTGGCTCCTGCATTTTTTAGTCCAAAAGGCATAACTTTGTAGTAGAATGTCCCCTGTAATAATGAAGGAGATTTTTTCTTCATCCTCCGTGTACATTCAGATCTGGTTGTACCTAGAATAGGCATCCATGAATGACAAGAGTTCATTCCCTATTGTCACATCTACCAATTGGTCTATGCGGGGAAGATGGAAGCTATCTTTTGGACATGCCTTATTAAGGTCAGTGAGATCCACGCACATGCGCCAGCTTCTATTGGCTTTCTTTACCAACACCACATTTGCTAACCATTTAGGGAATTGGACCTCCCTGATCGCGTGAGCTAGGAGAAGCTTGTCTACTTCGGTCTCTATTAACACCTCGTTTTGGTCCACCAGCTCTTAAGGGCCATTGACAGGACTACCGGCTATGACCCTCCTGAACTCTAACAGAAAACGGCTCGACAAACCCCGAGTCACTATTCATAGTTGGGACAACAACGTCAACCAGGCAACCCAAGAGCATGGCAATGTAGAAGCCCTCAGGGTTCCCACAAAGATCCTTGAGAGTAACCGAAGAATCCAAATGACACGTGATCTCGGGTAGGCAGAAGTAGGCTCCAATAGTATTATTCATCACCTGATCATCGAGCCATCTGAAGATATCCAATATTGGACTCCGAAAATTCCTCTTAGTGCCAAACTGATGAGAAACCTCTCTGAACGTATTTTGCAAACCATTTGCTTGACCCAAAGGACTTCCGAGTAATTGCATATAGCTTCCAATGAGGCTCCTGAGTCACTAATTCATCAGGCGAATCGTGAGCACCTAAGATCAGGCCCAGCTAGACCCAAGTCCTAGGACCATGGAGCACTCTTCAGAAATCACCTTTACTTCAAGAGTGACTCCCGAGTGGAAAAAGAAGCCATTCTAGTGAGGTTCCCAAGCCACAGACTCATCAAGCAAAATATTAACTAGGCCCGGCTAGTCCTAGGGGTTCTCAGGAACATGGAGTACACTTCATATTGCTCTCTGAAAATCGCCTTCACCTCATGAGTGACTCCCGAGTAGAAAAAGGGGCCCTTCCAACGAGGTTCTCAAGCCGCCAGCTTATTGGGCGGAATGTTAACGACTGAGGTCAGGCTCGGCCGATCCCAGTGACCTCAATGACCAAGGAGGACATTTTTGATCGAACAACATGAATCATTCAGGATTCCCGAGTAACTCCAAAAGGGTCCCAAACACCGCCTACAAACCTTTGGGGTTTGATTTCAATGAACGGAAAACACAGTGGGTTCCGGACACCTTGAGACACTCAGGAATCAGTCGGAGAAGTCCGACTGCAGGTCCCCTAGTCGTCCCCTAATTACCATTTGTATTCGGAGCCACGGAATCGACTATTCCACCCCGACAGTAAAGCATCTCAAAACGATTGGCACAGAATGCTAACATGCTAGGAGTTGACAAAAATGATTAACTTCGCTTAGATCACCCAAATCAATCAAGAGCAAGCCTCCGAACCTCCGGTTTATCGGGATAAGCAAAATAGCATCGATATTGGGCTCAACGGAATCTTCTCTTCACCGGCATCGACAACGTGTCGTCCATTCGAGTCACAAAAACTGACTAAGACCCGAGTCTTCCCGACCCCCATGGCTCACCCATGGGCCCCATGGCTCAAGCTAAATGGCCAGCCATGCACTCTCTTCTCCTCTCTTCTTTCTCTTTTCCTCATTTCACGGAAGTTTGCCCCATATTAAGAGCACCAAGAACACCATCACATCTATCTCTTCTTCTCCTTTTCTATGAGAAGTGGATCTTGCCTTCCCCTTCTTCTCCAAATAATTGGCAGCCACCTTTTCCCCTCATCTCTTCATTTGATTTTCATTTCTTCTTGAAAGAAATACAAAAGGGAAAAAGCAAGAACAAGCACATGACCCTAGGATCGCTTCTCTTTCAAGCTCTCACTTTCTCTCAATTCTCTAAAGCTTTATCCTCTCTCCCAGCCCAAGATTCGGCAAACAGCTCCAGCAACCCCTCTCCATGGCTGAAACCATTTCATTTTACTGGTAAACCATTCCATTTTTCTGGTGGCCATCCCTCAAATCGACCCGACCTTCAAACAAACCACATATCCCACACGTATTCGACCTTCCGAGTCCATTGTCGATGTTCGTTTTTCTATTTGAGGCCTCCTTTAGCTGGCACCAGCTCAACATAGTAGCGCCTCCCTCGAGTTTCCTTTTTTTTGACGAGTTTCCTTCCCCCACAATTTTGGTGGGTTGTGTCCATATGTGTGGGAGAACCACCTGCGATTTACACCTTTCCCGTGTGTACGGACCCGAATGTGGACTCTCGTCGGGGCCTGCATCACGCGCTTTTGGATCGCATGGCTTGGGAGTGTCCACCTTCCGTGGGACTCGTGACGGACATGCGTGAGAAGGAGTCGCCACTTATCATTTTACGACCCGAAGGTCGAGGGCGGATAAGTTACCCTGGTCTAGGGGTATGGAACACCTAGTTTTGCTAAGGCAATGGTCTATGCGGAACCGGAAAGTCCATGTTCAGGGGTTCATGTTACGTACGGGCCTATATCCCGCACGCCCTTTCAGTACTCTAGCTTGCTAGGCTTGCATGTTTTATTATTTACCGCATTGATTAAATTGCGCTCGGCTCGCATGTTTCGACTCCGGAAATTCGGTGAATTAAACGATATCGGTTGTGAAGCCGAGAGAGAAGTAAATCTGCATATCGGAGAATTGGCTCACAATCTTGCGTTACAGTTCATCAAACCATGACGGTTGAATCTCTACGTGAACTAGAACCGCGAGATCTTAGATTTACTTTCTTTTGGGCAAGCATGAAATCGATTCAAATGATTCGACTCTCGGACCGTTTGCTTACCTACTGAGATTCTTACAAATTGAATGTACAATATAAAATCCTTACAATGCTCTCAAAATACAACAAATTACAAATAGCAAATGGTCGAATCCTAGTCACTTTGCTTTCGGTTATTATTCCGCTCAGACTCGCCGTGAATTCAGGGAAACACCGAAATACTGAAATTCAACATGCGCTCTAAGTGAATAGAGCGTTGGACCCAGTGATCGAGGGTTAGGGCGTTGAACCCTAAGTGCAATGCGTCCTATGGGTCGGGCTCGACTCGCCTGGACAAACAAGAGTAGAAAAGTAACAAAACAGCATGTGGATTACAGACAAGTTATTTGTCATTGCCAAATTTATGTGAGTTAACAGATTATTAATCCAGGGGTGTTTTTGCAAGCAAATGCCTATACTAAACAAGCAAACGCTTGTAAAACCTTCTACATTCGGCTTTGCTTTGAAAGCTCGACAGACATTGCGGCTGTAGTCAAGTCTTTCGTGTGTGTGGATTGCTTTTACAGTTGTTTTGTATTGTGTCACTGAATTACCACTGAATTAACCAAAACTCGTGTTTTGACTCTAGATTTGGAACCTAGAGTTCCCATAACCATTGTCTAGCATTTGGTTAGGTCGAGTGAATGATTAACCAGGATTTTGTATGTTTTGTGACAGAGACAACCGTTCTATTTACCCGAGTTTATGTTAGGATGACAAAAACTCATCAATTAGATAAGAAAAGGCTATGCAGATGAACCTGTACCTGAACGGGTAGCCCGTTCTTATCCCGTACTGTAGTGTTTCTGTCATGCTAACCCTAGGGGCGTCGCTGAATTGTGAAAAGATGATTTTGCCATTTATTTGAAAATTATTTTCAGAAAAGGGGAAACATCGCAGTGCGGGCCACCTCGGCATGTAGCCGGTGTCGACAAATTCCCTAAATCGTCCACGTTGTGCAAGAACCCCGAAAAAGCCAAAGAACCGGTCGATCTGCCTGGAAGTGATCTAAAAAGATCTTATGTATCCTGACCTGAGTTACTTGAAATCAGGTAAAAACTCAAGTTGAGACACATAAGCCCTTTCCAGACGTCCATGCTACATCGGACCGTGCGTTTCGAGTTTTTGAAATTGATAAGTTTGAAAAGGGCACCAACGTCATTTGACAACTCATCGACGTGAATTATCAGTTAATGGCCAATTCGTGCAAATTTTATTAGTGTGAAGTGGGTTTAATCATGTGAGCGTCCCGATTAACCCGTTTGTGGATTTACAGCTTAAAATTAAATGCCAAACGCAGTAAATGTGCGGGTTACAGACAGTCAGACAGATCATGAATTGATTCACTGAATGGAGTCCGAGTACCTGAAAAGCTCAATTTAATGAAAACAATTCATGACACGGCGACCAAGACGGGTCCAGGAAGGTCGAGGATAATTTGGTCAAAATGACCAAAATACCCTTGGAATCCAAATGGGCCCGAAAGAGTCATTGATACATGAATTCATGTATTTTTCCTTTGAAAACGATGTTCTAAGGGAATTTTAATGCGGGATTTGCGATAATATTGAAATTGCAATTTTGCACAAAATCCGAGAAATGAATTTCATCGAGGTAAAGAGACCGTTCTTGACCCGATTTTGACTATTTCTCGCATTCTCAAGCGTTAAACACGATAAGTGACATGATTTTTGCAAAGTCGGTATCGCCATAATATCAAAAAAGTGCATTTAAACATATAAACACGCACAAACATGTTATTTATGGAATCAATAAAACGATACCACTTCATTGATGCAGAAAAAATTAAAACTCGGGAAATGACTTAAGTGGGGGCAAGGAGGCCGGTCATGGCCTGGAAAAATCAAGAAAAACTCTCGGGTACTTTTCCAAAAGTTAAGTCGAGAGCTCCTTTGGTCATTTTGAGCCAAATCAGTCTCCTCGACTCCGATTTAAACCCGTTCCCGACATGATTGACATGTTAAACGATTAAGACATGCATGACATAACGTAAAAAAAAAATCATAAAAATATAAACTTGGCATGTAAACCGGTCTCGAACCGACTTATAACCCAACAAAGGCAATGATAATGTAAAAGTTTTAACTTCTCTAAGTCGAGAATGGTTATACCTAGCCTCGAGGGTCGATGATAAGTCGGTAAAACGGCTGGAAAAGGCTTGCTGGAAAATCGGATCCTGGGTGGTACTGTTCACCCGAGAATGCACCCGATTTTGGCTAGCTTGCACCGGTGGTTCGGGATGGTTGCACGAGTTGGCCCAGCTTGGGACACCTCTCAAGGGGGTGCCGGAGGTGCCTATGGGTGGCTCGTGGCGTGCGGGAACTTGCGTTAACTTGAAAAGGCAAGAAAACCCAATAAGCTCAAAACTGTCTTTTTAGATCCGGTTTGGAAAAGCTTGAGTTTGAATGGGTTTTAATGGGTTGCTTGATGGATCCTTCCTCCTGGAAGACCCTTGGGAAGTGTATGAGGATATGAACGAGTTAAATTTCCAACGATGGTCCGGTTTAAAATTTGGCACGGCGCACAAGTCTGCTGCCACCCAGCATCCGAATCTGGACAGATTCTGGACCAGTACTGACCACATCTAATTCGGGCTGTTGGAGGCTTCAAACTTAAAATCTAAGCTCGGAAATGGATAGAGGGGGTCAAAAACATGTGGGATATGAAGTTTGGTGAAATTTAGATTTAAGCGGGGATGGATTCCGACTTAAGTCTTGAGGTTTTGCTTGGTTTTTTGGCTTGAGGATGCTGGCTGCGGTTTTGCTGAACTCCTTGAGAGGTTGAGAGCATTTGTTTGAGTGAGAAATGCTAGAGAGAAAGTGCTTGAAGGTAAGTGATTAGCTTAATCACTTTAGAGCAATATATAGGCAAAGTTAATGAGCAATTAAGCAAAAGCAAGTGCCCTTAACCCCTTGGATTAAGCTTGGGCGGTTTGATTAAGGAAATATCAAGCCTCATCTTCTTCCATTGCATTAATGAAGAAGAGATAGGAGCATTGATGAACATTGATGAGCATTGATGAAGATGGAGTGTTGTCTTCAAATTGTAGGCTTGATATTTTCCTAAGAGGATGCAAGTTATATGGAGAAGATGACAAGGAGATGCGGGTGAATGTGGACCATGCAATCTTGATGAAAAAGAGCCAAGAAGTATTGATGAGCATTGATGAAAGCTTGAGTGTTGTCTTGGAAGACTTAGAGATATTTTCATGCAAGTGTGCAAGAGAAGCTTAGGGTGGACGGTTTGGCAAGGGAAGAGTTGCCCTTGGGCAATTCATGGGTCCCATGGCCGAAGAGGAGAAATCGGGAAAAAGCTCGTGTCTCGATTGATTACGCATTCGAAGCTCATGGTTCAAATTGAACGTCGAATTATCGATATACGCGAGAAAACGGATTTAATGAGCCCAAGATTAGAACTTTTCGTGGAAAACTGCCAAAGGTCTGTACGAGGCTCGGAAGTCGGTTTTGCTCATTTTAAACACTCAAAGCGAAGTTGTCCGCTTCTGACAGCATATCTTGTGTCTGCATCTCACGTTGGTCATTTTGACATAAATTGTCAAATAACGTGGGCAACTGACCCTTAAGCCGGTAATGCAAATGTGGAGCCGGAGATGTCCTAGGAGGCGAAACTGGATTTCTCATATTGCTTTCTGAGTTGTTTGGGCGATCCGGAGATCACTGTGATCTCTGTTTGTCGAGATTGGACCTCTAAGGAAATGAAAACTGCATTTGAGCCCCTTAAAGTACTGCTCGGGAGGTCTAGATGAGTTGTGCAGTTCAGTCCGAGGATTTCACATTGAGCCTTGGGGTGTGTAGCACTGTGTAGGGTAAGCATCCGACATCAAGTTTCCGTAAAAAGGACCTCCGGATATGCATTTCCACTGAAAACGGTCATTTATGCTCCTCGGAGGTTACTCGGAAAACTGAGAAGGGTTATGCTGTCTATTTTGCCCAATTGTGGATGTTCGCTAGAGTTTTCAGGGCAATGCAGTACGAACTTCGTTTGTCGTAATTCCGTCTGACCAGTCTCCGGTTATGCATTTCCGAAGAGGGGTATACCCGTTTTGTCACTCGGAAGTAATTCGAAGTGTCTGTGTGGCTTCCAAGAGACAATTTGAAGCACTGCTCATGCTCTGTATGCTTGTGGGGCATAGCTGTATCTGACATTTGGAATTGACTTTTCTCCGGGAAACCGGCATTTTTGGACTTCCATTGAAAAGTTGTATGTATACAGAAGGTTGTTTTGTATAGAGCAGATGATTTGCAAAATGCTTTTGAAGACACTTTTCATCTGTTTGACACTAATGTGGATTTTTGAAGTCCAATATTGGCTATCTTCCGACGGTCGAGCGAACTATCGGAAAATAGGATTATTCATGTGGTATATTGAAAATGCCGGTTTTAGATATTGTTGAGCTCTCTAGTCGCTCTGTTGCCTTTCGATAACCTCGGGGATCCTTCTGTCGTATGGACATGTCATCTGCTTAATTTTGTTGACTCGAGAATGAATAATGATTTCTTGCTTTATCGATCCTTCTTCTGTATTCCTGCTCGAGTCGTGGCCTGAATTGCTGCTGATACTGTTGTTTGAATTGATGAGCCAAAATGGGGTGCTGACACCGTGACTAGTAGAGTCACGGACAAAGGCCCAAGCCCTCACCTTTCGGGCACCTCATTCTCGAGCCACCCCTGGGCTCCTTCTTCCTCACCAAGCATCATCGACCTGTAACGGGTGCTCAGGCTTCCATCACAGTAGCTTTATCACATTCCCTCTCTTTTGCTCCCATCATCAAACTCCATCATCTCCATTACATTCACCATCATCCACAATCCCATCCTCACCTACCATCACCATCATTGCCATATAGCCTTCTCTAGCTCATCCACAGACATCTCCAATCTCTCTACAACCTTCTATAACTTCTTCACAGACTTCTCTAACTCTTACACCGCCTTCCACATCTTGCCCTCAACCACCTTCTTTCTTTTTCACCCGTGACTGCCTCCTATCACCAACCTCATCGTCCTGCTTCCTTTCCATTCTTCTCAGCTCCTCCATCTCGTGCCTACTGCTGCTCCTTCTTCCCTCAAGCTTCAGCCCCTACTCTTCCTTTTCATCTCTCTTTACGGTTGTCACCTGAATTAACTCTCACTATTGTCCTCCTCTGTTGCTATTCGCGGCTCGTTGTGGTCGCCGCTGTGCTGCTTGTTGCTCCTTCTCCGAGCTTCACAAGCTGTTAGAGATGCTGCCCACGCCCTTCCAGCTCCTTGTTGTGCTTCTTGTTGCTACTGGCTACTAGTTCTATAATTGTTGTTGTTGCCAAGCTATTGTTGTTGCATCTGCTCAGCTCGAGTTGTTGTTACCTTCTTCTTCGAGCTCCCTGTTGCTCTCAACTTCCTGATGTTCGCAGTTGCTCTTCTCTGAGCCCTTGAGTTGCAACTTTTGCTCTCTCCTTTTTCGCTTCCTTTGCAAATTGTTGTAGCTGATATCATGTTGTTGTCCTCCTCCTCCTCGAGCTCCTTAAGTTGCTCTCGCCACTGTCCAGGCTCCCCGAGCTACTGTAGTTCATCCTTGAGCTCCCCGAGCTCACTATTATTGTGCTGCTCGTTCTTCCTTAGAATTTCTGAGTTGCTATTGTGTCTTCCCTATTGCTCTGATGAGTTTGGATAGCCCTCTTCCGGTGCCATTTCGTGAGGAGCTCGAAGGCATACATTAGTCTTTTCCAACATTAGCTTGGAAAAGGTATAAAAGCTCGGTTTAGTGGCATGATAGGACTCTTGTATTAGTTGATTCGATATTTGTGTGGATAACAATGATGAAATTCGTGTTTTGACTGAAAGTAGCACGAACCAGAATAAGAATTGAACTCAGACTCTTAAAATCGAGACGTGTGATATAAATCGAACCAAGCATGAACTTGGCATATAAAGAGTCGAACTTAAAATCGATTATTTGGAACAAAAATGAAGCCACCGGAATTAATCCCATGAACACTTGGCTTTAAGGATGAAAAACCGACTAAAAACATTGATAGGCTTAATTGATCAATTGAACTAAAAACCAACAAATTAAACTTTGATGTGATTGTCTGTATCATGTTCGTGTGTTTTGTAGTGCATATTGTCATTTTTAATTAAAACCCCACACGAACCGAATTAATCATGTAAAGTAGGTTTAAAATCGGATTTCAACTTTATTGTGGAGTTGGGTCCAAACCCGTAGGATACGATGAACACACAGGTACAACACCCAATTCCAGCACGACACGTCGCGCGGGATTGGGTCCAATGCTCGGGACAACCTATTTTTCTCCAAAATCTCAACCTGAAGTGACATAGAAAATTGAGAGGAAGTTCGCGCGCTTTGACTCTATTCTGAACCCGATTTGAGGTGGCTCGGGTCAGAACGCTTGAAATTCCTCTCGACCTCATCTGGAGAAGCGCGACCATCTCCCGGCTCCTTTAGAGGTCCACGCAATCCCCTTGGGATCCCAGGGGTCGGTCTTCCCTGGTCATAGGCCGAGGTGGCCTACATTGCATTAATCTCACTTTCTAAATCGTCACATAAATGATTTCATAAGTCACAAATCACGGTGATGACGAGAGATTGAGACTAAGTGCGTATTAGCCCTGAGGCTCGTCTATTTCTGGTGTATTTAATAAAACGGGGAGACATTGAACAAATATCCCGACTTTTCAAAACCCTAATTTGTATTTATAGAAGGGTCCAGACTTAATGCACACGAATCTCGAGCGAATAGGGAATCACAATCGAAGTGGATTATGAATCCATACGAGAAGGACCAAGCCCATTATGTCCCATGGGCCACCCACACGCGAGGGCGAAGTAGGTTGGGCCAAGCCTGTACGCCTCATAGGCGGCCCACACGCGACGATAATGTGGATCGGACCAAGCCTGCATGCCCCATGGGCGGCCCCAAGGATAAAGTGGGTTGGGCCAAACCCCCACACCCCATTGCGGTCCACAAGCAAGGATGAAGTTGGTCGGGCCAAGCCCATGACCCCCATGGGCCATTCGCAAGGGAGGAAAAAGCGAATAGGGCCAAGTCCATCTCGTGTGGCTTCATAGCCCATTTCCATTCCAATCCTTTGGGATTTCATAATTAAAACTTAAATCATGTGAGAAGTGCAGAATCCCTAATCCATGCGGTAAGTAAATAAAATAAGGCAAATCGTAGACAAACTAGAGTATCGAAAGGGCATACGGGATTTAGGCTCGCACGTAACAAGAGCCCCCGAATTCGGAATCCTCGATTCCACATACCACTTGCCTTAACAAACTAGATGTTCCTTACCCCCTAGACTCGGACAACTCACCGGCCCTCGATCTCCGGGTGATAAACAAGTAGTGGCGACTCCTTCTCGCATCTGTACGCATCCCTCGAGAAGGTGGATATTCTCTAGCTGTGCGACAAGGCATGCATGCACGCGCAGTCTCGATAACTTCTTGCCTTACTTTGGCAAAGCTTCTCTTCTTTTGTCGTCCCGGGGGTCTTCCGAGTAGCGCTTCTTGGAATGGAGTTTTTATGTCGGGTCCAATTCTAGCGACCTTGCTCGGGTTGTTTTCTTCTAGTTCAATGAGAATCGTATCCTCTCTCTGCTGCGGTCGACTTGAGTCTGTTTTATCCTCTGTGATTTCTTCCACTCGAAGGGTTTCTTCATAAATTCCCTTTTGTTTGGTGGTTGCCAACATTGCATCGCCATCCTTTGATCACCACGGACTTTTCCCGTTCCATTTGCAGTGGGAAACCTCATGATCAAGTGGAATGTGGATGTATTAGCGCTTGTAATGAGTTCAAACTAGGTTGCCTGAGTATGGCATTGTAGGCAGACAGGAGTCTAACCACCATGAATTCCACTATGATAGATTTGCTGGAGGGAGGTTCACTCACAACTAAGGTAAGTAGATTTTACCCTCTACTCGCATCGAGTCTCCCGAGAAACTAATCAAGGGTGTTTCCATAGGGTTCAAGTGATCATCCGTTAATCTCAGTTTCCTGTATGCTTCATAAAATAAAACATCCGCCAAGTTCCCAGTGTCGATTAACACACGTTTAACTTCATGATGTGCTAATTCTGCTGTGATTACTAACGCATCATCATGCGAAAGGGCAACTTCTCTTGAGTCGTCTTGCATGAATATCACAGGTTCAATCCGATCCCTTTGACTCTCATGCTTCACAATGTGGACAGATCGGGCACACGCCTTCTGGGATGTATTAGATGATCCTCCTGAAGCGGTTCCTCCAACAATTGTGTCTACTATTCCCGCAAAGGTCTTTCGTGGAACTTGCTTTTTTCTTTGGAATGGTCATTCTGAGGATCCAACTGCATCTTTCTTAATGTATCTCGCAAGCATTCCTCTTCGGATAAGACTTTCGATCTCATCACGTAGCTGATAACACTCTTCTGTGCTGTGATCGTAGTCGCGGTGAAAGTGGCAGTACATTTTACTATCACGCTTTTCTGGGCTTGTTCGCATTGGGGGAGGTTTGTCGAGGTCTTCCTGGCTAGAGATTTCCTTGAGTATGTGTTGCCTGGAGGCATTCAAAGGCGTGTATGTCTCAAATTTCCCAGGATGCGTTCTTTTCCTCTTCCTATCTTCAATCATTTTTCCTGCGCCTTCCATTTCATGTTTCTCCTTCCTTTTTGGTAACTTTTGCGCTTCCATAGTGCGTTTTATCAACGATGCTTCCTCCGCCTCACAGTGCCCTTGAGCTCTTTCTAATACTTCCGCCAAGGTTTCTTATACAGAGAGTAACTGAACCTTGAATTTTTCAGGCAGTTATTAAGCGCGTATACTGCCACGGACTGCTCCAAATACGGGATTTGTAGTGCTTCGGCCGTGAATCATTGGATGAAATCTCGCAAGCTTTCTTCTTTTCCTCGCAGGACTTGCAACAGGCTTCCAGGGCTTTTCTTCTGCTTTTTGACGCTTGCAAAGTGCTTAAGAAATGCTTGCGCCAATTCTTTAAATGAGCCGATCATCTTGGGTTCTAAGTTTCGGAACCACGCTCGTGCAGATTTTTCCAAGGTAGAGGGAAATGCTCGACACAACATAGCATCCGATGCATCCAACAACATCATTCTATCTTGGTCGTCCCATCGTATTGCTTCATAGCCGGCATCTTAAACTCTGGCAGGGAGGCTTGGATGATGAGATCAGTAAACGGTGATTCTCCTATATTCATTTCTTCGGACAAGCTTTTGCCGATCTATGCATTTTTCAATTCGTCCGAAATTTTCTCGTTGATTTTTCTTTCCAGATCCCTTACCGATCGTGTGGGGCCAGCACTCTTCCCTACATCCTCTCCCGGGTTGGAGCTTTCTCCTCCTAAGCCTTGCATCGAATCGTCGAGTTCTTCGGCCTTCGTATCTTGATAGGTTGCATAGTGATCCTGGTGCCTGTTTCCATTTGTCGCTTGCGGGATGACTTCCAATATTGGCCCACTCGTGCTCGACGATCCATTTCTTGAAGCGCTCGAACAGTTCTACTTCGAAGGCTGTGATTTTAACGTCGGTATTGGCGTACTGACTTGATCTTGCGAACTTCGATTGTCTGGCAGAGGCTTGAACCATGACCTTTATGTTTCGAAGTTCCTACGGACGGCGCCAAAATGTTGACGAAAATAAGATCGATAATTGAATTGAATGAGTACGTGCTTTAGATTCTCAAAATCTTTACAAATTCAATTATGGGATATAGTCTACTGCCGCTAACCACTTCTTACATCCCTCTATTTCTTTTGTCATCACTCTTTGACTCTTTTTTCTTTCCTTTCATTGGTCTGTCTCCTCACAAGACTTCACCCTCTATTTATATACAAATTTTCCCACTTGCCTTATCAAGTTGCCTGACACCCTATTTCCGTGTGTGATAGGAGAAGTTATTAGGTGATCTTATCTCGTCACGTGAAATGAGGAAGCACCAATCAAAATGTATGAAACTAGAGACTTGGTGCTAATCACTCGAATAATTGTCATAATTATTTTTCATTAAATAATTCTTATTGATTCTTTCTCATCACGTCATTTAATATAGAATCATCTAAAATTATCTCATTTCATAGGCTCCTGTCCTACTTGCTTATCAAGTGGTAATTTATAAAAGGTAAAAAAAAAAAACATTTTTAGGCAAGTTGTTGACGGTGGTGGACAGGAGGGGCTTCTTCAAGTTGACGCATCTTTTACATTTTCCTGCAAGCTTCTACTTGGATTAACTAATTTACATCACACTACAATCATTATAATACATTTAAAAATTTTGACAATTCAATATTCTTATTAAAAATACATGTTATATTCTTCGATCGATCATTATTATGTCATTTTATTAATGCATCTTATTCATAATATCGATGACTTACTCAAATTCCATAAATAAAAATTCATATTTAAATACTTCATAAATCGGCTTATAAAATTGAATTAAGAACAATTATATTATATTATAATTTTATGATAATATTTTATGTTATTATTACTATTACTACTTACTTCATGGTTTATGTAATATCCATATTTACATTAATTTATTTGTGTTTTCTTAAAAAATAAAATAGAAACTCGAGAGTATGAAAAACGAATGTACTTTCCACGAGAATTTGCGAAATACTTCCGCTTTATATATATGCACCGGTAGGGTTGCCTGTGCAATGCACGGAAAAACTAATAAATAAAATCATGCATAGTATATATATAATGGAAAACATATATTGTTTACTCCATAGTTAAATTATACTTTAATTTAATATAATCATTATAAAGTATCTGAAAATTTTAACTATTCGATATCTTTATTAAAAATGCATGATGTATCTTATCCATAATATTGTTGGCGTATTCAAATTCTAAAAGTAACAATCCATATTTAAATAATTTGTAAATCAGCCTACAAGAGTGAATTAAGAACAATTATATTATATTATACTATATTGTATTGAATTGTATTGTATTATATTATATTATATTATATTATTATTACTTATTTCATAATTAAGTAATATCTATATTTACATTAATTTATTTATATTTTTCTAAAAAAATAAAAAAGAAATTCGAGAGTATGAAAGCGAACGTACTTTTCGCGAGAACTTCGGAAACATAAAAAATAAAAGAGAAACTCGAGAGTATGAAAAACGAATATACTCTCCGCGAAAACTTTCGAAATTTTTTTGATTTATATATTTAGAAGATAAATATATTTATATTATATTATATTGTTATTTTTATGATATTAATTTATATTATTATTATTATTATTATTATTATTATTACTTACTTACTTACTTACTTCATGGTCAAGTAATTTCTATGTTTACATTAATTTATTCGCATTTTTTTAAAAATAAAAGAGAAACCTGAGGGTATGAAAAATGAACGTGCTCTCCTCGAAAACTTCCGAAATGCTTCCGGTTTATATATAGATAGATAGATATAGATATGTATATATATTTCTTTGTTTTTATTTATTTTATTGTAAAATAACTTTTGTTCACCCAAAAGAAAAAACACTCGTTGGCTTCGGCTGCCTTATTCTGTGGGCCATTTCTTTTGTTGGGCCGACCATCTGGGCCTACAGCTCATGTCATGCTTAATCCTGAAACGGTACTCTCACTTCCACCAATTTTGCTCCGAAAATTGATGGGTTCCCCCCCCCCTAATTTATAGAAAAGATGGGTCTTCTCTTAATCAACTAGAAGTATGATAATTTTCTCTCCTAACTCACTATTCCTGATGATTCTTTAAATCATTCTTTCTACTTATCAACTCCGATATGTTAAAGCATGAAATATTGACATCACCCGAGGACATGGCCCAAAAAATATCTATAAATAGGCCAAGCCCAATTAAGTAGAGATTGAATCACATCTTTGACTCTAACTAATCCATAAGCAATCTCACCTGATGGTTTCAAGCTCACTCTCATGTATTTTGGAAACCCCAAGTCTCGAGTTCGAATCTCCTGGAACATATGCTAGGGTGGGCTCTTTGGCTTGGGTTTAGGGTCATCTCCGACTTTTGTGAATTATATAAGACTCTTGGTGATGTTTCGCTGACGGAGCCACTACTTACACTAATTGTTCAGTTCATCTGATATGGTCGCGATTGAACACGAGAGCCCGAACATTGCATAGCGGGAGCGACAATATTATCATCACTTATGCTTATTATATTATCCATCAAAAAAATAATCCATAAGCAATCTCTCTCTAGTCCTAAAGAATTAGTGGCTTGGCCCGACTTTCTCTCTTTCCTTCCTCCTCCTACTAATCGATCACCCGCGCTCTGAACACAAACCCTAATCTTCTAATCAACTCGCTGCAATTTGGGCGCTCCAATCACACATGCCTACCCATTCTTATCTTTTTCTGAGAGATTATATATATATATATATATATATATTATACTGATGCTGACTGACCTTTAGTTAGCTTTTACTCTCGTTTGGGAGGCGGCTCCGCCACACATGGCCTTACCTTGCCGCCCTAACCGACATGCCCTAGAGCATTAGGTCTATCAAAATCTTATGTCGTGTTTGTTTACAATTTAATTAAATAAGTACTTAAAAAATTAGTTAAAAATTACTTATATGAGAAAACGAATAGGAGAAAAAGAAAAAGATGAAAGATAATAGTCTCATGTACTTAATAATTAAGTTAAATAATACTAAATGACTGAACAAAAAAATCTGACTTAATAAAATAAGTTATTTTTCACTTATTAGTGTTATCTTTTCTCACAAAATAATTTCTCATCTTTATTCATTCTCTCGTCCTATACATTTCTTTCTTTAACTAATTAAGTGCTTAATTTTAAACACTTAATTTATCAAACACCACCTTAATTTAATTTATCTCTGAATATTTCCTACGGATATATAAAATCCTTGAAAATTTCAAACAAATTCACCTATATGCTTTTGTTATTTATAAAGTGTTCATATAACATGAACAACCAATCTGAATGCAGCAGCATATGTGAAATTTATTTTCAAGTTTGCTCTTTTTTTTTTCCCGCTGGTGAAAGTATGGGTGTCCGCAGACTATCAGGTGAGATTGATCCTGTTAGGGCATCAATTTGATCCTAACCCCTAATTGTTTCTAGTAAGTTGCGAATATTTGCATTGCAAGTAAAGTCCATCCATCAAGAACTTGAACTATAACCTCGTAGTTATTTTACTTCTAAACTGAGAGATGATCCTTCATAATTATAACAATTTATTCTCTCTAAGTATATTGTATTGCTCATCTTTGTTGATTAGGTTATTGGATTATAATTATTATTTTTTTGGTTACAAGGGATGTTGAATTGTAGTTATTTTATTTGCGATGGAGTTATGAGGACATATAATTTTAGGGAAAACTAACATTGGGTCCATCTTTTCCTTGTTTTTCTATTATATTCCTCTTTTTTTTCATTTTCATCCAATTCTTTTGCTTGCATTTTTTTTAGTCCTTTTCGTTTCTCTATGTTCATTTTCATCAAATACCTTAGTTTAATTATCTACTCGCATCATTTCATCTAATTTTCTAGCTATTAGAGAAAATTTCAATCAACTTTAGACTAAATATTAACTATATACTTTTTTTTCAGTGGATAATATTTACTACTTATTCACACTTCATACAAAAGCATGTCATGCCACGGCAGACGGAGTAATACAAGGAACTCAAAATTGAAGTAATACAAATCAAATTTGCCCTGAAAAAGTACAAAACTATATAGAGAGCCTGTCTTCTCCGAGAAATTAGCTCTCTTGAGATGGAAAGTTAGAACATTAGATGCCCCACACATGTAGTGACAGATAAAACATCCGCCCTTTTGTGGGGAAGCTCTGTGTTTCTTGTCCCTTCTTTTTCCTTTTTTTTTTTCCCGGTGAGTTCACTTTTTGTCTTTGGTCTATTAACTGAGACTACTTAATCTCCAATTTGATGTTAACTTGGCCCTGAACGCGAAGTTTTGTCAGCAAGTTTCAAACCCCTGCAATGGAAGTAAAGTCCACCCAACACCTTTGTTGAAACCAAATGCCTGTATGTTGTGTGTCTGGTTCTTACCAGCCATGAAGAAGGTTATACGAGAACCTATATATAAACCTACTTCCTAACCTGTTCGATAAAGATGGGTCCAAGAAAAAGCAATTTACCCGACATGGCGGCAATAGACTTTTGAGTTTGCTGTACCCTCTTGGCAAACGAGTGACCGTGTGAGCAAGCTAGAAGCAGTATTCTGCAATTGACTAGCAACACAAGTAGATCATAATGATGAACCAGAGAGAGGGGATGTAAATTAGGTGCAACGTAAATTAAGAGGAAGGTACTGATCTGATGATAACTCTAGGATCTAGAGTTATTTATCATGCCTTTTGGCCAAAAATTCTGTTTAGTTGTCGAATTTAGTCGGTTTTAATTAGTCCGGTTTTCGGTTGATTTTCATCACTAGTTAGGGTCTAGGATTTTATTACGTTTTGGTTATTTTTAGTTAGATTTTGGTGCTTATTTATTTCCTTTTGTAGGACTTGGAGTAGAGGCAAGGATGGCCTGGATTTGGATCAGACCATACTCTAGCACTGTCAAGGATGCTACGGTGCGGATAGAGAGCCAATTGAGCGAATCAGTCTATTCTGTAGTACTGGGCGAAGTTACAGCATTGACAGAGCACTGTAGCTGGGATACGAATTTTGTATTTCTGATTTATTTCGGGAAGTTCAGAGATTGTCTTCGAAGAAAATATCACGTGGAGTATCTTAAAGACCGCGTATCTTAAAGACCGAGTCTAGAAGATAAGATATTATTAGATTTCCCTCATGCTCGATTTTGAATTTAGGGAGTTCACAGCAAAATCTTGCCATTCTTCTTAATACTTTTGTTGATATCTTTTGATTTCAATGTCTACGTTGAATTCGGCTATGTGTTTTCTATTTCTTATGGGCTAATTTCTTATGCTAGAATTGCAATTGAATCACATGGAGTTAATTTGTTTATTTTCTCTTGATCTGATGAGTTTTTTATCTTAATCTATTTACTCTAACTTGTGATTAATGCTTGCAATTGCCTGATCAACAATTGTTATGTTATGTTAATCTAATTGAACTTGGAAAATGGATATTAGGTTTAAAACAGTGATAGAATAGCCTAAGTTCAATGTCGAGAAATCGAGTTGATTAGTGGGTGGTGTAGGATATACTTACACACCTTATGTAGCCAGATTAAAGTTGAGACTTGATGAATCAAGCTCAATTTGAATTCCTATAGGAATATAGGGAGTCAGTTGAGATATGTATTTTTTATAAGCAACTTAAAAGATACTTATGAAATACGTATGAATTTCAAGTTTGAAGATTTTGTCTTAAATGAATTAGGAATAGAGGAATATATCGTGTTTATGAGCTGTTAGGGAAATTTGTTTTCCTAGGTTGTCTCCATCAATAGATTTTCGGATGTTCCTAATTTGCTTTACATTTAAGAAAGAAATGGATTTTTAATTTACTTGACTTCAATTAGGTTGTGATAATTTTGAACAATTAGTAGAAATTTAGGTAAAGTTCTCGTGAGAACAATACTTTACTCGCCACTATATTACTTTTATGACCCGTGCATTTGTGAGGTCCTAAACCGCTAAACATCTGATAATATAGAGGGTATGCTCGCTGAAGTAAATCGTCCAAACCGAAGCAGACGCTACTTCATAAAACGTATGCACTACAATATCCCTGAATTATGAGAAAATCCTAAACAATCCTTCCTTATGGTCAAGGGCGAAGCCAAGATTTTTATCCGGGGGGCAAACTTATACTTTTGGGGAAAAATTTAAAAATTTCAAAGTTCAGGAGGGCAAAGTACTAATTTTACATAAAAAAACACATACTTTTCGGGTAAAATTTAAAAATTTCAAAGTTCAGAAGGGGTAATTGCCCTCTTGCTCCTTCATTGGCTCCACCCCTGCTTATGGTAACATGGCAAGTAACAATTAATAACTCTTTATAATTAAAGAAGACAATAGCCCTTAAACTCTGTACTTAACAGTTAGTGCCTTCATTTGCTACAATCTATGTATACACAAAAGCAAGGACAATCTCTGTATACACGAAAGGAAGGACAATCTCGGGCTTCGGCCCGTATTCCCAGGGAAAAGAAAAAAAAGGTAACAACAATGCATCTGAATATACCACCTTGGACAAAGTATGTTTTTGGTTGCGAGATCTTTCGAGCCACCACCAATGAGGGCATGTCAATTAGCAATGTGAAGCTAATCAGAATGGATGCATGGTCTAAGCTTTAGTTTTAGAAGGATTCTCTTAGTTAGTTAATGCTATTGATAACCCACGACTCATTTCTGAGAATGGCGTTGTACTTGGGCTCATTGGTCGGAGATCCGTCATGCTCATGATTTGAGTTACCTAGGATTCATGTCAAATTTTGATTCTATACGCCCGTATGATGGATATCCCTGTACAAACGAGACTTATTTCATACAATAAACTATCATATTTCATAACAAAAAAAGAAAACGAAAAACCCATTTCTTGTATTACAAAAGAAAATTGTGTCCTAGATAAGCTATGATATATTACTGGTGAGCGCAAATCTTGATGGTCTCCTAAGGTGCGACTTCCATCGCGATCAAAGAGATTAATCTTGTAACCGAAAAGAAAAAAGAAAAAAAGATCATATATCTA
Organism: Punica granatum; assembly: GCF_007655135.1. NCBI lineage: Eukaryota > Viridiplantae > Streptophyta > Magnoliopsida > Myrtales > Lythraceae > Punica > Punica granatum. The sequence continues at coordinate 15,968,654 of NC_045131.1, read as the reverse complement.
TATATACTTTGAAAAAAGAACGGAAGTTCCAAAAAATAAAATGAATCAGGAAGATGAAATTAACAAAAAAATGATTTGAAAAGCAAGTGATGGTGGGAATTAATGAACCAGATTCAATCAAGCTTCAATTCTGTTGTCCTAACACATCAGATTGATGATGAAGATGAAGAGTCTTAATTTGGCTGGAGATAAAGAAGAGGAAATGGAAGGATCAAACTTTCGTTCAACGAAACAACAACTTAATTTATCATGCTCTTAGTCTAAATTAAGGCAAGATAACAAAAGATCGGTCAATTAGAAATTTCTAAATTGCCAAAATGCATGACAGATTTTCATAAGCGAATTGAGGTCCCTCATGGAAAAATATTGAAGCGCCTACTTTAGTAACTTACAAATATAGATTGCATGAGGACCCAAAATCAATTGAAGTGAATTCAAATGATTTATGTACGTAGCATAGTTTTCTTTTTTCTCGAAGAATCTTTAAAATGTAACAAAATTTATTGGTCCCTCTATTGTCACTTCACGAGGATATGTTCTATTCAAATACGAGAAATTCTTTTTTCCCTCTGAACAGGGAGAAACGTGAGACAAATATGAAATTCTTGTTGAGAATGCAAAAGTATATATGCCATTCTATGTTTTTATGTGTTTTCGTTTTTTTTTTGTGGCTTTTTTGTTTATCTAGTGAGACCGTATTTGATGCAAATCGTAGTACGACTTCAAGGGATCCAGTTGAAGTTCCAATTTGACCGATTACACGAGCACGAGCATAGAAATTTAAAGATGAACTCAACGGCATGATTCAAGAGGTTTGAGCTCAAGCAAATTCGTGGAGGCCCATTGGACATGAACCACGTGATCAACAAAAATCCATCAACATGATTCAAGTTATAGAAGATTCCGGACAAGGCTAAATTCAGCAAGTGTTTGAGGAAGTTTCTAGAATATTTGAATATCAAGAGAAGATATCATCAGATTTGTTTAAAGTTTAAATCTCATAGAGAATGATACAAATAGTAGCACGACTTCAAGGGATCCAGTTCAAGTTCCAATTGGACCGATTACGCGAGTACGAGCAAAGAAATTTAAAGATGAACTCAACGGCATGATTCAAGAGGTTTGGGCTCAAGCAAATTTGTGGAGGCCCATTGGACATGAATCACGTGATCAACAAAAATCCATCAACATGATTCAAGTTATAGAAGATTCCGGACAAGGCTAAATTCAGCAAGTGTTTGAGGAAACTTCTAGAATATTTAAATATCAAGAGAAGATATCATCAGATTTGTTTAAAGTTTAAATCTAATAGAGAATGATATAAATTGTAGCACGACTTCAAGGGATCCAATTCAAGTTCCAATTGGACCAATTACGCGAGCACGAGCAAAGAAATTTAAAGATGAACTCAACGGCATGATTCAAGATGTTTGGGCTCAAGCAAATTCTTGGATGCCCATTGAACATGAACCATGTGATCAACAAAGATCCATCAACATGATTCAAGTTATAGAAGATTCCGGACAAGGCTAAATTCAGCAAGTGTTTGAGAAAGTTTCTAGAATATTTGAATATCAAGAGAAGATATTATCATATTTGTTTAAAGTTTAAATCTCATGGAGATATTCTAGGGATATTTAGATTTCATATCTTTATAAATTATGTTATATCTCTATTGATATTTTAGGTTTTATTTTCCTTATCTTTAGGAGGAGATATGGCCAGATTAGGATTACTTTATGTCTATATATATTCATCTTAGTGAATTTTTAATAAAAAAAAGGAACATTCAGAAAATTGTGAAAGTATTCTTTTTGGTTCTTGAAGAACTAATTCGAACTTATCAGAAACTTCCGTGGAGTTCATCATCGACTTATCAAACGGCTTTCCACCACCGTTTGTGGCGTCTTCATCGACTTATCAAACGGCTTTCCATCACCGTTTGTGGCGTCTTCCTATACCGAGGTTCTTGTTTCGCAATAAACAACGGGTTGAGGTCAATTATACCAAGGTTCTTGTTTATGTTGTAAACAACAGGTCGAGAGTTTGTCAATCAAATCTGATCGTGGAACGATCTTGGATTCCTTTAGTTGTCGGGTATCGTCATTCTTGGCGGGAATCGCATCAGTATTGACTATAAACAATCTCTATACCAAAACATGAGAAATGAACTAAATGGTACAAAAGCTACCGACAGTAAATGAAAATCAAGTAAAAATTAAACCTCTAAATTCTGGACTAAATTAAGAGAAGAGTATGCACTGCGCTGAACTCTTCTTTGTTGCTTTTCAATTTACTTTTACTATGAACAATACGTTGAATATGTGGGGGCACGAGTGGAAAGGAACATGCTCTTGTCACCCACCTGCCCAGGCGCACGCAACCCCACACGAAACCCTAATTCCAATAGTCATCAAGCATATTTTAATACACATCTGTATGCGTATATATGAATGCACACAGATTTCAATCAGTATAATAGACCAAACTGCATTAGTAGCTCAGCTCTCCAATCTCCCAACACAAACAAAAACATATTGTTCGACCAAAAAATATTATCAAAGTGCGATCAAATCACGAGATATGGTTTACTCGGCAAGCTATACAAGTTATTACTGGATGGACTTTAAGAGTTCATGATCGATACGAAAATGAAAATCGGTCGTAGTCAATACGCTGGAATTATCTCGTGTTTCATCGAACTATTAATGCGTCATCCAACACTAAATAACAAGAAACTGTATTCTTTCTCTCACTCCCAGAACTGTTTAAATTATTCATTCCACTTCAATCTCCGGACGCTTTCTTTATCAATTAGGTTATTCTCTCTCTCTGTCTCTCTCTCTCTCCCTTCTTTCATTTTTGCATCTATTCTTTGTTCTTCCCACTGCTGCTGTGTTGTGCTGTTCGTCTTTGATCTTGTTTCTACATCTTCATTGTCAGCATATCTTGTTAAACGAAAACAGCTTTCTTTTCGATTATGTTTCTTCTATTCGTGATTCGATGAGTTATGAGATCTATTTCGCCGAACAATACAAAAAGTTGCTTCCTTTGCTTGGTTGTGAAGTGATCAGCTCTTCTTTTTTAGGTTGCCCTAGAAAGAGAGAGGCAAGTTCGTAACGAAATTGGTAATTTGATCAGCTTTGTACAAGTAGAAGGGTAAAGGAATCTCCACCCAGCGCCATGGCTAACCCTTGGTGGACAGCCCAAGTGGGCCTGCCTCCGGGCCTCGAACCTCCAGGGACCTCACCCTTATTAAGCAAGCGCGATCTCGAAATATCCCCAATCGGAAATGGAGAAAGAAGTGGGATTACCCGTGCTGATGATGATGATGATGATATGGACAACAACAATGGCGAGCCCAAGGAGGGTGCGGTTGAGGTCGGAACCCGTAGACCAAGAGGCCGCCCGGCCGGGTCCAAGAACAAGCCAAAGCCGCCGATCTTCGTGACTAGGGATAGCCCAAGCACCCTAAAGAGCCACGTGATGGAGGTGGCTGGAGGTGCTGATGTCTTGGAAAGTATGGCCATCTTCGCCCGGAAGCGCCAAAGAGGGGTTTGTGTCCTGAGCGGAAGTGGCGCCGTAGCTAATGTGACACTGAGGCAGGCGGTTGGCCCCGGAGCCGCGGTGGCACTGCACGGACGATTCGAGATCCTTTCCCTGACAGGGACCTTCCTTCCAGGTCCTGCACCTCCTGGATCGACAGGGCTCACGATTTATTTAGCCGGAGGACAGGGCCAAGTAGTAGGTGGTTCTGTGGTCGGATCGCTCACTGCAGCAGGTCCCGTCATGATAATAGCCGCAACTTTTGCCAATGCCACTTATGAAAGATTGCCCCTACCAGAGGAGGATGAAGATAACAAAGGAGGGCAAGCTCGGGCTGCCGGTTCAGGTGGATCGCCGCCTGCAGAGAGTAGTAACGGTACCGGACTGCCTCCTCCAAAAGTTGTTCCTGACCATCCACACCTACAAGCCTACAGCTTGCCCCCGAATGTCGTTGCCAATGGTACTATTGGCCATGATGCTTTTGTTAGCTGGGCTCATGTTCGACCGCCGTTCTAACAATCAGGTAAAAAATAAAAGGACTGGCGCAATTCGACTGTGTTGAAATAATAAGTTTTATAGATGGAAAGGAGTCGAGAGATATATATGTATTGAAGAAAACCTTGAGATCAGATACTCACTGTATATGAATCTTCCTCTCTGTTTTGCCTCCGTGTGTTCGCAATAAGGATTATCTTCCTCTCACTTTCCCTAGTAATGTTTTATTGCTAATAAGTGATTGTTTTAAATTAATAAAAAAGAAAAAGAAAAAGTCGATTTCTGTGATTTTTAATTAGAGTGATCTCTTGGTGGTTTTATATATATTAGTTTAATTATATTGATTGATGAGATTTAGCTCATGAGTGATTTCCATCTCTGCTCTACAATCTTGCAATGCACTTCGCTCACAAAGAGAACAGTCCATTCTATCGAATTCCATTAATATTTATGGGTTAAACAAGGGTTTAGATTTTTTTTTCCGTTGAGATCATGACATATTCTCAATCAGATGTAGACTTGACCATATAATTATCAATGAGTTTTTAATCATGGCACTATAATTAAAGTCCACAATCTACTAATTAAGAGTTTAGTTTGTTGTTAAACCACATTTTTATGATTAACTAGGCCAAATCGATGCCTAAACTAAACAGAGATAAGATTCAGACATTGAAAATACACTTCAAAATCTCACCTAAAAAAAGAACAACTAGAGTTTAGTTAAGGTGCTTAAATTATACAAAAAAGAAACTGATTTATGTCCATTACTTCGATGGTCGCGATGGTTGAATAGGCAGAAAGGTTTTGAGCCTTTTAAGGGGCCGTTTGCTTAAAGGTGCGGAAACAGAATTCGAAATGAAATTGAAATGAGGTGTCATGGGCTGAAATTGGAAATGGAGTCGCAAATTTACTTTTTATTTGTTTTAATGAGGAATAGGAATTAATTTTCATTTGTATTTGTCTGGTTCAATATGTATGGAATTGGAATCAAATTTCAAAATTTAATAATTATTTATAAAGATTTTTCTATAGTACTCCAAACTTCTTTCGGGAACCACAATCTGCTATTATAATGTTGATATAGAGGAGGCCGCCACAATTTGGACAAAGATCGACCATTGACCATATACTAGCATTGTCCCCGTGCATGCACCCCTTTTTTTTTCTCGATAAACTGCATGTAAAAAAACAATTCTCTCAAGATTGGAAATGATACACATAAAATGTAGTGATTATGATATCAATGAATGAATCAAGATGGAATGAAAGAATATTTACGAAAATAAAAGGGCCCATTCATTTTCCTTATCTTTGTATGAAATAGTTCTTTTATTTTTTAAATTTATGCCCAACAAAACAACATGAGTATATGATAAAAAAAAATTATTCATTACAAATTGAATAAAGTATATAATATACTAAATTAAATTATTAAATATAAAGCAAAACGGTATGTACAAGTACAACACTATTTTTTCACTTCATGAATGGACTATATATTCTCTATTGTTTATCTCAGTAATTTATAAATAAAGTTTTTGTTATAATATTTAAAATTAAAAAATATATCAATTTTTATAGAATAGGAAAAAGAAAAATAGATATTATGGTAAATTACCAAAAAATAATTAACTTTTTATCTCATCCAGAATCTATCATGTACTATTATTAATTTTTTATTTTTCATGAGAAAAGTAATGAATGAGATCGATCACAAAGACAAAAAGTAATCGACTGATTATTTCGTTTTTCTTTATATTAATTAAATAATATAAATTTTTAAAATTTTAAATTGCTTGATAAAACAAAATAGGAATTCGGACATAATTGCTTTCTTTTTCTTGTTTTATTCATTAAAGATAAAATAAAGTACATAATATAATAAAACAAATTATTAGAATAATGAAGAATTTAAAAACATTGCGAGAGTATGAAATGTTTTTGTATACTCTCTTACGTTTTTCGAAATCAGATAACTTTATAAGTATTTAAGATTAAGGTATGCATTTATATTGCCTAAGGCAGTAAGGCATTAAAAAAACATAAAAGAAAAAATTTGCCTTAAGAAATGTTTGAAAAAAAATTACCTTTTTCAGTGTGTATTCTGGTATCTAGAAGCTCATTGGCCTCAACTAATCCATTTCGAGTCAGATTGGCCCACTAAGAGGTAAAGCTCTCATAATGTGGATTTTGCCCATTCACAATATTATAATCCGAGACTTTATTTAAGAGGAACAAGTGCCGAATCACTTGAACCAACATACTTTGTTTTAAAAAGAAAAAAATACTTTCAATCCCCTTTTTCATCCCCAGGATCTCCGGGGAATGGATGATTCCCCTTTTTTAGGAGAATCGAGTACTTTGTTTAGGGAAATAAAAAATCGATTCCCCCAAAATAAACGGTCACAATAGGAAAGAACATTTTGATTCTGATTCCACCTCTGTTTTTTTTTTGGTAACCATTCCACCTTTTTTTTTTAATGAACCGAACGGGGCCTAAGAGTTCCAAAATATATATATACATATATTACCAAACAGAGCCTAAGAGTTCCAAAAAAAAATCACCAATTGTAAACACAGTTGTAATGCAATGACAAATTGATTACTAATGATTGACTTTACCTGCAGCACAGGGCGCTCAAAACCCATTAAATTAATGTTAAGATACTCACAGTTTGCCCGAAAAATCACCTATGTTTACTGCTAAGATTTGTTAAATCCCTTTTTGAAAATTTGATGTAAATTCCTTAATAATAAGATGATTGGACTCACCATTATATCAACTTTAGCTTTTGAGATGGGGATGTGACTAATTACTTAAAAATTCAGTAAAAGTTCTATATGGTGCAATGGCATAACCCAATTTGGAACCATAATATTTTTAAAAAGAGGATTTTATTCACTAAAAACAGACATAGTTTACCCATAAAGTACGATCAAACTTCTTTATCTTTTTTTGGATCGGAAGACAATGAAGGGCAAGGAAAGGGGAGGAGGGGAAGTTGTATGGAAAATTCGAAAAGTTCTATACAAAATCGCCCCCTCCTCTCCCCTTCCTTTCCATCCATTTCTCTCCATCCCATCCAAACAATAGTTAGCTACTCGGACTTGGCTTGTTAAATACTCAAGATGAGCTTGACAATACTCTACTCAATAAACTTGAGAGTTTAAATGAAATTATTTTTCATTGTGAACTCTAGTATCTGAAAGTTCAATGGATCCCAACAAATCCAGTCGAGTCGGATCGGTCTACTAAAGGGATAGATCTTTCTCAACATGGATCTTCTCCATTTACAAGATTTGAACTCGAGACCTTGCTTAACAGAAATAAGCACAAAACCGTTTAAATCAAGCCATGTTGGTTAAATGAACTTATTTAAATTTTACAAAAACGACATTTCTAATTTGGCAAATTACATTTATATAGTTAATGGGTTAGCACTGGATCACTTTTACTCCTTATCTTCCTTCTAATGATTATTGATCAATTCAATCTCATATATCTAGCTCATTATTCCTATATTCTCAAATTTTCAGTTCTAACTTTTTTTTGTAGTACAAGTGAGATTGTAAGCGAAATATGTGTGTTGAACTTATTACTCAACAAAGCTTGCGAAGCTCAAACTCATTAAGGTGACCGAGCTTGAGTTTCCCGGTACTCGACTCAGCTCGGCGAATTCACACCCATAAGTTAAAAGTATATATATATATATATATATATATATTCAAAGATTGTTTACTTTGTTGAGAGAAAGGAGGTTTGAAACATTCGCATCGCGCTATATCAATTAAGATATCCTGTCAATTCTTACCCGCGAGAATCCTGGTGTTCATTAATTTTTCTTCTTCAGAGCACTAATTTATTTCATCTAGTATGCAAAATGCTACACATTATTAAGTATCAAACAAAACTTATTACTACAAAGTAAGATTTACTAACACTTCTTCTTCTTTTTTTGGGGGGTTACATGATTTACTAAAACTTGGTTCTATCGCGAGGCATTGAAAAACAATGATAGAATAATAATTATATTTATTTAGAATTGTAATGATTTTGTTGTTGAATTATGGGAAAAAGTGGGAAAACGTAATGAATAGTTGAGAGAAAATAATGATTGTGTTGTTGAATTATAAGTAATTAATAGTTGAGAAAATTTAGTATTAAAAATTAAATTGAATGACAGTTAAATTAAGAAAAATTGAAGAAAAATGAAAAAGTAATAATTGTATTGTTAAATTGAAAATAAGTGAAATTAAAATAGAGTGGAGTAATGAATATTACTCATTTATCAAACACACACTAGACTTATGACTTTATCATCAGGGCGTGAACAACGAATTTATATAAGAAAAAACTATTGGTTGTTGTTTAACGACATGTAAAGATGAAAGACCATTTAAATTACCTCTAGCTTTTGTTTATTATATGGCATGAGGAGTTGTTTTATTTTTATTTTTTCAATTTTATCTCCTTACTATGATAGATATGAAGCATATTTTCTTTGGTCAAATTATGCCTAATTAGTGCCATTTCTTTTTTCTTTTTGTGTAATGAATGGCAAGTCATTTTTCCAAACAGGAGAAATGTGAGATCATGTCATTTCCAAGGAAAAAACAACAAATTTGAAAAAGTAGGAAAAGGGAAGAAAAGTAGTAATTGAATAACTGATGATTTAACCCCATCCACTTGTTTATGTTTTCCCTTACTCCCTTCCTTTGCCTTTCGATCATCTTGGAATTGGACATGTGGCGAGTGGTGACCCAATTAACAAAGCTGTCAGCTTTGTTCTTCCCACTAATTGAAAGAATATAATATTACAGTTTTCTGGCCACTAGCTAGCTAATCATTTCATCCTTAACACTATAAATGTTTAAAATTGTCTTTCTAATTAATCTGAATTTATTTATAAATAATATGGGGAGAAAGGTTCACATATAAATGTCACACCAAGGGTCTAAAAACACTTCTGCGGCAACTATTCTTATACATTTAAACGTGTTGTTTCTTTTATGATCAATTAAAATATATTAGACTTGATCAGCCAAAATAACGACTATATTGATAAAAACAAAAAACAAAATCTAACTCTCTGATGTTAGTTCAGGCTAATCATATTACAAATAGAAGGCATACTGCATGAAAAACATTTTCATTTGTAACCCTACTGTATTGGACCGGATATCTGTGTCTGGTCATTGGGTCATTGTGACCCTCTTGTATTGACCGTTAGATCTAACGCAATGGTGAGAACAGCCGGCCGGGGTCATCTTGACTTAAGGACCCCATAGGAAATTTTCCACTAATCAAAATGCTCTTTGGCTACTTATTTTACCACATGAAGATCGCGCGGAAAAATCTGTAGTCTTAGATCAGCTCAAATCAACTTCATAATGTGTTTCCTTCGTGCTCAAGATTTCATTTCTTATACATATTAATTAGATTCAATCAGGGAAAAGTTTGGATCATTAGTCTGGGAAAAGCATTAGATTCAATAAGCCAACATATTTTAGGGGTACTCTAATTACTTATAAATTAATAATTACTAGTCCTTGCTAAATAATGCTTTTAGAAGTAAGGAGAAATTATTTGTAATTGCAGTGCAGAAACTACATAATAATAGGATTAGAATTCACGTTATGTACAAACTAGGATTAGAATTTTTTGACATTCAAACTGTTAATTTCAAGTTTTCTTTATCTTTTAATCGAAAAATGTAACAGAAAAATACCATCAAAGTCATTCGATAAGTCCTCCAAAATGTAGACTTACGAGATTGGTTAGCAATATACTCCGCAAAATGAAAATAATTCGAAACAGTTTTTCACGGTACTTAGGAGCCAGGGCACATAAAAAGGTGCTGTGACGCGAGTGATTCATGTGCTAAACCGTAGAAATTCCATCACACTTGAACGATTGTGGAGATCGCCACGACAACATAAGAGGTCCCACTTCACATGCCTTCTCGTGTCACAGATAATAAACAAACCCTAATTAGACTTCAATTTATTTATTAGTTAGTAACTTGGGGGTCCAACATTCCAATGCTAATAGTCGCACAATCAATGTAACCTAGGGACCCATTAGTTTCAATAATGTCCAGGCCGCTGATTATTATAATACGTAGTTAGCAACTTGGGGGGTCCAACATTCCAAAGCTAATAGTCGCAGAATCAATGTAATCTAGGGACCCATTAGTTTCAATAATGTCCAGGCCGCTGATTATTATAATACGAAACTTTCGTAGCTACCTTTAAGATCAACTAGTCAATGATCGCCCTTGCATTGCCACAATTTAATAACTTTACATAGGAATCAAATCTTGGATTCGCAATTAGATTATAATGTAATCAAAATAACTAGTGCAAAAGCCTGCACTTCGCCACGAAGCTGTGCGGAAAAAGAAATCGCTGATTTTTCGACATGGAAAATCGGAAGTAGAGAAAGATTTAATAACAATGATTTTTTGCTAAAAACGAAAAAAGAAAAGTCATAAGAAAATTTAGGGATTGGATTAGAAATTGAGACATCATAATGAAGAAATATTTTGACACTCCAATAGCACCCATTTGTTGTTATTGCTCCACTAATTGCATATAAACAAAACTTGCATGTGGTGTCATTTTTATAAGAAAATATGTATGAGTATCGAAATGATACTCCGGTCCACTTTTGCAATTAGTGGCCTATTTTTCAGTAAAGAGTTAGTAATCTATTTTAGTTAGATAGCTAAAAGATGCTAATATGGAAATCCTTTTGGAGGATGTAAGTAGAAGTTAAGGGGAGGGACAAGAATGAAAAACAATCAAAATTTGTAGGTAAATTTAAGAAATGAGGGGCACGTGACCTTCTCTCATTTCCATGACAATTATTTTCCGGTATAAACTCTAGTATCCAGAAGTCTAATTGACTCTAACTAATTCCACTAATTAATATATAAATACATATTTGAATTTTATAGGATAAATTAGTTGATATCTTACAACTTTATAAGTTTTATGAAGTTTAAAAGAAGTACAAAGGAGGATTAAATAATAATAACTTATTGCTAAAAAAGTGAATACAAAGGAAAGGATTGTGGGATCAATTAGAACTGAAGATATCACGAGAGAAAATATTATAACGCTCCAATAGTAGTAATTTCACGGTTTCATTCCCCATTATTTATTATAAACAAAAGCCGTGCCAAGATCATTTGATAGGAGAAAGTATAGCGAGGTTAGTTAGAACTTGAGATATTATATTAATGGAGAAATATTTGACACTCCAATAGCATCCACTTGATCATTGCAATATTCTCCACTAAATTAGTATAAATAAAAGTTGTGCGCAGTTGACGATGATGATTTTCAACCCAAATCCATATCAGCAAGTCCAATCCCATAGAAGCATATCTTAAATATATTAAGGAAATATTCTCGTGATGTGAAAATAGAAGATGAGATATCTTGATCCATAAATTAGGAATATTACTATCTTAATTAGGTAGTCTATTTTATTTAGATAAAAATATATTTAGAATTAGGTGTTACTTCTAATTTTAGTTTGAGTCAAGAGTCTTCAGTTTTTTCTTTTGGAACAATATTACTTATTTTGTTTTAGAAAGTTGCATAGTACGAGTCTAGATTCTAATTTCCTGTTTTAATGTCTTCGTAGTTGTCTTAGGCCTATATATATGAAGTTCATCTCATTGTACCAGAATGGCTAAAACTTTATATCTCAGCACGTGGCCCTTTGGGGGGTTATTTATCGGGTTTAGACATGATCTATTCTCCTCGAGTCTAAATTCAAATTTAGGCGCGAGAAACCATTATCCGCACTGCCTCAGTAGTATAATTTTCAAGAGAAAAATGTGCATGAGTATCAAAATGATATTCGCTCACTCTTACATGATGCATATGTTGTGGTTAATTGCCTAAATACTTAAAACATGGTAATTTAAAATTCTTTCCTAAGATGTCAAAAGAAATCAAAAGGATTAATGAATATGAAAGAAAATCAAAATTTAGACGAGAATCTGAATAGAAAAAGGAGGTTAGAAATGAAGAACCAAAAATAATAAAGGGAAAATATTTATCATTGATAGCTGTTCATTATATACAATAATTTTAGTTGTACCCATCTATAGCCATGGATCAATATTAAGTTAAACATTCTTGTGGATATATACTAAAAATATTAATGTGCATTTATAACATCGCATGTTTACATCATCATTGAAAAGTCATAGACGAAGAGTAATTACATCCTACTAATGTTCAATCTTTGCATATAACTATAGGTTACACATGACAAAATGAATCCATACATATTCCAAGCCTTCTTTTGCAATGGTTCTTTGAGCTCATTTTGATATGAAACTTTTACAAGCTTGGGAGGCTCATCTTTTGGCGATATCAAACTGCAAATGGAAGTACATACAATATTTTTATATCTATTCCAGTTACAGTTTCAAATGAATTAATGACTTTAATGCCTTACCCTTGAATTGATCAATTTTTGCGCACATAGGATTTGATTGTGATGGGAACAATTCTCTTCAAGCTGAAGTTGATGATGGTGAAACATCAATTTCTTCTTCTAAGAAAACACAAAAGAAAAGATTTTTATAAATTAGCATGTATAGTGGAATGTAAAAAAATAAGGGATTTTACCTAAAATGGCCCATGGTTTGTCCGTTTTGTCAAATCTATCCTATGCTTTTTTTTTGTCAAATCTATCTCATGGTTTACTTTTTGCATAAAATCTATCCCGGCGTTATCTTTTCCGTCAACATCTAACAGTCATGCTAACGTGGCACGTGGAGAGATAGTGGGCCACACTTGCCACGTAGGCGCCACGTCAACACGGCCGTTAGATGTCGACGGAAAAGATAACGCCGGGATAGATTTGATGCAAAAAGTAAACCATATGATATATTTGACAAAAAAAAGCATAGGATAGATTTGACAAAACGGGCAAACCGTGGGCCATTTTAGGTAAATAACCAAAAAAATAATAATAACATAGAACTTGAAGAAAATGATTTTGGCAACAATAATCTTGAAGCATGAACAAATAAAACCAATTAAAAGTAAGTAAGAATTTAACTGAGTTGTGAATAAAGGAAGACATATATAGAAACAAAAGTAAAAGAGACTTTGTAAAAATGCATTCAACAGACTCAAAAAATAGGAACAAACAATACTTCAAAAGGGACTATAAAAGCTGAAGCAATAATGTTAGCTAAATTTGTAGGTTGATAAATTTAGTAACATACATAGAATTTTGTAAATCTATTAGTTTCTTATTCTTCTTTAAATTAAATATATAAATCAAACCATTGCATATTAAATTGTTAAATAAATTAGAAGGATGAAAATTTGTTTATCATTTACTGTAACTACACGAAGTTGTATTTCCTTCGATGGAGGAGTATTGCTAAAGTGATGATGATCAGAACTCACAAAAATGACATTAAAAGACTGTTTGCTTTGATAAGTTGGGCAATTATTTAGAAGAACAATGAAGAGATATTCCACATTCATTATCTCAAGATAGGGGCAGGGTAAATCTATTAGTAATGGAGTTATTAACATGGTTTGTAACTAATATTTGTACGAAATCTTGCACTAATTTTTCATGCATTATGAAATTAGCTTTCCATGTGTGGTCTTCAACCACCATATTCAATTTGACCTGCACATAATATGAAAATGATGAATACGAACTTCAATAAACTTTATGGGTTATAAAAGAGAAAACAATGATATCTTGCATACCATAGGATTGGAGTCAAATCTATTTCATTGCAATAGTTACACCAAACCCAACAAACATATGTTTGAGTTGTTGTTTTGTATTTAGGACATGCATGGTGCCACCAAGCCTCAGATGTGTCAACCTCAATCAAAGTCGCTTTACATGTGTATCTAAGATTCTAATACCAAAGGAACATTTAATCTAAAAAAATTTGAATTATTATTTTGATGAAGCTATCTCATATTTCATGGGATCAATATCAAGAAGTTCATCAATGGTCGTTATATTTAGATTTGCATCTTCAAGAGATGATGTTAGCTTAAGCTGCTATTGAATAATCATTTCTTTGACAGTGATACCAAGAGAAATTCTATAAACAAAATATTAGAACTAATTTTTAAGTTTGGAATTGATAGTATTATATGAGTTGCATACCCCTTAAAAAGCTCTATAACCTCTGGAATGTCTAAATTGATGTAGTTGCGTGTTGCATAGGACGAACACAAACATATTTTATTTGCCGAGAAAATTAAAGCATTGAAAAAATTGAAGACAACAAATATTTAAGAAAAGATAGTCTGAATGATGATATTAGAGTTTTTACCTTCCCATGTTCCTACAATCATGCTTTCAAATATGATAAAATGACATGATCATTTTGATGAAGAATGTTAGTTTCATCAAAATCTATTGCATACATTCTCTACAATGTCAGCAATATGTCTATTTTGCTTTATATATGAGAATATAATTTACATCATTTAAAGAAAACAGAAGTGAATGCATTAATATAAAATATAATAATCTTAGATGTCGAATTTCCAAACTTTTTTTTGTGGCCAGTTCTTTCACCTAGCTTTCCAACGAATATAACTTGGCCAATAACATCTTACAAAAGCATAGAAAGTTGTTGAATTTTATGATTCAAATTTAAAATTTAAAATCTTTTAAAAAATAGAGTTTGAAATCAGAAAAAAGATAAAATTTGCTAGGGAGAGGATATTTAATATTTGTAATGATACTTGCCAGATTTTCATCTTTATGGATCTTATAGTTTTTAAAAGTTTGTACAAGCAAACTTGTACATTGCGATTGTAGAACTTTTAGAAGAAATCAGCAAATGAAGTTGTTCTATCAAGTCGAATCATGAACTCAATCGAAGCAGATCGATAATTTTTCTTATTTGGAATAACTTTGAAACTAGAAAGGTCATAATTAACATGAACCTCTTTGAGCAAACAAGTGAAAGGTTGTGCGTCATTTGATCGAGCTGAAGCTTATATCCATTGTTTTTAGAAATAAAAATAGTTGTATAATAGCTTAATACTTCATATCAATTGATTTCAGCCAATTAGAAAATAAGTATTTGCATCATTAAGTATACTTACATTTTCATCAATGAGGATGGAATCAAAGCCAACCCAACCTAAACTCCCAACAGTTTCAGATGATCTCCAAATGCTATTAAGACAAACGTTCACCTTCCAGTGTTAAAAATCAAGTGTCAAATCAGATATGTGGTGATGTGCCATAGGTGTAAAAGCAAGAAGTGATTTGGGCTGCATTTTGAGTAATATCAAAGGTCCAATTTTGGTATTATGAAACAATGAAACAAGAAGATATTGGTAGAAATATGGAGATATGGGCTTAGTACAATCAAATTCCCCAAATCCATGGTAAAGAATTGACTGAAAAGTTTTGAAAGATAGATTTGGTAGAAAAAGTATGTAAGGAGAAGGATACAGCCAAACTGTGTAGAGAAAAAAAAAGATAAATAATAGATAGTTTTCTTTAGTCGTATGGGGGATTAGTGAGATAGAAGGCAATCAGAGAAAGAAATGTAGAACTAAGCAATTTAAATATTATAAGAAGTACAGAATAATGTGGAGTTGGTAAAGTTAGTGGGTTTCACAAATTTTGCCCATTACATTCTGGCTCTTTAGTTTCTATCGATTCAGGATAAGTTGACTGATAGCAAATCACGAAAAAATAAATTTTGTATAGAATATTTATTACCATTTAATTGAATTACAAAATTATAAGCTTGCCAAAATAGACTAATATGCAAAATAGAAATTAGTCTTATTCTTTGTTTTGATTATAATAGATCGTGAGAAGAAGTAACAATCACAATTATTCCTAAAAAGTGATCTCATTCCATCCACATAATCATTAATAATCGGAATTAATGTAAATATATTTAAGATGTAAAGAATAAAGGGTAAATAACACCATACATCATGATTTCTGAAATAATTTCACCGCACATAATATTTTCAAAATTTGCATGACACATCATGAAAAGTTTTTTAATTTTCACTGCACATTATATTGTTACTTTCCCATCCAAAATTGGATTGAATGGAAATGTTACGACATTTTCAAGGAAAATTTTGCACAAAAGAAAACATGAGGAATTTAAAAACGGAATAAAATGAAAAATGTGAAATAAAAAAAAGGAGAGGAAGTTCGATCCCCAATTAGGGTCGCGGGCTTGGTCTGAGCCGACCGGATACCTCAACTGGGGGGTCGATTGTTAGAAGGGGCGCCCCCGACCCCCCAATTTGGGGTATCCAGCGGCCAGGGGCTCTGAGGCGGTCGGCGATCCCAATTGGGAGGTTGGGTGGTCAACGGGGCCCCCGACCTCTCCTCCCGATCAGCACCTTCTTCTCTTTTAAAAAAAAAATTTCATATTTCGTTTTACTTTGTTTAAATATTTCAAGTTTTCTTTTGTGCAAAATAATTCCTGAATATGTCGTAACGTTACAATTTAATCCAATTTTGAGCGGGAAAGTAACGATATGATGTGCAGTGAAAATAAATAAAAAAATTTGTGATGTGTCTTCAAAATTATTGAAAATATGATGTGTGGTGAAATTACTTCAAAAATCATGATATATGGAGTTATTTATCTTAATTGTTTGGTATAGTATGAAAGATCTATTATATCCGCTAAAAATTCAAAACTTGGAGCATAGAGAGAATTAAATGTAAATTTTTTTAATTGAACTAAATAAACGGGGAAAAATCATTTTCATTAGATGCACAGATTTTCAAGAAATTACTTCTGATTTAATTTGTATGAATCCAACTGAGAAATTTCAATCAAACCAAAACATTTATTAAAATTAAGGACTGGTTTTCTCGGTCATTTTGACGAGTAATTGTAATTAAATTGTATACCTATTGAAGAGTGAGTCATTTTCAACCTGTTTGAATGATATTTTGCATTCTTAAATTATTTTTATACTTTATAAATTAAATTTCTATTAGTTTTATGAACACTTTTAAACCAATCAAGATAGTTGAGCTCATAAGCACATTGAATTCTCAAATATACGAATTAGTTGTGGTTTAGTATTAGTTTGATTAGTTCATTGTGCTAAATTATTTTTTTAAATATAATTAAATTATAGTTTTATCTAAAATTATAAAAACATAATTTATCGTAGTGGAAAATGGTTCTTCTAAATCCAATTTATATGGCGATTATATATTTAGAGACATAATATTTTTAAGATGTCATCCATGAATTAGTAAAAGCCCGCACGTTGCACGGGTTTGAGAAATTATTTAATTAGTTTTTAGAGACTTTTAATACATTCGTGAATTGATTAACGTTTCACTTTAAAACTTTTAAGGTTTATTTTCGATTTTTAAAATAAATTTACAGTTTTATTATAAATAAAATAATAAATAAATTATGGAACTACAATTGAGAATTATAAAAAAGGAACTTCGCTGTATTGTAAAGTATTTTTCGTATAATTTTTACATGTGGTTAAAATAGATAAGAAGTTAAATAATATAGGAATTTAAAATTTAATTGCAACAATATAATCGTAAAAAAAAGGTATTATAAAATATACATAATACTGTTTACTATGAAAGGAAAACTGAAAACTCATCCAATAAAATTAACAAAAACAAAATTGAAATGGTAAGAAGTAATTTAATTTGTTTGAGATTATTACTGCTAATAACACGTACAAAAAACTTTTGTTACTGAAAAAGTATGTTATACACATCATATAAACAAAAAATACAATGGAAATAGTTATCGTTTAAATTTAACTTCAAATATATAAGAGCATAATAATCGTGAGAGAAACGACCCAAGATAAAAAATAATAATGTGAAAAATGAATTTTCATATGCTTTATTTATAGGATATACTATACATTGCATTTAGAGATACATTTCATATTTCGACGAAAAATTTTTGAATTATCGAGATTTTCAAATTTACAAAAAAGAATATCCAATTATATCTCTAAGTACAAATAACTTACACTAATATCTAGAATTATTTGAATTGATTCATACAAAATCTTGCAAAATTCATTTGATTCAAATTGATAGATACATGAATCTTTTTCTAACTTCTTATATTCTTATTATATTCTACCTAAAATTAATAGATATGTGAATCTTTTTATTAGAAACTTAATTTTTCGAGCAGGTCAAGAGGGCAATTAACCACAAGCATAGGGTTTGGAAAATCTAATGTTTCATGAGCATTTTTCGGCTTTTATGAGTTATAGTAGATGGTATAAGTTGATACTCTCATAATTATCAGTATGTTGTTTAGCAAATAATGTAAGAATAAATTATAATTTTAGTGGGACTATTCAATATATGCTTAATATTGTAAACTCAAGAGTCATCACATTGCCCGGTAAATAGGAAATTCCAATTTTCTTTTTTTTAAGAGACTATAATTATAAACCAAAATTTTAATTATGGTACATGAGTGTCTTGCGTATAGAAACCTAAAGGTGGAATTGTCATCATTTTGAGATAAGTAAATTATATTGTAAATAGATTAGATGGAGATGATTATATATTAAGTAAATTTTGTTCATATAACTGATGGACTATATGAGAAGATGCAATCTTGTAATATATGAAATATACGGTATATTTTTTATTGAATGTATGAAATAAAATATATTCATTTGGCGATTTTTTGAATTAGAGTCAATTGATATACTCTTACAGTGGGTAGCATACTGAGATCTCTCAACTAATTGAGGAGAGAGATTGCATCCATAAAATGCTATAAATATGTAGGAGAATAACTAAAAATTATTTTTATAGAAGTCGTAATGAAAGAACTTAGTAACAATAATTTTGTTAATTATAACAACAACTATAACCCGTGCATGCGCGAGCTATACTTCTAGTTTATCATTATAGCCATAATCCAATGATTGTTATTAAATCCGGATACATTACTAAGGGATTTTTGGAAACTAAAAGTTACATTAAAGTATCAAAGAAAGTGTAGCTCAGTGGCATACACATTCGCTTAGTAATAAAGAGGCTCTATATTAGGTACTCGTTGTGAGATTTTCTATACTTCTTATTAGCTATTAGGATTTTATTTCATCATATTAGTCACATGAATCTACCTTGTAACGAAAAAAAAAAGTTGCATTAAAGTGAGTTTTTTCCCTTTATAATAGTACAAGATAGCTGCTCTTTATTTGCCCTTATTGACTTCTTAGAACATTTTGTCGACTTTATCTAGTCAATTTAAGCATATATTTCAAAATTTAAAGAGGTTATTACTTCAGATTTCTCATGGTATCACTAGTTTTTAAAATCTATCATATACTTTAAAAATTACCCCAAAAGACCTATGGTTTATATCTTGTTTCAAATCTATCACGCCATTAATTTGTCTGTCAATGAAGCGTAAGTGGACTCCAAACCTATCCCATGGTTTTAATTATTTTTCAAATCTTCCTATGGCAAAGGGCCACAATGGCATGAATGGCCCACTTACGTTCCACGTTAGCGAAACCGTTAAAATGTTGATGGAGAAATTAACATCGGAATGGATTTGGAACCATTGTAAACTATTATGGGTAATTTTTAAACTATAGGATAAATTTGATAAATCGGTGATACCATGGAATATTTGAGGTAATAACCCCAAATTTAAAAAGCGTGTAAACTTTTCTTGTAAGTTAAAACATGTAAAATGATATTACATACTTATATCATATTTAAGGAAATATTTTTAAAAAACTGTTCAAGCTTATGAATGTTAGAAAAATACATGCTAGCTAGTTGCATAATATAAGGTTAGAATTAAAAAATAAAAACTCAATATATCTTATGCAAGAAAAAAGTAAAAGTAACATCAAATATTGTTTTGATTGATTATGAATAATGTAGTTTTGATAAATGCAACCCTCCAGATAGATATATGTTTCAACGTAACTGTTGAATAAATGTAAGGCATCATTCTCTTTTTCCAATGCTCTATTTTATATACGCTCATGTCATATGATGATTGGAAGTTTTAATAGACAATATGGCTAGGAGCATTAATTATGAGAAATGATTATATATATTGAAGGGTAGAATTCAAATTATGAAATATGAAATAAAGGGTTAATCTATATATATATACATGTAAAATTGTATCACATTCAATAAATAGGGTAAAAGAAGTAAAATTAATATTATATAAAGTCATAAATGTAAATGTCTAAATAAGATTTAGAATTAAAATAAAATTTATAAGAAACATAAATAAAATTCTTCCATTCAATAGTAAAACAATTAACAAGCTATTTATTAATTATTTTTAGTCAGTAGAGATTTTAGTCATTGTTAGTCATTGTGTTTTCGTTGACCCATTTGTGAGATACTATACCTTGATATTTTGGATTATGTAATAAAAATTGGATCCGAAGCTCACCGAACTCATTTCTCAACCTTTTGGCATAATTCTTTTTCCTAAATTGTAACTTCTTATGTGAGGGTTACATTGATACAAAGAACTCCCAAAATGAAAGCGTAAGGCAAGAAAATGAATAGCCTGAAATTGGCTCATCGGTTTATTACATTCGGATAGACATTGGGCAGTCAAACCTGTCTCATATTCTTCCACGTGTACTGTCATTACATTCGTTAATTTTTTACGGTTTTAGTAACAGCGAAACACATCTAACACGAAACTTAAACGTTGTGCTTGTGCAATTTTTTATGATTGTACTATAGCTGACACAATTCTCATGCCATGTATTTTCCCTCCATTGTTTGTAATTTAAGTTTTATTAATTCCCACATATTTTTAATTTTTTTGCCTTTTGTACAGTGTTTTAAAGCTCGACCCAATAAGACAGCTGGTAATTCAATTAATCCGTTGACTCATATGATCTGGTCATTATGATCAGATTAGTTGTTTTTAGAAATATATTTTTGCTGGGGCTATTTTTATCCCCTAATTGACTAATACATTCCTTTTATTATTTGTTGTACCAAATTACACCTAATCTCATATATATGACTTTGATAAATATGGTTAGACCCCTAAAAACTCTCTCATATCCATCTTTTCCTTTCTTAATTCAGGCACAAATTGCGCCATTTTTAAACTCTTATATCTTTTATCAAAGGTTTGCTAAATTACTAACATTATTAGAAACGTATCTAAAATCCTTATATCATATAAAAAAATCTTATTTAAAGAAGATTTCAAATCTCCTATATCTTAAGTTTGATTACTCTTTTGAAAATCTCAATATCAAAATATTAAAAGGAGCCAAATTTTTATACTCATATAAAATAGTTGTCACGTAAAGTCAAATAATATATCACTATAAATTACCAAAAATAATTAAAAATCTAGCCACTATATGTAATTTTAAAATGATAGTAGTGTGGAAGCCCGTGGGATGGCAATATGAAGTTTAGATGTGCTCTTTTAGTTACTTATTATGTTTTACAATTATTTTGTTATTAATTTTTCGTTTAATATCTATGTTCATAGAAATTATAAGGTGATTTTTTTCATTAGTTCTATATTAATTATGAGTTGCCTTTTTTCTAATAATAAACTTAAATATTTGCGCCATTTGGTCATGATTCTAATTTAAACTTATTCTTTTTCATTTAGTTTCATAATATTTTAATTTATGGATTATTAGTTTAAATAATACTCATAATTTTTCAACTTTTATTATGAGTGTACAATTAGTCAAATTATATAAAAACTTGTAATTTATGGATTATTAGTCAACTTCTATTAATGTATTATTGCAACTAAAATAAGTTCAACTTAATACAAAAGTTTGCTTTTTTATAATTCTATAATTTGTTTCAATTTTCTGGCATATTGTAAAGCAACAAAATAATCGGGAGTAATACCGGTTATATATATACAATTACATGCAGTGTAATTACCAAGTGATAATAAATTAAGAAAGGCAATGATAAACTTGGAAGAGTGATTTGATTTTCCATATTTATCAAAGTCATCACAAAGATGCAATTGAGGGTAATTTGGTACAACAAACAATAAATGGAGTGTATTAACCAATTACGAGGTGGAAATAGCCCCAGCCTATATTTTGTCCCCATTTTCATCAAGAAAAATTTGATCAAATTTCGTATAAAAAATGCTAAGTATATAAATTAAGACTATGCAATTTTTTTTCAAATTCTATATTGTGAGGGTTGAGCCACCGCCGACCCTCCTCCTTCAAAGGTCCATTTTTTTTTTCATTTACAAGGGAGGCATATAGCTATAGTATAATAAAATTGAATCCTAATAAATATATTTAAATAAAGTTGTATCCCCATAGTAAATAGGGTTAGAAAAGTAATTTTATATATAGTATAAGGTCACAATAGTAAATGTCTAAATAAACAATTATAAATGTATATGCAGTTAGGACTAAATTAGTAAATGCATATAAGTAATTAAATACTTAATAATTTTGTTATACGAGCACATTATTGATTTAAAATATATAATCTCAAAATTTATTTATAAAAATAATTTTTCTTGAATAAATATCTATAAAAACTTTTCGACATAATTAGTAACTAAAAGAAAAATCTACTATATACAATAAATATGTTTAAATATTAAGCACTTTTGAAATAGTAATAGATAAATCTATTTAAAAATTATTAAAAATAGAATAAATATGCCCTTATTTTTTTTTACAAAATACATAACTCCATAATAAATAGGGTTATAAAAGTAATTTTATATGTAGTATAAGGTCATAACGGTAAATGTCTAAATAAACAATTATAAATGTACATACAATTAGGACTAAATTAGTAAATGCATATTAAATACTTAATAATTTTATTATATAAGCACATTCTTGATTTAAAATATATAATCTCAAATTTTACTTATAAAAAATAAATTTCTTAAAATGAATATAAATTTTTTTTGACATAATCAGTAACTAAAAGAAAAATCTACTATATGCAATAAGTATGTTTAAATATTACATACTTTTGAAATAGTAATAGAAAAATCTATTTAAAATTATTAAAAACAGATTATTTGCACTTCTTTTTTTTATACAAAATACATAACTCCATAATATATAGGGTTAGAGAAGTAATTTCATATATAGTAAGGTCATAACGGTAAATGTCTAAATAAACAATTATAAATGTATATACAATTAGGACTAAATTACTAAATGCATATAAATCATTAAATATATAATCTCAAAATTTATTTTTAAAAAACACAATTTCTTCAAATAAATATCTATAGAAAACCTTTCGACATAATTACTTTTGAAATAGTAACATATAAATCTATTTAAAAATTATTAAAAGTAAATTATTTGCGCTTTTTAAAAAAAATACATGGAGATCATCTATTACAATTTTTTAAAATTTGATATTTAAGAAAATGTAATATATTTTCTAAGTAATATCATTTTCTTCATCTGTATTTGGTATTATAATTCATTTCCAATTATTCTGAATTTGGTGTCAGAGCACTAATATTTTAATACTTTCAATTTAAGAATATATAAATACTTAATGAAAATTTCAATAGTGATATCAAAATTATTAAAAATCCATCTAAAAATAGCCCCTCTAAACAATAACCCATGAATCGCAATGGCAAAAAAGCTAATAACTAATAAAGAGACATGAGTAATTTTCAATGAATATCAAACTTGAAATTTCTTAGTTATTAGACGAAAACGTGCATATTTTTTTGATAAGGTCGATCTTTTTTCTTTTTTATTTTCTTGTTTCCATTTTTTTCATATTTTAAAAAATTAATAAAAAAGCCATATTTGCATATAAATTGACGTGGCAACGCATATATTGCTATTTCATCAAAATTGTCATATTTTTAAGGGTAAATTGCACCAGGTATCCCATGATTTTGCAACTTTGTCAAATCTATCACATTGTAAAAAAATTACCTAAAAAGAACTATGGTTTGCAAGTTGATTCAAATCTATCTCGCCATTACTATTTTTGTTCAATATCAACGAAAAAGCTAAAGTGGTGATTGACCAATTTAAAAAGTACCCCAAAATTTTTCATATTTTAAAATTTACCCCAAATCTCTCTCCCTCTCTCCTTCCTCCTGCCTTCTCTTCTTCTTTTTCGGTCGGATCTTAACCCTAACCGTTGCCACCTCCTCCTCCGCCGCATCGATCTGGGTAGACAATGATTACGTCTTCGACGAGGACGATGCCAACATCGCCTTGAACTCCTTTAGCCGGGTCTCTATCGAAGACAACTCCTTCACCTTCACCTTTTCCGTGCACACATTTCTCAACTCCTCAAGCCTCCTCTCCATGGAACCCAGTTCCTTCTCCTTTGCCTCGAGGATGTCGAGCCTATCGTCCAAGTTTTTTGGCGATGGAGTCAAAATGCTCCTCCATTTCCTTCCATTGGAGCTTGAAAGCTTCACGTAAGTCCTTTTTTCCTGTTGCGGACCAGCTTTAGTTCCTTCCTAATCCTGTCCATAGTAGAGTAGGAGGAGATAGAGGCGGAGTTGGCATTGTCCTCATCGAGGACGTCATCGTCGGACTAGTTGAGGTCTTCGTCTTCGCCGAGGAATCCGGCTATGTGGTGATCTTACTGTTGGGAGGCCATCTACCAGGGATGATGCGGCGGAGGAGGAAGCGGTGACAATTAGAGTTAGGGTTCGGCCGAAGAAGAAAAAGAGAAGGGGGGAGGAAGGAGAGGGGGAGAGAGATTTAGGACGAATTATTAAATATGAAAAAAATTTGGGGTACTTTTTAAATTGCTTAACCATTTTTTCGATTACAAAAGAGCCTCAAGACCTAGTAAAATGAAAGATAAATCTTAAATAACTGATAAAGGGCATGACTAGTCCCATTAAGTATCGAATCCGCGACCCTAGGTCAATAGGCAAAGCGTGTGCCACTGCGTTATACCCTCTTTTGATAATTAGTTAACCTCTTTAAACATCCACATCAACTTTTCCATCGATATTTAACAGAAATAGTAACAACATGATAGATTAGAATCAACTTGCGAACCATAATCTTTTTTAGGTAATTTTTGTACCATGGGATAGATTTGGCAAAATTACAAAATCATGGAATACAAAAGGGACGGAGATGAAGAAGAAGAAGACCCTCAGGGAGCTTTCATGGTGTTCCCTAAGGAGAATCCTCTTTGTTCCGTCTTAAAGGAACACTGTCAAGCTGATCAGATGTTAGTGAAAGGAGATTCATCTGAATCAGCTACAGATGAGGAATTCGAGACCTCTCCCAAAGATGACGACTCATAAGGCTCATGGGAGACAAAAGACTCATATCCCTTAGTTAAGATGATGGGAAAGGGAGAAAGAGTTAGCTTAGATGATGAAGTTCAATCTGAAGTAGCGGATACCCCACCAGCAGCAGCACCGTCCAAAGGGAATCTCGTCTTTACCCTAGATGATATCCCCTACTCTAGGTGGCCAGACAGACTCCAGGAGTTTCTGGCTTACCTTACCACATGAGCACTCACCAATGACAGTAACCATGATCTCATGTCCGAATTCATATCCATGTTTACTGGGACATTACGAAACTAGTGGACTAGGTTATGAGAGCAGGATCAGCTCCAGCTCCTCATAAAGAGCCCTGCATAAGCAATTCATATTATGCATGTGTTCTTTGTAGGAAATCATGAGGATCTCAAAGAGCTCAAGTGAAGAGAGTTTTTTGAAAGAAAATCTTGTTCCTACAAGAGGAAATATCTGGACTTGCATTTCAAGTACATGGTTTAGTTGTTTTATGAGCATGGAGCTGATATCTTCCTAAAGTAGGTTTTCCTCTCCTCCATTCCTTCATCACTAGCAGGAGCAGTTGAGAGAGCACTCTAGACGAGAAGAAGAAGAGTGATTGACTGCACAGTTGGAGAAATACAACAGGAGATCCACATAACCCTCGAAGACACTTGCAAGAAGAAAGAAGTAATAAAAGAAGTTCTAAGGGAGACAAGTCAATGGAAAGAGCCTGCAAGCGGCCTGGCAAAGACAAGACCTGCAGCTGCTCAACAAAGAAGAAAAAGCATTATAAAAAGTGAAAATTCACCAAGGCCAAGTCCAGAAGATACTTTGGAAAGAAATGGAAATACCTGAGGAAGAAGAATAAGTTGGGGATGAAGTATAAGTCCTCTAAGTGCTACATTTGTAATCGGCCTGGCTACTTCGCAAAGAACTGTCCAAAAACCCCGAAGCAAGGAATGAAACTAGTCCAGCAACTGAAAACTGCCACAAGCATTTCCCTAGAGAAAGAAGATGTGGAGTCACTAATCTCCTTGGATGAAGAAGCAAGACCATCGTCCATCGCGGATTTAGAAGTTCTGACAGATTCCGACTCAACGGGGCCCTCATGTGCGCGCTATCGCACGGCTTGGGAGTGTCCACCTTCCCGTGGGGACGCGTGATGGACACTCATGAGAAAGAGTTGCCACTACCTGTTTACGACCCGGATGTCGAGGACCGGTGAGTTGCCAGAGTCTAGGGGTATTGGGTACACCTAGTTTGCTAAGGCATATGGTCTGCGGAACCCAAGGTTCCGAATTCGGGGGTTTTGTTACGTGCGAGCCTATATCCCGCACGCCCTATTAGTACTCTAGCTTGTCTAGGCTTGTCATTTTAATTTAATTACCGCTTAATTAGGTTCCGCTCATCTTACACGTTTTGACACCGTAAACTGAAAAGAAACAATCGCCTCGAGTCACAAAGCCATGAGAAAAGCAAATATTCGGGTCGAGGGAACGGTCCACCATCCTCGCATTCCAGTTAACCGGACTACGAAGACCGGTACGTCGTGTGGACCAGACCTTGGACTTGTACAGTTTTGCTTATCTAAAGGGTCCATAATTCAATTCGACTGGTTCTATCTCTTGAAATCGCCCGCTTACCAACCGTGATTCTTACAAATGAATATACAGATGAATCATTGCACTTGTTCACTCGAAATAAAGTACAATGTACAAATTACAGCACATGGACCCGGTTGGTTTGCATTCGGTCATTATTCCACTCGCGCTCACCGTGTGGTTTGAAAAAGACCGAAAGTGGAATTAAGATGCGTGCTCGGTGTATGAGGGCGTTGGACCCCGTAATTGATGGTTGGAGCGTTCGACCCCATGTGCATTACGTACTAGGAATTCAGGCTCGACCCGCATAACAAACAAGTGCAAAATGTAACAAACAAGCACAAATAAGCAAAGGGGTTCGTTATTGCCGAATTTACGTGAATTAATCGATTATTAACCGGGGTATTTTGACAATCAAGTCCTACCCTAAACAGACAAATGGATGATGGATATAAATCGATCAAGGATCACCCCGGGATGGTATTTCGCATTTGACATTATTTTCGAGGACCTAACATACATGTTATCTGTGATCAAGTCTTGTGTTTGTAGGTTGCTTTTAGGATTTGTTCTGTATTGTGACACTACGGTTATTACAGGTTATTACAGAACATGGATTTCGCCAATAAACCTTAGAACCTAGTGCCTAACCCACTATTGCCCATTTTTTGTCTTAAACCAAGTACACAATTAGTCCGATATTTGTATTTTGAGCCAAAATACCCGATCTAACTACCTGAGACTATGCTATGATGACAAAAACTCATCGGTCGGATAGAGAGGGCAATGCAGATGAACCCGCACCTAAACAGGTAGCCCGTCTTTACCCTAGTACCGTAGTGTTTCTCTTATCTTAACCCTAGGGGTATCGCTAGACTGCAAATAGACGTTTTTGCCCTTGTAGTAAAAATTATTTTCATAAAAGAGAGACTACGTGATGCGGGCCACCTCGACCTATGACCAGTGTCGACCGATTCCCTGGGTCTTCCAGGTTGTGCAAGAACCCCGAGAGAGCCAAAGAACCGATCAGTCTATCCGGAAGTGATCTAAAAAAGACTTCCACGCCTCGACCTGAGTTACCTGGGATCATGTGAGACCTCGAGTCAAGACGCGCAAGTTCTTCCTAGACGTCCATGCCACATCAAACCACGTGTCTCGATTTTTTGTAAAATTGTGGGTTTTGAAGAGGGCACTAACGCATGTTTGCAGCCTATCGACGCGTGTTACTGATTAATTATCCATTCGTGTAAAATTATTAGGGCCAAGTGAGTTAATTAATCGCATGAATGCCCCAATTACCCCGTTAGTGGAATTATTGATTACATTAATTAAAATTTGCCAAATGCTCTAAATTTGCGGGTTTTAGACCATCGAGCCGATCATTGATGGACCGTTCGATGCGAACCCTAATTCCCGACCGTCTTGAAATTTTTTTTAAAAAAATATTTTAGGCCGAGTTTGCACGATTAAACCTATTCGTGTGAGGTTTCAATTAAAACGATAAATAAAACGTTTAAACACGGATCAAGAGCACATTATCACGTCAAGCACAATAAACATACATATTTTACATAGTCATTGCCGCTATGATCAAGAGAAACGCATACATGCATGCACAAACATAATATTAATGGAATCGATAAAACGGCACCGACTTATGGAAGCAGGAAAATATAAAAAGAGCACATATTATCATGTTATATACGCATAACGAAGGATACAACGAAATATTAAATGGGAACACACGCGTTGCTGGTCGGGAATCCAAGTAGAAAGGATTGGGTATCCTTTAAAAAGCATCCAAGGGATGATTTGAACAATTTTAAAATAACAGGGACAGATTTGAAAATTACGATAAAGTTTCAGGGACCGATTTAAAAATTCTGGAAAAATTCAAGACTGCGTAAAAATTACTGAAAATAGCCCAGGACTTGTTTCAAATGGATTTGAAAATTCAAGGGCTGGTCTAGAAAATGAAAAATGCCGCAGGGACCAAACTGAAACAACTTAAAAAGTTCCGGGACTGGTTTGAATCTCCCGAAAATTCTCTGGCCGAACTGGGAATGTCAAAAATGGTCCAAGATTTATTTGATACGAATTTTGAGAATTCGGGGCTGATCTGAAAGGTGGAAAATGTTCCAGGGACTAAACTAAGACAGATCGAAAAGTTCCTAGGGATGACTAAAAAATTCTGAAAAATTCAGGGACTGATTGGAAAATGCTAAAAATGGCCCAGAACCTGTTTGAAACGAATTTAAAGTTCGGTGCAGATCTGAAAAGGCAGAAAATGTCCCAGAGACTAAACTGAGACAAACTGAAAAGTTCCTTGGGATGATTGAAAAATTCTGGAAAATTCAGGGACTAATTGGAAAATGCTAAAATGGCTGGGATTTGACTGAAATGCATCGGAAAGTTTTGGGCAGATCTGCAAAGGCGGAAAATGTCCTAGAGACTAAACTGAGACAAACTGAAAAGTTCCTTGGGATGATTAAAAAATTCTGAAAAATTCAAGGACTGATTGTAAAATGTTAAAATGGCCGGGACTTGACTGAAACAGATCGGAAAGTTCTGGGTTGATATGAAAAGAAACGAAAAGGCATCCTCGGGACTGAAATGAGACAAATCGAAAAGTTCATAAAATCGTGTTGGAGATAAATCCGTTCATCCACACGATCCACGAACATTCATTTATGAATATAAAGTCCTAAACATGCCACTAAGTTGGGGATTTTACCTAGATTCGGGAGGAAAGGAAGTTTTCTGGGAGCCGGGTGGGGTGGCTGATCGGGTTGTGACGAAATGCCGAATTGGGCTATTGGGGGCCGGAATGGGCCGCTGGGCTGGACTAGGCTGCTAGGAGCCGGACTGGGATGCTGGTCCGGACCGGGCTGTTGGGAATGACCAGACAGAGGTTCGGGAAGGGCCGTGAGTCGTCGGGACCGGGATGGACCGCCGAGGGCGACGACCTACGAGATGGCTCGAACTCGGGACTTGTCCAGAGAAGCCAGGGAGTTGCGGGTGAGCGAGAGAGAGCTGAGAGAATGCGAGAGTGAGAGTCGAGAGTGTGAGCTCAGGGGGAGGTGGTGCTAGAAAGCCTCGGAGCTGAAGGTGAAAGAAAGGAGTTGAGAGAAAAAAGTCGTAGGCTCAGAGAATATGGGAGCTGAGAGGTGATAGAGAGTCCGGGAGCTGAGGGAGAGTCCGAGAGAGTTTTTTTTTTTTTTCGAGATCTGTCCCTTTTCTTCCCCCCGTGCTTCCTTGCCGTGAAGAGGAAGAGAAAGCAGAGAGTGGGTCGTGTCAGTAGAGCTCGAGCTGAGGGAGTTCGGAGGTGGGTGAGAGTCGGCATACAAGTGGTGATGGTACCGTGAGCAGGAGGTGAAAAACAGAGGAAGGATGGGCTTGGCAAGACCTGCGTGTACTCAGAAGCGACAGAGGAGGAAGAAGAAAGAGAAGAGGTGACGGTGAGGGAGACTACTCAGGCATAGCAGGGATCGTATGGGGAAGGAAAAGGAAAATGAAAAAGAAAGAAACGGCAGGTGGTCAGTGAGGGAAACATAGAAGGAAAGGAAAGGTTTATTTTTTTCTTCTTTTGCAGGTTTCTGTTAGGGGAGCAGACTGGGAGGAGAAAGAAAAAGAAAAGGAAAAGAGGAAAGAAATGGAAGAGAGAAAAACAAAAACAAAAAAAACAAAAAGAAAAGGAAACAGGGAGGAACGAAAGAGAATGGGCGGGAAGCAACGGTGAAAGAAAGTCAAATCCATCTGACTTACTGTTTTTTTAATAGATTTTAAAATTTGAATTCGACGCGCGTACGGACTCAAATTAACGTCTTTTCAATTAGATGGAAAAAAATGACTAAGGATCGTCATTGTGTTCGGAAAAATTTATGGATCAATATCGTGCAATAAAATATTTTCCGACCTCGAGTTTTCGTCTCGGATTTTGAAAATTGACATTAACGCACGTGAAATCTGAGAACGTTTTACATGTCATTTTTACAAAAAAATGGTAAACTACCATTAAATTAAAAGTACCGCATATTACAAAAAAAATCGTGATTTTGCCCCAGGGAGCCGATGGACCAAAACGGGGTGCTGACAAGGTGTTCTCCACTTACCTCATCAGCCGACCCATCAATATCTAGTTCTTTCCTAGATGCTTTCTCATCACTAGAGTATTAGGTTCAATCTTACCCAGGAAAGACATAGTGGTTGGTTGTGATATAATCACCAAGGTAAACAAGCTCAGGATGACACCAGAAGGGGCCTGTTTTAAGCATTACTTTCAGTCGTATGTGCAAATCCCTCGACTCTTTATGTCATGAGAAGATGAAGTCAGACTGGTCTAAGATTTAAAGCAGTAGTCTTGAGCGGACTCCCATCAGGAGTTCCTCAAGAAGTGTCCTCATCCTCTGTGGAAAAATGAGCAGTTCTTTGTGAGACCATTCACGATGACAGCAATCCTACCAAGGCCAGTCACTTTGGAATGAACCATGAGCACCAGTAACTTGCCACCGCTGAATGCAATCCTACCAAGGCCAGTCACTTTGGAATGAACCATGAGCACCAGTAACTTGCCACCGCTGAATGTGCAGACTTACTCCAGCAATACCTCATTGAGCCCTCTAATTCACCATAGGTATGCGAGGCCTTCTATGTCAATAAGCGGTCAGAGCAAGTCAAATGAAAAGCAGCAGCTGGTCATCAATTACCAGCCCTCAACTATTTTTTACAAGATGACAAGTTTCCACTGTCGAATAAGGAAGCCCTTTTCAATAGCCTCTCTGAAGCTAAGGTGTTTTTGAAGTTTGATTTAAAAGCGGGCTTTTGGCAACTCGAGATCCATTCAGAAGACAGGCCCAAGACTGGGTTATGTATCCCGAATGTTTTTTTCCAGTGGAAAGTCATGCCGTTTGGATTCAAGACGGCTCCATCGCTGTTCCAAAAGGTTATCTGCTGAGTTTTTGCTCCTATCATGGATCAGGCCCTTATGTACATTGATGACATCCTTCTGTTCAACCCAACAGAGGAGGCCCATGTCTGTTTACTCCAAAGGTTCTTGGATATTGTCAAGAGACACAGAATCATGCTCTTCGAGAAGAAGATGATAACTGGCCAACGACAGATCAACTTTCTTAGCATGCAGCTTGCCAATGGCTAGTATCAACCGGAACCACATGTGACCAAATGTGCAAACCTGAATTTGCTCTCGTCGGGGCCCGCATGCGCACGCTTATACGCACGGCTTGGGAATGTCCACCTTTCTAGGGACGCGTGACGGACACGCGTGAGAATAAGTCGCCACCTACCATTTTACGACCCGAAGGTCGAGGGTCAGTAAGTTACTAGGGTCTAGGAGTATAGGGTACACCTAATTACTAAGGCATATGGTCTACAAAACCCGGGGTTCCGATTCAGGGGTTCTGTTACGTGCGGGCCTATATCCTGCGCGCCCTATTGATACTCTAGCTTGTCTAGACTTGCTATTTTTAGTTGAATTACTGCTTAATTAGATTCTGCTCACCTTACCCGTTTTGACACCGTAAATTCGAATAAAACAGTCGATTCGGACTAAGAACCCGAGAAAAGAGTAAGCCCGTACATTGAGGAATCGGTTCGCTATCCTCACGCAATGGTTCATCGGGCCGTGATGGTCAACCTCCCT
The DNA here is from genome assembly GCF_007655135.1 of Punica granatum. Lineage (NCBI taxonomy): Eukaryota > Viridiplantae > Streptophyta > Magnoliopsida > Myrtales > Lythraceae > Punica > Punica granatum. Next base: position 15,936,069 of record NC_045131.1, on the reverse strand, counting down.
CGTGAATCGAAACCGCGAAGTATTGGGTTTACTCGTCCCTAGGTAGGTAAATCGACTCGACCGATTCAGCAGTCGGATCGTTCACTCTTCGATCGGGATTCTTACATGAATAAATGTACATAATAAATCTTTACACTGTTCTCTCAAATAAATAAAAATACAAATTATAACGACTGAATCCCGGTCGATTCGAGTTCGGCCATTATTCCACTCGTGCTCACTGTGTGGTTTGGAAAAGACTGAAAATTAAATTAAGATATGCGCTCAGTGTATGAGGGCATTGGACTCCGTGATCAACGCTTAGGGGGCGTTGGACTCCATGTGCATTATGTCCTAGGAATTTGGGCTCGACCCGCATAACAAACAAGTACAAAAATGTAACAAGCAAGCACGAATAATCAAACAAGGGGGTTTGTTATTGTCGAATTTACGTGAGTTAACCGATTATTAACCGGAGTATCTTGACATGCAAATCCTACCCTAAAGCAGACAAACGCACGGAAGATATAATTCGGTGAAGGACCGCCCTGGGAGGGTATTTTGCATTTGGCATTATTTTCGAGGACTTGACAGACGTGATGTCTGTAGTCAAGTCTTGTGTTTGTGGGTTACCTTTAGGATTGTTCTGTATTATGACACTACGGTTGTTACAGATTATTACAGAACATGAATTTCGCCCGTAAACCATAGAACTTAGTGCTTAACCTGCTGTTGCCCATTTTGTCTTAAGCCAAGTACACAATTAATCTAGTATTCGTATTTTAAGCCAAAATACCAGTCCTAAAGACCCAAAACTACACAAGGGTAATAGAAATTCATCGGTCGGATAGGGAGGGTTATGTAGATGAACCTGCGCCTAGATAGGTAGCATGTCCTTAACCTAGTACCGTAGTGTTTCTCTTATCCTAATCCTAGGGGCGACGCTAAATTGCATATAGACAATTTTGCCCTAGTAGTGAAAATTGTTTCAGAAAAAAGAGATTACGCGATCCGGGCCACCTCGACCTGTGACCAACGCCGACCGATTCCTTGGATCTTCTAGGGTTGTGCGAGCACCTCGAAAGAGCCAAAGATACTGTCAGTCTATCCGGAAGTGATCTAAAAAAGAACTTTCACGCCCCGACCTGAGTTACTTGAAATCAGGTGAGACCTCAAGTCAGGACGCGCAAGTCCTTCCTAGACGTCCATGCCACATCGAACCGCGTGTCTCGGATTTTTGTAAAATTACGAGTTTTGATAAGGGCACCAACGCCTATCTGCAACCTATCGTCGCGTGTTACCGGTTAATTACCAATTCGTACAAAGTTATTAAGGCCAAGAGAGTTAATTAATCGTATGAACGTCTCAATTACCTCGTTGGTGAAATTATCGATTACATTAATTAAAATTTGCCAACTGCTTTAATTTACGGATTTCGAGCCTTCGGAACGGCCATCGGTGGACCGCCCGATAAAACTCTAATTTCCGACCGCTTTGAAATTAAAAAATGATTTAGGCCGAGTTTACATGATCAAACCAATTCGTGTGAGGTTTCAATTAAAGCGACAGCGAACGCGTCCAAACTCGAATCAAGAGTATATGATCACATCAAACATGATAAGCATACATATTTTCCATAGTCGGTGCTGCCATGATCACGAGAAACGCATACAAGCATACACAAACATAATATTAACAGAATCGATAAAACGACACCGACTCATAGAGGCGGGAAAACATTAAAAAAAACACGTATTGCCATGTTATATACGCATAGTAAACGAGATAAAAACATAATAAACGAGAACATGCATATTGTCGGTCGGGGGTCCAAGTAAAAGGGGTGGAAGTCCTTGTTATTTTATATATTTTTTCTTAAAGAAATTGTCCAAGGACCGAATTGAATAATTTCAAAAGAATTGGGACTGATTTGAATCGCCTCAAAAGTTCAGTGGCTGAACTGAAAATGTTGAAAGTGACCTAGGACTTGTTTGAAACAGATCTGAAAGTAGAATTGGTATGGAGTAAAAAAAATAGCGGCAGGGACTGAACTAAAGCAATTAGAAAAGTTCTATGGACTGATTTGAATCGTTTGGAAAGTTCAGGACTGCGCAGAAGATACCAAAAATGGCACAGGACTTGTTTGAAAAGGATTTGAAAGTTTAGGACTGATTTGAAAAAGTGAAAGATGTTCCAGGGACTGAACTGAAACAAAATAAAAAGTTTCCTGGATTGATTTGAATCATTTGGAAAGTTAAGGACAGCGCAGAAAATACTGAAAATGGTTCAGGACTTAAACGAAATGCATCTAGAAGTTTGGGGCTGATTCGAAAAAAAGTGAGGAATGTTCCAAGGACGGAACTGAAGCAGAATAAAAAGTTTCCTAGACTGATTTGAATCGTCTGAAAAGTTAAGGACTGTGCAGAATATACTGAAAATGGTCCAGGACTTAAACGAAACGCATCTAGAAGTTTGGGGCTGATTCGAAAAAAGTGATGAATGTTGCAACAACTGAACTGAAGCAGAATAAAAAGTTTATATAACCAGGTTTGAAATAACCTCGCTTATCCACACGATCCACAAACACTCATTTCATGTCATCACCATCCAAACAAACATTAATATTCGAAAATGGAGCCTTAAACATGCCACTAAATTAGGATTTATACCTAGTTCAGGAAGAAAACAGGAGTCAGGTCTGTCAAGGCGAGTCGGGTACCTGGCCGGGTCGGCACAGGCCCGACTGATGGAGGAACGTCCAGAAGAGAAGGGTGGCTTGCAAGAGGTGGTCCGGGCTACTACTCTAGGCCAGCAATAAAGCTTCGGGCTCCCGAGGGGTTGCCGGAGGTGGTCGGGAATGGCTCGTAATCGTCGAGGACTTGGTTTAACCTGCATGATACCGACAGAACCCATAAGAGCAAAAGAAACCGAAAAAAGAAAATGGAGAGAAAGGAGGTTGTTCCATGAGGAAGTGCGGTAGCTCCTTGCTCCTGGGGCTCCTGGCGGTCTGTTTAGGGTGGCCTGGGGGTCGCAGGTCGACGTGCCAAGCAGGCGGAGGAGTGGCGTGAGTTGGAGTAATGAAGATGAGCCGTGAACTGAGGAGAGATAGGGACAGAGGATGAGGGTTGCGGGGGCAGCCTAGCTTTCAGGGTTGCAGGCAGTAGGAAGGGGAAGAAATGGAAAAATCGTAAGCTCGACCAGGAGGTTGCGGGGAAGGAAAAAAGGATAAAGGAAAAGAAAGGAAAGGAAAGAGGGAAAGAAGAAAGGATGAACGGGATGGGAAAAAAGAAAAAAATGAACACAACGGACGAAAGAGAAGGGGGACAACGATCAGAAGAGCACTGACCCTATTTTATTTTATTTTTAATTCGAATTTTAAAAGTTCAGATTAAAAATTCGAATTTGACGCGCGTAGAGACTAAAATTCTTGTCTTTTCAATTAGAAGTCAGAAAAATGATTCGAGACCACCATTGTGTCCGGAAAAATTCATGGATCAATTTCATGCAATAAAATATTTTTCGGCCTCAAGTTTTCGTCCCGAATTTTGAAAATTGACATTGACGCACATGAAATTCAAAGACGACCCCGTATAGCATTTTTTTTCCTTAAAAATGTGAATTTAGCTTCGAAATAGGGAAATGCCCAATTTTCAGAAGTCCTGAATGCGTGAGCGATCAATTAAAATTACTTTCCCTCATACGGGTGAAAAAATGACTATTTTGCCCCTCTGGAGCCGGTGGACCAAAATGGGGTGTTGATACTCAAGAACTGCTCAAGTACCCTGAAGAGTCACTGACCAAGAAGCAAGTCCAACAATTCATTGGTACAGTGAATTATCTTAGGAATTTCCTTCCAAAAATAGCCAAGCTTACTCGCCCGTTAGAGATGTTAAGGAAAGATGCCTCTGCTTGGGGATTGGATCAAACCAAGGCGATCAAGGAGCTAAAGGCTCAATTGCAATCCCTGCCTCTACTCCAAATCCCTTCTACGGGGAAAATGATCATCCAGACAGATGCAAGTGACAAATACTGGGGGGTGGTCCTAATCGAAGAGATCCACGAAAAGCGACAAATCTATTGATACATGAGCAGAAGGTTCTAGCCGCCAGAGCAGCACTACCACTCCACTTTTAAAGAGATCCTAACGGTTATGAATGAAATAAAGAAGATAGAATTCCACCTCGTATGACACAAATTCATGGTGGAAATGGATATGTTCAGCTTTCCCAAGATGCTACAGTTCAAGCATAAGCAATTGCCTCACCCTCAGCTACTCAAGTGGGCATAATGGTTTTTAAAGTTTGATTTTGAAGTCAAACACATCAAGGGGAAACATAATACACTAGCGGATTTCTTGTCAAGGAAGGAACAAGCACAGTCACGGCAAACTCTACAGGCATTGTCTGTAATCTGCATGTTCACTGCCCTGCGGGCACAAAACCAAGCCGCAGGTGCTCACTGGAGAAACCCTAGAAGAATAAGGAGAGACATTCCTCCTGAAGTCTCAGACTGGTACAAGAAAAAAGATTCCTAGTGGAAGCTCGCAACCTCCTCTGGCATTATCAACGGAGAATATTCTGATACCATGGAGGACTCACTCTCCTACCTTCCGAGATACGTCCTCAATACCCATTCATCCACCCATTCAGATGCTCTGGAATTGTACCATACCTTGAGGATATGAAACGGTTATACTGGTACTTGTGCCATTGTTATACCATAGGTATCCTAATGCAGCGTACACGCAAACAACCTATCATAGACTCAATAATTCCACAGAATACCGGAACTACGACCTTCAATCTCTATTGGTTCTTCGAATTCTTAAGAAATTGGCATCTAACTCGAATCAAATCCGAAAATGGGCAAAGAGCACGAAAGCTCCAATTTTTATTAATTGATCAAAAGATAACTCTTCTTTTAGCCCTAGGGCTTACAATGTTTAAATAAGGTTTAAAAAGTCTAAATTGCACAAAAAGAAATAAATTTTTCTAAAATTGTAAAAACACCCAAATAACAATAAAATACCCATTTGAGGCCCTAAATAATGGAATTCAGCCTAAATCACGTCTTTTCACAGCCAGAGGCCGTTAGTTGTGCTTCAGATGTCGTTTCCCTAATAATAGGGTCGTCATAACTTATTTTTCTCGAGGTACAGATTTACCAGCTTATCTTCTGCCGCATCATTCTCCCCTAGGTAGAGAGAATTCGCCCTCGAATTGTCATCGTCCGAGCAATCACCATCTTTTCAAACTTCTCTAGAGGGATTGTCCCCTTTACCATTTGGCTCTTAAGGTTAACTTTGACTCGATTGATGCCTGCTTGCAAAATATTCTCATTCACTTCTTTCACGATCACTGGAAAGTAGTTAAGAATCAATGTTGTTGCTATTCTTATGCCCATCAATCCTCCACCGACAACAGCAACCTTGTTCACTTGCCGAGGCATCATACCCCTATCAGTTATACTCGGAATCTTTGAAGTTGCACGTTGAGCAAAGAAGACATGGACCAAACTCTTGGATGTGTCAGATTGTGAAAGCATTCGAGAAGCTTTAGCCTCCTTCCTCAATCCTACCCGAGAGCCGAGATTATTCCTTCATCAATAACATCAATGCATATGAGCGGGTGTTTGACATTGGGGGCCTCTTTTTGAACCTGAGCCCTAGCAAATTTGCATATTTCCCTAACTTCCTTAAGAAGCTCTAATTTGCTGGTCTTGTAAAGGCTTAAAAACCAAGATCTTTTGTACTCCGAAATATCTAGGGCCTACCTTTTAGCAGTTTTTATCAATTCATCAAGCAACACAATTGCGTCCACAAGGCCCAGAGCATGTGCTTCCTCACCTTTAATGGTCTTTGAAGTCAGCATCATATCAAGTGATTTCAAGAGACCAATGAAATGGGGAAGGCACTGTGTTCCTCCAAGCCCGGGAATTATCCCTAGCTGAAGTTCGGAAAGCCCCAACTGAGCGCTTGAAGTTTATATTCTTGTATGGCAGGCTATAGCGAGCTCTAGTTCCCCACCAAAAGTAAGCCCATCAACAACAGTAACAGAAGGCCTTTTCGCCCCTTTAATTACGTCACTAAGAAAGTCCACCAACATGGAATTAGGCTTTAGTCTTCTTTCTTGACTTCCAACAAGTCCAGTAATGTCAAAGCCACCAGAAAATTTTCCCTTTGCACCTGCTTCATGCAACTCCTCCTGAAACCGGGCAAGAGACAACAGGTTGGTTCCGGTAACCGGATTCTCAGGTCAGGGCTCGATGGCATCCATGTTCGGCACCAATACAATCTTCAACCCCAATTCCAACAAATCGAAGTCATCAGACCGTGCACCCGAATTTGCATCATCGAAATCATCACCTTCATCGGATTCAAGCTTACGAAAACCAAAATTTTCATTTTCCTCAATATGATGGGGAACAGCAAGATCCACAAAACTGGTGTCTCCATCACCTACATCAGCATCATCACATTGATAGAAATCCCAGTTGCTCCCATTGCCAAATGAATCAGCAACAAATTCACCATCATTAGGCAAAATTGTATCCTCTTGTCCTTTTGTCTCCTCCTCCTCGTCGAACTTCGGCTCTCCATCGCCTCCCACTATAAAAAATGCGTCATCAGACAGATCCTCTTCGGTAAATATATTCACGTCCCCTTCAAAATAGGAACCATACTCAACATCCTCCAAGTCCGTAGTCTGATTAGAGACTCGTTTGCACCTCGGGTCGACCTCCTACTGGGCCTTCATCGGCGTTCCCATCCTCTCGGCTAGGTGATCCACAACCACGTCCAGCCTACGCTCCAGCGCCACCACCAGTCGGTTATCAATGATCTGCTCAATCCTCCGATTCAGTTCGTCCTTCTTCGCAACACGACGTTGATTAGCCGTTCTTCGGGGTGGCATCGCTGATCCTAGAATGGTCAGCTACCCTACTGAAGCCAGGAATTCAGATACTCATCTCATCCAATTCCTAGAATGGTTTAGACCACTTCAGGAGTGGGAAGCCATTTTTACTCTAGAATCTAGGAGAGTGCAACCAGTACCACAAATGGACAGATACTTCATTGTGTAGTTCCACCAGACGTGGTACGTGGGTGGTTCCATAAGAGGAAGGACTTCACAAGCACGAGGGGAACCATCAAAATCCAATGGAATTACTCTTCAAAAGTCTAGAGGACTGTAATCAAAGATATCCACGATGATGAGCATGAATACAAGGAATTTCAAAGGATCATCTGCAAAAAGAATAAGGTGGTTCCGAGGGTCATATGACCACCAGCCCAAGTTCCAATGGCATGGGACTATCCGGAGGATTATAGCTCACCAAGCCCATTATTGAACAGGCGCTGAAGGAATACAATGACGATCATCCAATTCCTCCCATTGACTCCCAAGACCCTTATTCTATTGACCCGAAAGCACTTATGCAACTAGGTATTGATCCCTCAGCTGACTCTCTAGTCCATCCACCAAGCCAGGCAGTAGAAGATCAACCCAGTGCAAACTCCCAAGCACCTCAGAATCTAGACCAAGCAGACCCCGGTTCACGTGCCAACCTGTAAGACCTAGATAACTGGCTTCAACCTGTTCTGCCGACAACCTCACATGACGGTAATTTTTTGGGTGATCTGACAGAAGACAATATCAATTGGGCACTGTACAAGATAGATCGGTGGAAGCGAAAAAGAGCATTGGGAAGTGACTATAGTAGCGACAGCGACAACCAAAATCCAGACATGTCATCACCATAATCATGGTTGTCAGAATCGTGATTCGAATCGATTCAAGGGGGGTTAAACAATTCCGATTCAATGGGCTAAGTCGAAAAATGTAATATCGCTGGTGAATCGGGCCGTGAATAGCGGAATCGGGCCGATTCTGCGATTCCGGATTCAGCCAAGACTCGGGTGAAGCCCAGCCTAGATTCGGGCCCTCAAGCGAAGGCTAAGCCAGAGTCGGGCCGAAGCCCAGCCTATTGGTCCTGAGCCCAACACTTTTTTTTCATTCTCTTTTCCATTTTTTCTTCTCCGGCATTTCCCCTTTTCTCCCCGACTGTGCCCTAATCCTCCGAGTCTCCGATGGTCCGAGCTTCGTGATTTATTCTTGTGTTGCCAGTGCCTATTTTCCCCTTTCTCCTAACTTTGCCCTGATCCTCCGACGGTCCGAGCTTGAAGCTTTCGCAATTCTGCGATTTGAACTTCTTCCTGTTGCCCTTTTGTCCTCCCTTTCTTCTTGCTGCCCTGTCCCTCCTCAATCCTTCCCCTAGATTCAATTGAAACAAGAAAGGCAAGAATGATAGTAAGAGAGATTGAATGAATTGAATAAAGAAAGAAGAAGACAGAATTGGGTCTTTCGGTGAAGGGGAAAGGATTTCTTTTTGGGGTTGGTTTTTGTTAGCTAATGAGGAGAGAAGAAGGGTGGTGGTGGGGGCGGGGGAGGGGGAGGGGCTCGGAGCTCTGTGCGTTGTTGGGGGAGGGGAAGAGAGAGACTCTGCAAATGAATGACCAAAGCCGTAAGCAAAGAGCAAGAAAATGCGACAAACTATGAATAAATTAATGAATGAATGTTGTCTTCTTGTTCCTTGGAGGGTTTCCTTGTATTAGCTTCCTTGTTCTTGATTTTGTAAAAATTAATTCTTTTTTTCTTTAAGTTTTATTTTTATTTTTTTGATACATATATATATATATATGCATGACAAAGAACTTGTCTTTTTTTTAATACAAGAATTGACTTTTTTCCTTAGGAAAATATGATACATATATATATGTTTTTTTTAATTACAAGTAGAATCTTACGATTCACAATACGATTCTATGATTCACGACTTTATGACCCTCGACCGATTCTGGCAACCTTGACCATAATAGTATTTTTCATGTATGCTTTATTAAAAGTTGTGTTTATTAGCTGTAAGCAGCCACGAGCCATTGTCCTTTTGTGTCGGTCATAATTAGTCCTTGATCATCAGCCAATCCTGTCGGCTGTTAGAAATATCTGGTTGTTGTGTTTGTCTTATAACGTTGAGCTTAGTCTATATAATGTGAGCTCGCCCCTCAATTGTAGTCAGATCAGAAAAAGCTGAATAAAATCCCTCTTCAGCAAATACTCTCTCCATGTTCTGTTAAATCGCCCTCTTTTGGGCTAAGGGTTCTTAGGGTTCGATATAGCTTTTCAATACCAGGAGTTGACTTCAAGTATACTATGTGCTTGCCTCGTATGAGGATTCTGCACATCAGAAAGAGCATCGCTTAGATATGCAATCAGAGGTAATTTTAGGGAATCACTAGTATTAAAGGTTTAAGCTCTCTGGGTCTGTGACGGAGTGCATGCTTGATCATGTTGCCCAGGAGAGGCATTGAAGCTCGCTAAGGCGCATGGTCACAGATTCCTCTGGGCTTATGTCATTAATCATATTGCATTTCCCTAACCTCACTTAGAATTGGTATTAAAGCCTGGTTTTGTCGAATTATTGAAGAACTCTTACCCTGACGCCCAGAGTTCACTTACCATGACTACCTCTTCAATCCCTACTCCTTCAATTATAGACGTTACCCTTTCCATAGAGACTCTCTACGGGAAGTCTTTCGGTATCAAAGCCTGGTTTTGTTGAATTATTGAAGAACTCTTATCCTGACGTCCAGAGTTCACTTAGTATGACTACCTCTTCAGCCCGTACTCCTTCAATTATAGACGTTACCCTTTCCGTAGAGACTCCCTATCGAAAGTCTTTCGAAAGCAAGTTAGACGTCCTCTATGAGGCATCTTACCTCAGTGAGGACGACAAGATTTCCTCCACTGATCTCCTTCTCATCAACCCATACACAACATTCACTAAACAACCTACTTTCTCTCATATTAAGAGCATCCGTCAGCTCATCCGCCAGTCCCCTCACCGGGTCAAGGAATATGTACAGTCCACGAGGTTTGACCAGCATCTTATTCAGGCCTCGGAAAGCTGAACAGTTTGTGACCCTCTAGATCCCTCAAGAGTTCCCACGATAGTAGATCTCTCAGGGATACACTCACCTACACTTCAGCGCAATTCGACATGCCCTCAGTTATCATGGCAGGAAGGGTTTGTCAATCGTGGCACGCATGGTCCTGCTGGACACCAGATTTCTGGAGTATCAACATGTCTGCATAAGGACGATAGGGACTACCCTTAATGCGGGGACAGTCTTTGTCACCCTCTTCTCCAATTTCAACATAGCTATCTCAGATCCGCATTTACTAACGGCTCTCAAGGTCCAGCTCCAAATCACCTGAGCTCCCCAGGTTCAAGACTCCGTAGTGGCAACTCTTCACTACCATATGGCCTACCGAGCCCAAAACCACACTTTGAATCTCTTTTTTTCAAGGTTCGAAGAGGCCCTTATCATCTTGGTGGACTCCATGAACGCTCCCACCTGCGTCCATGTTCCTCGACAGATCTCCAGAGCCGAACTAATGAAGCTGCTTTCGGAGAACTAGGTTACCAAATACGAGTGTCTTCATTAAAACGCTTGGCCGATATAGTCCTTAGAGCCAAAGTTTGGATGAAAGCTTGACGGAAAGGTCGTAATCTCCTTCGACCACCGTCCTATCTAGAACCTAGAGCCATCCGCTCCTCCGATGTTCCAAACCATGATGATGATGTAGCCAGAAGATGAAGGGCTACGTGACAACCCAGAGGTGCAGAAGCAGATGCCATCCATTTTCTTATTTATGAGTGATGGGATGCCAGTGTACTTCTTCCGCGAACCACGGGGAGAAAACTATTATTGGGACATCTGTGACTATGGCACTACGATGTTTGCTACAGAAAGAAGCGGAAAGAACCTCTTTGCACTAAGGAGGCTAAGAAGGACACAGATCCCAAGCTAGACACGGATACAGATTCAGGTTTATCGACTTTCCAGAAGAAAAAAGGTGCTACCCTACTACAAGCCCACTCTCAGGTGGGTTAGGAAGCAGAAGCAGGAAAATCCCAAAAAAATTCGAGACTATCTCAAGAACATGGTGGCACCCTCCATCACTGAGAGGCTCGTCCACAAGATGGAGTAGAAAGGTGAAATAGCTGCTATTCCACAAGCAGCTCCCGCCTGTATGTTCTACCCAACCTCGCCAAGCTACGAAGAGCAGTTCCCCCAATTGGGACAATTTACCGATGGCGATGGGAGACATACTTATGCCTTCAAAGTTTCAAATCCAACCAGTCGTGATGAAAGGGGAAACCCAAGTCTGTCACCTCCAGGGAGGTTGTCCTCAACTGGTAGTCCGAGAACGCGGTATCTCAAAACCGTGTCCTTTCCTCCATTGGAACTAAAGTGGACTCACTCACAACTAGAGTCAACTAGCTTGATAGCAAGGTTGAGAGACACCATCAATGCACTCATCAAGAGAACCCAGTAAAGAACCACAGCTCCTCCGAGTGGAATTACGGTAAAAGGCGAGACAGGCTATAGAGGCAATTAGACGGAGACAGGAAAAAAAGAAGGAGGTGTATGAAACCCCTCCTACTCAGGTTCCTTCCGCTTCTAAGCCATCTGAAAAAAGAAAAAGAAGATGGAAGAAGAAGACCCTTCGCAAGCTTCAAAAACTAGAATTTGATGTGCGTAAAACTTAAAATTCTCGTCTTTTCAATTGGATGTCTGAAAAATGATCCGGGGCCACCATTGTGCTCAGAAAAATTCGGGGATCCATATTATGCAAAAAAAAAGGTATTCTTCGGCCCCACTTTTTGTTCCGGATTTTGAAAATTTGAGTTGATGCACTTGAAATCCGAAAACGTCCTGTAGAGTATTTTTCTAAAAAATTGTAAAATTGGCATTAAATTAGGAAAATGCCTCATTTTCAAAAGTCGTGAATGTTCGAGTAATTAGCCAAAATACTTCCCTCCGATGGATGGCAAAAATGGCAATTTTCCCCTCCCCTAGAGCCGGTGAACCAAAATAGGGTGCTAACAATTACTAAATGCATATAAATCATTAAATACTTAATAATTTTTTTATACAAGCACATCTTGAATTAAAATATATAATCTCTAATTTATTTATTAAAAATAAAATTTCTTAAAATAAATATTTGTAGAAAACTTTCGACGACGTAATTAGTAGCTAAAAGAAAAATCTACTATATATAGTAAGTATGTTTAAATATTAAACACTTTCGAAATAGTAACAGATAAATCTATTTAAAAATTATTAAAAGTAGAATATTTGCACTTTTTTTTTACAAAATATATGGAGGTCATCTATTATAATTTTTAAAAATTTGATATTAAGAAAATGTAATATGTTTGGTATTATAATATCATTTTCTTAATCTATATTTGGTATTATAATTCATTTCCAATTATTCCGAATTTGTTATTATAAGCACCAATATTTTAATGCTTTCAATTTAAGAATATAAAAATACTTAATGAAAATTTCAATAGTAATGTCAAAACTATTAAAAATTTGTCTAAAAATAACCACTCTAAACAATAACTCATGAATTGCAAGGGCAAAAAAGCTAGTAACTAATAGAGGGACACGAGTAATTCACAACGAATATCATACTTGAAATCTCTTGATTATCAAACGAAAACGTGCATATTTTTTTGATACGGTCGATCTTTTTTCTTTTTATTTTCTTGTTTCCATATTTTTTTCAAATTTTAAAAAATTAATAGAAAAGCCATATTTGCATATAAGTTGATGTGGCAACACATATATTGCTATTTCATCAAAATTGTCATTTTAAGGGTAAATTGCACCAAGTATCTCATGGTTTTGCAACTTTATCAAATCTATCCCATTGTACAAAAATTACCTAGAAAGAACTCTAGTTTGCAAGTTGATTCAAATCTATCACGCCATTACTATTTTTGTTAAAAATCGACAGAAAAGCTGAAGTGGTTGTTTAAAGGGGTTAACCAATTTAAAATGTACCCTAAAATTTTTCATATTTTAAAATTTACCCCAAATCTCTCTCCCTCTCTCCTTCCTCCTCACTTCTCTTCTTCTTCTTCGGTCGGATCCTAACCCTAACCGTCGCCGCTGCCTCCTCCTTCGCCGCGTCGCCCTCGGTAGACAACGATGACATCCTCGACGAGGGCGATGCCAACATCGCCTCAAACTCCTCGAGCTGGGTCTCCATCAAAGACAACTCCTTCTCCTTCACCTTCTCCGTGCACACATTTCTCAACTCCTCAAGCCTCCTCTCCACCGAACCCAGTTCCTTGTCCTTCTCCTCGAGGATGTCGAGCTTGCCGTCCAAGTTTTTGGTGATGGAGTTGAAATGCTCCTCCATTTCCTTATATTGGAGCTTGAAAGCTTCACGTAAGCCCTCTTTCTTGCAGCGGACCAACCTCAGTTCCTTCCTGATCCTGTCCATTGTAGGATAAGAGGAGGTCGAGGCGAAGTTAGCATTGTCCTCGTCGAGGACGTCATCGTCGGACTAGTCAAGGTCTTCGTCGTCGCCGAGGAATCCGGCATAGTAGTTTGTTCGGGAATATGGGTATATAGTGATCTTATATTTTGAGGCCATCTACGAGGATGATGCGGCGAAGGAGAAGGTGGCAACAATTAGGGTTAGGATCCGGCGAAGAAGAACAAGAAAAGGGAGGAGGAAGGAGAAAGGGAGAGAGATTTGGATAAATTTTAAAATATGAAAAATTTGGGGTACTTTTTAAATTAGTTAACCTTTTTTTCGATTACGAAAGAGATTCAATGCCTAGTAATAAATCCTAAATAATTAATAAAAGGGTACGGCTAGTCCCACTAGATATCGAACATGTGACTTCTAGGTCAATAAGCGAGGGCGTGTATCAGTGCACTACACCATCTTTTGATAATTAGTCAACCCTTTAACACGTCTACATCAGCTTTTCTGATGATATTTAATGGAAATAGTAACAACGTGATAGATTTAAATCAACTTGCGAACCATAATTCTTTTTAGGTAATTTTTGTACCACGGATAGATTTGACAAAATTACAAAATCATTGGATACCTAGTACAATTTGCCCTATTTTTAAAGTAAGAGTGTACGCGAAATCTATCGTTTTAAATTGATTGTCAGTTAAATGGACGAGTTACGTCAATCTATTTTTTAAAATTGAGTTAATTGACCGCCTAGTCTGTTTTCAATTGGTTTTAATAGTAACCTCTGGTAACAATAATACCCAAAAAAAATAAGAAAATAGACAAGAAGTCGGCGCGTAAGGAGGGCTAAAGCAGCTTCCTCTCCCCTTCTCCGTTCTCCCTCCCGTCCCATGACAACACGCCTAAGCAATCCAAAGCAATCGCTATAATTTCCCAGTTTCAGCAATGGGTGAAGCGTTTCGCTGCTGCCCGCCTCAGAGAAATTGATCTGCCGCACCCGCTGATCGCAATTCATTCCCAGTTCTAACCGGTAAGCCATACCCGCTTGGATGTCTTGTTCAATGTCTTTGAAGTTTGATTAGAATCATTGCGTCCGATCGTTTGGAAGCAATCGATGGAAGAGAAGGACGATCGTCTTTTCTTTTTTCTTTTTCTTTTTTGTTTATTTGTTTTTTGTCGGCAATGGTTGAAGAAATGGAGGTGTGGTGTCTTGCTGTGGCTGAGTGTGTGGTTTTTGTCGACCGCAGGATTTCAAGGGCTTTGATTGTAAATAATCAACCATGATTAGCCGGATATTCGGAAAGCCTAAGCAGGAGCCCAGTGCTCTTGCCACGTTAGACAAGCTGAACGAGGTACGGTTGCTCCTTTTATGATTGTGCTGGCATTTGTGTCTGTATTTCTGGGTAATACGATCAACGTTCTTCATTGGCGGAGTGGGAATTCAATGTTAAGTTCTCACATTTCTGCTGGGTGGCTCAGAAGTAAGCTTATTTGCTCCGGCATGTGAGAAGTCGGTGTTTGAACCTTTGTGCAATTTGGGTGGCATAGAAGTGGTTCGATTGTGTTGTTGATGATTACTGTTGGGTAGTTTGGCAGAATACTGTTTTTTCCATACTACATGGTGGATTAGTATCTTGAGTCTTTGTTACATATTGTCGAAACTGCTGTGAGGTTTGAGCGTTGATCATATGCTTATTTGGGTGGGAAGATCACAAAGAATGTCAGATACATTACTGTGGATTATATCATTTGTTTGCTGCTCAATCTGGGAGGAGCTTTGTCTGAGCATTACCACAAGTGTGTCCTACTTTGCGGACATATAATGTTAAGAAGTCTCTTTCAATTAAAAGTGGCTCTTCTCGGGATGGTCTATTTCTTGATCATTTGAAGTCAATTTCTTCAGTTGTATGGAGATATGAGTCTGTACATTTCAGCTGCAATTGACAGTCTTTATCTTAGTTCATGAAAGTTGTTCTCTCTTAGTCTTTTATCAGTACTTTGTGGTACTTGATGCAGCTGAAATATCTTGCTTATTACTGTACAGACACTGGAAATGCTGGAGAAAAAGGAGAATCTACTAATGAAGAAAGCTGCGGAAGAGGTTAACAGGGCCAAGGAGTACACTAGAATGAAGAACAAGAAGGGTATGTTTGCTGATTCTTACACACTGCCGGAATAGTTTCATGCCCGTGTCTATTACTCTAGTGCTGATGTTGTTTGAAGAAAACCTTTCCTGTTTGGCATTCATAACCCAATCATAAGAATGCTAAAGGTTTTGAAACTAGAGTACCATTGCAGTAACAACTTGATACGGCATTTGGAGGTTGTGACTGTTTGGTGAAAGTTCTTCCCCCAGTATATTGATTTGCGAGCTTCGTGAATGTAAATGGATATATGTGAATTTACAGGATTTCAAGCATTTGAAAATATGGAATTGTACATTCCTTGAGATCTTTTACTATGTTTAGGGGATCTCATATTGAAATAGTCAGTTGTAACTTTAAGTATCTTTCAATCATTGCTCATCTCACCTTAAGCACTTTGATGATAAACCATTCCTTTATCTGATTGCTGTTTAATTCTTTCTCATTTCCCCTGTTCTGCAGTCCCCTCTTTTATGTTTTGAACTTTCTATGTGCACACTGGTTCTGATGTTTATCAATTTCTAACAGCTGCTATACAATGCCTAAAGAAGAAGAGACTATATGAACAGCAAGTTGAGCAGCTTGGAAACTTCCAGCTCCGCATTCATGATCAGGTGAGTGTACCTTTCTTCTTTCATCACCTTCAACAAGTGAAGGGACATTTATTGACTCGCTTGAAAGGATTCATTTCTTCAATGAAATGTTCGATACGCAAATTCTTCAGATGATCATGTTGGAAGGAGCCAAGCTACAACTGAGACAGTCGATGCTTTGAGAACTGGAGCAGCAGCAATGAAGGCAATGCAGAAAGCGACGTATGTTGTTTGTCTACTTTTTTCTCCCTTATTCTGAACCTCATTCTGTGTCTGTTACGTTTTACTTTATCTACTAAACACTGCATTATATTCCACTCCAATCTATGAATCATGCCATGTTTTTTCTGTTGCTTAGAATCATAAAATGATGGTTAAATAGTACAATCTTTTGTCTAACAGGAATATCGATGACGTGGACAAGACTATGGATGAGATCAATGAGCAGACGGAGAATATGAAACAGATCCAGGAAGCATTATCAGCTCCTATTGGTGCTGCAGCTGATTACGATGAGGTCATTATCCCTTTCAGTTTCCATTGTCGTCAGTTTTCTACTTACGTTTTAATATACCAGAATGAAAATTTTAATTTGTTTGCAATGTCAGGATGAATTGGAGGCAGAGCAGAACTTGAAGAACTTGAAAGTGCGGAGTTGGAAGAACAGCTTCTTCAGCCTGCGACTACAGCCCCTGCAGCTCCAGTGCATGTTCCAGCTGGACAACGGCCTATTCGTCCTGCCACAGAAGCAAACTGCTGAGGAAGATGAGCTTGCTGCTTTACAAGCAGAGATGGCACTTTAAGCAGGTTACTCATTTGTTTCATTTTGGCATGTACCTTTATGGATTAGGATCCTTGTCTGTTGGGGATAGCAGCAATATGCTGTTACTGGCCAGGATCCAGTTGCTGTCTAACAGTCCATAACAGTCTGATTCCTAGTCAGGCTTCAACCGTGGCAGTCAACAGCACTCTTGATGTTGAGCATAGTACATATGTTATTTATCTCTTTATTTTCCGGATTTTTCTTTGATATTGAAAAAGGAAAAAAAAAAAAAAAAAAGTAATGAAGAAGGCATGTTTTACACTTAAGAGTTGATCGAGTTTGTTATGCAATTACAGGTATTTATTTACTTGCCCCCACGCGCTGTGGGATAAGCTAGCTCAAATTGTAATTCTGAGGATTTCCTGCTGTGGCTGGAACTATCACATTGGCGCATGCATCAATCCCTTGTGAGGTGGTAGTAGTCATCATCGGGGTTTGCAGATTAAGGTGGAATGATCACCGGACTTGTCCCGTTAAACCTGAAACTCTGATTATGTGGCTTTGAGAGTTTGTATTTATTTACTTGCCCCCACGCGCTGTGGGATAAGCTAGCTCAAATTGTAATTCTGAGGATTTCCTGCTGTGGCTGGAACTATCACATTGGCGCATGCATCAATCCCTTGTGAGGTGGTAGTAGTCATCATCGGGGTTTGCAGATTAAGGTGGAATGATCACCCGGACTTGTCCCGTTAAACCCGAACTCTGATTATGTGGCTTTGAGAGTTTATTTTTTATTTTCTTGTTTAATGTGAAAACCTAAATTTGTGCAGCAGACAAATTAGTCATTAGTACCTTCTCTCTTGCTGTTCTTCCCTTTTTAATTTGCCACAAGGAAGTTTATTCTTTTCCAAAAAGTTTATATGGGCTCAGTTGATTCTACTTAGCAGTAGGATGAGATCCGACCCCAAGCAGGCTCTTCCATAAGATTGATTGGCCTTTGAATTCAAGCAAGAATGAGAGTAGATTCGATATTGCCTCGAAGGACGACTGTTATTTAGGTTAAAATAAGGAATTTCGTTTATCGCCTGCTGTCTCTGCAATTTATTTCCTATCAAAGGCAGTCCAAACAAGGTGTCCGTTCTCTCTTCGACTTCATGGACAGACTAAAGTCATTTGCGGTCGCTTTGGAAAATTCTACTGTGTCCATCTTCTACAATTCTCTGCAGATTTAACACTAGGCAAAGTCTAAACTTAGGTTGCAATCGCTGCATAAGAAATTGGATTGATATGCTTGAGGCATGGGCAGTGACCTCTAATCGAGTACGCTGCAATTAAGCAAAGCTCCGATTGTGCGAGAGTGTCGAATTGAGTTTGCTTGCATTTGCTTCTCGGTGAATCCTGACATTATATACATAGCCTCGACTTGACATATCGGCAGTTGGCAGATCCAGATAGTTGAAGTCATCAGTTATCACATCTGAATTTCATCTTGTACAAATTCCTCTATAAAGCTAAGATGTTTGGGGCGGAACTTGATGGAAGAGTCGATCTCAAGAGCGTACCTCCTCCTCATTGCTTGAGAATCCCTGTCGCAGTGTGTTTGGTTTTAAAATTATGTAGATTTGAGTTTTGATTTTAATTAGGTTGTAATAATTATGTTGTTAAATTATGAGAAAAAGTATGAAAAAGAATAATTATGAGAATGTGATGATTGTGTAATGATTGTGCTGTTAAATTGTTGAAAAAGTAATGAATAGTTGAGAGAATTTAATATTAAAAATTGATTGAGTATAATGGAGTTGTATGTGGATTTTATATGAGGCTTATATTTTTTAATTGAAAGAGTTATTTTTTGTTGTGTAGTGAGTAGAGTTAAAATTTTAAAATCAGATTGCAAAATCAAACGGGTATTAAATATTGTTTACAATACAAAAATTAAGAGGTTTACAATCCAGAAATGTTTTACCAAGCCCAATGGCTCAAGCGGCCTCGAATCGTGATGGACAACCAGAAATCCATCCCCATCAATGTGCGAGACAGGATCAAAATGATCATAGCCCGGAGGATAGGAGCGGTAGCATTTGCCGGACACGCTTCGGGAGGAACTTGGAGGAAGCTAACGCTCTTGAGAACCCCCGAGCCTATTATTCATGCTCCACGAAACTCGTCCAGCGAGCCCATGCATAGGCCGGAAGAAAAGGTCCTCGCTTGGTATTGCATAGGCATCAATCCTAAGACTATCTCCAACGGGTCTCTAGCCGTGTCTCTCAAGCTCACGTGGCGCCAAGAGATAGTAATAATTATGTTGTTAAATTATGAGAAAAAGTATGAAAAAGTAATGAATAATTATGAGAATGTGATGATTGTGTAATGATTGTGCTGTTAATTGTTTGAAAAAGTAATGAATAGTTGAGAGAATTTAATATTAAAAATTGAATTGAGTATAATGGAGTTGTATGTGGATTTATATATGAGGCTCATATTTTTGAATTGAAAGAGTTATTTTTTGTTGTGTAGTGAGTAGAGTTAAAATTTTAAAATCAGATTGCAAAATCAAACGGGTATTAAATGTTGTTTACAAATACAAAAATTAAGAGGTTTACAATCCAGAAATGTTTTACCAAGCCCAATGGCTCAAGCGGCCTCGAATCGTGATGGACAACCAGAAATCCATCCCCTTCAATGTGCGAGACAGGATCAAAATGATCATAGCCCGGAGGATAGGAGCGGTAGCATTTGCCGGACACGCTTCGGGAGGAACTTGGAGGAAGCTAACGCTCTTGAGAACCCCCGAGCCTATTATTCATGCTCCACGAAACTCGTCCAGCGAGCCCATGCATAGGCCGGAAGAAAAGGTCCTCGCTTGGTATTGCATAGGCATCAATCCTAAGACTATCTCCAACGGGTCTCTAGCCGTGTCTCTCAAGCTCACGTGGCGCCAAGAGATACGGCGCCACGTGACAACCCTGCAGCAGCAAAGCAGCCGCTTTTTTTTTTTAATTAAAGCGTTTTAAAAGAGCCGGTGGTTCTTTATGCTGTGGGGCCCGCAGCGCTAGCTCACATGACTTACAGCAGGCTACACATTATTTTTCTCTTTTTCAAAAACGGTAGGAGGTCCGTTTGAAATTTGAAATTGATTTTAAAATCGTGATTTTGATTTTGATTTTAATTTTACCCATTAAAAAATAAAAATACACGTTTTTAAGTCAAATTTATAATATCATCTCATTTATCTTTTTTCACAATCAAAATCAAAATTAAAATCAAAATCAAAATCAAAATTACTTTAACTCTGAAATCAAACGCCCCCTAAGGGTGCATTTGGATTCAGAGTTAGGGTAACTTCAATTTTGATTTTGATTTTGATTGTGAAAAATGACAAATGAGATGTGATTATAAATTTGACTTAGGAAACGTGTGCTTTTTGTTGTGTAGTGTGTTGAGTTAAAATTAAAGTTAAAATTTTTGACTTGAGAAATGTGTGTTTTTGTTGTGTAATGTGTTGAGTTAAAGTTAAAATTTGATGTTTGGAAATCCAAACAAGCCCAAACTACCAAAAAAAAAAAGTGTGAGTTCACAATACAGATCCGAATAGGGACGGTCATTGGAGCTCTGAATCACTCATTTTTTCGCGGTATTTCTCATGTATGTAACTCTATGTAGGGAAAATTGGACTCACTTAGAGACGTATGGAGTGTCTCGCATTGGAGATAGTCTAAAGGTTAACACGGGCTGCAGTCACGTCACCCTTCCCCAATCACGTGAATCATGCGTTGGATGTGGCACTCATTTCAGGCAAAAACTCCACCGACAAGTGCAAAAGCAGGCGAAGGCGATCGAGGTTTCGATTAAGACCATCACTACCAGAAATTCTGGGAGTGTAAGGACGCAATTGTTTTTCTCTTAAAACGCTATTTTACATTGGAAATGACATCCTCGGCGCCAGTAAAAAGCATCCGCAAGTGCCGTGTCCCAGCTTATATTCGGAATACAGTGGGCCAGTCATGATGAACTGGAGGAAAGACCTGGGTATATGCGTCGGATAGATTATTAAGATAGCGAATTGATGACGACTATTGAAAACGACTAGTATCGGAAAAGATGCAAATATAGCATAACCTGATTAGTTATATCAAAATAAATATAATTTCGTCACACCAGTTGATTTGCTTAGTAGGCTGTTCAACCTATAAAATATTACATTTTATCGAGTATAAGATTAATATTTATAAATTAACTGAACTACAAATATAATTTTCAAATGAAGTGGACATAAACATATGATGATACAACTATGCCTAGTGTATATACAACAATTTCTTCAGTCACACAATTACTATTTACACAAATTAGTAAATCTTTTTTTAGCAATAACACTATCAATATCCGTACTAAACCAAATCAAATATAATGAACTCAAAAAAAAAAAAAAATTAACACGACAAGTCCACTGTCATTTGAATGTGTACCAGTAATAGAGGTCGGCAACCTATAAAATCATGAGAGTATATCACAATCTTATCAATTTAAATTCATCGATAAATCCATCATCGCCAAATCCTTACTTTCATGCAAAGCCTTACTTTCATGCAAAACCATCAGCTGGTCTAGCAGCTGAAGAGTTTTTACTTTTGAGCAGTAAGTACGAAATTTTTGACTTCTATGAGCTATGACAATTTCAATTCCTTTGAGTTAGAAACTTTAGTATTTCATTGAATGAGGAATTTAATTTGAAATTCCATAACTGAGATGGCACCATAATTTTGTGTCATTTGCGGCATCTTAAGTAATGATCTCTTGAAGAGCCGCTCAATCGTAACAAAAGTTCATCCTATGTGGTATTATCCTATGCTTTTCTAAGCTTTTATATATGTGTAGCTAGATAAATTGGTGAGAGACGCTATCTAATTGCGTCCCCAAATGTAATTTCTCACGCTTCTTTGTCTTAGAAAGCGTTTTAATTAAATTTGAATTTCTTCTTTTTCTTTTGATTTTTTTTTCTGTTTCTATTTGTTTTGAAATTATTCCTGGGAATGGAAGACTTTCCAAATTCCGCCACATTGCTGTTAATATGGCCAGTATTGTTAGTAATGTTCGGTCTGGCCATGTCACTACCACTGCATATGCATAATCAAAATTTCAGATTATTGAACCGTGTTAATTATCCTTCCTACTCATCATCTGATCGTTACTGTTAGATCGAACAAATTTTAGACAAAATAACTGAAACAGGAATAAAAAAATATGTTTAGCGAAATTTACAATACTCATTGTCTTGTTTTTAGTAACTTCTGCAAAATAAAATGGGCAGGAAGACTATTCAGCAATATTCAGCAGCCCAGTTTGAGTCATTCTGCAGTTGATCTATGACAAATTACTACTTTCCGCTATATTCAATAAACTTTTGCATCATTCTAATACTGTCTTTTGACAAGTTTTGCATCTAAATAACCCAAAATGTCCAGGAGGAAACATAATGCAGTTCAACTTCATTTAAAGCAAACTATTTCCACAAGTCCAGTGAACTGTCCAGAATGTTAAAAGCACAATATTTAAAAGCTAGCTTTGGTTATCCTCATCGTATTATTTGTGATTTGCGTAATATTATTGGAAGGAGAAGACATGGAGCACAAACATGCTGGAATCATTTACGTTACCTTAAATGTTGATACAACACTTGTTTGCACCAAAATCCTGCAAGCAAAACGTTGTGATCATATATTCAGAATAATCAAGATCACTATATATACAAATTATTAGTCGTATAAGGCTATAAGCGATTTGTTAAAGTAAACTAATTTTTTAGCGGTCTCCATCTTTAATTAGCTGATGGTTTTGCAGCTAAAAGGGGCACTCAAAGGCATGCTTAATAATAGATAAGATGTCATTTAAGAAGGAAATCTTAAGGAACAGATTGAACATCTATATCTATACCCATATCTATATGTGTATATATATATATATATACACGAAAGTAATAATATGGTGGATCCGTCCAGATGGCATCAAAACTGTCGTTGCTTATTGGAATTTTCTTGATTTTTTTAATTTTTTAAAAAATCAATTTTTGAAAAATTTAAAAATATATACATAGATTATGATTTGTAGGCCCTGCATTATTTTCCTATTTTTTTTATCCTTCATTAGGAAAGCATTTTAATTTTTTAAAACTTTTAAAAGATATAAATATAGATTTATGATACTGATCGTTATTTTCTTGATTTTTTGAGCTTTTCTAGAAATCGGACTTTTAATTTTTATTATTTTAAAATTTAAAACATATATATTTGTGAGGCCGGTCGTTATTCTCTCGACTTTTTGAGTTTTATTTTAGAAAATGAATTTTCTATTTTTTTATAAAATATGTATAGATTTATGGGGTTAGTCATTATTTTTTATTTTTGAATTTTTGAACATTTATAAATATTTTATGAGAAGATCGAGATAAAACAAATCACGTAAGATCATAGTTACTTTTAAAAAAAAAACAAATCAAAATATATTTTTATACATACGATGTGTTATATATTTATTTGTCAAAAAGTAAATCACATGATTTTTTTATAGATATAGATATGGTGTTATCTATATTCATATTATGTTATGTATGATACATTATAAATAGCGGAGATATAACACATAAACACTTACGATCCGCCTATGAAAAATATTGCTACCACTAGAGCCCTTCACTATTTGGCACACATGCAAGTTTATTTTAATACTTCTACAATTGGACTTTTGAAGGTGAATTCTTGTTTGTTGCTTTTTTCTCATCCATAAAATTTTGGAATTTTGGGTTCTCCGATTTTATGCATGTGATTGCATAAGACATGGCGTGATGTCATATGAATCTTAATAATTTTGAAGACAAAAAAGCATCCTGCATAGTTGGAATTTTTCTTTTCAATTTTTTTGCATAATCTTGACAATGTTGCATTTTTCAATACTTATATTGAGTTTTTTTTCTTATTTTATTCAAATTAAATTACATTTAGCCTTATATATCTAATAGTAGGTAGTTATTGATTGTAAATTATTATTTTTCAACAATTTAAAATGCATATTTTATGTAATAAAATTAGCAAAATTTAAAAAAAAACGCATTTTGGTGGCTTGAATAGATGGCACAAAATGGTTGCTTGCTGAATGCGATTTTTTCAGTATTTTTTTTAAAAATGCATTTTAAATCTTTTAAAATGCATGAATTTAGATTTGTAGGACTGGTCATTATTTTCTCGATCTTTTAGATTTATTTTAAAAAAACTTCATTTTCATTTTAAAACTTATAAAACATATAAATATGGATTTTGTAGGATTGGTAGTTATTAACTCAATTTTTTAGCTTTTGCAGAATATGAATTTTTTAAGTTTGAAAATTTTGAAAACATATAAATTTAAATTTGTGAGACTGGTTATTATATTCTCGGCTTTTGAGCTTTTTTGGAAAATAATTTTTTTATTTTTAAAACATATAGATATAGATTTATGGATCCAATCATTATTTTCTCATTCTTTGAATTTTTTAAAATTATAACTATTTTATGAATAGATCTAAATAAAACAAATCACGTAAGATGATAGTTGCTTTTCAGAAAGTAAATTAAATTATATTTTCATACATATGACGTGTTATATATATTTTTTTCAAAAAGCAAATCAAATCATACTTTTTTTTATAAATATAGATATGATGTGTTATTTATATATATTATGTTTGATACATTATAAACAGTAGAGGTTCCACACATAACCTCTTACTGATTCGACTCTTAAAAATATTGCTACCATTAGAGTTCTTCAATTTTCGCACGCGCACGTGTTTATTTTAGTACATCTACAATTAAACTTTGAAGGCGTATTCTTCAAGTTTTTACTTTTTCACATGCATAAACATTTGTAAATTTTTGGATTCTCCAATTTTGACAATGTTGAAGACAAAAATTCATCCTACCGTGGTGAAAATTGATCTTTTTAATTTTTTTAATGCATAGTCTTGCCAATATCTGATTTTTCAAGACTTATATTAACTTTTCTTCTTTTATGCAATTTTTTCCCTATCTTATATATGTGATATTATATTGTTATTGATTGTAAATTATTATTTAATAATTTATAACACATATTTTATATAATAAAATTAAACTCTCATAGATGTTTTTAGGTTTTCTCAAGAAAATGAATTTTAGAATTTTCCAATACTACATATAGATTTGTGGGTAGTGTTATCAGAATCGGACCGGACATCGAACCGGCCGAGGTATGGGGTCACGGGTTAATGAGTTCAACCGGGGGTTCGATGGGTCGGACCGCCTATTTAATTATAAAATAAATAAATATTTATTATTTAAAAAAATAATATAAAAATTAGAAATATGTTTGAGAACCTTTCCTCAGTAGAGTCAGTACCTTTCTTTAGCTCTTTTTGTTCTTTTCCTTCCTCCTTTGTCCCTCTTTCTGAATCAATTATGTTTTTTTTTTTTTCCCTTTTCCCTTATAAAGCTTTAATGCAGCACCAGAACCAAAACAATAGGTTAGAATCAGCATCGCCGTGTCCACAAACCAAAACCAACCATGATGCATGTTCGCTATAAACCACTCCAAGAAAACCATATAAACTTGCAGAAAATATCATTGCGGAAGTACATATAACTGTCTCATTAGAAAACCAAAGAAACAAGTCGATCTAACTTGCAGAAAATATAAAACCATCAAAGAAAAACCACGACAAAATATTTGACAGCAGAGGTAATTTTATCAACAATTCCATGCACTCCAATTTCCACCATAATTTTCACGAATATTGCCTTCAGCTGCAACATCATTGGTGCTTCAGGAGCTTCAAAAATATTCTCTTGGACTTGGTCATTGACATTCCCTCCATCAATATTATCTTCAGCCTCATCACCCATATCAAGATCTTCCAAATTCAAATTCAACAAATCTGACAAGGAATATAACTTCTTAAAAATGAAATGAAATATACATCATATCATGAAGATAATCGAAATGAAACAAGAATAATTAGTACCATCATTTCCAGATGGTACTAAATATCAAGGCCCAGAACACTCCCCTCTGAATGAACAGAACAAAGCAAAAGATGTTAAGAGAAACCACAACTCAGATCAGCCAAATCAAAAGGAAGGAAAGAATCAGAATCTTGCGAATCAGCGACCACAAAGGAATCATAGACAACATCGATCATGAAACACAGACTAAACCGACGTATGCAAGCGTATGAAGAACGCATGAGACAGCTACGAGAATCACAGACATCTTAAGGAACAGATTGAACATCTATATCTATACCCATATCTATATGTGTATATATATATATATATACGAAAGTAATAATATGGTGGATCCGTCCAGATGGCATCAAAACTGTCGTTGCTTATTGGAATTTTCTTGATTTTTTTACATAGATTATGATTTGTAGGCCCTGCATTATTTTCCTTTTTTTTTATCCTTCATTAGGAAAGCATTTTAATTTTTTAAAACTTTTAAAAGATATAAATATAGATTTATGATACTGATCGTTATTTTCTTGATTTTTTGAGTTTTCTAGAAATCGGACTTTTAATTTTTATTATTTTAAAATTTAAAACATATATATTGTGAGGCCGGTCGTTATTCTCTCGGCTTTTTGAGTTTTATTTTAGAAAATGAATTTTCTATTTTTTTATAAAATATGTATAGATTTATGGGGTTAGTCATTATTTTTTTATTTTGAATTTTTGAACATTATAAATATTTTATGAGAAGATCGAGATAAACAATCACGTAAGATCATAGTTACTTTTCAAAAAAAAAACAAATCAAAATATATTTTTATACATACGATGTGTTATATTTATTTGTCAAAAAGTAAATCACATGATTTTTTTATAGATATAGATATGGTGTTATCTATATTCATATTATGTTATGTATGATACATTATAAATAGCGAAGATATAACACATAAACACTTACGATCCGCCTATGAAAAATATTGCTACCACTAGAGCCCTTCACTATTTGGCACACATGCAAGTTTATTTTAATACTTCTACAATTGGACTTTTGAAGGTGAATTCTTGTTTGTTGCTTTTTTTCTCATACATAAAATTTTGGAATTTTTGGGTTCTCCGATTTTATGCATGTGATTGCATAAGACATGGCGTGATGTCATATGAATCTTAATAATTTTGAAGACAAAAAAGCATCCTGCATAGTTGGAATTTTTCTTTTCAATTTTTTTTGCATAATCTTGACAATGTTGCATTTTTCAATACTTATATTGAGTTTTTTTTCTTATTTTATTCAAATTAAATTACATTTAGCCTTATATATCTAATAGTAGGTAGTTATTGATTGTAAATTATTATTTTTCAACAATTTAAAATGCATATTTTATGTAATAAAATTAGCAAATTTAAAAAAAAACGCATTTTGGTGGGCTTGAATAGATGGCACAAAATGGTTGCTTGCTGAATGCGATTTTTTCAGTATTTTTTTAAAAAAATGCATTTTTAAATCTTTTAAAATGCATGAATTTAGATTTGTAGGACTGGTCATTATTTTCTCGATCTTTTTAGATTTATTTTAAAAAAACTTCATTTTCATTTTTAAAACTTATAAAAATATAAATATGGATTTTGTAGGATTGGTAGTTATTAACTCAATTTTTTAGCTTTTGCAGAATATGAATTTTTTAAGTTTGAAAATTTTGAAAATATAAATTTAAATTTATGAGACTGGTTATTATATTCTCAGGCTTTTGAGCTTTTTTTGGAAAATAATTTTTTTATTTTTAAAACATATAGATATAGATTTATGGATCCAATCATTATTTTCTCATTCTTTGAATTTTTTAAAATTATAACTATTTTATGAATAGATCTAAATAAAACAAATCACGTAAGATGATAGTTGCTTTTCAGAAAGTAAATAAATTATATTTTCATACATATGACGTGTTATATATATTTTTTTTCAAAAAGCAAATCAAATCATACTTTTTTTTATAAATATAGATATGATGTGTTATTTATATTATATTATGTTTGATACATTATAAACAGTAGAGGTTCCACACATAACCTCTTACTGATTCGACTCTTAAAAATATTGCTACCATTAGAGTTCTTCAATTTTTCGCACGCGCACGTGTTTATTTTAGTACATCTACAATTAAACTTTGAAGGCGTATTCTTCAAGTTTTTACTTTTTCACATGCATAAACATTTGTAAATTTTTGGATTCTCCAATTTTGACAATGTTGAAGACAAAAATTCATCCTACCATGGTGGAAATTGATCTTTTTAATTTTTTTTAATGCATAGTCTTGCCAATATCTGATTTTTCAAGACTTATATTAACTTTTCTTCTTTTATGCAATTTTTTTCCCTATCTTATATATGTGATATTATATTGTTATTGATTGTAAATTATTATTTTAATAATTTATAACACATATTTTATATAATAAAATTAAACTCTCATAGATGTTTTTAGGTTTTCTCAAGAAAATGAATTTTAGAATTTTCCAAAATACATATATAGATTTGTGGGTAGTGTTATCAGAATCGGACCGGACATCAAACCGGCCGAGGTATGGGGTCACGGGTTTATGGGTTCACCGGGGGTTCGATGGGTCGGACCGCCTATTTAATTATAAAATAAATAAATATTTATTATTTTAAAAAAATAATATAAAAATTAGAAATATGTTTGAGAACCTTTCCTCAGTAGAGTCAGTACCTTTCTTTAGCTCTTTTTGTTCTTTTCCTTCCTCCTTAGTCCCTCCTTTCTGAATCAATTATGTTTTTTTTTTTTCCCTTTCCCTTATAAAGCTTTAATGCAGCACCAGAACCAAAACAATAGGTTAGAATCAGCATCGCCGTGTCCACAAACCAAAAACCAACCATGATGCATGTTCGCTATTAACCCACTCCCAAGAAAACCATATAACTTGCAGAAAATATCATTGCGGAAGTACATATAACTGTCTCATTAGAAAACCAAAGAAACAAGTCGATCTAACTTGCAGAAAAATAAAACCATCAAAGAAAACCACGACAAAATATTTGACAGCAGAGGTAATTTTATCAACAATTCCATGCACTCCAATTTCCACCATAATTTTCACGAATATTGCCTTCAGCTGCAACATCATTTGGTGCTTCAGGAGCTTCAAAAAATATATTCTCTTGGACTTGGTCATTGACATTCCCTCCATCAATATTATCTTCAGCCTCATCACCCATATCAAGATCTTCCAAATTCAAATTCAACAAATCTGACAAGGAATATAACTTCTTAAAAATGAAATTGAAATATACATCATATCATGAAGATAATCGAAATGAAACAAGAATAATTAGTACCATCATTTCCAGATGGTACTAAATATCAAGGCCCAGAACACTCCCCTCTGAATGAACAGAACAAAGCAAAAGATGAGAGAAACCACAACTCAGATCAGCCAAATCAAAAGGAAGGAAAGAATCAGAATCTTGCGAATCAGCGACCACAAAGGAATCATAGACAACATCGATCATGAAACACAGACTAAACCGACGTATGCAAGCGTATGAAGAACGCATGAGACAGCTACGAGAATCACAGACAGATCTCAAGCGAACACATTCAAGAGGACCAGCACAGACGAGAACATATCATGAACACATAAAATCCAGAACGTCTCATGAAACATCGCCCCACAGTTCCAGATTCGGACATCCATCGGAAATTAGAACTATACAGGAAGTCCATGCATACGAGATTCGAATCAATTGAATGAGAAATCAATGCTCCAGAGACGAGACCGATATACAGATCTACGAGCTAGCACACATCTTAGCACTATAACATCAACAGAGGCGATCGAAACGATGGAATCTTACGAGAAGATAGCTCGAAATCTCACCTAGAAAAGGCGATCCTCAACGCATCGGCCGCTAGAGGGAAGAGCGAATCAGCCGATGCCTGAACCTAACTGGAACGGAGAGTGACGACACTGACGAGAAGAGGGAAGAGCGAAGAGGATAGCCGGCTAGGGTTTTCACCTTCAGACTTCAGTTTTCGAATTTTTTCTTCGATTCAATCCGTGCGTGAAGTCACTGAGTGAATTCGGTTTCAGGCTCGGGTCGGGAGATTCAGATTTCACTTAAAAATCATGAACCCATCAACCGGCCGATTCGAATGGGTTTGATGGGTTTGTTTAAAAACCGGTTGGTTTTCTAGGTTCATCGGTTTTTTATGCAATTTCGGTTTTTTAGGTAACCGGACCGGACACAGGTCCGGTTTCCGGTCCAATCGGTCGAACCGCCCGATCCGGTCCGGGTCTGATAACACTGTTGTGGGACCATTCATTATTTTTTTATTATTTTACATTTCTTTTAGAAATAAGTTTTAAATTTTAAATTTTAAAATTTTTTAAAACATCTAAATATAGATTTTTAGGATCGAGTTATTTTCTCAGTTTTTAGATTTGTTTAGGAAACAAATTTTAATTTTTAAATATTATAAAAAATACAATTTAGATTCACGGGAGCGATCGCTATTTTCTCGTGTTTTTGAGCTTTTCCTTAAAAAATATTTTTTTAAAAAACGTATAGATATAAATTCATGGGACTAGTGATTGTTTTTGAACTTTTAAAATTATTAATATTTTATGAATAATCTAGATAAAAACAAACCACGTAAAATTATATTTGCTTTTCTAAGAATAATTTAAATAATATTTTTATAGATACGATGCGTTATCTTTATGCTTTTCAAAAAGGAAATCATATTATATTTTTTTTATAGAGATAGATATGATATGTTATTTATATTCTATTTTGTATGATATCTTATCAGTAGCAAATGTACTTATTTACATCTATTTTCCGCACTTTATGAAGATTGCCAAGTCGTGATATGTAATAGGTGATTCGGATGTTTTCCCGGGTTTAAGGACATATTGGTTGGAGTTTAAGAAAGCTCATCGCGATCATCACGCCGTGGGTCGGATTAAATTCGAGGTCCAAACAAAGGAGAAGGTCCAAGCAAAATCAAGCCCATCATGACAAAGACCAATTGGAGAGCCCATCATGAAGAAATATATATGTGTTTGGACGTGCATCTATAGTTAGAGGCGATGGAGATCCTCGTGATATCTTTGATCTTATAGTAAATAAGTCGGATATTTTTCCGATATAAGTTGATATTCTATCTTTTAGGCAATTTAGATTAGCTAAAAGTTTATTATTCTTTCAAATATTATCTCGATATCGTATTTTATATGCGTATCCATTTAGAGAAATTTTCTAGGGTTTCATTGTAAACGCCTATAAATACGTGAATTGAAGTTCGCTATAAGGGTCCCAACCAACACATCAATCTTATCCTTTACATTATCTTTTCCTTTCCTGCACTTTACTTTATCTATCCTTTATTTTTCCTTGCACCTATACCTTTAAAGCACCTTTATCTTTTAAGCACTTTTACCTTAATCACACCTTACTTTACCGCACCTTTCATTCCCATTTCATCTACCCTCAATCGATTCCCCGCGGATCGAAGGGCTTTCATTCTTGGAGCTTCCAGGCATTTGAGGGGAAAATCGCAATTTTCTTAGGCAACGGCTGCCGAGGTTACTCATGTGAGCGTGGGTTCACTTGAATTGGTGAATTCCCTCAATTTGGCTTCCCTGAGTTGAATTGGCCGATAAGTAATTGGGCAGGCTTTAAAGCCGCTTGACTATATTCGGACTCGTGTTTGTGCGTGGATATTTGGTGGAGAACTCACAACCGTCAAATTTCCAGACTGTGAATCGTTTAAGGCGCACTTTAATTTCGAAGACCTAAATCTAGCCGCCATTCAATCCCATGGATTTTTAAAACCGCGATACACACTTTGTATTGGTGGAGCCGGCTAGTGACACATCAATAATTCTTGGAACCGCTTCCTGGTGCGCTTACAATCACCACACGTGTGCCGAATTGGTGTCTTGACATTTTTGACGTAATAAACAGTACCACACATAAGTACATATGGACCTCCTAGAGGTGGCCGTGGTCATCTGCAAGGTATACATGCGGCAGTCGCTGGCATTGCTAGCCCTCCTCTCCCTTTCCTTTTTACTTATAAATCTTGGAGTGATGTTATTGGGCGATATTATTGGGGCCTCCATACCAACATATTTGCTTGTACCTCTGAAAACCTTGATTGGAGAGTTTAGATTGGAAACCCCTTCAAACACTTCCAAGATCACAATTCCAAAATCTCAGAGTATAATGCCAACTCGTTTGCAAGGACTTATCGAAAATAAAGTGTCGATGCATATGTGGCTTGGCGACTGCCATAGCCATAGGCACGGGGACTAGAATATTTCCTCTCTTTTTCGGTGAAAATACAAGGTGTAAATCTCTGCGGCATCGGATAGAAGAACCCTCTATATTATATATTGATCTTCCGTTTGAATCAAGCAATTTGCTACCGATTAAAAGACGGTAATTGTTAACCAACTATTTTGGCATAT
The DNA here is from genome assembly GCF_007655135.1 of Punica granatum. Lineage (NCBI taxonomy): Eukaryota > Viridiplantae > Streptophyta > Magnoliopsida > Myrtales > Lythraceae > Punica > Punica granatum. The sequence goes on along the minus strand of NC_045131.1, from coordinate 15,903,718 downwards.
CAAGTCAAAAGATGTGATCAATATTCTTCAATTAACAAAGACAAGGATAAGCCTTTAACATTAGTTAATACGAAATGTCATCATCAGTTGATGAAATGTGATCAATGAACCTTATGAGAAAACCGTAACGTTGACTTTGAAGGAAATGAAAGTTCCTTCCCGGCCCAAAGATTAATTTAATAAGCTGCAAATGGATATTAGAATTATTCGTAATATATTTTCACAACCATCAAGGTTTCAAATGCGCCCATATTATGTATCAGCGAATGTCTAACAGCACTCCTTGGAGACGAGTTACCAATCTAATGGTCTGAGTTCTGAAACATCAAAAGGTTTCTACAAGAAATGGATATGAGGTTAGCCGATGCCGCTCGTACAGGAAACATCGAGCACTTGCACTCCCTTGGTAAAAATGATCCCCTGATACTCAACAGAGCAGCTGTAGAAGGCGGACAAACTCCTTTACACGTTGCCGCTCTAGCAGATCAAGTTGAATTCACACGCGAGATCTTAAAGGTGAGGCCCAAGTTAGCTGAAGAGATGAACCCAGATGGCCTCACCCCGTGGCACATAGCATCGGCCAACGGGAACCTTGAAATGGTAAGGGAGCTGCTGAACCTGAGTCCTCAGTTGTGCCTTTCGAAGGGCAAGGAGAGAAGGATTCCTCTGCACTATGCAGCTCTGAAAGGGAGAACCGAGGTCTTGAAAGAGCTGCTCTCGGCTTGTCTGGAGTCGATCAAGGAAGTCACTGCTCTATGCGAGACTGCACTCCACCTTGCGGTGAAGAGCAGTCACTTTGAGGTTTTCACTTTGCTAGTAGAAGAGCTGAAGAATACTAACAGAGTAAACTTTCTGAATCGGAAGGATGCGCAGGGCAATACCATTTTGTACCTTGCAGTTTCTGCAAGGCAGTACGAGGTATGTACACGATTCGGAAATATAAAGTTCGGGAGAAAGTCGCATTTAGCATATCTTTGTAGTTTAATTTTCAGCTTTCTAAGCAACTGAGAAATAATGCCGCCTTCTTATTCTGTTTCGCCTTCTGTTTTGCCGGCGCTGGTCTAATGAACATCACAATTTATGAGCAGGTAGTAGACTTCATTCTGAATGGGAGCATAGTGAACGCGGAGCTGGTGGAAGTGAACGCAGTGAACAAAATGGGTCTAACAGCTTTCAATGCCCTATCGGTTTTCCCAAGTGAAGCAGGAGACAAGGAAATCGGTGACATCCTCATTCTCGCTGGAGCTACGACCATGCGGATAGCCACTGAATTACCAGAGGCTCGGGCGACCTCTGACCCAGCATCAAAGATTTGCCCACAAACTGGAACCGGTCTGTGGGGGCTACAGATATTAACCCTCAAGCTCAGAGGGATACTCAAGCACGACAGGAACAATTGGAATGAATATTTCAAATTCAAGAAAGACCGGGACTCGCCAGACAGCGTGAGGAGCGCCCTTCTGGTGGTGGCTGCCCTCATCACGGCCACCACCTATCAAGCTGTGCTTCAGCCCCCAGGAGGGTTATGGCAGGACAACTCGGGGCCTCTTAACAGCACAACAAACAGCACCACATCAAACGGGATTTTCACCCAATCACATAAGGCTGGACAGGCAGTTATGGCCAACATCAATCCTATTTCATACATCTTCTTCTTGTTCTGCAACTCGATCGGGTTCTTTGCAGCTATTCAGATGATCTGGATTCTCACGGCCAGGCTTCCTCTGCAGTTGGAGCTGAGGATTGCAGGTGTGCTCTAGCGGCTACATATGGTAACGCAATGGGTCCAATCACTCCCACCACTTTCCTCAACTCCTTCTTTATTGCTATTTCCGTTATTCTACCCATCCTATTAGCTCTTCTATCACATTGGATTAGAAAATGATCAATGAGTAATAATTTGACATGCATACACACACAAATATATGTATATATACACACTAGTGAAATTCCACGTGTGTTTGGTGTGCATATGGTTCGACTTGTTAGATATACAAATATATCAAAAGAATGGACGAGCTTTGCAATCTCAGGTGATCCGATTAAGGCTACGTTAACACTGTAAAAATTCAAGGATGAAAAGGGATGAGTAATGCAATTGATATAAAAGTATCAGCGTCTGGATAAGAAAGAATGGGAATAAAAACATAATCAACAACTGCCTCTTTTATAATTGGTTGCTGGTCACAAATGAATATCTATCACCCATAGAAAAATATATAAAGATTAACAGTTTAAATAAAGTCAAAGCGGACAATTTATTAACAGTTTAAATAAAATCAAAGTGGACAATTTATCAGGACTCGATCTTTATGGCGGCACTAAATTTGCATTGGTAAAAATAAAACCAATATAAGCTATTTACATTTGTACAGTGAGAACTGCAATACATATGCTGTTGAGAAGATGAGCAGCTTGTGATGATATTTGGGGATGGTGGCAGCTGCTGTTCTGCTACGCAGCCTATGCCAGCAACACTTAAGAGAATCCCTGTCACGGCGCCTTTTGTCAGTAATGACTCCTCGTTTTTGTTCAAGTGTAAGCCAAGAATACAAAGTGTGACTATGTAGGTGCGAGGTACTTCGATCTTCTCGAAGGAAGTCATTTTCTAAGATGTAAGAATGAAATATATGTAACGGGCAGATCTGTTCAAATAATGAACGCATAACATCAAACAAAGGTTAGACAATATTGAGGGATGATATCAAAGCCATCTCTACCATGTAATATCATTTACCATATACCATACTTAAATTGTAATTTCAAAGTATTCCATATGCTGGACTGTTCTATTGGTATCATTCGAAATTCAATAATAGGGCAAAATCCCGGAAAGGAAACAAGAAAGAGCAGTAGAGCAATCTATTGTGTCACGAACAGTATCGAGCCTTAACTTAATTCTCAGACTTGACCGATAATGGCAGATCAAATAAAATTGCGGAAGCGTGTAAAACTCATGGAGATCATAAATAACTAACCCATATCTGTGTTAAAAAACAAACCAATCTTTTTTTTATATACGTTTGATCATTCAGAGCAACTACAATATATGAATAACCTTGCAACTTTCTATCCACATATACATCTGTGTAGGACTCTTATTTACACTAACTCTGCAATCGTTCCTGATACATAACCTCCAAAAAAACTGTCTCTATGAAAAAGTATCACAAGAGACACGTCTCTTCCCATCAAGTACCATCTATCAAAAATTAACATTCAACCCAAGAGCTATTCACCAACCAAAACCTCGAAGTAGATCTGAAATGCTGGAAACATAGAGTGATATTGCATGACCGAAGTACAAATATCGAGACCAAAAAGGTGTAGATAAAATTAACATAGCCACACTTATTAAGCAATTCAGCAGTCATTTCTCCCAAATCAGAGGAGTAAGGTTACTTACCTTTCATAATTTACAAGGCATTAATTTAAAACCAAAGTTCATGACAACAATTCAGAACTTTACGGATAAACATTTCTACTATTTATTTGATCGATATAGACAGATGTGTAGCTATTATCAATTGACCAGTGATTTAATCATCTCTTTCGGGGTACACTTTATAATTTCCCCTACTGGGACACTTCATTCATCCATTCCGGGGAATTTACGTCCCATTGGAGGCCTACATAGACACGTGTATATGTATATATCTATATATATATATATATATAAAGGTGCATGAATCACAACTTGCATCTACTTTCAATGACATGTCATTCTCAAAGCTATTCAAATGGACAATTAATCATATCATATTGCACCAGTATATATTTATGACTGACCTTATACAGATCAAACACGAGCCCAAGCAACTCTTGATCGGAGAAATTAAGAAAAGTATATGTATATTTAGGCTATTAACCCTTAGAAATGATAAATCGACCAAAATTCATACTTTATGGTATCCGAAAGTTTAATGAGCCCAAAAAGTCTAGTTCAAGCCAAATTGGCCTATTAAGAGATAAAACTCACCAAACATATATTTTCTTCATTCACAAGACTAAAATCCGAAATTTTATTTAAGTAAAATAAGCATTCAACCCTAAACAAATTCATGTTTGTAAGTTTCATACCTCTTTACTTAAATAATAGGTGGGGACAATATAGAAAGTTAAGAAATAAACAGAACCCACGTATTAATTGCCCGACAGAAGTAACACGTGAATCACGCCTTTCCAATTTAAGCCACATGATCCTAATAAAAGTAATGAGAAGAGACGAGTAATTAATCATTCAATTAAATATTGAGGATATAATGCAGTAACACATGCTCTGCTAATGAAAAGGTTCTAAGTTTGATACTCGTTGTGGGATTATCAATATATTATATTATAACGTTTGGCTATAAAGTTAATCATTATAATAATTTTTTCAAATTTAAATTTAGTAAAAACATGAAAAACAATAAATTTTCATATTGCAACTACTTTATAACCAATATTTAGTAAAAAGATGAAAAATATCTTATCTTGATATAAACAATGAATATATTATGTTATCACTCGCGTTTCTAATAATCGATTATATTATTAAATACAATAATCTCACATTTGGGTATATAATTCAGAAGAGAAAATGTTTCCATTGTTAAAATTTTCTTGTGTTTCGCATTCACTATAATCTATCAATACCGATGAAAACGCCCGCAGATCACCCCATATTCACCCGAAAACCAAAAAAATGAAGAAAATGCCAGGTTCAAAGAATCGATTTGATCGATATAAATTAATAATTAACCAAATGTTCTGTAGCAAATGATAAGCACCTGGGATATAATTAGATTTTCCTCGTTCGTGGTGACAATGTAGTTGGCACCGACAAAGTCTGGGAAAACGTCTGAAATTATTTCAATATTGGACCTTGCCCTACATGCATTTCTTTACTCTAAAGAAACAATTTTCTCACAGTAACAAGCTGATTGCCATATATCACGGTAGATTGCAATCTTTAGTGGATGGTTTATGTCGGTAATTTTATAGATGCATGCCTGTGTTATATATATCATCTATATTTCACTTTTAGAACTATATTAAACATTTCAAGTTCTGCAAATTAAAGAATTGTCACGACTTCAATAATGGGTATCTTAACATAGCTAGCTGTTTAATTTCTCCTTCAGCAATGGAAAATGTCTTACCATATCGTAAGAATCCGTGTATTTTAAAGGTATTATATATGAACAAGAGGCACGTGTTGTTCTATGCGCAGCTGGTATCTATTTATATGTAAATTAATTCAGTCTCCACTCAACGAAAATTCGTTACATAAGCATTTCGAGACATTTCTAAACTTCTTATTGATCGATCCTTCCAGTCTCTCTCCTTCACTAGTATATATGTTTGTCCCGTGGATTTCCCAGCATATTATATTTTTTGGTTCCTGCACCAATGCATGGTTCAGAAGAGCATTCCCACGGCCAAAGAAATAGCTCAACCTGAAAAAGAAATACTGATAAATTTATGACAAAATTAATTTACTATTGTAATTTTTCAATCTCCATTTAAATCAAAATTAAATCTTGTTGGGGGTTAGGGATGTACTCAACCAAACAATAACGCAGCGATTAATCTTCCTCCCCTTCTAGTGTAATCGAGATAGGAACTAATCAAATCAACCAACAAGCAGTAAAGTAAAACAACACCAAGAATTTTACGTGGAAAACCCCAATGTGGGGAAAAACCACGGGACCAACTCCGAATCAACGATCCACTATGAAGGTTATACAATGTCTTTCATCAAGGGTAAACCCTTGGATCACCAAACTCAAGAGAAACACTCTCTTGGATCACCCAAATACTAAATTCGTCACCCACACCGGGTGGTTCACAAAATCAGCTGAAACAGCACCTACAGAGCTCGAATAGAAATTCTGACCGTTCAGAAGTTAGCCCCACGTGTTGTGAAGCTGCTGTCAAAATTTCGTCCCAATCGGAGTTCGTTTGACGTCCCGATCGAGGTTTGATCTCCAGCTGCGCGCTGCCCCTGCTCTTCGAATTCTGCTGTCTGCTCTTCCCTGGTTTTGTGCTGCTATGCTGCTGCACTTCTGCCGCTCTACTCTAATCTGCAGCTGTTCTGCTGCTATTTATACCTCAGCTGATTTGCTGAAGAATAAACCCTAACAAAAAATGGGTTCTTGGGCCTATTAAAGCCCGATAAAAGCCCAATACAATTTGAGCCCAACTTCCTCCAAATTGGAGGGATACCCAACAAACTCCCCCTCCCGACTATTTGGAGGCTTCAAGCATACCGGCTATACTTCGGCAAACATGAAGTTTCTCCCTAGCGAGAGGTTTTGTCATCATATCAGCTCCATTCTCATCGGTGTGCACTTTGTCTAGCTTCACCAGCTTGGACTCCAACACATCTCTAATCCAATGAAACTTGATATCGATATGTTTCGACCTCGAATGGAAAGTGGGATTCTTGCAAAGATGAATGGCGCTTTGACTATCACAGTGTAGAACATACCTTTCTTGCTTCAAGCTCAACTCCTGCAAAAACTTTTGCAACCACAACATCTCCTTGCAACCTTCGGTCACCGCAATGTATTCGGCTTCCGTTGTAGACAAAGCGATGCACTTTTGAAGCCTTGACTGCCATGAGATAGCTCCCCCTGCAAAAGTCATCAAGTATCCCGAAGTGGATTTCCGGGAATCAATATCTCCTGCCATATCCGCATCCGTATAGCCCACTAACTCCGGCTTACCAGTGCCAAAGTGTAAACACACCTTGGATGTTCCTCTGAGATACCTCAGAATCCACTTAACTGCATTCCAATGCTCTTTCCCCGGATTGGAGAGAAAACGACTAACCACACCAACAGAATGAGCGATATCTGGTCTTGTACAGACCATGGCATACATCAAACTTCCTACAGCTGATGAGTAAGGAACTTTCTTCATCTCTTCTTTCTCCTTCTCACTTGTAGGACATTGCTTCGAGCTAAGTTTGAAATGAGAAGCAAGTGGTGATGAAACTGGTTTAGCATTACCCATGTTGAACCGATCCAAAATCTTCTCGATGTACTTCTCTTGAGAAAGCCAAAGTTTTCCACTTGATCTGTCACGAGAAATATGCATCCCAAGGATCTGCTTTGCCGGTCCCAAATCCTTCATGGCAAAGGACTTGCTGAGCTTTTTCTTCAACTCTGCAATCTTGCTCATATCATGACCGACAAGCAACATATCATCCACATATAACAGTAAAATGATAAAATCACCATCCGAGAATTGTTTCACGAACACACAATGATCTGAAGTTGTCCGTGTGTAGCCATGGCTCAACATGAAAGAGTCAAACTTTTTGTACCACTGCCGAGGTGCTTGCTTAAGCCCATACAAGCTCTTTCTCAGCCTGCACACCAAATGCTCCTTACCTTTAACTCGGAATCCTTCAGGCTGCTCCATATATATTTCTTCCTCCAAGTCACCATGCAGGAAAGCTGTTTTTACATCGAGCTGCTCGATCTCCAAATTTAGACTAGCTGCCAGTGCGAGAACAACTCGGATCGATGACATCTTGACAACAGGCGAGAAGATCTCCTCGAAGTCAACTCCTTTCTTCTGGTTGAAACCTTTCACTACCAGTCGAGCTTTGTATCGAGGTCGCGAGTTCTCTGTCTTCAACCTGTAGACCCATTTGTTCTTCAATGCTCTCTTTACCTTGCGGTAGCTTCACTAGGTCATACGTGTGATTTTCAGACAAGGAGTTCATCTCCTCATTCATCGCCTTCAACCAGTGCTCCTTGTGCTCATGTGCCACAGCTTCATCATAGCACTCAGGTTCTCCCCCGTCAGTCAGTAGCACATACTCATGAGGCGGATATCTTGTAGATGGTCGTCTTATTCTATCAGATTGTCTAGGTAGATTGCAGGCTCTAACTGTAACTGCGAGCCTGTATCATCCGTAGTCACATCATCATCTACTGAGGAATCTCACCCCCAGTCGTGGTTTCTTCATATTCACCAGGTACCTCTTCCATTGGATGCTCTACATCAACCGGTACAGGAATAGAGATCTCGTGAGGATTGCCTACACTGGCCTTCTCTAACTTTTGCAAATCCTCGATTGTCTGGTCCTCAAAGAAGACAACATCCCTGCTCCTGATGATCTTCTTGCTATCAGGGTCCCAAAGCCTGTACCCGAACTCTTCATGTGCATAACCCAAGAAGATGCACTGTTTTGCCTTGGCATCAAGTTTTGATCTTTCATCTCGAGGAATGTGAACAGATGCCCTGCACCCGAATACTCTGAGATGCTTGTATGATACTTTCTTGCCGATCCACACCTGCTGGGGTACATCTCCATCAAGTGCAACTGACGGTGTAAGATTAATAAGATCAACCGCTGACCTCATTGCCTCGCCCCAGAAAGGCTTAGACAGTTTCGCTTGAGAAAGCATACAACGAACTCTCTCAACAATTGTGCGGTTCATCCTCTCTGCAAGCCCGTTCTGTTGTGGTGTCTTCGGTACCGTCTTCTCAAGTTTGATACCGTGAGTCCTGCAATAGTTCTCGAAAGGACCTCTATACTCACCACCATTATCAGCTCTGACACATTTCAGCTTCATGCCTGTTTCTCTTTCCACTGCTACATGGAAGTTCTTGAAAATCTCAGTCACCTGATCTTTAGTTCTCATAGGGTAAGCCCAAACTTTCCTGGTGTGATCATCTATAAATGTCACAAAATAGAGAGCACCACCAAGAGATCTATCCGACATAAAACAAACATCTGTATGCACAAGATCAAGTATATTATCGCATCTAGAGGGACGACTTCTAACAAAAGAAACTCTCCTCTGCTTACCAGCTAAACAGTGATCACAAGTGCTCAAGTGCATACCTTTAACGGACAAAGACTGCTTTCTAGCAAGAATTTGAATACCTTTCTCGCTGATATGTCCGAGTCTCCTGTGCCATAGCTCGATAGGATAATCCTCAGCAACATTAATTTGACCGGAATTGTGTCTGGCACGCAGCCTGTAGAGAGTGTCGGTCTTCTGACCCCGTGCCACAATCAACGAACCCTTGGAGAGCTTCCATCTCCCATTGCTGAATTCATTACTGTAGCCTTCATCATCAAGTTGACCCGTCGAGATTAGGTTAAGGCGAATTTCTGGAACATGCCTCACCTTCTTCAAAAACAACTTGCAGCCAAGCTCGGTCTTTAGACAGACATCACCAATACCGACAATCTTGCATGATTGTCCATTCCCCATTCTCACATAACCATAGTCCCCGGTAGTGTAAGATGAAAAGAAATCCCGATGAGGAGTGACATGAAACGAGGCACCTGTATCTGCAACCCAGGTAGAGTCCTGACATGTGAAATTCACATAAGCTTCATCACAAATGATGTAGGTCTCTCCATCACATGCTACTGCTGTAGTGCCTTCTTCCTTCTTGCTCTCACCGTTGCCATTCTGATTTTTCTTCAGAGCTCTACACTCCCTTTTGTAGTGTCCCTCTTTTCCACAATGATAGCAAGTGACCACTTTCCTCGTCTTCGACTTTGATCTACCCCTCGATTTGCCACGTGAGTTACTATGCTTGGAAGAGAAATTTCTGCTTTGACTTCTCCCCCGTTGTTCAGTAACCAAAGCTTCAGACTGAATGGAAATCCCCGAGCCTTTCCTTCTAGTCTCCTCATTAAATAAACTGTCTGTCACCGTGGCCAACGATAGCTTCCCGTTTGGCGCAGAATTGCTTAATGCAACCACGAGTGTGTCCCAATTATCCGGTAGAGTCCCTAAAAGTAGACAAGCCTGCAACTCATCGGGTAATATTATCTCCAGGTTCGTCAACTGGTTAATAATATCCTGGAAATTACTCATGTGCGCAGCCATATCACCTCCATCCTGAAAACGAAGATGAACCAGCTTCTTCACGAGGAATGCTTTATTTTGCGGTGTCTTCCTCGCATAGAGATTTGTCAATTTATCCCACAAAGCTTTTGCATTTGTCTCCTGAGCAACATGATGATAAATACTATTGTCTATCCACTGATGAATCAAACCAATAGTCTTCCGATTTGTGCGTTCCCAAGCCTTGTCATCCTTATTTTTGGGTTTCGCGGAATCCCCTTCAATAGGATCGTACAAATCCCTGCAAAATAGAAGATCCTCCATCCGAGACTTCCATATAGAGTAGTTGGTTGCATTCAACTTGAACATAGATCCTGTAGACTCCTCCATCTCGAAAACACCGAAAAACTCAAACTTCTCTAACCCGAAGCTTTGATACCACTTGTTGGGGGTTAGGGATGTACTCAACCAAACAATAACGCAGCGATTAATCTTCCTCCCCTTCTAGTGTAATCGAGATAGGAACTAATCAAATCAACCACAAGCAGTAAAGTAAAACAACACCAAGAATTTTACGTGGAAAACCCCAATGTGGGGAAAAACCACGGGACCAACTCCGAATCAACGATCCACTATGAAGGTTATACAATGTCTTTCATCAAGGGTAAACCCTTGGATCACCAAACTCAAGAGAAACACTCTCTTGGATCACCCAAATACTAAATTCGTCACCCACACCGGGTGGTTCACAAAATCAGCTGAAACAACACCTACAGAGCTCGAATAGAAATTCTGACCGTTCAGAAGTTAGCCCCACGTGTTGTGAAGCTGCTGTCAAAATTTCGTCCCAATCGGAGTTCGTTTGACGTCCCGATCGAGGTTTGATCTCCAGCTGCGCGCTGCCCCTGCTCTTCGAATTCTGCTGTCTGCTCTTCCCTGGTTTTGTGCTGCTATGCTGCTGCACTTCTGCCGCTCTACTCTAATCTGCAGCTGTTCTGCTGCTATTTATACCTCAGCTGATTTGCTGAAGAATAAACCCTAACAAAAAATGGGTTCTTGGGCCTATTAAAGCCCGATAAAAGCCCAATACAATTTGAGCCCAACTTCCTCCAAATTGGAGGGATACCCAACAAATCTAAATGCATATAATGTGCATACTCTCACATTATCTTATCGAATTCTCGTATTTAAAAAGTATGAACTAAAAAAAGATGCATACGTCCAAGCAACATGCTGAAAATATGAATAGCTTTCCAGAAAATGCAGAACAGGCAAAAAAATGCATCACTCTGTGCTTGAAGGCAAAAGGTTTCGAGAAAATTTCGTCATCGGGTTTTACTGTGTTCATTTGTCGGCTCTTCTCTATTATATTTATTATTATTATTATTATTATTTATTTTGGTTGAATGCGTCTTCTCATATCCTCATTTACTTCCACGAGTGTTCGTCATAATTAACAAAATCATAATATTTATTAACCATTCAAATTCTCATTTACGCTATGTACTGTCTTTCTATTTTTTCAATTGCAATGGAGGTCTCTGGGTCTATTATAATGAAATACAAATGTTAATAGCTAATAAATAAACACAAGTAATTGCACAACGAGAATAATATATGAAACCTCTTGATTATCAGACAAAAGTTTGCGCCATTGTGCTACACCATTTTTCTCTATTATCTACTGCTAATAAGGAGAGAGACGTAAAAAGAGAGAGGGAGAATAAAATGGTGAAGTGTGGGTGATATTTTCTTAAAGTTACGGTAATACCCGACCAGTAGTAAAAGAAAAATAAGTCTCTCCCTTCAAATAGGTGTACAGGTTTAGGAAAATACTAGCCCAACCAGTAGTTAAAGGTCATTAAGTTTCAAAACAAAATCATCTTGGTCCAAAATGCGAGTGACTTTTCCTCTTGTTTTTGTCATCTGAAGTTTCAAATTTCACCGAAATATTAAAAGAGTGAACTAAAATTTTGCCAATCACAGGTCCACAGGAGGATGTATATGTAATTTTGGAAAAAATTAGGGACGCTTGTCACAATTTTCCAAAACTAGATGTTCACTTGTTTGTATAAATATAGTAAGCTTCGATATCTTAGTGTACATATTTGGTCTCCCAAGTGTTGAGAAGAGACTGAGATGGGGAAGGGAGAGGGATCAACGAAAGCTGATAACAAAAAAGAGCTAGAAGAAGCGAATGCAGTGATGCAAGCCTGGAAGTATGCGTTAGGGTTCACAGAGTTAGCGGTGCTAAAGTGTGCGATCGAGCTCGGTGTGGCCGATGAGATTGAGACCCAAGGTGGCGCTGCCACTCTATCTCAGCTCTCTGCTGCCCTCAACTGCTCCTACACTTCACTCTACCGAATCATGAGGTTTCTTGTCCACAACCGGGTTTTCAAGGCAAAGGCAGCAGCCACCCAAGAGGCCACCACTTATTTGCAAACGGCGCTCTCCCGGCGCCTCCTCAAGGGAGGTGAGAAGAGCATGGCCAGCTTGATTTTGTTTGAGAGCACCCCGGTACGTAAGAATAATACTTCCCCTTTCAAGTCCTAGTTTTATACTTTATTAGAATGACAGTTTTAGATATATGGATCGATCATGTTATATATAGATCATGCTGGCTCCTTGGCATGGTCTGAGCGCTTGGGTCTCATCCAACAAGGCGGCTCCACCACCCTTCGAGGCAGCTCATGGCCAGGACATATGGGCCTACACGGCCCAGAATCCCGAACACAGTAGGCTCCTGGACGAGGCCATGGCCTGCGATGCGAGGCTAGCAGCAGCAGCAGTCATTGGCAGCTGCCCAGAGGTGTTTGAAGGGATTGAAGTGATGGTCGATGTAGGGGGAGGCAATGGGACATTCGTGGGGATGATGGTGAAGGTCTTACCGCAGATCAAAGGCATCAACTTCGATCTGCCTCATGTCGTCTCCATTGGCCCACACTGGAATGGGGTGGAGCACGCCGGAGGAAACATGTTTGAGAGCATCCCCAAGGCCGATGCCACTTTCCTATTGGTCGGTACTTAACTCATCTTTCGACATAAATCAATATAACATATATATACTAGTAACAAAAGTATCGTGTGTATAAGGTGACACTGGCACGCACAATTATTGATAAGAGCGTCTTTTGCACGTTTGACAGAAGGTACTCCATGATTGGTCCGATAGCGAGTGCATCCAAATATTAAAGAAATGCAAAGAAGCCATTGCTGAAGATAACAATGATGACAGCATCTCCGACGGGAAACAGATTAAGAAGAAGAGGAAGAAGGTGGTAATTGTCGAAGCTGTGATTGATGATGATTATGATGATGAGGAGCAAGATGAACAAGGCAGTCAGTTGCAGAGCTGGACTGGGGTGAGGTTGGGACTTGACATGGTGATGATGGCCCACACCAATGGAGGCAAAGAAAGGACCCGCACAGAGTGGGCCCATGTCCTCAATGAAGCTGGATTCTCTAGTTTCTCCATCAAGCCCACCTCTGCTGTCCAATCCATTATTGAAGCCTTTCCTTGAGCTTGCTATTGAATACTTGAATAGTCCCTCACATGGTTTTAACATAAAAACTATTATATCATTGATTTGATATAGTTGTCACCATACAACTTCGGACTCACTTGCACATGCATCGGTAATTGACAAAGAAGATTCGAATAAAGTCATAGACTGGATATATATATATATATAGAGAGAGAGAGAGAGAGATAGAGTTTAATCAGCTTGCTTGTTGAGATCATCTCCAGATGAATTAGGAATGACCCAAAGTTGGGAGAGGTTGAATTCGTCTGGATTTGCAACCTCAATTGCCCATACATTTATGTTTGCTTTTACTCCACAGTACAACTGATGTACAGCCAGATACCTAATTGTGTGTTGATTAACCAATGTCCGAAATACTCTATTAATAAAGATGGTGGATCCAAAAAATGGAAAATAAAAATACTTGGCTATTTTCTTCATAAATGGCCAAATTTCAAGCCATTAATTAACTCGCTTCATGGCCATCGTTAGAGGAGTCTCTTCTAAAATACTTCTTCGCGTTCCTTCTAGACCCTCCGTGTAGACCCCGGAATCCGGTCCAGGAGGCCGAGCCTAAGCAAGACTGACATGGGAGGGGGACTAGGGAGGCCACTTCATGCTTACATGCGAAGTATGACCTCATTTGGTGAAGAAAGGTGCGATCTTTGCAAGAACAATAGAGGAGCAGGAACCGTATCGGTGACGAACACAATATTCATGCAATTTAGCAGTCTCGGCAGACCCAAATGGGCGAATTGGCAATTTTCCATGGAATTTCATCGAGTAGGTGTCAATTTGATAGGTCGTCAGTCACACAACTCCATAAGGTTAGAGAGTTATATTTTTATAAAACAGACGTTTGAAATATCTATTTAATCATGCAATTATAGCATGCTCCGAATCTGAGCATATGCCCCGATCTGAGCATGCCCCGGATTTGGATTTCAACAAGTACTCCATCATAGATTATGACTACGTATCATAGATTATGACTACGTAGTTCTGGAAACTTCTATTCTATCACATCGTACTATAGTCCTCAATTGCTGGTTGGAGCATGCCTTGTTTACTAGCGGCCGGTTAATCTAATCTGACGGTGAGAACTAACTTTAGTACTCTAACTACCGGTAGAATTTTTTTTTTTTTCTAATTTTTGCTTCACAAGTAAGTGGAATGGAGAGTGTCTTGCTTAGTAAAGACAAGTCAATTTAGTCCAAAAGTGAGAAGTAGCTCTAATATCTTAACTACTCGTAGAATTTTCCTAGTTCCTACTTCTTATATAAATGTAAAAGAAATTTAAATAGGTGGGAAGTTTGCTTTGCTTATTAGGGGACGGCTCAATCTAATCTAATGTATAGAAGTAGCTCTGGTCAACTGACCATTTAGCTTGTTGAATTCTTTTTTTAGTTTCTTAAGTATAAGAATGGTCTAGAATATGGAATAGTATAGGAAATAGTTATAATATCATTATGCTAAAATTAGTAATAGTACCACATAATTAAATAAAAAGCACACCTATTTATTTGAATAGGGAAAATTCTACTAATAGTTAGGATACCAGAGTGACTTTTCACTAGTGGATTAAATAGATCTGCACTCTACTAAGCAAGGTATGCTCCATCCCAATTGATTTTGTTTTTTTTTTTTTTACTTAAGAAGCAGGAATTGGGAAAAAAAATTGCCGACAGCTAGAGTAGCTACTTCCCATCATTGCATTATAATGAAATAACCCTACTAAGCAATCACCCAGCAATCGAGGACTATCATGCATGATACCGTACCAAACTTATTTAAAAGTTCAAATGATTGGAGGATCGAATATTTATAAAATCGACTTAAACTAATTTTTTTTTAATTTCAAGTAAGACTGATTAATAAATACACCTAGATGCAAATACTCCTAAGAATTAAAAAATCTCATTATTAAAAGTGATAAATTCATTTATTTATTGAACATTTTAAAAATAAAAATAAAATTGGTAGATTTGGGAAAATTTTAAAAGTTTGCAATTTTATAAAAGCCAAAAATTGGTAGATTTGGGAACAACTTTAGAGTTCATGATTTTACGGAAACAAAAGAATGCCAACCCAAATTTCGTTTGCCTCATCAGCACTGTTATCGCTCATGTCAGTATTTTTGACAGAGCAATTGATGTTTTGATAGATGAGGGGACGAAGCAAAACTTTTTGAATTTATAGGTCAAAATAAAAAAAAAATAGTAGATCGGAGAAATTAAGAAAAGTATATGTATATTTAGGCTATTAACCCTTAGAAATGATAAATCGACCAAAATTCATACTTTTTTTTCAGCATGGTATCCGAAAGTTTAATTGGCCCAAATAGCCTAGTTCAAGCCAGATTGGCCTATTAAGGGGTAAAACTCACCAAACGTATATTTTCTTCATTCACAAGACTCGAATCCGATATCTTATTTAAGTAAAATAAACATTGAACCCCTGAACAAATTCATGTTTGTAAGTTTCATACCTCTTTACTTAAATAATAGGTGGGGACAACATAGAAAGTTAAGAAATAAATAGAACCCACGTATTAATTGCCCGACAGAAGTAACACGTGAATCACGCCTTTCCAATTTAAGCCACATGATCCTAATAAAAGTAATGAGAAAAGACAAGTAATTAATCATTCAATTAAATATTGAGGGATATAATGCAGTAACACACGCTCTGCTAATCAAGAGGTTTTAAGTTTGATACTCGTTGTGGGATTATCAGTATATTATATTATAACGTTTGGCTATAAAGTTAATCATTATAATAATTTTTTCAAATTTAAATTTAGTAAAAACATGAAAAACAATAAATTTTCATATTGCAACTACTTTATAACCAATATTTAGTAAAAAGATGAAAAACATCTTATCTTGATATAAACAATGAATATATTATGTTATCACTCGCGTTTCTAATAATCGATTATATTATTAAATACAACAATTTCACATTTGGTATATAATTCAGAAAAAAAAAATGTTTCCATTGTTAAAAGTTTCTTGTGTTTCGCATTCACTATAATCTATCAATACCGATGAAAACGCCCGCAGATCACCCCATATTCACCCAAAAACCAAAAAAATGAAGAAAATGCCAGGTTCAAAGAATCGATTTGATCGATATAAATTAATAATTAACCAAATGTTCTGTAGCAAATGATAAGCACCTGGGATATAATTAGATTTTCCTCGTTCGTGGTGACAATGTAGTTGGCACTGACAAAGTCTGGGAAAACGTCTGAAATTATTTCAATATTGGACCTTGCCCTACATGCATTTCTTTACTCTAAAGAAACAATTTTCTCACAGTAACAAGCTGATTGCCATATATCACGGTAGATTGCAATCTTTAGTGGATGGTTTATGTCGGTAATTTTATAGATGCATGCCTGTGTTATATATATCATCTATATTTCACTTTTAGAACTATATTAAACATTTCAAGTTCTGCAAATTAAAGAATTGTCACGACTTCAATAATGGGTATCTTAACATAGCTAGCTGTTTAATTTCTCCTTCAGCAATGGAAAATGTCTTACCATATCGTAAGAATCCGTGTATTTTAAAGGTATTATATATGAACAAGAGGCACGTGTTGTTCTATGCGCAGCTGGTATCTATTTATATGTAAATTAATTCAGTCTCCACTCAACGAAAATTCGTTACATAGGCATTTCGAGACATTTCTAAACTTCTTATTGATCGATCCTTCCAGTCTCTCTCCTTCACTAGTATATATGTTTGTCCCGTGGATTTCCCAGCATATTATATTTTTTGGTTCCTGCACCAATGCATGGTTCAGAAGAGCATTCCCACGGCCAAAGAAATAGCTAAACCTGAAAAAGAAATACTGATAAATTTATGACAAAATTCATTTACTATTGTAATTTTTCAATCTCCATTTAAATCAAAATTAAATCTAAATGCATATAATGTGCATACTCTCACATTATCTTATCGAATTCTCGTATTTAAAAAGTATGAACTAAAAAAAGATGCATACGTCCAAGCAACATGCTGAAAATATGAATAGCTTTCCAGAAAATGCAGAACAGGCAAAAAAATGCATCACTCTGTGCTTGAAGGCAAAAGGTTTCGAGAAAATTTCGTCATCGGGTTTTACTGTGTCCATTTGTCAGCTCTTCTCTTTTTTATTTATTATTATTATTATTATTTATTTATTTTGGTCGAATGCGTCTTCTCATATCCTCATTTACTTCCACGAGTGTTCGTCATAATTAACAAAATCATAATATTTATTAACCATTCAAATTCTCATTTACGCTATGTACTGTCTTTCTATTTTTTCAATTGCAATGGAGGTCTCTGGGTCTATTATAATGAAATATAATGTTGTTAATAGCTAAACATAAACACAGGTAATTGCACAATGAGAATAATATATGAAACCTCTTGATTATCAGACAAAAGTTTGCGCCATTGTGCTACACCATTTTTCTCTATTATCTATTGCTAATAAGGAGAGAGACGTAAAAGAGAGAGGGAGAATAAAATGGTGAAGTGTGGGTGGTATTTTCTTAAAGTTACGGTAATACCCGACCAGTAGTAAAAGAAAAATAAGTCTCTCCCTTCAAATAGGTGTACAGGTTTAGGAAAATACTAGCCCAACCAGTAGTTAAAGGTCATTAAGTTTCAAAACAAAATCATCTTGGTCCAAAATGCGAGTGACTTTTCCTCTTGTTTTTGTCATCTGAAGTTCCAAATTTCACCAAAATATTAAAAGAGTGAACTAAAATTTTGCCAATCACAGGTCCACAGGAGGATGTATCTGTAATTTTGGAAAAAATTAGGGACGCTTGTCACAATTTTTCCAAAACTAGATGTTCACGTGTTTGTATAAATATAGTAAGCTTCGATATCTCAGTGTACATATTTGGTCTCCCAAGTGTTGAGAAGAGACTGAGATGGGGAAGGGAGAGGGATCAACGAAAGCTGATAGCAAAAAAGAGCTAGAAGAAGCGAATGCAGTGATGCAAGCCTGGAAGTATGCGTTAGGGTTCACAGAGTTAGCGGTGCTAAAGTGTGCGATCGAGCTCGGTGTGGCCGATGAGATTGAGACCCAAGGTGGCGCTGCCACTCTATCTTAGCTCTCTGCTGCCCTCAACTGCTCCTACACTTCACTCTACCGAATCATGAGGTTTCTTGTCCACAACCAGGTTTTCAAGGCAAAGGCAGTAGCCACCCAAGAGGCCACCACTTATTTGCAAACGGAGCTCTCCCGGTGCCTCCTCAAGGGAGGTGAGAAGAGCATGGCCAGCTTCATTTTGTTTGAAAGCACCCCGGTACGTAAGAATAATACTTCCCCGTTCAAGTCCTAGTTTTATACTTTATTAGAATGACAGTTTTAGATATATGGATCGATCATGTTATATATAGATAATGCTGGCTCCTTGGCATGGTCTGAGCGCTTGGGTCTCATCCAACAAGGCGGCTCCACCACCCTTCGAGGCAACTCATAGCCAGGACATATGGGCCTACACGGCCCAGAATCCCGAACACAGTAGGCTCCTGGACGAGGCCATGGCCTGCGATGCGAGGCTAGCAGCAGCAGCAGTCATTGGCAGCTGCCCAGAGGTGTTTGAAGGGATTGAAGTGATGGTCGATGCAGGGGGAGGCAATGGGACATTTGTGGGGATGATGGTGAAGGCCTTACCGCAGATCAAAGGCATCAACTTCGATCTGCCTCATGTCGTCTCCATTGGCCCACACTGGAATGGGGTGGAGCACGCCGGAGGAAACATGTTTGAGAGCATCCCCAAGGCCGATGCCACTTTCCTATTGGTCGGTACTTAACTCATCTTTCGACATAAATCTATATAACATATATATACTAGTAACAAAAGTATCGTGTGTATAAGGTGACACTGACACGCACAATTATTGATAAGAGCGTCTTTTGCACGTTTGACAGAAGGTACTCCATGATTGGTCCGATAGCGAGTGCATCCAAATATTAAAGAAATGCGAAGAAGCCATTGCCGAAGATAACAATGATGACAGCATCTCCGACGGGAAACAGATTAAGAAGAAGAGGAAGAAGGTGGTAATTGTCGAAGCTGTGATTGATGATGATTATGATGATGAGGAGCAAGATGAACAAGGCAATTAGTTGCAGAGCTGGACTGGGGTGAGGTTGGGACTTGACATGGCGATGATGGCCCACACCAATGGAGGCAAAGAAAGGACCCGCACAGAGTGGGCCCATGTCCTCAATGAAGCTGGATTCTCTAGTTTCTCCATCAAGCCCACCTCCGCTGTCCAATCCATTATTGAAGCCTTTCCTTGAGGTTGCTATTGAATACTTGAATAGTCCCCCTCATGGTTTTAATATAAAAACTATTATATCATTGATTTGATGTAGTAGAGATCCCGATCGATAATATCTTCTTCTTTTTTCCTTGTATGAGCAGATCATTAGATATTTTAATAAGTATGTGTTGGAGTGATATAACTAGGACACGACTCTTGTACCTTGCTGCCAAATGGGTCAATCGATCAATAATTACAATGAAAATTTAACTAAAATTTACCAATTATTTGTGTAAAATGCTCACTGAGCCTATACGAATTTGAACCAATCTACAATCTAAAAAACTTAAGCTGATAAGTTGTTGGACTCAAGTCTCATACAAGCTTACGATTTTTTTCTCAATTTTTCCGTGAGGATAACATATCTCAACATTCGCTCTCATGTGGCAGTGTGTGATCCAGCATGTACTACATGCCCTTAAACACCTGCCCTCAATAACTAATCACGAGCCGACATCATCTTTTGTGCTCGGGCGAAGGGGGATAAACACTAAACTTGCATCGAGCTCCAACTCGGGTCTAACTAAAGTTGCTTTTTCGAAACTCCACTCTCGGGCCTCTCATGCAAGCTTGAATGGATGGTGTGAGCTCACATGTCTGCAAAAGCATACCCACTCTTACCATTCCCATGCGGACTTGGGCCCATCTGCAATAAAAGCTTAAGCTGATAAATTGTTGAATCTCTCAAAGCTTGTGATTTCCAATTTTTTCCATGCGGGGACAATATATCACATGACAGCGTGTGGTCCAACACATGTCACGTGCCTTAAACACCCGTCCTTAATAACTGATCACGAGCCATGCATCCTCTTCCGTGCTCGGACAGGAGGGGCAAACACCAAACTAGCCTCGAGCTCCACACTCGGGCTTAACTAGAGGTACATCTTTAACTCCCTCGAAACTGGATCAAGCCACTCTTGGGCCTGACTAACGTGAGGCACACTTTTGGTTGTCTAAATTGAATATAGCGTGTACGTGCTCGTGAAAGCGTAACCCGCTCTGATATCATGTAAAATACCCACTGGACCTACACAGACTTGGGCCCATCTGCAACCTAAAAGCTTAAGCTGATAACTTGATGAACCAAAGTCTCATATAAGCTTGTAGTTTCTTTCTCAATTTTCTCCTATGAGACAACATATCTCAACCGTTTGTAAATGTAACACAATCATTCAATGAATATACTAGGTTCTAAAACATAATTGATATTCTATCAACAATATAAAACAATCTATAATTAAAATTTTAGTATTTAAGAAAATATATGTACTTAAAATTATAATGAGGAATAAATAAGAAAGCAAAGGATTATCATTTGATTAAATTTAATTCGATTTTTATCTTAACCAATATCATCATTCCTTTAAAATTTCAATGTCTTCTTGTATTTGGAAAAATGTGGATAGTTTTGTTATATTTGAGACAACTATAACCGTTTAAATATACCATGCATAGAATTTTTACTATCATTATTTTTAATCAACTTATATTTTATTTTATTTTATTTATCTTATGCCATATTTCATATTAGGTACATTCATATTATCTAGGTTCACTCAATACATAAATAACTAAGATACAAATAAGTAATGATAAATTTAAAACTCTTCTCCACAAGACTGTGGTCTTCCACCTAGTATTATTTAAATATCATATCTAATAGGCAAGGCCAATCATAATCATATATGATTTTTCTTCAGAACAAGCTTTTATGCCCGTGTGATGCGCGGTTTATTGGTTAAAAGTTATTATTTTTATATAAATTTTGACATCACAATTAAAATGTTCATTAAACTATATATATATTCTTAAATTGAAACCATTCAAATATGAGAAAATGACACTATTAGTCCTATATGTTTGCCAATTTTTGACATCGAGTTCTAATTGACTCACTTTGGAAAAACAAATCCTAAAATGTTTGAAAAAGTGTCAGCATTGATCTTATCTGTCACCGCCGTTAACGAAAGTGCTAGCAAGGTGAACGAAGCGTCCAGCTGGCCGTTAAGTGCTGACGTGGCATGAATGGCCTGACTCTACCCGAGTGGACGGCCCAAATTTGAAGACCCAGCTTGAATTTCAACTCGACCAGAACACAAAGTTCCCAAAATTCCCAAAATCGTAACCTTAATTCGTCCCTCCTGAAATCCCAAAATTCCCAAAATCTTAAACCCTAATTCCTCCCTCCTGAAATCGAGTTGTTCCCTTTCCTCCCTCCTGAAATCGAGCAGCTCGATTGAAAGTGTGTGATTGAAACTCGTCCTACCAGGAACCCTAAATCTGAAATGGAGCTCTTCGATTGAATCCCCTTTCCTGAACCTAATCCCCTCCTGAATCCCCTTGGCCCTTCGATTGAGTGTTGTTCGATTGAAAGTCGGCCCTACCAGGATCCCTAAATTGAAGATCGATTGATTTTGTCTGTCCCCTTCGATCGAGCTTTGAACTCCATTTCCTAACTCAATCCCGTCCTAAAATCCCAAAATCGAAGATCGATTTTCCTTTGAAAGCTCCTGCCGCACGTGAAATCCCCAAAATCGAAACCCTAATCCTTGAGAAATCCCCTGTCGCGAGCGAAATCCCGTACTACTTCAAAACCCTAATCCCTTCCTAGTTCGTAGCTGTCATGGAAGTGGTGATTGGTCGTGGAAAAGGGTAGCAACCTTATAGAGGAAAGGCCCGAAGATGGGAGACATGTGGTTCAAGGGAATCTGCTACCCTGTCTGGGAGTAGTGCGGGCGTTTGTAGCTGCGGATTATGACTTCAATAGAAGATTTCACGGACAGCAAACAACCCAGGTAGAAGATTCATTGGATGTCCAAGGTACCGGATAATGGGGGGGGTATTTTAGGTGGATTGACCAACTATTTGAAGCTTCGATTTCGAAAATTGTTGTTGAAGAAGAAGTTTCCTCTTCTGAATGGGAAATGAAGTACCTGAAATTAAAGATGAAGGAATTGGAGAAGGAGTTAAAGCACCGACAAAGTCATTGTTGTGGTGTTAGAATAGTTGTTTCTGCAATTTGCATTTGTATTATGATTGGAATTTTGTTTGGGATGTGGTTGGGCAATAAATTTTGTATTGGCAAGTAGGCTTGTACTTTGTACTAAGTCATTTGACTGCTAATGAAACACAATTTCTGTTGGATATCAGTGTATTTCAGTTGGATTATGTTGGACGTCAGTATTTTGCAGATATTTAGATATCTGTGTTGGATATCAGTGTTTCGCAGATCTTTGGATATCAGTGTTTTGCAGATATGGTCTATTGCTCGTATTGCCATGATTCTGCATATGTTTTGTAGATATGGTCTATTGCTCATATTGCCATGATTCTGCATATATGATTCAGTTTGGATGTGAGTATTGTTCCGGCCAAAGTGTTTGTTCAATCTGGTCAAAGGATGCTATTTGGATATGTTTGTTCAATTTCGGTTGGATATGATTATGTCTGGTCCTGCCCTATTTCCCCCTGCTTAGTGATTATAGCCCAAGTTGTGTTGCATTGTCTTTGTTGTTTGGTTTGTCTTTGTTGCGTGGTTCTCTCTGTTGACATTGTCTTAGGAGATAATGAAGAGCTAAGCCTCATCGCCTAGTTTGTCTGGTCCTGCCCTGTTTCCCTCTGCTTAGTGATTATAGCTCAAGTTGTGCTACATTGTCTTTGTACTCTTGGTTGTCTTTGTTGTTTGGTTTTCTTGTTGACATAGTATAAGGAGATAATGAAGAACCAAGCCTTACCTTCTCGCCTGGTTTGTCTGGTTTCATGGTATAAGCTTGCACCTAGTGATAACTTGTTTTTCTCTTGCAGCAGCAAATGACAAAATTCTTGTTGAACCCAAGTTCTCCTCTACTGCCCCCCAAGTGACAGAAGTGGCTCATTGTCTGTATATGTAATGTTGCCTAAGTTGTTGGTTGTTATGCAGTTCTGTCCTGTAATGTTTGGATATCTGTTGTTGGCTAAGTATTTGTTATGAGTTATAGCCATAGTGTATTCTGCTGACTGTTATTAGTAATACAATTTTCAACATAATACATAACCATAACCACTGTTTTGCTGTTCTGCATTGGCAAAGAACAAATTGTTTTTTTTTTACAGAATACATAACCATAACCACTAGTCTGCATTGGCAAAGAACAAATTGTTTTTTTTTTAAAATAGAATACATAACCATAACAACTGTTTTGTTGTTCTGCATTGCCAAAAAATAATTGTTCTTTTTTCAACAGAATACATAACCATATCCACTATTCTGCATTGACAAAGAACAAATTGCTTTTTTTCAACAGAATACATAACCATAACCACCGTTCTGCATTGGTAAACAACAAATTGCTTTTTTCAACAGAATACATAACCATAACATTGTTCTACATTGACATCTTAACAGCTGAAACTACAACAAAAACTATACAGATATTCTTCCATCAGACATTAATGCTTTTACGAAAGCAAAACAATAACCATGACACAGATTCCATCGGACACGTTTTCTACTCGAACTCTCTTGAGATGATTGCAGTCCTATTTTTGTGCTTTCCTTTAACTTTTTCTGGGTCGGTCTCCTTTGTGCTTGGGCTTGAAGTTGATTGACTGTCACTGTCTGCCTTGACTGATCAACTTCCTTAGCCACGAGCAATTCACCTATACTTCCAGGTTGCACTTACACAGAGATGTATCATACATATATGTTTCCATAAATAATTGGTAAAATTAGCAGAGGATGGTAAAATTAATCAGAGGGGTAAAATTAATCAGAGGATGACATGCATTACAACAATTCACTCACTTTCATTACAATGTATTCTCTATTATCAGTTGGTCTTTTTGCTACAATGCTTCTGTTTTGTTCTGATGACTGAGTTGAGGTTGCATGATCTTCATATGTAGCTGCACTGATTTCTGTAGTTCTTGATTAAAGGTCCGATCTCCCCTTCTATGTGTTGGAATTTTTCGTACTTCTTCCATCTCTAAAATCCCCATGCATTTTCTGCCCCTAATTATGATGGATGTTTAAAGTGAGAAATTAAATGATACAAGGAATTATATATATAATATCTACTATGTAATATCATACATATTTTTCCCGAACATACCCTTGAACTTTTTTGGGTTGGCATTTGTTGCATTGTAGGAATTGGGCCTGCAAATCCACATACAGTCTGCTAACCAAAATCCAAATTTAGTTCACACAGACAAATAAATAATTCCGTAATTCCAATAACCTTGAAATGAACTTACAAAAATAATGACATCCATCAATCCGTTAAAGTGAAAATGAGGTTACCGGTTCAGTAATATCTTTGGCTCTTAGATTACACCTCTTCTAATTATGCCCAGGCTGTCTACATAGGCTGCACGTATTAGCTGTACATTTACGAGACATTTGCTTAACTCCATCTTTTCCAACGGTAGTCTCCAACACCGTCCTTCTTCTCAGTTTCTTAGGTCTGTCTTTCTTCTTCTTTAAGACTGGTGGTATTGGTGGTTCATGCATGTTAGTTTTATCCCAAAACTTGGGGTCCCTCACAGGCTTTATCACCTTCCCATAAGCTTCTAAAAACATCTCATTCTTGTAAAAGATATGAACATAATCACTTGGGTCTAAACCCTTAAGTAATAAGGCACAGACAACATGACAACAATGAATTTTAGAAAGCTGTCATGCCTTACAATCACATGATTTATTCTTGATGTCAACCACAAACTTGGTGCCCCAAGTCTCGAATAACCATACCATTCAATTGACAATACACTCAATTTCAGATTTTTTATAATTTCTTTTCAATCCTAGATACAAAATCATTTGTCCACTTCTCACAGTTTGCTCTCTGAGTGGGGATCCTTTCCATCACCAACTTCCTAATGTCCTCTAACATCGAATAAATGGATTTACACCTTGCTTCGAGTATTCTCCCATTAAAAGCTTCACACAGATTATTATCAACTATGTCACACTTAACCATGGGATTAAAGAAAGCCTTACACCAGTGCTTGGAATTTGGTCTTTCCAGCAAATCCTCATATATTTGGGGTGACATTTTACAAAGTAATTCCATATTTTCCTTGAAATAGACTTCAGTGGTTGATTTGGCAATGTTCCAGAATTGCCTCTGTATCTTTGACCCCTTATGACTTCTACCCCAATTAGCATAGATGTGCCTTGCACACATTCTATACTCTACATGAGGGAATAACTCAGCTACCGCTTGTACCAACCCCTATATATAAAAAAAATACAAAAATTAGCACTTTTTTAAATTAACATGAAGGAAATAATTAAGTAGTATATATATTATTTATATTACCTTTTGTTGATCAGATATGATTGACTAACTCAAGCCATCAGTTATGTTTAAGTCCTCCTTAAGCAGACTCAAAAACCAAAACCATGCATCTCTACTCTCTCAACTTGAAGTACGGCCTAAGCAATGGGAAACATTTAATTGTTCTCATCCCTACCAATGGCAGTGAGCAGTTTACCCTTAACTACTGTCTTCAGGAAACAAACATCAATACCAATTATTTGCCTGCACCCCTTTACAAATCCCGTCTTCAAAGCATCAAAGCACACATAAAATCTATCAAAAATAGGTGGCTCAGCTGGTATTGGCCTTTGAACTTTCATACAGACAGAAGAATCCCTATTCGCTCTCTTCAACTCATCAGCATAAAACCACATTAATGCATACTCTGCTTTACTATCACCAACCAACAAATCATAGACCTTTTCCTTTACCTTCCTACAAGGGATCTAGATACCTCCACACCTAGTTGCTCCTTCACTAGTTTTTTGAATTCATTTAACTTGATGGATGTAAGAGATTTGATTGTGCCCATGTAATGTCTAGCCAACCATTGGCTATTTACTCTACTATTCTTGTAACTGATATTGCAAGTGTGTTTGTCAAACATTTTCCTCACCTAGTAAGCACCAAGGTTCTTCATGAATTTAGCAATTATATTCCAAGGACAGTTCCTCTCTTTACATCTCACTTTTATATACTTTTTGCAAGTTTTTTTGAAGTATACGTTCCTATGTGTCTTCACAGAAGCCAAACTAATTGCATCCTTAAACTGTTTTTCATCTTCAAACAGTTGCCCTACGGTAAAAGTTGGCCACTCACAAGTCGGTTCATATTAAGGGAATGTACTTGACTTTCTGAAGTAACTTCTCGGTTGCTTTTCTCTCATTGTGTCTTCACCATCCCCAAACTCTGAACTTGATTCACTAAAGTTAATGTTGCAGACCTCATTAGAAGATGGATAATTGGTTATGTAGCCTTCATCTCCTGCATCAACAGCAACAATAGCGCCCTCTTTCTCTTTGCCCTTGTTTTCCTACTTATCTTGTCTTGCTTCCCTTATAATAATCTGTACATCTTTTTGTAGACTCAAACTCTTCAAATTTTTTAGCTCTCTTCGCCTTCGCAATTTGAACTTGGGATCTAATGTCGTGGA
Source organism: Punica granatum (assembly GCF_007655135.1). NCBI lineage: Eukaryota > Viridiplantae > Streptophyta > Magnoliopsida > Myrtales > Lythraceae > Punica > Punica granatum. The sequence continues at coordinate 15,876,586 of NC_045131.1, read as the reverse complement.
GCTCAGGATCATCTTCTTCACTTAGATCTGCAGGCACATCCCCGAAAGCAAAATCACTCACACTCCCACTACTATTCTCTTTACTTTCTTCTACAGCTTGATCTACAACAACATCAACTCCCTTCCTTCCTAAAGCACCTCCCTCAGTAGCCTCAACACCTTCCTTAGTAGCCGCCTTAGGCTGTTGAAATGCTTTAGGGTTAGGGTTAGGGTTAGGGTCGGTTATGTGCTTGACATACAACTAACAATGTTTATGCTCCAACAGTTGCCCTATGAGTGGAATGCTAGAACTGTCCTTGTAAACCTCAAATAATCCATCTTTTAACCCCTTCCCATGGACTCGACACAAGACCACCTCTACATTACCTTTGTACCCCATCTTTTCTAATTCTTTCACCGTATGCGTAATAAACACTTTGTCTGGATCAATATCCCAATGCAATATCTCACCCCCACTGTACAACAGTTCTCCTCCTTCCTTAAAGGACCTGCCATGGTATATTTCAAGAGTGTATCCATGATAGTTCAAGTTGTGAAAGTCATCCATTCTATAAGACCAATGTAACAGAACAAGCATCACAATATTAACAAGCATCATGATATTGACAATCTTTCATTAAAACACTATTTGCCCAAAAATTTCAACAGTTCATGAAGAGTACTTACTAAGGAAAGCTCAGTAAATTATCAGTACTGATCTTCCCTCGGGTCTTCTTCTTCTTCGGGTCGAGCTTCCCTCTTCGTTTACCACTACTATTCTTCTTCTTCTCTTTCTACCTCCTTGGTTGAGTCATCTTCTCCTTGTTTTCCTGGTAGTCCTTCTCCTCTATGGGTCAATATCCTATAATCCTTCCTCTTCTTCTACTGTTCTCCTACTACCTCCTCTCCTCTCCTCTTCTGTTTGCTTTGTCCTGCTTTCATGCCTTATTCTTCTTCCTGTACAGAGTTCCCGTCGCGTATAGGTTCTGCTTGGGTAGAGGTTCTGCTCGGGTTGAAATTCAAGCCGGGTCTTCAAAATTCAGGCAGTTCGCTCGGGTGGAGTTGGGCCATTCGTGCCACGTCAGCACTTGACGGCCAGCTGGACGTGCCGTTGCCTTGCTAGCGCTTCCGTTAATAGCGGTGACAGATAGGACCAATACTGACACTTTTCCAAACGTTTTAGGATTTGTTTTTCCAAAGTGAAACATTTAGGACTCGATGTCAAAAATTGCAAACATATAGGACCAATATTGTCATTTTGCCATTCAAATATTAGTGTACACAATAATAAATTAGGGATAAATGAAATGAATTATCATACCAAATATGGATGAAGAAAATGATATTACTTAAAAATATTACATTTTCTTACATATCAACAGAAAAATTATAATTGATGACTTCCATGTATTTTATAAAAAAGGAAAGGGTAAATTGCACCGGTGGTCAAAAATGTTTTGCAAATGTTTCATGATGGTCCAAAAAGTTTTTTTCGCTACATGATGGTACAAAATATTTCAAAGTTGTTTCATGATGGTACAAACCGTCAACTCGAGCTGACGCCGTTAACATTTTGCTGACGTGGCGCGTCTTATGTGTCACTTTTGTTACGTGGAACCAATCATAGTGCGTCACGTCATTTAAGACAAAATAAAATTTTAAAAAGTCCAAAAAAATACAAAAAATAATTAAAAAATACAAAAAAAAAAAATTTTGAAAAAAAATAAAAAATATTTTAAAATTTTGAAAATTTTAAAATTATTTTTTAAAAAATTAAAATTTTTAAACTTTTTTAAAAAAATATAAAAAATACAAAAAGAGTAAAAATTTATTAAAAAATAATTTTTTTTAAAATTTTGAAAATTATTTTTAAAAAATTTAAATTATTTTTAATATTTTTTTTATTTTTAAAAATAAATTTAAATAATTTTATAAATATTTAAAATTTAATATTAAAATTATTTAAAATATTATTTAAAATTTAATATTAAAATTATTTTAAATTTTAAATGAAAAGTTTAAAATTATTTTTAAAAGTTTTTAAAATTTAAAATTATTTTTAAAAGTTTTAAAATTTTTAGAATTATTTAAAATTTTTCCGCCACGTCAGCAAAGAGGTGACACGTAATAACCACGTCAGCGTCGGCTTGACGACGTCAAACTTGAGTTGACGGTTTGTACTATCATGAAACAACTTTGAAACATTTTGTACCATCATGTAGCGAAAAAAACTTTTTGGACCATAATAAAACATTTGTAAAACATTTTGGACCACCGGTGCAATTTACCTAAAAGGAAATGTAAATCATCTATTGTCATAAATTCTCTTACAATTTCTTGCTTTTAAAATATTTTAAAGAGTAAAATGCAATTTGCCCCTAACTTTTGGACTACTTGTATTGTACTCCTAGCCTCTAAAAAGTTGCATTAAAAACCCCCCCTCCCATTCAAGAAGAAGCAAAGTGCACCCTAAGCCAGTTTTCCGATGACTTTTCTGGCCATCTGAATAATTTATTAATTTCACAATTAAAAAAACAATTTTAAAGATTAAAAAATTTGAAAATATGAAAAAGAAAAGGAAAAAAAACAGAAGGTCGAAGAATGTACAGAGAGAAAGAGGGAGGGTGAAGAAGCGATAGCGCCTCGCCGCCTGGCCACCACCCCGGAAGGCTGAAGCCCATTCAAGGCTGAAGCAAATTAAAATTAAATCATGTAATGGGTAAGGCAGAGGACCTAGAAATGACTGTCGCCGAATATTTGTGCTTCTTCCCACGAGATTTTCTTCTAACCTAGCGCTCAAAGTAGAAGTTGGAGCAAAAGTAAAAGAAGCAAACAACCTACAAAACAACGAAGCAGTAGCCAATACCATCTATTAGCATATTCAGAGCTACAAATTCAACTTGATTTGCTCTCCGACAACCCAATTTCGTTAGGAAGAACTCTGAAATTAATTTATAAGCCAATTTACTATGGGGATACAACTTTTTATGTATACTAGTTGTAAGGCCACGTGCGATGCACGCGGTGCGCATGTCCAAGAGTTCTTCATATATATAGTTTTCTTTAAAAAGATAAAGCTTTTAATTTTTAATTGTGGTAATAAATAAATCTAAATAAGCTAGAAGTACATGTTCTCAATTCAGAATCTTTTAGTATCGGTATCTACATGGCCTGGACAAATATGAACAAATAGGAAAAATATCCTCTAGTAATGGTCAAGGAATAAGCAAAAATCAGGAGGGAAACTATTGATTTATTTCAAAACAAAATGAAAGAGCAATAGACTGTTGATTTATTTCACGATGCAACTTTTAAGTACAAAAATTAGTGCAAGATACAAAGCTACTATGCAAATTCCAAATCTATCCATTAAGTGAGTCTGGAATGGCAACTAAAAAACAATTTATAGGAATAGAATAACCTATACTTTAATTAAGGCACGACACAGTTATATATATACACACAATTTTTGATAAGCAGGCAAACTTTTATTAATAATGCCATATTACATCCCACAGTTCAAGTACCAGCTGAGAGCATTAAACAACACAGAGATTTCGGATGCTCTCCACATAAACTATTCTTAGCGATGGTTACATAACGTCTAGGACAATATACCCAGCTCACCCATAGAAGGCGAGATAACAAAAAGTCGATATCCTCCATTACTCCAAACAGAACTGTGGGCCGCTCTCCTCCGGGCATCAATGCTTCCAGCAAGAGCAGGGAATCCATACCAAGATAGATATCCTGAGCCGGTGCTGCCATCGCTAGTTGCAAGCTAGAGTCTGCTGCCTAAGCCTTCAGCCCAAAGTGGATCGTCACCTACTATTTTATCAGTAGTTTTATTATGCTAAAATTTAGTTTGCGTTTGGTTTCGGAGTAGGTTGTTACTCTACTTAACTCTACTTCACGACAAAACGGGTGAAAAATTTATCATTAAAAAAAATTTGGTTGCAATATAGTTAAGAAAAAAATATGTGAGATAATTTATTATAAAATTAGAGAAAAAGACAAAAAAAAAAGAATGAATAATTAGGATAATTTAATATTAAAAAATTAATTATAATAATAGTTAAGAAGAAATCCTGCTTTAAAGTCAAATAGAATGAAAACAAGGTTCAGTTCATAATAAAGAATGTATTGGGAGGTGATCACGCGACATGACTCATTTTTGAATCAATTTTTGGAACAATGAAAACAATAGAGCAACAAAATTTGATTGAAAAAGCATAGAATGTCATAAACCGGTTGGATCATACACAGGAAGAATGATTACATTGTACTGGGAAAAATAGGGATGTAATTCAATTCCTTTCCTAGGATTCAACAGCTGGGATAACATAATGTACATATTTGACAGAACTTAGACGAAAAGCAATTATATTAATGATTACGTAATGAAGAAAAGATGATTGTTTACCTGGATAAACTGGATTCAAGAATATGTTGTTTTCTTCCCAATTAGCCCAAGCAGGGCGGTAAGCAACCGAAGACAAGTGATTAGAGACGAAGACGCCAACGGTCAGTGATGCAGAGAATGAATACTATGCCCCATTGAAAGTTGAGCATTGTTTAGCTGTGGAGAAGCAAGTGAACTTCTACTTAGTTTAATCATTTCATGTTGATTTTGACTTTCTTATAGGGTGATGGATTACATTCTTATATACTTTGCATATCATTCGCTTTTTAACTTTCTAACCTGTTTGTATAGCATAGAGGAGAGAGTCACTATTCGAATAACTCAATGCCTAATTGAGTATTGGTGGGAAAAAAAATGCTCGACGGAATACAATGTAAAAGCACCCGTCTGGGGGAGATTATCCTTAGAGGCACCCACTCGGGGGAGTGCCTCCATGTGGAGCCGCTCCAACGGGCAGCAGTGCCATGGGAGGGTGCCCGCTTTTTGCCGCGTGGGTGAAGGCACTCCGCTGGACTTGCCGTGACATCCCTAACAACTTTGCTTTAGGACTGCCTCTACTCATGATTTGTTCATCATTCCATGTTCGAACAACTATCGAGCTACTCAATATGAGTGGTGACAGCCTAATCAGACGGAGAATAAGTGCTCAAGCACGTGAACAAGGAGATTGGACCTTGTTTAGTGTTCTGACAGGGAATAAAATTAAAAATTAAAAATAGGTAAAGTTTGCGGAATTTATAGGGACTTTTACGCAATAAATTTGAGATAAATTTGAAATTGACAGATAATATAGGGACTTGTACGCAATAAATTTCTTCTCTATGCTCGCAATACGGAAGCGGGGGGTCAAAGTCAAGACAAGGACTCATACGAATACTTAGGTTGCGTTTGATTTCATAGTAAAATTTTAAAATTAAATTTTAATTTTGATTTTGAGTGAAATAAATAGAATTCACTCTTTAATTTTGTATGAATTATATTATTTTATTATGAAAAAAAATAATATAAATGGAATTCACCTTTTAACTTTATATGAATTATTTTATTTTATAATCGATAACATTAAATTAAAATTATAATTCTAAAATAGAATCTTGAAACCAAACAGTCCCTCACTCTCCGCTCTCTTCCCCGAGCTGAGCCCGTGATTTGATTTCCCCCGAGCCCCTAAAACCCTAAAACCACTCTCTCTGGAGCGAGGCTGTGAATTGTGATGATCATCAATCAGTTCAGGAGTGTGTGTGGAGGATACGGCTACCAGGGAAGGCGGCGGCAGTGGCTGGTTGCCCGTGGCAAGGCAGCACCGGATGGCTCGTGAGGTACAGAGAGAGAGAGGAGATGGATCTGACTGGTTTTATAAAAACGGGAAACTGAATTTTCTAATTTTACTCTGACGAGCAACCGGCTGCTGCAGCCATGGCTGTTCCGCGCCTGTCGGCCTCCCTTTGGGTCGCCAGAAAGGTTAGATCTGAGCCTTCCTCAACTCCAAGCGAAAAGATCAATTCAATTATGTTTTAGGAAGATTGGGGCTTTCATGACTGATTCTTGTTTTCCTTGGCGGACTTCTCGAGATCTTGATTCCGAGTTTGATGCTCGTGGTGGGACTGTTGTGTTGCTTTGTTTCCCTTTCCCTCGGAAGTGTAACCGAAGAATATATATTATATAAGAAAAAAGGAGGAGATGGGAGGCGGCGCATGCTGAATTGGTGTGTCAGTCTTATATGATTTTCTCCGATCAACATGGGTTGGTGAAAGGGGTTCAGCCCTTCAAGCTCTCGGGTGAGTCTTTGTGAATTGAGAAAATCCATAGATTGGAAGGGATTTGTCCATAGTGGGCCAATTCGGCTTGAATCTCGATTAGTCGGGGCCATTGGTTTTTCTAGATATCAGGCTTTCACATCGAAAAAAAAAAAAAGAAAAAGGTTTTCCGATGGCTTTGCTCTCAGAGGGGTTTTGCTGGCTTCTGCTTCGGTGTTTGTTTGACCCTCTCTGATAGATTGCGGAGCCTGTGATGAGACTGACTGTGTTTTACCTTCTCGCCAGAGGTGAATGAATCAGAAGGAGCAGCATGTTGAACCGTCGTTTTGGTCTTTGATTAAGCAATGTGTAGATATCTGTTGAGCTCCCCCGGCTCAGAGACCAGCAAATAGGTGAGGCAAAAAGGGCTAAGAAAAACTGAAAAAGAGTCAGGCAGGAAGAGTGTCCATAGCTTGGCATGGCAGCTAAGAAAAGCTGCAGCCATGGTTGGGTTCATCTAAGGCCTGATCAAAATTGGAATCTGAGCCTCAAACAATCATTCAGTTAATGGCTCACTCAGAATCTGAAACCTACATAGGTTTTGCTGTCCAAGTCCACTCATATTGAAAGTAGCCTTCTCCAGCTCGAAATCAAGCCCATGAGTTCTCAAACTTTGTCTTCTAAAATTTTTGAGTTGAAACTTCACCAGATTCATCTGGTAAAAAGGAAGGGGAAAAGCAAACAAGATCAGAGGCTATACAATGTCTTCACCGCCTTTTGGTTTGAGAATGAGGCTCTGCTCTCGGAGAAGCCATCAATGGCGGCCTCCTCCCTTGCTCCAGCCAGTGAGTTGCTCTTCTCCGATTGGTAGCGGAACTGATGATTTCTCGAAAACTTTGGAAACTTTTGAACCACCCTTTGTTGCATCCAGAAAAAAAGGGAAAAAAAAACCCAATAGTGTATGGTGTACATTCCTATACGAAACAAACCCAAAAGCTTATCTGCGACATTGATGTCCATCATAATGTTGTTATCGTTGTCCATCATAATGTTGTTGTCTTCGCCGTTGCCCCTGCTGTGAAGCCATAACATTTTGCATGCAAAAACGCAAACATTAAGGGGCGATGAGGATTTATGGAGGGAAAAGGCAGAAATTTTTAGGAGAAAAGCAAAAAATATCTTCAGGCGCTCAGAGCTGACCATAGCTTGGTATGGCAGCTCCAAGAAGCTGCAGCCATGGTGGGTTCCTTAAATCTGCCTGATACGAATGCAAATCTGAGCCTCAACTCAAAGATCCATTAATCTTAATAAATGTTGTGCTAAAACCTTAGGGTTCATTCTGGGAGGCTTTAAGTGTTAGCTTTTCATTGCGGGATGCATTTTCAAAGTTACCTCTTTCTGCAGCAGAAATGAAGAAGCTCGGGTCGGTTGCCCTACTTAATTGGAGAAATTTTGAAGGAGGCGATGCGGATGAAAAGGAGAAGAGTTGAAAGGAATTTTTTGCAGGCATGAGAGAGCATCCTGTAGCTTGGCATGGCGGCTTTGAAATGCCGCAGCCAAGGCAGAGCTCCTTGTATTTAATTTACCCTGTTTTTAATTTATGCTTTAATGCAACATTATTTAATATATGTTTTCATGGTGCACAAGTCCAACTAATTTACTTAACAATGCTTTTTGCATCATATGGTATGCAACACGATTTTAATGTGCTCTCGAAAATGACTGCAGAAGATATTATGTAAAAATGACTACATGAAATCGTGGGCTAGTTAATTTATGTAATCTTAACAACATTAGCATTTTATGTACTAAACCAGAGAAAGTAAGAGTAATCAGGCCAAAAATCAGAGAACTGTCCGTATCTTGGCGTGGCAGCTCCGGGGGAGAGCTGCAGCCATGGCGGGGTTCCATTCCATCGGTTTGCCTGAGGATATATCAATCTGTGCCTCTGATTGATCGTTCGACTCTTTTTTCCCCAGAAAACCAGCTGATATTATTTGCGCTAAGGGGGCATTTGGTTTGGTGGTAGCATTTGCTGTGATTTGCTGCTGATGATGTGATTGTTGAGGTACTTTGGTCACTTGCTTCCTGTGCTGGAATCCTGCATCATTTGATCAAGCATGTAATCTTGCATGCAAACTGAAGCTGATGAGCGTCCCTGATTCCGCAATCGAAATGGTAATCTTCGGGCCGTGATGATTACATGCATTGAGATCGAAATGTGAGGTAATATACTCTGGGAACTGTCTGTATTTTGGCTTGGCGATTCTGAGGCAAGTCGCAGCCATGGCAGGTTTCCATACTCAGTTTCTTGGTTTGCCTTTGTAGAATGCCATCAGTTTTTCTGGATACAACTTAGAAGATATGACATTATTATGTATGTGCTTCATTCTTGCAATGGTTGGCCAAAATATCCATTTGGGTCTTGAACTTTGCTGCTCGGTGTAAGAACAAATTGTCTTGAGAATGTGCCTGTGCTTCTAGAGAAGCTGCTGACACTTTGGCTCCAAGAAAACAATAACATGTTTTCAAGGATATTGCAAACTTGAACTTCTTTTTTGGGTGTGCAGCACCTGGTATTCAGAAGTCGGAAGTCGTATCGGCGCCGACTAATCCAAGCTCAAGCCGGGTTGGCCCACTAAGGTTAAATTTCTCCCAATCGTGAATTTTCTCTTTTCACAATATCCGAACCTGAGACCTTACAGTAGGAGAAGAGGTGCCGAACTACCTCAACCGACCCACGTTGGTTCAAAATTTGAACTTTTAGATTTTGAGGAAATTCCTTCTCTCTCTCTCTCTCTCTTTTTTTTCCCCTCTTTCTTTTTGAAACCTAGTCTCTGATGACTATGGCTATGATGATGATGATGATGTGGATGGGGATGGTGATGGTGACGATGATTACAATGATAGCCGTCCGTGAAATTTTGTGATGCTTATTTAAAGTTCGCTTTATTGTCGCATGGACATGCTAGAATATGATCCATGGTTGGATTGAGTTCTACCTTGTGTATGTGATGGTGACATTACTGAGGCTGAGAGTGCATTTTCTGGAAACTTATATAAAGGGGGTTACTGGTGGCAGCTCAACCAGCAGCCTCCTTCCTCGCCTTTGATCTACAATAACTGATCATTTGTCTGTCCTCATTTTCAGGCCGTTTCTGTTCATGGAAAGTTCTGGACGATCCTTTCAGTTATTCAGTAATATCAATAATTTGTCTGTGGTCCTGTTGTTCTTGTTCTGCTGCTGCAGCTGCTCCACCTCCCAAAGGACTGGCTCTGCTCCCAGAGAAGCTGGCAGCTGTCTGTTCCATTTACTCGCCCTTCTCTGCTCTCGAATAAGTTTCGGATGGTGGCTTCTTGCACCCAACAGGTGGCTGCCCTTCTCAAATCAGGGGCAGAGCCATGACGATTTCTTAAAAATTTTATTCTTACTAAATATCCAATTTTTGAAAGCTTACCAGATTTTTCTGGTAGTAGAGAGTAATGGACAGTGCGTTTGGTTTCAGAGTTAAAGTTACTGTTATTTTGATTGTGGACAAGGACAAATGAGATGGGATTATAAATTTGACTTGGGAAATGTGTGTTTTGGTTGTGTAGTGTGTTGAGTTAAACTTAAAGTTAAAGTTAAAATTTGAAATTTTAACTTTGAATCCAAACGGAGCCGGAACATCTAGCAATTGAGATATATATGATGTATATATACATTCGGTTCCAAAGGAGGCCCATGGGCCTGAAGGGAATGAGAAGAAACATTGAAGAGGCTATGAGGATCTTTTGAGAAGTGAAAATTGTCAAACTTTTTGCAGGATGTTCGTAACTTGGCCTGGTAGCTCGACAATGCTGCAGCCATGACGGGCCACCTTCAATTGTCTGATCAAAATCAGAATCTGAGCCTCTCTATAAGATTATACTTCTTTACCCGAAAAAAAGAAAGAAAAGATAAGAAAATGTGGTATCAACATACTGGGAATATTCTAGAACTTACTGAGTTCTCTCTACGGTAACTTGCTGTCAACCTTTGGCCGGTTCTTCCTTTTTGTTGGGGTTAAGTGTGAAGTGAATAATTCCATACATTTTGTATTAATTCCTCTTTTCGTCGGGGTTAAGTGTGAACTTGCTGGCCACTTTCAATGGGCACTTTTCAGCAGGGTGAAGTATTGTATGTACTAAAGCTCAGAGTGTGTTCACTGGACACCCTTGAGAGGGTTACCGGTGGCAGCTCAAGCAGCAGCCACCTCCCTCCCATTTGATCTGCTGCCACTGGTGGCTGCCCTTCTCCGATTGGAGGTCGAGCTGATGATTTCTGAAGAGCATTGTTTTCTTTTTTTGACAAGTGGCCTCCCTAAGGGCGATGCGTGCAATGGATGATGAACCCATGGCCTTGTTGATTTTCAAATCTTCACCAATATCTGGTAGTAGAGAAGAGACAACAAAGAAATGATATCATACATTATGAATCTACATATATAAAATATCTATGTATACTCTGCAAGGGTTGGAGGTCAATGTCATCCATGAGGGGGTGACGGGAAATGAACCTACCTGTTGCATGGCATGGTGGTTCTGAAAAGCTGCAGCCACGGCAAAGCTCCTTTTTGTATGGTCAGAAATCAAATCCGAGCCTCAGCAACGGAAGATGGTTTCTTGACCTGGAACCAGAGGGCAGTGATATCTAAATTTCTTAATTCAGCAGAAATGGCTCTGCCCCAGAGATAGCAGGCTGCTTTGTGTTCTAGTAGTTCAAAATTGACTGTTTGCTCATTAGTTCAAAAATTGACTGTTTGCTCTTATAAAAGGCCTTAAAACGGCCATCTCTAGTTAATGGTGGGAGCTGGCGATTTCTGAGAAATCTTTGGATTTTGACATTTACGCTTGGTTTGTAGTGTTGTGGAAAGTACGGACATAGAATTACTGAAAAGTAATGGTTGATTTTACAAGAATCTGAAATGTTTCTGGCGGAGAAATTAGAATGCCAGGAGATATTCATGCTTGTGTTAGTACTACGGTATGGTGGCTTGAGGGCGGTCTCCAGCCAAGGCAGGGTTTCTGCTACCCCTTCTTCCTTTGCCTGAGGAAGTCTTAATCTGAGCCCTAGGCCATTCATGTCAAGCTTTCTTTCTTATTTATCTAGTTTCATCACAGGATGGATATTTCTACTCCACTAACTTTAGTGGGGTAAGTTACTCAGTTGGTACAAAACCTTTTAACATGTTGCATGTTGGTACAATTTTTTTTTTTGGGTAACAATTTGGTACAAAAATATTGCAATTGACTACATACCATCAATTCCGTACTCCTCCCGTTTTTTTTTTTAGCAAAATATCTTTGACTAAACCGGGGGTGGTGGGGGCTCCCCCGCCCCTATCTCTGGTTGTTTGCATTCCAAGTGAGGAAACGTTTCGAGCTTCTTTTTGGTTTGCTTTTGGTTCTTCTGGTGGAGCTCCTCCAGCTCTAGCATACCAAGGTCAGCTGTATGACAAGGCTATGATGATAAATGGCGGAACATAAATTGAGAGTAATCAGGCCAAACATCAGAGATCTATCCCTATCTTGGCTTGGCGGCTCTGGGGAGAGCCGCAGCCATGGTGGGGTTTCTCATCGATCTGCCTGAGATATGGATCTGAGCTTCTGATTGATCGCTCAACTCTTTATTACGGAAAATCAGCTGATATTAATTAAGAACTCGGTTGCCATGTTGGTTATGGATGGTTTGGTAGCATTAGCTATAAATATGCAGGTGATGCCGTCAATATCGTTTGATGAGTTTTTGCTATTTGAGATTTGAATGTAGCCGTTTTATATTCTTCAAGTATTATACATCTGGACAATGGGTCCTTCTTAGTCTTATATACTATTTATGATTTATTCCAGTGGAGGGCTTTTAGCGTATGCTGATGCAAATTTAATCGGTGGACAGCAAAGTATTGTTCCAGCAGAAGCTGAGAACAAGAAGAAGAGGGTGGTGGTACTTGGAACTGGTTGGGCTGGAACAAGTTTTTTTGAATAATCTTCAGAATCCTGACTATGATGTTCAGGTGGTATTGCCTCGTAATTACTTTGCATTTACTCCTTTGCTGCCAAGTGTTACCTGTGGCACGGTGGAAGCTCGTAGTATAGTTGAGCCGATGGAACATTGCTAGGAAGCCAAGAATCAAAGTAATTGATATGACTACTGATCCCTAATAAATTCCCCCATTTAGAATAATCTTGCCAGCCTACTGGTCTTTTCTTTGCCCATCAATTTCGCCCTTGGCTTGGGTGTGAAATCAGTTATCCAAGAATATGGGAATGAACGAGATGTGTCAATTATAGGCATTGTTTACCATCAGCACTAGGGCTTGCTTGATACATAGCATTCTGTATATCTAAAAATCAGTTGCAATCTAGTTAATTTGAAGTTACATATGAAGAGTTTCAAGTTTCTTTGGGGAGATTTGTGTGTTCAACTTTTTGTGGTTATGCTGGAACAGGTATTGGTTTTGAAAACTGATGATCCAAGGTTTTTGTGGCACCGTGATGAATAAGAAATTGAAATTGTTGGCAGGAAAGTAGATCCCAGATGAATTCAGCAAAGGTTTCAACGACCTTGTACCACCAGATAATGTATGTACTGAGATAAAATGAAGTTCATTTGTAGCTGGCCATGGCATTTAGATGAAGACAGTCAGACACTTAGGGTGTGTTTGTTTTTTAAAAAATTTTCAACTCCACTCCATTTATCTTCAATTCAACAACGCAATTATTTTTTTTTTCATTTTTTAATTTTTTTTAACCATTCAATTCAATTTTTAATATTAAATTCTCTCAACTATTAATTACTTTTTCACAATTCAACAACACAATCATTACTTAATAATTACTTTCTCTTAACTATTCATTACTTTTTCATACTTTTTCTCATAATTCAACAATACAATCATTACAAACCAATTAAAACCAAAACTCAACTCTACTCTACTCTAAATCCAAACACACTCTTAATAGTTGTTGTGGCAGACTATAATTCTAAATCTAGTTTTTGCAGATTAGGGTACTTTATGTAGTAGAAAAGACTGAATCCTCCTTCCTATTGAGCAGAAGAACATGGATATCCGCTACTGGGAAGCTGATTGTTTCAAGTTTGATGCGCAAAATAAGGTCTATTGTCGATCTACTTATAATTTGAACGTGAAGGAATTTTTTGTGGAATATGACTACCTTATAGTAGCCATGGGAGCTCGTTCTAATACATTCAATATTCCTGGGGTGGAGGAGAACTGCAAGTTCTTGAAGGTAATGATTTCTTCATATGTCACAATAACCATTGCCTTCCATCATTCTGCTGCATAAGATGCTATGTTTGCTTGTCTGCCAGAAAGTAATAATTTCAAAAATTCTTTTGCTTTGTTTCATTCTTTTAATGGTAAACTCTTTGCAGGAGGTAGAAGATGCTTAGGAGATCCGAAGGGGGTATCATCGACTGTTTTGAGAAAGATAGCTTACCAAACCTAAGTGATGAAGAAAGGAAGAAAATCCTTTATTTTGTTGTTGTCGGGGGAGGTACCACTGGTGTGGAGTGGAGCTTCATGACTTTTTTAATGTGGATGTAGTGAAGTTGTATCCACGGGTGATGGAATTAGTAAGGATAACGCTCCTGGAGGCAGAAGATCAAAATTTGGGCATGTAAGTTCTAATAATTTATTGCGACGAGAATCTTCTTGCCTTAATTGTCCAGTTACTTTTCCTCCTACCTCTGTTTTGTAGCTGTAATCTGCTACTGTAGCCTCGACCAATATGGTAATCCACTCAAGAATGGAGAAAATTTTCAAACCCATTATAAAGAAGATTTGGATTTAGATGTGACATCATAACAGCAGATTTTGTATGATTTATTTTTGACCAATTCTGAGTAGATGGTACTCAATGGTCCGTCTTGCAGACTTCTATATGTACAGTCTCTGAAAGAATTTATATATGGGAAAACCATTATTCTCTTGCAGGTTTGACAAAAGAGTCACAGAGTTTACTGACACGAAATTTAAGGGGGATGGACTTGATGTGTGAACTGGGTCAATGGTTGTGAAAGTGTCGGATAAAGAAATTTCTACCCAAGAGAGAAGGGGGGAGGTTTCTTCCGTTTGCAGGCTGGTCAACAGGAATTGGAACTTCTCCAGTCATTAGGGATTTCATGCAGCATCGGTCAGGTGGGTTACCTCAGAACTGAAGGAAATACGCAGCAATCAATTATATTCTGTCCTATTGGCAGCTGTCTAGTACTGACATTGGTTCCTTTCTTTTGTGCAATGAATCAACTTCAGTAGAATTTTTTTTTTCTTTTTTTGAAAAGAAATTTAATTTTTACATGACATGGCCTTGTGTATGAATCTGTTGCTGATTTGTCTTGACACTTTCATCTTGATCACAGGCAAAGAGACGTGCTTTGGCAACGGACGAATGGCTCCAATAGCACTTACGCTCTTGGTGACTGCGCCACAATTAATCCTCGTAAAGTCATGGTATCACTCCAAACTTTTTCTATTGTGTTTCATATTTGCTTCTGGTGGCTTGCCAATATCAGCTGCAAGGTTCACTTCTAATAAACACAGAATGTCCTGCTGCGTCTGCCGCTGTAGTACCCTTGGATTTGTAGTATTTTCTTTTTTGACACCCATTCCTTATGGATTTTGGTTTTCATCTTCATCTTGTAGTGGTTGGGATTAAATAGTACTTTTGACTAATATATATTAGGTCTTACCTCTGTTAGAGTATGAAGGTTCCTACCTCTCTTTAGTCTTACATCTCATTAGTAGCCTTATATCTGTCACGAGGAGTTAATTGCCAAATTATTTCATTATATTCTTGTAGTTGTTGCTATTCTTTTAATCGGAGCCTTTTATTTTATTTTTTTCTCCCCTCTTTTTAATCACAGTGTCTTGGTTTCTACAGAGGAAATTGTTAGAATCTGAATGCCTTTATAATGTAACAAGTGCATACATACAGCATCTATCCAGCGACATATTAATTCCCCGACTCTCCCAGTGTAATCTTTTTTTATTGTGAGATCTCTGTTAAGAAGAGTATATCACAAGTGGTGGAACAAGAGAGTCTGCCGCAACCATGGCAGGTTTTCTTTGGAGGTGATCATTTGGCTATGCTAGCTAAATGTTGCCATATTTTTTGGGTAAATATCATTTTACTTCCTTGAAGTTCATGCTGAGTTGCCATCTCAGTTTACTTCCCATGAGCTCCTTCAGTTTTAAGGATATAGCTCTGCTCCCGATGAAGCTGGCGACTTCTTGTTGCAATTAGTTGCCCTTTTGGTTGCTAGTGGAGCCCATGATTGTAAAACCCTCCATTTTTTTCTGATATTCTCAGTTCCAATGCTGACCAAGAAAAAAGATGAAAAAAGGAAAGGAAAAGAAAAATGTGTTTACATTGCTAGCTAAATGTTTGCTCTATTTTTTGGGTAAATATTATTTTGCTTCCTTGAAGTTCATGCTTAGTTCCCATCTCAATTTACCTCCCATGAGCTCCTAAAGTTTTAAGGGTATAGCTATGTTCCCGATGAAGCTGGCGGCTTCTTGTTGCAACTAGTTGCCCTTTCGGTTGCTAGTAGAGCCCATGGTTGTTAAACTCTCCATTTTTCCGATATTCTCAGTTCCAATGCTTACCAAGAGAAAGGGATGAAAAAAGGAAAGGAAAAGAAAAATGTGCGTATATCTGTGAATATATGCATTCTGTGACCAATTGGAATCTTATGTTGATTGCAGCCTCAGGCTTTAATTGTGTAGCTGCAGCCTGCAGCTGCTTTGTAATCTTCTTCGCCCCCTTCATTCCTTAAACAGAAAATAATTCCATTTTCTGGCACAGAGGACCATCCATAACTTGGCATGGCGGCTCCAAAGGAGCTGCAGCCATGGGTTGTTCCTTCTTAACAATCAATTGCAAATTGGAGTCTCATTGGGTCTCTTCTTTTTGTGGAGTTTTACATAGACTACAAAAATTGTGCAAGACAACTGGCTTTATGAGCCATCTTATAATGTCCGTATGAGAGTATCTTGCAGTCTGACTCGCAGAATGACGAGATGAAACAAACTGCTATATAGCTTTTTCTTGTCTGTCATTTGTTGTGGATATATTGTCAGCTTGCTGTTGGTTCTAATGCAATTCGGCTTGGGAGGGAGAAGTTACACTCCAATTGGATGTTCTCATTAAGATGAAAAGAGGGGAGAGAAAAGGGAAAGGAAGAGACCAAAATTATGTAATTCCAAAAATAGAAAAATGTGAACGGTAATGAAGATTTTCGAAGAAACGTAAAAATTTGGCCTGCAAAGGGGGCAGTCCAAGGCTTGGCGTGGTGGCTATGGATAGCCGCACACCATGGCAGGATTGCTTCAAGTTTGCCATTTGGTTCGAGTATTGTCATATTCAGTCTAAAGCTTGGCGTGGTGGCTATGAAAAGCTGCAGCCACAGCCCATGGTAGGATTAATTCAAGTTTGCCTCATCAAATTCTGAATTTGAGCCTCATATCATCAGTTAGGGCATGTTTGGTTTGATTATTGTTATATTCAGTCCAAGGCTTGGCATGGTGGCCATAAGAAGCCAAGGCTTTGGCCCATGGCAGGACTACATCAATTTAATCTGATAAATGTCGCAATTGGAGCCTCATATAATCAGTTAGTAGCCAGTTGGTTTGAGCATTGTTTCAGTCCAAGGCTTGGCATGGTGGCTACCCAAAGCTGCAGCCATGGCCCGGGGTGTGATCCCTTCAATTTTGCCTGATAAAAATTGGAATTTATGCCTCGTATAATCAATTAGGGCCAGTTTGGTTCGAGTGTTGTTATATTCCTATTGGTGTTGGAAAAAGCTATAAAAGATTTCAATGCCGTGTCAAATTTGCCCCTTTTCATGATATCATCTTACTCCTCACCCTCTGCCTCTATGGTTTTACTCTTCTTTTGCCTCCCTTTTATTTCGCCCTTCTTAGACTAAGTTCCAATATCTGTTCCTACATCCGTCCCTCCAGTTCAGCTCCTGCTGCTACGGATGCAACATTATGCGTAAACATTTTGAAAAGAATAGAGCTGGTGAGGATTTTGTGGAGTTGCATCATTGGAAGCAATTAACAGGCATTAAGAGCTGCATGGCTTGGCGTGGCGGCTTTGAACAACTGCAGCCATGACGGTGCTTCTTTCAAAGTCTGACCAAAGTAGGAATCCGAGCCTTGGTAATGACTGCTCTCCCATGGCTCGGGAGGGAAGGCAATGTCAATTTTCTCGAGCACTATTACTTTGAAAATGAGGCTCTGCTTGGAAAGTTATTGTGGCAGCATTCTCCAGAACCAGCTGATAGGTTGCTTTTCTCTGGTCGGTAATAGACACTAATGATTTCTTGAACTTTTTCGCTGACCAGCAGCAACACCATATACATACATATATATACGTATACATACATACATGTGTATATATATATATATAATATTCTGATTGCATGCTTTTCTTTAAGGAAAGGGAAAAGGAGAGGGAGGAAAGGCAGGGGAAAGGAAAGGATACATATACATGTAAGTCTGAAAATAAGATGTGTGAAGGGGCGATGAAGATTTGTAGAGAAGAAAAACTGAAAAAAAAAAAAAGTGGCAGGCAGGAAGAGTGTCCATAGCTTGGCATGGCAGTGAAGAAAAGCTGCAGCATTGGTTGGGTTCCTCCAAGGCCTGATCAAAATTGGAATTTGAGCCTCCAACAATTACACAGTTAATGGTTCATTAGGAATCTGAACCCTCAATAGGAACCCTAGATAGGTTTTGCTGTCCAAGTCCAGTCATATCGAAAGTTGCTTTCTCCAGCTGGAAATCAAGCCCATGACTTCTCAAACTTTTGTCTTCTGAAAATTTTGAGTTGAAGCTTCACCAGATTCATCTGGTAAAAAAGAAGGGGAAAAGCAGGCAAGATCAGAGGCTATACAATGTCTTCTCCGCCTTTTTGATTGAGAATGAGGTTCTGCTCTCAGAGAAGCCATCAATGGCGGCCTCCTCCTTTGCTCCAGCCAGTGAGTTGCTCTTCTCTGATTGATAGCGGAACTGATGATTTCTCGAAAACTTTGGAAACTTTTGAATACCCCTTTGTTGCATCCAAAAAAAAGAGGGAAAAAAAAAGCCAATTGTGTATGGTGTACGTTCCCATACGAAACTAACCCAAAAGCTTATCTGCGATATTGATGTCCATCATAATGTTGTCGTGTCTATAATGATGTTCCCATCGTCCATCATAATGTTGTTGTCGTCGTTGCCCCTGCTGTGAAGCCAGAACATTTTGCATGCAAAAACACAAAAATGTTAAGGGCGATGAGAATTTATGGAGGGAAAAGGCAAAAAGTTTTAGGAAAAAAGCAAAAAAAATATCTTCAGGCTCTCAGAGCTGACTGTAGCTTGGTTGGCAGCTTCAAGAAGCTGCAGCCATGGCAGGTTCCTTATATCTGCCTGATACAAATGCAAATCTGAGGCTCAACTCAAAGATCCATTAATCTTAATAAATGCTGTGCTAAAACTTCAGGGTTCGTTCCTGGAGGCTTAAAGTGTTAGCTTTTTCATTGCTGGATGCATTTTCAAAGGTATCTCTTTCTGCAGCAGAAATGAAGAAGCTCAGGTCAGTTGCCCCTGGACAGGTAGATACTTGACTGGAGAAATTTTAATGGGTACGCTGATCGGCCTACTGGACAGTCGTGCAGAGTGGAACAGCTTTGGCTATTTCTTCCTGATTGGCAGTCTTTAGGTTTATATTGATCTGATGATTTCTCAAAAATCTGTTTCCTGAAAACCATTAATTTCTGAAAGTTCACTAGATTCATCTGGTATCAAAGAAGAAAGGGAAAACCATATGCTATCAGAAGCTTATGAGCTTTATCTATTAGTTCATTCATTCTTTCATTCAATTATTTATTTATTGATCTTATATCTTATCTTATACTATTATTATTTAAGCGAAAACTCGATCTCGCAGTTACCATCTTATAGGATGTGATTGAAAAGTAGAAAGTATTTCTGGTTCTTAATTTAAATATGATACAATTTAAAATATAAGAGAAGAGCTGAAGGAAGATATTATCACATTTGATTTTTTCTTTGAGAGCTATTTCATTTAATATTATTCTTCACCCTCTCTTTCCATCCACGTGTTAGCCTCTCCTTATTTTGCTCTCCTCTCTCAACCTCCCATATTGCACGTTTTATCAAATTGTTTTTGTTTGTTTATCGAATTATATATTTATTTATTTATTTTTATTATCATGACTGTCCAGAAAAAATCATTATTTTTGGGGCGTGGTACGCGTAACTAGTCTAGTATATGTATTTATGGATTCGTTGAGGAAAGGAATCTATTCACCTGTGCCACTCTAGTTTTCCAGGCACCTGTCCTGTACGCGTATTTGGTTATATATGGAGACGGAAAAGGAGGCGAAGCAGACGAAAAGGAGAAGAATTGAAAGGATTTTTTTGCGGGCATGAGAGAGCATCCTGTAGCTTGGCATGGCGGCTTTGAAATGCTGCAGCCAAGGCAGAGCTCCTTTACATCGTCTGATCAAAGTCAAAAGCTGAGCCTCAGAGATTCACTTCGGCTCTTTTGATTGCGTAGTTAAAGTTGAATTCAAGCCTGCTCGCTCTAGGTTCACGTCTTGTATTGCTCTCTTTTCCCAAATTTTGCGATCATGATGGTTGTTCAAGTCTTAGTTTTAACATTGGGGTCGCTAAACTAGGAGATGGTGATCGTCCTGATCCCCGAATCGGGATAGATCGAGTGGTCTGACCCTTTTATGAGGTTCTAAAATTACTTTTCTTTCTTTTTTTCCCCTTTAAAAAATAAAAGAATCATTCGGTTAAATTGATTTTCGTTTTTTTTTTGGGATATGCCCCGCAGGGTATTTGGAAGCTCCATGGGCTCCGATTGATCCATACATTAACTCGTTTGACTGAAGTCTTTGCTTTTAAAAGGTCTATTGGGGCATCTTCGCTTTTCCCTTAGCTCAGGTGGTTTGCCGTATTCCCACCCTCTTTTTCAAGGTTAATTTTAACTTGGCCTTGAGTTTCCCTTGCGTTTCACTTTGGTCACTATAATTGAGAACATTCAATTTTTTTTCTTTTAAATTTTTGGGTTACTACGGAAACCTGTGGGCATTTCTTAATAACTAATAAAGGGGCAAAAGCTTCCATAACGAGTATCAAACTTGGAACCTCTTGATTACCAGGTATTACTACACTCTTTCTGATAACATGCAATTTTACAGTATGCCTCTGCTCCCAAAGAAGCTGGTGGCTTTTGATTTCAATCAATTTCTCTCTCTGTTGCTCAAACTTTACTAGTGCAATGAAGAATTATTTAAATAAATCAGGCTGCAATTGTGCATTTGCTATCCAATCAAACATAAAGCTTAGCTAGTTTACTATATGTTGCTCCTGAATGCAGCTGCTTCGGCCATCAGGCAACAATTTGCAAATTACACCACTCACTGATTAGGCCAGAAATCCACTACTTACAGATATCACCTTTTTCGCTTCAGCCTGGCAATAGCAAACCAGCACTTAAGGGACTTGGTTGCCTTTAACCCAAATTAATTTCCTAAGTGGATTTCTTAAATCTGAACTCTCAACACAGCAATTTTGGCACATCCTGACAATGCTGCTCAACTCATTGAGTTTCCCCAACTCCAAAACTTAGGAAAAGGTAAGCAATAATGAGGCTGGTGAGATTAGACTTGAAAATACCCGTATATCAGCGTGGCAGAGACAGCAGGAGTGGCTGCTGCAGCCATGGCGGGTTTCTTTCCATCACTTGCTGGTTTTTGTTTGAGGAAATAACTCTACTAGGATGCCCCACCATCGCTTTAGCCTATTGGATGCAATGTAAATCTGATTCCTTTGGAGTTGATCATTTGGCTTTCTTAGCTAAATGTTATGCTATCTATTTTGGGTACATGTCATTTTGGTTCCTGAAGTTTTAAGGATATAGCTCTGCTCCTGATGAAGCTGGTGACTTCTTGTTGCAATTAGTTGCACTTTCAGTTGTTAGTGGAGCCCTTGATTGTAGAGCTCTCCATTTTCCCGATATCCTCAGTTCCAATGCTTACCAAGAAAAAGGGATGGAAAAAGGAAATGAAAAGAAAAATGGGTGTATATCTATGAATATATACATACTGTGACAAAATGGAATCTAATGTGGATTGCAGTCTCTGGCTTTTCCCCTGTATCTGCAACCTGCAGCCACTTTATCATCTTCTTCAACCCCTCCGTTCCTATTAATAACTTGGCATGGCAGCTCCAAAGGAGCTGCAGCCATGGGGTCATTCCTTCTTGATAATCAATTGCGGATTGGAGTTTAACTGGGTGTCTTCATTTCTGGAGTTTTACATAGACTAACAAAAATTGTGCAGGACAACTGGCTTTATGGGCCATCATACAATGTCCGTATAAGATTATCTTGCACTATGTACTCCACAGAATAGAGGGATGAAACAGAGACTGCTGTTGCTTCTTTGATTGTCTAATCAAAGTAGGGACATGAACCTTGGTAACTGCAGACTGCTCTTCCATGGCCCGGGAAAGAAGGCCTATTTACTCGAGCACTTTTACTTTGAGAATGAGGCTCTGCTTAGGAAGATATTATGGCAGCATTCTCCAGAACCATCTGGTAGGTTGCTTTTCTCTGGTTGATAACGGAGACTGTTAGATTTCTTAAATCATTGACCAGCAGCAACAATACATACATACATGCATATATATATATATATAGAGAGAGAGAGAGAATATTACTCTGATTGCATGCTTCTCTTTCAATGAAGAGGAAAAGGAGATGGAGGAAAGGTAGTCAAAGGAGAATTGTGGAATGGAAAGGAAAGGATACATATACATGTAAGTCTGAAAATGAGATGTGTGGATAGGCGATGATGATTTGTAGAGAAGAAAAACTGAAAAAAATGCAGCAGGCAGGAAAAGTGTCCGTAGCTTGGCATGGCAGCTGAGAAAATCTGCAGCCATGGAGGCCTGATCAAAATTAGTGAGCCTCAAACAATAACACAGTTAATGGTTCACTCAAACCATGATAGGTTTTGTCCTTCAAATTGAGTCCTATCATGCCTGCTGGGTGATAGTCTTCTCCAGTTAGAAGTTGAGCCCATAACTTCTCAAAAGTTGTCTTGTGAATATTTTGACTTTTGAAACTTCACCAGATTCATCTGGTAAACAGGAAAGGGAACAACAGACAGAATCAGGAACTACGCAATGTGTTCATCGGCGTTTTTGTTCTAGAATGAGGCTCTGCTCTCGGAGAAGCCATCTCTCCAGCCAGTGAGTTGCTCTTCTCCGATTGATAGCGGAGCTGGTGATTTCTCAGAAACTCAAAAGCTTATCTGTATCATTGTTATCCACCATCAATGTCGTCGTCGTCATCCTTGCTGTTGCTATGAAGCTAGAATTTTTCTTTCCTTTTTTTTATTTTTTATTTTTTATATCGATAAGTATGAAGCCAGAACATTTTCCATGCAAAAATACAAAATGAGATTGGACGATGAGGATTTATGGAAGAGATAGGCAGAAATTTTAAATGCGCTGAGAGCTGAGAGTAGCTTGGTGTGGCAGCTCCAAAAAGCTGCAGCCATGGCATGGTTCGCTAAATTTGCCTGATACAAGGCATCTTTTTTTGAAAGATGGCCAGAGGTGTGGGGGACATATTGCATTTTTACTCTTAATTAATTCTATGCTAAAACCTCGGGGTCTATTCTTTAGCATGTTCGGAAAAGGCTTAAAAATCCCAGCTCTTCATTTAGGGATGCATTTTTAAAGGTTCAGCTATTCCTTCTTTGTCAGCAGTCCCTTGGTATATATTGAACATCTGTGATCGGAGGCTGAGCTGATGATTTCTCAAAAATCTGTTTCCTGAGAACCATTGATTTCAGGAAGTTCACCGGATTCTCCTCTTACCAAAGAAGAAAGTGAAAACCATACAGTATGAGAAGCATATGAGCTTTTTTCTACTCGTTCATTCATTCATTTATTTATTCATTAAGGAACATGGGTGCTTCAAGATGCCATTTTAGTTCTCCTGCTATGTGGCATGGACCATCTTCTATGAAGAAGGAAAAGGAGGCGATGAGGATTTGTGGAGAAGAAATGGAGGGAATTTTACAGGCATGAGAGAGCGTCCGGTAGCTTGGCATGGTGGCTTTGAAATTCTGCAGCCATTGCCGGGCTCCTTTCACATTGTCTGACCAAAGTCAGAATCTGAGCCTCTGAGAATTCACTTTGCATGCCCGCCCTTTCCACGGTGACGAAGGGATCTTTCAATTGCCTAATCAATGTCAAAACCCTGAGTCGGTCTGACCTTTCTGAACTTTTTTTTTTTTTTCAATTGCAAAATAAATTGAAAAGTATATTCATTCAGTTGATCTGATTATTATATATATTCATTTTTTTTTCCTCTTGGGGTATGTACTGTCTGGGTTTTGGTCGCCCAATGGGGCTCGATATATCCAGATACCAGTGAAGTTAGTTCACTAAGGGAAAAAAGCTCTCTCGATCCTATCGGCTGGCCGCCCTTCTCTGATCAGTAGTGGGGTTGATGATTATGCACAAAATGTATTCTATTTTTCTTTCGCTGGTTCTCTTACCGATGAAAGGGAAAGTGAAAGAGAGAGGAATATTGTCCATGTTTGTGTGCGGGTATGATGTACTCCATGCAGTTGCTTCGGCTATATATATATATATATGTATGTATGTATGTATGTATGTATGTATGTATGTATGTATATAATATGATATAATAATTCTTTATCATCATCTTATGATCTTCTCCATCGACACTGTCACCACTTATCACCACCATCGGGAAAACAAGTTCTCACTGTGACAACCTTTGGCATCCTCTTCCTGTTGCGGTTTGTGTTATCGAGAGGCGATGACAATGTTAGTTACTCGGTGTTGATGATTAAGTAATTGCAGGCGGAGAGGGTAGTCCGTAAATTGGCATGGCGGCGATAGAATGCTGCAGCCATGGCAGGGCTCCTTTGACATGTCTGATCAGAGGCGAATCCGAGCCTCCAGCACCTTCCGGTCCATCATTTTTGTTTTTCTAGACTTTTTTTTTTTAAAAAAAAATTCATTTGTTAATTCTTTCCCTCAACTGGAAGCTCCGTTCTCTTCTGCACTATTGAATTTTTTAGGGGAAATTACGCAAAAAAGCGTAAACTTTGCTCTTTCTTTACATTTAACCACTTTTTTTTTTTTTCCAGAGAAATACACAAACTTGAGAGCTCTAGAGCTGCTCAACTCTTCCTTCATCCTCCCAAGCTACAGTTGCTGCTTCCATCTCCTGGCCTCAACTACAGTTGCTTTGCCTCTGCTCCTTTCCATCTCCTCCTTTCCTTCCCGCAGCCGCCTTTACCTCCTCTGCTCCTCTTTTCAGCTCAGTCACTGAGTTTGGCCGGACGAGTAAAATTTCACCAATTTCAACATGAACTGAAGGACTTTTACACTCAAATCTCTGCGCGATCAAATCAGTCTCAAGAAACAATCGAATTGGATTAAATCAAACACGACCCAGTATTAAGGATTCGAATTCGAGAAACAGGAAATTCATTCAAATCACTTCCAGCTGCTTCCAAACAGACTTCTTTCGCTTCTTAGGCTTATTCAGAGGTTGCTGGCCCGTAATCCTCATGAAGTCATCCTCTACCTCTTTCCTTTCTAGCATCGTGAAGAACTTGGCATGCTCCTCCCTATTCTTCTCCATCACACTCCAAAGCCTCGTATTCTGGACGAAGCCGGCGTTGCCGTTTTCGCCCTTACTCCTTTGTGGGGGAAGGAGTAGTCCTAGCTTTCCCTCTGTCGGGCACACCAAACGGTGCCTTGCAAGCGGCCCTTCTCCTCCTCGGATTCCACGCCCTAATCGGGTTCTCCTCTTTGCCCTGCTCCGCTGCGTCGCGAATTTGGTCCCCTGACAGAGGTGGCTGTCTGTCATCTTGCGAATATCCTTCAGATCACTCAGGTACTTTTCCCTCACCTCCCTAATCTCGCTGTCGCAATCGATTACCCCACCAATTCCTAAATTCGGAACCACCGCATCCCTAACTCTCTGCCACTCCTCCCCTGAGGTCGACTGCTACGGGGAGAGGTCATGCCCCTGTGCCACCCAGGGGGATCGGTATCAACGAGGAAGTCGATCTTCACGCAGTGCATGTGGCGCTGGTGGCCTCACTTGAGGTGGGGGAGGGAAAAGTTGTGGTGATCTCTCGGAGCTGGTGGCGGAGCTGGTGGCGGAGCTGGGGCAGAAGGAGGAAGAGGCAGGAGCAGCGGTCAGAAGCTAGAAGCAGCTGAAGAAGTGGAGGGCTTTGTTTCTCCCATGCTAGCCTCGTCTATCATTCACAAGAAGAAGATGGTGAGTTTGGGCCCCACCAAGCCAACCAGATCTCCTTAGACAACAACGTAAGCCACGTAAGCGCCATCACTTTGCCACATCAGCAATTCTGACGGAATTGTTGACGAAATGGTAAATAAGGAGAAAAATGAAAATGGTGTGTTTCTTTGCACAGAAAAAGTTGGTGATAAAACGTTAAAAAAGATAGCAAAATTTATGTTTTTTTTTTTGTAGTTTTTTCTTTTTTACGAAGTGTGAATTGTTAATAATTTATTATCTTAGTAAATGCGCACATTAATTCTCTTTTCCTCCATATTCCAATATGGTTATTCAATTTTAAAAAGTGGTGTTTCAATTAACATGATCTAGCTCAAACAGTTCGACACTTATTTCTTTTAAGTAAGATCTCAATTCGATTATTGTAAATTGAGAAAATCCATGCTGTGAGAGTTTTAATCTCATAATGGACTGACCAGACTTGAACTGGATCAGTCGGATCTGTTGCATTTTTGGATATTGGGGTACATAAGAAAATAGACTATTTCATCCCTAAGATATCGAGCTTGTATCAATTTGGTCCTTCACTGATTTTTTGTATATCAATTTGGTCACTGAGTAATTGATTTTCATTCAATTAAATCAATTTCATTCTTTATGTATCAATTTAGCCCCTTTTTTTTAGCAATTTCGTCCTTTTATATATCAATTCAATCCTTCATTATTTAATTTACATCAATTGAATTTTCCGTCCTCTCACCATAAGAGGTCAAACTTTGAAATTTCAAATAGGTACTTCACATCAAATAAGTCCTTTCCTGTATTCGTCAAATTCGTCCTTCTACACTGTTTTGAAGACCAACTTCAAATACTCGATTCTCTCTCGATAGAACACCAATGCGATGTTCTTAGTGTCTACAAGAGCCTCACATGAACAGTTACAGATTAGCTACTAATAGGAGTTCAAAAGATTGAGAAATTAAGTCGAAAACTAAGGATAAAAAACATTTTTTGCCATAAAGAAAAGTTATGTCATAATTTTCAAACCGTTCAATGAAATCATATTCTACAAAATTGCACGATTTCCCTGAGGTCATAGGAGCCTAAGCAAAAAATTTTGAAAAAAAATGACTATATGCAAAATCACCATGAACGATCCCTATTGAGTTCTCAACTCAAAAACGATGGCCATAACAAAGGGAAGGGGTGCTTGAAACCTTATTTCATGCAAAATATGATGACGTGTTCTTATACCACTGCATGGTCATGAAAGATGCAACTTAAGACGTAAGTTCTACTTCTACTACACATTAGACTTAATTACCGCTACTCTTTCTCTCAATATCCATCTCACACTCTTTCCCACTTTCAGAAGCAAAGCTCTTTCTTCTTTAGATTGCTCGCCTCCTTCCTTCAAGCTTGAGTTTCGTTGATTGGAATCTTGATAAGCTCAAGCTTAACTTGGGGTTGCTAAACTTGCCATTTGGGTTTCACCACATGCTCATGAGCCCATGAAAGTCATCCTATTTTATGAGCATCTCTCCTTCACTCTTACTCTTAAAACAGTCAATGTGGGACAAATGGCGCAATTTTCTAACTTGCTGATTATTGGTAACCGTTCAGATGTCAGTAAAGGGCAAGAAAATTTATAGTAGAGGAGAAGCAGTGGTAGCAAATTACGCATTTGGGCACCATGACGATGACATAATTATGAAGCACAGGCTTTTAAGTTTTTGACTAGAGGAACTACTACAAGTGAAGAACCTCCAGTGAAGAAACTCCAAAAGAAGCTTATGTCATTCGTACTTGAAGTTGAGAAGGATGTCGACAACCTGGTCGATTATGAGAAGCTTTTCCGGGCCTTCTTACAAGACCTTTCCACTTTTGAAATTCCACTCCTCAAAAAGCAAGGTAGTTGTCAGTGCCAACATAAGAGAGAGAGAGAATTTCAACGAGCTAAAAGATGAGATAAATAGGCAAATTTTGAAGGCACAAACTAATTTAGAGGATTTGAAGAGACGGCTTGGGGAGAGTAAAATTGAGAGGAAGCACAAGGAGGAGTATGAGATAACCAGAAAGCTGATTGTAATGCAGCCACCTAGATCAGAGACTCAGAAGCTTATCACAGAGCTTGAAAAAGAAAATGGATCACTTGAGGCTGAGAATGTAGCCACATCTAGAATGCTTTAGCTTCGGAAGAAACCTCCTCTCGAGGGTAGTGAAATGCGGCCTTCTTCGGTAGCTGGCGGTACAACTTGTCTAACATGTCACTGAGCCCTGTAGCTTCCTTTGCCGCTACCACCACAAGGTTAGAGGCTGCTGGGGCCACTGGCAACTTCAAGTAGTTGGAGATGACAGGATCGCATTCCCAGGGCAATGACACCAATAACGGGTCGTCCTCTCGCAGTGGAGAAAGAAGAAGAAATTTAGAGAGAGAGAGATTTGCGAGGGAGAACCCATTTGATGGAGAGAGCCTCCAAAGGACCCATTTGATATAAAATGTGTTTTCCGTTAAGCTTTGACAGATTGATGGAAGGATTGTTATTATGTTAAAAAATTAGTTGGGGACTATCAAAAGTCTAGGACGTAATTGATTACTCTGGGACCTGATTCATTACTCAAGGGCCTAACTGATGAAGAGAATGACCTAATTGGCGTAAGAAATAAGTCAGGGACCGAATTGATGAAAATTCAATATCTGAAATGGTGGTCCAGTGGTTAACAAGTTTACTTTCATGTGGTTTGGTAACCTCAAGGTCTCAAGTTCAAATCCCCTTTAGTGCATTTGTCAAAAATAATTGCCAGTTGTGTGCTATTTGGTTTGTGTTTAGGGGATACTGGCTTTTGTAAACTATATATATTAAGCTTTTGGTGGTGTTACGTGGACGGAATCAATGCTTGGCTGGTTGTTCAGTTAATCTGATATGTATGCAGTTGAATACGAGAGTCCGGATATTGCGTAACGGGAGATAACAAAGTCGCTAGTACTGTTGGCCATCATTTCATTCAGCATCAAAAATCTCTCAGGAATAAAATAGTCTATTTTCTCTTATATATATTATGATAGTTGCGAAACCATTCTATAGTTATGGGAAGAATTGTCAATTTGGCCCTCGAATGGAAGCTATTGGCTATCTGATTCGCGGGAAGATCTATCCTCGAATGGAAGCTGTTTGATTTGCGGGAACCACTTAAGTGCAACACAATCGCTTTTCTAAACCATGATGAATAAATGAATGAATAACTGGCTCGCTGGAAGGGATTGAATTGAATGGAATTGAAGTAGCTGAGCTGAGCTATGACCAAGGATGACGCTCTTCTTGGAGGGGTGACCATGGCGGCTTCCATCTGTTTCCCCTTGCCTTCTCGGATAGTTAGCGAAGCCAATGATTTCTCAGGCCTGATGCTGACTCTTGTTTTTAAAAGCCATATCAGTTTCCCTGACCACGATAAAGAAAAACCAGAAAGAGCAAAAATAAAAAGAAAATGGTGATTTCACTTTGAATATGTGTTTATGTGTGTATGTGAATATATGTGTACGTGCGTGTGCGCATGTATACGTGCTTAGTCATTGAACCAAATGCAACCTTCACTGTTCTCCTTCTCAGCTGCTTCCTATATGATTATCTTTGTCTTCTCAATCGTCAAAGAAGTGATTAGAAGCCCCGTTTGGAATCAATTCTTGCAAGAAATTGATTGATGCCAGCTGAATACAGGTCTTCCTCCTTGACAGCATTGTAAAGAGGCGATGACGATTTAAATATTGGGAAGAGTTGTGCAGGCAGGGAGAGCCATCCGTAGCTTGCCATGGCGGGGCTCCACCAGCTGTTTGATATGAAAAAATGAAAGGTGAATCTGAGCCTCAATGGGACACGACACTGCTGATCCCCGTTGCCTTTTCCTCATTATAAGTTCTATTCTTTTGCTATTGGTGAACTGTTTTTTGGGGAGATTTTCGTTTGTTCTTTTTTTCGGTTGCTATTTTCATTTGTTCTTTGCTTGATTGATTTTTGTTATGAAGAAGAATCTTTCTTATTATCTTATTCTAACTTACCACCAAAGAAATTATTAGAATGAGCTGTTGGTGTTTTGGCATGGCGGCGTCAAGAAGCTGCAGCCATGGCGAGGCTCCATCAAAATGTCTGATAAAAGGCAAATCTGAGCCTCCTACACCTTCCGATATATCGACATCATTTTCTTTTTTGGGTCAACTTCATTACTTCCATCTTTTAGCTCCTTTTATTAATTTTTTCGTATTTGGTATTTTTACATATATTTTTCACTCATTTGAAAATCTTTGTCCTCATCCGAATAAAAGAATTCTTCTGATTATTGAGAAAGAGATTGTATTGCATTAACACACGTCATTGCTTGTCAATTAAAATGATGCATGCTCGATGCACGTCATGTAGCATAGAATTGCAAGTATGGTATCGTTAGTTTGAGAATGAGGTTTTGCTCTCCGAGGGATATGTCCATGTGATCTGCCTGGCCTTCTTGGATTATCAGCGGAGTTGGCGTGATTTCTCATTCTCAACTGGGCCCTCATTTTCAAAGCCTTACCGGTTGCTCTTCATCATGAGACAGAGAAAACCGAAAAGAGGAGAAAGAAATTGGTGATTTCACTTTGAAGTGGGCCTTAGAAACAATTAATGCCCCTTCACTACCAGAATTTCGCTGCATAAGGACGGCAAAATATGTCTCTATACCTCACATAGAGACAGAATAGAGAAGATCTTGGCACCGTTTCTAATTTTAACGTTGCTATGGGTTGAGATGCAAACATCCTGTCTCAAAGTTTAGCGACGGAAACTTCTGTCTTAATGAGATAGACTAGGGACAGACAGTTTTTTCCATACGAGATGAATACTATCCATTCCTATTCCGTCTTTATTGACATATTGACGGTACATAGATGAACTTTTCTGTCTAAAAGTTATAAAATTTTGCATTTTCAAACCGTCTCAAGTATGATATAAAGGCTAAATTTTCCGTCTCCAAGGGAGGGAGAAATCTGTCCATAAATCTATCCGTAGGATAGAGACAAAAATATAAACAGTTTTTCTCGTCTCTTAGGGATGGAATAGTAGACATATCATATCCGTCCACATTCCGTCCCTATTTAAATAAAGATGGAATATAGATGAAATTTTCTGTCTCTAAAATATAAACAAAAATATCTCGAAATTCAATTTTTTTATTGTCTTCTATTTTGAAAAATATGAATAATTGGGACAACTACCATGAGGCCAGGGTTGGCCTAGCCGAATGAGCCCCCAGCACGTGGGAGCACCGCGTGCTCACACCCCCACTTTGTGTTGGGCGAGACTCAATCTTGGGCCTCCGCGATGGCACATGCCCACCTTACCAAAGTGTTATGCTCTAACATTTGTCTTTTTTGTACAATTAAATACATATTTATAATATAAATTAGAGTATTATATTTTTAGATTGATATCCAATTTTTTCTTTATCAACAAAATATTTTTTTATAATAATGTTTGACGGACGGTTCCTATTTATTGTACATCGACGATTGATGCGGAGGAATATTTATCATCTACATATTCGCAGTAGATAAAGCAGATAACTATCTAATGATTTGATAGTAAGTGATTGATATACTTTTTTCATACATTATTTAATATTTTCTTTTAAATACATATATAAACATTAACATATGAACTGGTAAGAATACCCCTATATTATTTTGACTTTTTAAGCCTTATTTAATGCACTGGTTATAATTTTGTATATATTGTAATATATATAGTATATTAACATATGAATCAGTAAGGATTTTATCATTTGACCCCCTATATTATTTCTATTCGTATTTAGTGCATCGATTATAACTATATATATATATTGTCAGTACCCCATTTTGGTCCATCGGCTCTAAGATAGGACATCAGCAAGGCTCTTGACTAAGACTCTAGAGCTTTAACAAAAATGGCGAGGGCAACCTATGAAATTTTGCGGCACACACAATTGATCCCGAAGAGTAAGGCACGAATTATCAATATTCGAACCAAAGGCAGTGGACAAAGAGGAAATCATGTCTGTATCATTTTCTTCGGTGAGAACGACTATCTTCGTGGATCCTAGAGCCAAGTTCGGTATTTTTAATCAAGGTTTGGTGAGTCGGGGACATTTCAACACAAAAATCACGTCGAGAGCCCATTCGAGCAAAGAGATAAAATTCGTGGGAACTGGGGTGCCTAAACAGTGAATACAACAGCTTGAGCAGGGGATTCAACGCATCATATCATGATCAATCCTGAACCTAAAAGAGTGAATTTCATATGCTTGTCCTAGGAAATCGAGTTAGGTTCAATTTGACGGGTCATTCATTCCAAGATTCAATACGGAGAGAGAGTTATGAATTTTTGAGCACACTATGTCCGAAACTGTTAAACCGGGACAGACTCTGCCAGTCGAGGGAGAAAATTCATAAAAAATTCGCTTCTTCGTATTTTCATGCGTGGCCAACGGCAATGGATTTCCAATTCACTGAAGATTCAGAAAATCAAGAAAAATGGGATGCATTTTAAGATAGATTAGTACAGAATTAAATGTTTCCTCACAGATCAGAACCAAATCTCCGGGTTCTGGCCAGCTGTTGAAGAAAAATTGTTTCGAGTACTTCCAAAGGTCGAACGATCTTCAAATTTTATGAGGATGTGCCTAACTCGTGAAGGGATCAAGGAAAAATATCAAAAAGATCTATGGATTCATGAGCAGCTCAGGAAAATTTCGAGTTTTCCGCTGCTCACAGCCTGGCACCTTTTGCTCCTTCTGTTTTGGCAGAGCAGGGAGGAGTGCACACTTCCCTTTCCCCTCCTGCCACACGCCAGCTTCCCTGCAACCCTGCAGCCCCGCGTCAGACGCCACCATCCCTGGCACGTCTTCTTCTTCACGGTTTTCTTCTGCAAGAAAAAGGGAGGAGAACAGAGGAGACAGAGGACAGCAACCCAAAAAAAGAAAAAAGAACAGATCACCATCACTTACCTTGGCTCTTCTGCTCTCCAAGGCTCCTGTCTCTCCTCACGAGCAAGCGCTCCCTGACGATCTCGGCTGAGCTCACTGACTCACGCAACAAATGCAAAGAGGAGACCAGCAATTTCATCCTCACGACCACAGCCTCAGGACTTCCTCTCGTTCTCGGGGCTGTGGCTCTCTTTTTTTTTTTTTTCGATGGCTCCTTGCCGATCAGCATATGTCCATGCACCTCCTCCATCTCTTCTTCTACTCGGCTGCTGCTCCTGATCCATCTGAGCTGCCACCATTAAGTTATCCGAGCTAAGTCCTCGTTCCCTTTTCACGTTTGTTCTTTTCAGCTGCATTTGCTTGTCTTTGACTTTTCTTCTTGTGCTTTCCATTCCTTTCTGTCCGCAACACCCAGGAGTCGTACCTGGAATGTCCCACAACATCATTACAGAGCTGCTGCTGCTCATCCTCCTCCTCGGTTCCGACATGCTGCTGCTGTTATCGAGCTGCTGAAGCTCCTTCTGGAGCTTCCTGAGTAGTTAGGTTGCCGTTGGTGTTCCTCCTTGCCGCTGGAAAATCGACGTGTCCAATCATCATGAAACCACTGTAAACACGATCCTCACTCAGTTAGGAGTCCAATGCCACCGACCTTGCATCAAAAGACCACCGGGAGCCTCCCGTAGAGTCGTTTTTTCATCGGGTGCCAGTCGGGTTTGTTCCTCTGGTTTTCTATTCTGACCCGAACTTTGCAGGAACGTACAGGTCAGCTCGGGTTGAATCTCGCTACGAGCCACCTATCACCGTGATCCTCAGTCAGTTAGGAGTCCAATGCCACCGACCTTGCATCAAAAGACCACCGTGAGCCTCCTGTGGAGCCGTTTCTTCATTGGGTGCCAGTCGGGTTTGTTTTGACCCGACTGGGTCTGTCCTTTTTTACTGACCCGACTTTGTTTTTGATTTCCGGAAAATCTATGCATGCTCTCCTCCCGAAACCACCACAGGCGCGATCCTTAGTCTCTTGGGAATCCAACGCAACTGGCCCCGCGCAAAAATTCCATCCCGATCAACCGATACGGCCCCGACAAGCCAGACTGCCAGTCGGGTCTGCCAGTCGACCCGACTGCACCGATTCGGGTCTGTTCGTTCCAGCCGAGTCTCCCGACTCCCTTTGCCACTTCTCCGACTTTTTCCTCGTGTTCCGAGACTAGGTAACACTCCTCTACGACTTAGAGAAGTTAGGATCTCCAATATTCGTTTGATATGAGGTGTTAAGGCGTTTAACAAGTTGAAATGCATGCAAGTTTACGTTCTTACCTACTCCCATGCAAATGTACGTCGTTTATCATGCTATACGTCGTATGAACACATGCATCATGATAGGAAAGAACTTAAATCGGGGTTGAAGAGGTCGCCTTGACCCGTGTGAGCCACGGAAATTCACGGCCATTCCTCATGGGAGGTGGCCGAGAGTTTCTTTGGACCACACGGGTCCAAGGAATCCTCTATCGCCTCGAAATAAGTTGGTTCCCGTATTTTTCATTTCGTCGTTGTATGAGTCGACGCCGTTTTATTGATTCCTTTAAATATTTGTTTGTGCATGTTTGTATGCTCGTTTGCGTTCCTAAGATCATGGCGGCTCCGGCTATGTAAAAAACGTACGTTGTCATCGTGTTTGATGTTTTATGCATGCAAGAAACGGTCAAAACCGATTCTTGGAATTGATTGTAATCACAATTTTCATTTAATCGTTGGTTTCATGTTAATTTGTATGCTAGATACGTTAATATCGAACAATCATTTCATTGATCCATAACAATTGAGGTTTGAGGTCTCAATCATTAAACCATTCCATAAATGGGAGAAACGGGACGTATCATTCGGTTAACTAAATCATCTTGGACTAAATAATTAGATAAATTGATTATTAATTCGTAAGCGCGTCGATGGCTCACGGAACGGCGAGAATGCCCTTTTCCTTAAAAAGCCCACAATTTCAAAACACCAAGACGTGTAACACGAATAGAATCGACGTCTAGTGAGTACTCGCGTGCTACGACTCAAGTCCGGGCCCGATTTGAGGCGGCTCGAGTCGGGACGCACGAGTCCTCCCTAGACTTCTTCGTGTCACACGATCTTCAATTTGTACACGAACATCACACGTTTTATCATCCAAGGGCATAATCATCATTCCGAGATTCACCGATATCCTAGGCGTTAGGGAGTTGGAAACACCTCGATCTATGGGCGAGAAAGGGCAACCCGTTCGGGTGCGAGTTTCATTCGCACGGCCCATTCCGTTCACTTTCGGTGTTTCTATCTTCCTATCGTAGATTCGGTGGTGAACATTTTATTTCATACGAAGAACCGGATTAATCATGCACTCGACTTAAACGAATGTTAGATAATGGGTAGGTGGAATATTAGATTCCAATCTAGAGTCAAAATACGAGTTTGGCTAATTCGGTGAAACCGCAGTGTCATCTCACTGAATAAGAATCTTAAAACAAATTCACACACGTAATCGGCTTAGAACCATATCCTAGCCCACCATCTATGTTTGCCTAGGATAGACGCATTGTTTGTTAATCAACCCCGGTTAATAACTGATTAAATCACGTACACTCGACCTAATACACCACTTGTCTGTATTCACCTACATTTGTCAGTTGTTATCTGTCTTTCATCAGTTTTATCAGTTTTCTTCTGTTTTCCATTGTCTTTTACTGATTTGTTGCGATTCGGGTCCGAGCCCATAAGTTACGTGTTGCACGGGGTCCAATGCCCCAAATCACCGAACACGAGGTCCAACGCCTCCTAATTCACTGAGCGCGTGCAACCCGAGTGCGGAATGGGATCTAGCCTCAAGTCACCATCGCGCTCCAAACATGGCCTATGTGGAAGGCAATTTGGATTGGATGCGTGAAACGTGTTTAGATATCACCCGGGAGCTCAATCGGTCCAACGGTTGCAGTGGGAACTAATCGGTTCTCCTACAAACCGTCGGTTCGATTGGACCCGACCCCGGCTCTTTGAGCCCGCGTTGCCTTAATTTGTTTGTCGGTCATTCAAATTACGCGGTGAGCCGGAGCGGAATATTGGCCCAATGCAAACCGATCGGGATCCATTTACTTATTCGGTTACACTTTGTAATTATTCGAGAGAACATTGCGATGATTTTATCTGTACACTCACTCATTCATTTGCAAGGATCCTCGATCGGCGAGCGAGAGGTCCAAGTGTCGAACTGGCCAAGTCGGTCTATTGTTACCAAGAGGTGAGTAAGCTCGAGTACTCGCGGTTTCGGTTCGCGTAGGGAATCGACCATCACGGTTCGATGAATTGTAACGCTAAGATAGTGAACCGATTCCTCGACGCACAAGCCTACTCATCTTTCGGATTCTTGGCCCAACTTGATCAATTCATCGACTTTACGGTGTCAAAACGGGCGAGTCAAGTGCAACCCTAAATCACGCGGTAAATAAACAAAACGGCAAGCCTAGCAAACTAGAGTACCGAAAGGGCGTGCGGGATATAGGCCCGCACGTAATAGAACCCCCGAATTCGGAATTTTCGGTTCCGCATGACCATTGCCTTAGCATTTAGGTGTACCCCGTACCCCTAGACCCGGGTGACTCAACGGCCCTCGACCTACGGGTCGTAAACAGTAAGTGGCGACTCCTTCTCACGCGTGTCCGTCGCGCGTCCCCGGGAAGGTGGACACTCCCAAGCCGCGTTGCATAGGCTTTGCACATGCGTGCCCCGACGAGATTAAATTCGGGTGCGCACATATATAGCTTGCATATATTCTATATATTAAGTTTGTAAATTGAATAATTTTATATAAAGTTCGCAATCAATTTGATGAATAAATGTTGAATTTGATGAAAAAGTATTGAATAGTTGAGAGAATTTAATATTAAAAATTTATTTAAATAATAGATAAGAAAAGTATGAGAGAGATTTTGAAGAAAAAGATAAAAAAGAGTAATGATTATATTATTGAATTGAGGGAAAAGTAAAGTTAAATTAAATTATATTTTGTTATCAAACAAAGCATAAAAAAGTTAATTTAAATTTAATCATTCTTAATTTCCTTAAAATTATATATTTATTCACTAATGAAACAACAATAGGTGATTATAATCATTTTTAAATATTTCTTTATATATATTTTTGCAACTATAATAATAATTGTTATTATTTAATTATTATATAACATTCTAATTTATTAAGACATCTATTATAGGTATTTAAATTAGACTCCTACGCATCGTTCGATGAAAGACTTCCATTCGTTTAATGAGAGCATGCCACATAAGCGTCTTGGGTGAATTATTGCTCAATGATTGATTGTCTCCTCTATTCTCCTTATTGATTGCCTACATAAATTTTTACTAAATTTATTGAAAATCAAACAATCTTATTAAAATTTCCACAATATATATATTAGTTCGACCTCCTGCAACTAGGGACAGACCCACGATTTTGGTCGAGGGAGGCGAGCCTTTTTTTGGGGGGGGGGGGGGGGGGGGGGGGGGGGTGGGTAAGCGACTTTGTTGAGTAATTTCACTAAAATTGAAGAAAAAATTTTCATTTTCCATATAATGTCAAAATTTTAGGGGATGATTGCCACCCTCAGCCTCCTCGGTCCGTCCCCACCTGCAACGAGAAAGCATGTTATCATTCATATTTGGTGATAGAAACACAATTTTTTCGGTGATGATGTCTTTAATTAAAAGAAATGCATAAGCATAAACAAGTGAAATTTAATAAAGTATAAATATATAAATTATACGCATACACTGTTCTTTTGACGTAAACTAATAAGAACATATGCAAAATTTATGCCTTTATAAATCCTCAGCACGTTATGGATAATCTATTCATATTTTCGTCATTAGTAAGATTACATATAGAGATATGCAAAGATTCAAATAATCAATATATATATATATATAATATTTGAAATAAATGCGATGCATGTGGGTTTTACCTCTCTTAGATAGGTTTTCATGAATTTGGGTTTGCAATACAACTATTTAAAAATCTCTAAGTACCTTTTTTATGACATATAATGTTATATTATCTGGTAAGTGTGATTGTACTATTATAGATTTATAATTAATTAATTAATTATACATAAAATATAATAGAAAAGAACTAACGCCTATCATATAATCTATTGTACTAATTTAAACATATTCTTAATTTTCTCACATATTACTTGCTTTCCATCATTAGTGTTAAGTTCACAAATATAATTTAACAAGTATCAATTGAAAAACTATTGATTATATTTCTACAATATATTCACAAAATATTAATTAAAATACATAAAAATAAAAGCATGCACAACGCGCGGGTAAGAAGATTAGTTTACCATTATATCACCATTTATCGGGATAAAAAGTTTATATACATATGTTGGGAATAAAATATTTATTTGTATGTACTGAGACAATCACCAAAAGTCGACATGTGTACTGAACATCAGAATTCCCAGCTCCTCATAGATTACTTCTCAGGTTAGTACACATATATGAGTACATACTACTAGTCTTTTCGGCATTGTGTGTGAGATTATGTCTATAAATATAAATTACATATAAAAAAGATAAGGAGGCAGATATAGCATAATGGTATGTTTAATGGGCCAATGGGCCGTTTCCCACATCTTTTTTTATGACCTTCCCCCATAAGCTATAGTTTGACGCAGACAAGATTAATATATGGCCCTGAGGTTGAATAAGGTCGCCTTCTAGTTTGATGCTGCTGGGATTCACAAAGCATATTATACAGCCCCATTGAGACACGTCCTTAGGGCTTTTTCGGCCTGTAATTCAGAACATTAGTTTAGGCTTCTGGAAATGAAACGTATTTTAACTGAGCATCAATATATTCTAAGATCATCGACCAAGGGGCTGATTGGACGGTGACCCAAAGCTTGGAAGAAGATGTACAATTTTTCTTTGAACTTTTAATATGTTTTCTTCTCCAACTTCGCAAACAGAGCCCTTGACACCTGACATATTCTTCCCATTCCATTATCTAAATTTCAACTTAGTGTTATAAAATGTTTGGGATCGTACAGGACAATAAATCTTCTGGACTAAATTTATTCAAATCATGTATATAAGTGCGCTGGGGTCTACGTCCGGATGGCAAAGTGAAAATACCAAATGAGTTTCTAGAATCGAATAATAATTTTCGAAATTAAAAAAGAAGGAACGGGAGAAATGGAAAACGAAAAAGGTGGCAGTGGTGACGACCGCCGCCCTCCAGGTGAGGTCGCTATTGAAAATGCAAAGGAAAAAAGAGCGGAGACGCATAAGTGTTGCCCCATGTTCCGTAGGGCTACGTCCAGCTGACGCTTAGGCAAGCGTAAGCTAGATTGACCTCTAGCGACGCTTAGGAAGGGTCGCCATTGGTTTTAGGTCAAAGGCGATGTTTATAAAGGTCACCGTAGAGCAATTATTTTATTTTATTTTTGTAAATGCAAGACCTAACCTAAGCCAACTCTTAGAAACACTGGCTTAGGCCTGTTAATTCTTAAAAAAAAGAAGCCTTGGCCAATGATTATAAGCGTCGACCAAGTGTAGTAGAAATTAAAAAAAGAAAAAGAAAAAAAAGGCAACAAGTTGACAACTCATTGTAAATATTTACCCTAAATCCTAAAACCCTAAATCTCTAAAACTGTAAACCGTAAACTCTAAAATCCCTAAATCCTAAACTCCCAAAACCCTAAAATCCAAAATCCCTAAAAACTCTAGGGGCATGTTTGGTTTTGGAGTTTTTTTTAACTCTACTTTACTTAACTCCATTTATCTTCAATTTAGCAACACAATTATTCCTTTTTCATTTTTCTTCAATTTTTTTAACCATTCAATTTTTAATACTAAATTATCTCAACTATTCATTATTTTTTTCACAATTCAATAACACAATCATTACTTTCTCTAACTATTCATTAATTTTTTCCACTATTTTTCATAATTCAACAATACAATCGTTACAACCCTAAATAAATATAATTATTTACAGTGGAATAGAGGGGAGTTTAACTCCACTCCGTTCCCAAACAAAGCCTTAAAGCTCTAAAACTTTAAATCCCTAAAATCCTAAAAACTGTTTACCACTGATAACAAGTTGGCAGCTCGTTGACAGGATGACGAAGATGAAAACAAAATGAAGATGAAGACAAAGACGAAGACAAAGATGAAGGTGAATACCCCAATCCCACTACTCTTCCATCATCCTCCTCCTCATTCTCTTCAAAGAGATGAAAACACAAATATACGAGAGAAGGATCACTATGTGGACCATGGTCAACTGGAGTTGGGCCATCTTTGCATGCTAGCGCTCTCTCTAGTGCGCGTTCTAGTGTCCCCCCAGTGCATGCGATGTGGGGAAGTTTCTACAGTAGTAATGGCACTCGGACCTACGCCCACTCTTGACATCCTTGACTTCCTCGCTCAAGTTCATGTTGTCCACCATTGTTTGATCGGACTTGTCGGAGGCAGTTAGGGCAACGTTATCAATGTCGAATTCCATATCAAAGAGATTGATGTGCTTCTCTTTGACCAGCGCGGGTGGAAGAAGGGCAGCTGAGAGAAAGACCCCGTCGGATGAAGGACAATTGTTTAACTGCAACTCTTCTCATTCTCGGTGTTGATGGTGATGTAGGACGATTGCCACTCCGATGAACCGAGATTAGCAAAACTTCCCTTTCCCAATCAGAAGTGGAGCAAAGAAAAGGAGAGATAAGGACTATAATGAGAGGATATATGAAGAGGAAAGGGAAAGCGAGAGATAGAAGAGAGAACTTACTTTGATTTTTGAAATTTTCGGCTAATTTGGTGTTTGAAATTTTTGCTAGATAATTGGCGGGAACTTTGCCCCCAGCGTTTCATTGCAATGGTTGGTAATAAACTCTTAACAAGCTGTCAGATTGGTTATTTTTGAAAATTTTGATCAATTCACATACTATTAACTAGCTGGAAACAAGCTAACAAGCATGAAATGTGTACCGTATGGGCTCAATCTCATCTTTAATAAACAAGGTCGAATTCCTTATCAAGGGGATTAATTGGGTGAGTTCGCTTGTGTGTGATTTTAATGTCTTAAATAAACAGTCAGTTCTAATTGGTTCAATGTATATCGAAATAAAAAATTTCAAAGTTAACGAGTATAAAATATGTAAGAGATTAGAGGGCTCGATTCCATCCTTAATAATTACAGTTGAATTCGTATCCATGGGATTGATTGGGTGAGATTGTTTGCATGTGATTTTCGATATCTCAAATTTAAAATCGATTTTGATTGGTTCACTATATCGGGGATTGAAAATTTCAAACTATCGAGCATGAAATGTGTAAAAAATTAGAGGGCTCTCCTTAATAAACGCAGTCAAATTCATATCAAGGGGATTAGTTGAGTGAGTTCGCTCGTTAGTGATTTCCAATGTCTCGAGCCCCAATTTGATTTTAATTGGTTCAATATATGGGGATAAAAAATTTCAAACTTAACGAACATGAAATGTGTAAGAGATCAGAGGGTTCGATCCGCTCCTTAATAAAAACGACGGAATTCATGTCAAGAGAATTAATCGGGTGAGATTGCTCGCATATAATTTTCACTATCTTGAACCCAAACTCGGTTTTAGTTTGTTCAATATATTGAGATTGCAATTTTTAAAGTTATAAACAAGCATGAAATATGTAAGACATCAAAGGGCCCAATTCCCCTCTTTAATAAACACGACCGATTTTGTAATAAAGTATCTAGGCATATCTATTTCTTCATACTTCGACTTAGTTCGCTCTTGTGTGATTTTCAATGTCTTGAAACCAAACTTGGTTTTAATTTGTTTAGTATATCGAGATTGAAAATTTCAAAGTTAACAAGTGTATAGACCCGAATGTGTTCTCTCGTCGGGGCCCGCATGAGCGCTTTTGGATTGCGCGGCTTGGGAGTGTCCACCTTCCCGGGGATGCGTGATGAACATGCGTGAGAATGAGTCGCCACTTGCCATTTTACGACCCGAAAGTTGAGGGCCGGTAAGTTACCTGGGTCTAGGGGTATGAAACACCTAGTTTTGCTAAGGCATTAATCTGTGCGAAATCAGAAAGTCCGAGTTCGGGGGTTCATGTTACATGTTGGCCTATATCCCGCACGCCCTTTCGGTACTCTGATTTGCTAGGCTTGCTGTTTTTATGTACCACGTGAATTAGGCTAAGCTCGACGTACACATTTTGACACCGAAAATTCGGTGAACTAAACGATGTCGGTTGAGAAGCCAAGAGAGAAGTAGACCCGTGTGTCGGGGAATCGGTTCAAAATCTCGTGTTACAGTTCATCAAACTATGATGTTTGAATTCTTGCGTGAACCGAAACGACGAGATCTTGGTATTACTTTTGTCTAGGCAAGCATTGGACCGATTCGATCAGCTCGACTCTCGGACCGTTCGCTCACTGATTGTGATTCTTACATAATGAATGTACAAAATGAAATCCTTACAATACTCTCAAAATACAACAAATTACAAATAGCAAATGGTCAAATCACAGTCAGTTTGCTTTCGGTTATTATTCTGCTCCGACTCACTGTGAGTTCAGGGAAAAATCGAAAACTGAAATTCAACATGCGCTCTCAGTGAATAGGGTGTTAGACCCTATTATCGATGGTTAGGGCGTTGAACCCTAAGTGCAATGCGTCCTATGGGTCGGGCTCGACTCGCATGGACAAACAAGAATAGAAAATTAACAAACAACATGCAGATTGTAGACAATGTGTTTGTTATTGCTGAGTTTACGTGGATTAACAAGTTATTAACCCAGGTGTATTTTTGCAAGCAAATGTCATATGCTAAACAAGCAATCGTGCAAAACGTTTTGCAGTCGGCTTTGCTTTGAGAACTTGACAAATAGAGTCAAATCTCGTGTGTATGGATTGCTTTTACAGTTATTTTGTATTGTGACACTGAAATTTCACTGAATTAGCCAAACTCGTGTTTTGACTTTAGATTTGGAACCTAGAATTCCGTCTAATAATTATCTAGTGTTTGGTTAGGTCGAGTGAAAGGTTAATAAGTGTTTTGCATGTTTTGTGACAAAGATAACTGTTCTAGTTACCCGAGTCTACGATAGGATGACAGAAACTCATCAATGGATAAGAAAAGGCTTTGCAGATGAACCTACACCTGAACAAGTAGCCTATTCTTATCTTGATACCGTAGTGTTTTTGTCAAGCTAACCTTAGGGGTGTCGCTGAATTGTGAAAAGATGATTCTACTATTTATTTGAAAATTATTTTCAGAAAAGGGAAACATCGCAGTGCGGACCACCTTGGCTTGTAGCCAGTGTCGATCAATTCCCTAGATCATCCAGGGTTATGCAAGAACCCTGAAAAAGCCAAAGAACCGGTCGATCTAACTAGAACTGAGTTACTTGAAATCAGGTGAAAACTCAAGTTGAGACACACAAGTCCTTTCTAGACGTCCATGCTACATCGGACTGCGCATTTCGGGTTTTGAAATTGACAAGTTTTTTGAAAAGGGCATTAACGTCATTTGACAACTTATCGACGCGAGTTATCAGTTAATTGCCAATTCATGCAAAAGTTGTCAGTGTGAAGTGGGTTTAATCATGTGAGTGTCCTGATTCACCCGTCTGTGGATTACAACATAAAATTAAATGCCAAATGCAGTAAATGTGCGGGTTATCAGACAGATCATGGATTGATCCACTGAATGGAGTCTGAGTACTTGAAAAGCTTAATTTAATGAAAACAATTCATGACACGACGACCAAGACGGGTCCAGGAAGGTCGAGGATAATTTGGTCAAAATGACCAAAATACTCTCGGATCCCAAATGGCCCCGAAAGAGTCACCGATACATGAATTCATGCATTTTGCTTTAAAAAAAAATGTTTTAAAGTGGTTAGCATGCGGGATTTGCGACAATATTGAAATTTTACAATTTGCACAAAATCCGAGAAATGGATTTTATCGAGGTAAAGAGACCGTTCTTAATCCGAATAAGGTCAAAGAACTCTCGGCTCTTTCCTCTTGGGAAGAGCCGGGGGTTTCCTTGACCCATTTCGGGTTTCAA
The DNA here is from genome assembly GCF_007655135.1 of Punica granatum. Classification (NCBI taxonomy): domain Eukaryota; kingdom Viridiplantae; phylum Streptophyta; class Magnoliopsida; order Myrtales; family Lythraceae; genus Punica; species Punica granatum. The sequence goes on along the minus strand of NC_045131.1, from coordinate 15,832,973 downwards.
GCGTTCTCTTTAACCTAATTTCGACTATTTCTCGCATGCTCAACGTTAAACACGGTAAATAACACGTATTTAACAAAGCTGGTATCGCCATGAGCTTGAAAAACGCATTTAAACATACAAACATGCAAAAACATGTTATTTATGGAATCGATAAAACATTACCGGCTCCATGGATGCGGGAAAACATAAAGATTCGGGAAATAACTCAAATCGGGGCAAGGAAATCGGTCTTGACCCGAAAAGGTCAAGAGTACCCTCGGTTACCTCTCCAAGAGGTTAATCCGAGAGGTATCTCGACTTTTTCGAGTCGATATGGTTTCCTCGATTTCGATTTAAACATTTCCCGATATGCTAGCACGTTCAACGATAATAAACATGCATGATATAACATTGAAATTGCAAAAAAATTAAAACTTGCAATTGAAACATGCATAAAACCACTTATAACCCTCATAAACACAACAAAAATGTAAAAGTCCTAGCTCCTCTAAGTTGGAAATGGTCATACCTAGTCCCGGGATGTGGGATGGGACTGTAAAAAGTCGAGTTGGACCTTTGTTGGGTTGGGTTTGGACTGTTTTTGCTTGAACAGACCCGGATTACACAGATAGACCCAGCTGGGCAGTGTCTCGGCCTGACTGGACAGTTTTCAGGTCGGACATCACCACGGAGTCTCCCGATGGAATTTTGAGGCAACGTCAATAGCTCCCGACTCCTAAGAGACCCCCGGAGGTGGCTGTGGTGGTCATTTGGTTCCAGACCTATTGAGTTGACTCGTATAGCCCTGCAAAGATCATTGAAAACAGAGTACGTCTGGAAAACAGACCCGACTGGGCAGTTTTTGGGTCGGACGTCACCACGGTGTCTCCCGATGGAATTTTGAGGCAAGGCCAGTGGCTCCTAACTCCTAACTGATCCCTGGAGGTGGTTGTTTGGCAAAAAGTGTCTTGAATCGACCCAATCTACAAGAAAACCACAAGAACAGTCAGAAAATTCGACCCGACTTGGCATTCGGCTGTTTCTTCGTGCTGGGTTAAAACCGACGGGTTTTTCTTCGATTTCTTGACTCCTTGACACCCTAGGGTTGTGTGGGGAGGTGTTTGATGGGTTTTGGCAACTCAAACCAACCCGGAAAGGCTTGAAACCCGGGTTGGGAGTTTTCATCCGATAAGGACCAAAACGGGCTTTGGTTCTGTGGTTGCTTGTTCCGATGGGTTGGAGGCTTCAAACTTAAAATCTAAGCTTGGAAATGGATAGAAGGGGTCGAAAACATGTGGGATATGTAGTTTGGTGAAGTTTGGTTTTAAGCAGGGATGGTAAATACCATGATTCCGACTTAAGTCTTTGGTGTTTCTTGCTTGGTTTTGCTGGAGCTGAGCTGAGCTGTGGTCATGCTTAGGTTCTTGAGAGCATTTCAAGAGTGAGAAAGCTAAAGAGATGCCATGAAGTGAGTTGTGATTAGCTTAATGACAATAATGCAATATATAGGCAAACCTTAATGATAATTAGTGCAAGAAAAAAGCAATTATGCTATTGATTAGTAGGATGCGGCTTGATTAAGAAAAGATGAAGATAAGTCTTCTTCCATTGCATTGATGAAGCATTAATGAAGATGAAGTGTTGAAATAAAATTGTAGGCTTGATATTTTTAATGGAAGATAAGGCAAGTTGTCTTCTTGGCTTGATGAAGAAGATGACAAGAGAGGGGTGGTTCTTCTTGTCTTTGGCAAGGGGAAGAAGATGCCCTGGGTGCCACACTGGTTGGAGGTGAATCGGGAATGCTCGGATGTTGATCGGTTACGTGTTCGAGATCCGTGACTCGAAAGAACATCGTATCGACAATGTGTGCGAGAAAACGATCCCGATGAGCCTAAGATTGCTTATTTTGCACGAGAAATGCTCGTGTGTTTTTTAGGCTCGGAAGTCGGTTTTGCTCATTTTAGGCGATCACAGCAAAATTAGCCATTTCTGAGAATGTATCTCGTGTCTACATTCCGTATTAGTCATTTTGACATGCATTGTTAATCATATTGCTTTCTGAGTTGTTTGGGCGATCCGGAGATCACTGTGATCTCTGTTTGTCGAGATTGGACTCCGAAGGATTGAAAAAGTGCATTTAAGACCCTAAAAGCATCGTCCTGAGGGCCTAGATGGATTGTGAGATTCCGTCTGAGGATTTCACATTGAGCGTTGGGATGAGCGGCATAGGATTGGCCATCCATCTGACGTCAAATTTCCACGAAAAGGACCTCCAGTTATGAATTTCCGTAAAAACCGATCTTTTCGGCCATCCGGAGGTCATTCGGGAAACTGAAAGGGATATTGCAGTCTGATTTGCCAAATTGCGTATGTCCGTTGTAGTTTTTGGGGCAATGCATGGCTAACTTAGATTGTCGATGTCTGTTAGATCAGTCTCCGATTATACCTTTCCGAAGAGAGGAATGCTTGTTCTGTCGTTCGGAAGTCATTCGGGGTGTCTGCGTGGCTTCCGGGAACAGATCTGTTGTGATGCTCATGCTTCGTATATTTGTGGGACATGGCTGTGTCTGGTATTTGACATTAACTTTTCTCTGAGAATCCGGCATTTTTGGACTCCCACTAAAAAGTTGTCTGTATATAGAAAGTTGTTCTGTATAGAGCAGATGATCTGCAAAATGCATTTGAAGACACTTTTCATCTGTTTGGCACTAATATGGATTTTTGGAATCCAATATTGGCTATCTTCCGATGGTCGAGCGAACTATCGGAAAATAGGATTGTCAGCAATATACTATGAAAATGCTGGTTTGGATGCCGTCTGGGCTCCCTGTTTGCTCTGTATGTTGTTGGATGATTCTATATGTTCTTATGTCATGCGCTTGAATCATCTGCCTATCTCTGTTGACTTGAGAATGAATAGCAATTTGCTGCTCTGTCGAGCCCTCTTATGCGTGGATGTTCAAGTCGTAGTCTGAATTGCTGTTGATAGACATCGCTTGAATTGGTGAGCCAAAATGAGGTGCTGATAGCTTGCCCTCTTTGATTGCGTACATAAGTAGATGATGCAGCTAAAGACTTTTAAAAGCACCCCAGTTTGATCGCAGTGACCAACATGGTCAACTCTACTGACGGTCTTCTTCCTCTTGCTTTGAATGTGTAGGGATGTTGTGCCTAACATGAAAATAAAAGAAGCAAGATGAGATGTGAATAAGTTTTGTAGCAAACAAGTAGTGTACGCATGTATAGAAGGATGTTTAGTTGATAGAAAATGCTTTGCTTAATTGAAAACGCGATGTTTAATTGAAAGTGCGATGCTTAATTGAAAGTGTGAAGCGGAGTTTGAAAGTGTATGCATAAAGTGTGTGCATTAAGTGAAGTGCTTGCATGATACGTTGAAATCAGTAAAAAAAAGGGTGTGAAATTCTAAGATAGTGGAGGGGTGTGAAACCTTTATTGCAGTATTGTGGGTGCGAAACCCTGAGTGTGAAACCTGAATGTAGTGGAGCAGGTGTGAAACCCTGACTACAGTGGTGTGGGTGTGAAACCTGAATGTAGTGGAGCGGGTGTGAAACCCTGACTGCAGTGGTGTGGGTGTAAAACCCGAATGCAGTGGAGCGAGTGTGAAACCTTGATTGTAGTGGTGCGGGTCTGAAACCCTGATTGTGAAACCCGAATGCAGTGGAGTGGGTGTGAAACCCTGACTGTAGTGGTGCGGGTGTGAAACCCAAATGCAGTGGAGTGGGTGTGAAACCCTGACTGCAGTGGTGTGGGTGGGAAACCCGAATGCAGTGGTGCGGGTGTGAAACCTGAATTCAGTGGAGCGGGTGTGAAACCCTGACTGTAGTGGTGTGGGTGTGAAACCCGATTGGTTAGGGGATCAGAGTCTTTCGTAGTTCTTGCTATGCAGTACCTGTAATCCTGACATCACTTGTAAATCACGTGAGAAATGCTAACAAGTGATAGACATAGATAAGCACGAAAATGTCGTTACAACATGCATATCTTCAGTTTCGGGTCACCTAAGCGACCCATGAAGAACATTGCTTTGACAGTGCAGATGGATCCCGTTCTCGGAGGCCTAGAAACAAGGCCTCCAAAGACTCCCATTAGCCATGCATGGGCATATCGAGACTTCTCCGACGATGCCCTAGCAGCTCTATTGTTTGTTTGACATGCCCATCGGCATTGGACCCTTCTCATCGGGGTGCCGTGGGGCGACTGCATTTGTAACCAGCATGGGAATTTCTGTTTAGAGTTGGTCAGACGTCGGTCTGATCATTTCTAGAATGCTATAACTAGACCCCGAAAAGGAATGTCTCGAATCTTAGCATTGTGGTAGCTGATTGATGGGTAGCTGTGACCCATTTGAAGTTATGCAAAGACAAAGAGAAAAGAGAAAGCTTGGGGAACACGTTACCCCCTGCTAAAAGGATACACGAGTTCACGCCCGCAGCGAGATGTACCCCCATCCTTTCTGTCTTGCTGTTGTGTTGGCTCTCCCAAACCGCCTAGATGGCGTGCTTCGTTACCCACTACGCTTGAGGAAGGTTCCCTCTTGGACTGTTGAATAGTATTGGAGAGCCGATCGAGAATCGTATTGGAATAGATAACCTGGCCACTTCCCTTGGGGATCCCTTGTCCGCAAGATGTGTGAGAGACTTAGGGGTCAATTTTATCTATCTCTCGTTTTGCTCTCCTTTTGCTACGGTCACCCACCTCGGGGCCGCACCTCTCAATCTAAAGGGAATGAGCTCTCCTTTTGCCACAACCGCTCCAAAGGGTTTCTGGTCGTGCCTCTCTTTTGCCCTAGTTTTTGCCTAGGCCACCCCAAAAGGGGTTTTCGACCTAGTGGGCTCAATTCTTTTATCTCTCGACCTTGCAAAGGCAAAGGGTTCGAAGGATTCGACCCCCGAGTGCATTGTGTTCTGTCTCCGTCGAGGAGTTGTGTCTACTGCCCCCCTTTTTTGTCGGGGTTTGTTGATTTTTTTCGAATTGACGGTTCCAGAGTTTTAAACCTCGGCGGTGCCTTCTTTTGTTTGTTGGCAGGTTTTTCCCGCTTCTTTTTCTCTCTCTCTTCATTAGCGGGTTTTCCCGCTTATTTTCGCTCTGTTTTTTTCTTGTAGCTGGGGTCTGTTTTGTGTCCCGTGTCTTTGTTTGAAACTCCTCGACTTTGCATTGCCGAGGCCGCTTTGTGAACTTCGCCTCGTAGAGACTTGTTGCGTGTTGCTAGCCTCATTTTGTGAGGGTCGACTTTCTTGAAAGTTTGACTTTTGTGTACTCGGAAGTCGAACTTCGTGTCATTTGCCCTTGCAAGCTTTGCTGGTGAATTCCCCCATTTTCTAGAAAGAAAATACCAAATTGCTCCATGTGGAATAGGAAACCGAGGTTGTCCCGGTGGGAATGTTGAACGGGGATGCCCCGGTCTTCATTTGTTGAAGTGCCCCGTGGCAGGCGCCTCGTGCGATCGTTGTCGCCAATCATATTTTGTTATTTCTGTAGCACATGCCTCTTAGATGGTGCACGTTGCTGAAGCCGCTGAATGTTCGAGGAAGACAGTTGCATCGATGTTGGGTGATTCGCTCGATTGTCTGTGTTTTTAGCTTCGCAGGGGGGGTACCTCATCGTCAGACACCTCCCTCATTGTAGTATGAGGAAAGGGTCTGAGACAAGTTCTCGGGGGGCGCGAACCCCGTGCATCACTCTTCACTTGTGACTGACGTGTCCCTGTGAAGAATGACAAAGAAGATGGTGCATTAGGCGATTATGCGGTGGAATATGCGGTAAGAAAGATGGGGTGGACCCATGGGAAAATCGCCCCACCCGCGACCCATGGGATGTCGCGTGTGGATGACATTTATTTTCGGGAATCTGGTCATCACCACTCTAGAGTGGTTAGACCGTGACTGAGTCACATAAGCATGTCTTCCCAAGTTACGAGTAGGCATGCTCAGCCGTCCTAGCGAAGGCTCAAGGAGCCAGGTCCTCTGATGACAGGCGAGTTGAACAGGTTCGATAGAACTAATAGGGCGTCGCTGGGACCGTCCTAATGTCCTCTTTGAAGGGCTTGTTCTAGTCGGGAGCCCATTTGTGAGAATGCATTTGAATTGAAAGCAACAGAAAGTTTAAAGAAAATTGCGCGTATTGCCCCGGTATTCAGTCAGTGACCACAACGGAGGTGGACGAGATCCATTATTTGGTCGAAGGCTTGATCGTGCTGGTATCTCCTGCGATCGAGGGTTGGATCATGCTCTGTTTGTGGAGCTGTCGCTTTCGGCCTTTGCAGTGGAAGGATTAGATTCATCCCTCGGAGTATCGTTTGGATGAATTTGAATCCAAGTCGATTTTGGACTTAAGATTAGCCTGAAAGCAGTAAATGCAAGGTATCAAAACCTGGAAGCAATAAATGCAGGGCTGAGGCCCGAAAGCAGTAAATGCAAGGCCGAAACTCGAAAGCAGTAAATGCAGGGCCAAAACCCCATGCAAGGCCGAAGCCCGATGCAGGGCCGAAACTCGATGCGGGGCCAAAGCCCTATACAAGTAAATGCAGGGCTGAAGCCCGAAAGTAGTAAATGCAGGACCAAAACCCGATGCGGGGCCGAAACCCAATGCAGTAAATGAGGGGCCCGAAGTCCGATGCAGGGCCGAAGCCTGAAAGCAGTAAATGTAGGGCCAAAGGCCGATGCACGGCCGAAACCCGATGCAATAAATGCAGGGCCGAAGCCCGATGCAGTAAATGAGGGCCCAAAACCCGAAAGCGGTAAATGTAGGGATAAAGCCCGATGCGGGGCCGAAGCCCCATGCAAGGCCGAAGCCCGATGCGGGGCCGAAGCCCAATGCAGTAAATGCGGGGCCGAAGCTCGATGCAGGGCCAAGCCCAAAAGCAGCAAATGCATGCTCGATAAAAAAGTGCAAGAAATGCAAAAGCAAAGGCTAATGCTGGAGAATAGCGCAGGGCGCCGCAAAGAGGTGACTCTGATTTGCTTGCGATCTTTGTGGAGGGAGGGTGGGAACTCAGTATTGAAATCCCAAGGAGCTAGATGAGAGACGTTTGTTGACCCAATTGTGATCTTTCGGTATTCAGGCTACCTTCTTGTTGGGGATTTCCTAGAATGGGAAAAGGAAACAATGAAGGAGCATGAACTGTCCGAAATTTTACTGTAAGGGTGTAGGGAAACGAACTGGCTTGGTAGGCGTCGTGCGAATAAGCCGAGAGACGTGCATTGGTACCCTGAGCTTGCATGCATGGGCTGGTGTGAACATGCTTGGACATGTGTGAAGCACACTTAATCACTGGTAGATGAGCAGGGTCAAGCAAAGAGATGTGCGTCCGATCAGACAGTGACACTCTCTATTAGGAAGAAGTTAGTGTTGGTTAGTCTGGCCTTGGAAGGTGGGTCAGCCCTCAGTCCACGGCTTGCCTTGCCATGGAGGAAGGGTGGAGGCCGCATGTGACCTGCCCACGAAAGTTGGCACGACTCGCCTGTCGTGCAGGGTGGGTGGCCGAGATGAATAGCCTCTGGTCACAGCACGTCTCGCCATGGAGAGATGAAGACCAAGGATGGTCTACCCTTGAAGGTTGACATGACTCGCCTGTCATGCAGAAATGCGCTGTAGCTGTAAGACAATAAATAAATGAAATGCATGCGATGCGTGAGTTTTGAAAGCTAATGCTGTCATTTGCATTAATTTAAAGAGTTTAAAATACAATGCAGTTTGGAAAATGAAGCCCTAAGTCGATCTTCCATCGCACTCGGGGCGTAGGTGACCGTTGCCACGGAAAGCACCAATTCCAAGCGAAAGCCTAGTGGAGGTATCTATCCTAAGATGGGTGGGGACCTCTACGAGTTCTCTTCCTGGACCTCTCCAGAGCAGCGTTCGGACGTGCCAACTCCTGATCGCGTCTCTGTAACTCAGCGCTTGCTTGGGCGAGCTCCCTTTGAAGCTAGCGCTAATCGATGAGTTTCTCATCTTTCTCGGTGACTTCCCGGCGAAGGCGGTTCCTCTCGGACCTGAGGCTAGTGAGTTTCGCTTGGACGGCCCTTCTCGAAGTTGAGGGTGCCTCATATGGTGTACTACCCTCAGGTTGTGGAGAGCCGATGAAATCTTCATGTGCTGACGAATTCCACCAGTAGAAACGGAGGTTGTTCTCTTCCATAGCCTGGAAATCCTGTTCATCCCGAGCAGGGTGTTTGGGAAAGTAAGGTAGCTCCGTGACCGCAGTGCGCCATGTGGATAGGACCTATTGGATATCACTTTGGAAATCTACGGACGTCAGATCCTCCCTCCAAATGTGTTCGAACCTAGTCCGTGTCGTGTCCTCAGGGACTGTTTGCAGGCTACCGAACTGCCTCATTACTCACGTCGTGAAGTAAGTGGTGGACCCCACATGGCTTAAAAGTGGGATTCCGTTAAAATCATGGCATCTAAGGGCCATGGGTCCGGGTGGCATCCACGCGGCACGCCACTTAAAGCCCTTAGGTGATACTTCACGAAAATTTTTGATCAACTCAGAAACCTTGCATTCTTCCATGCGCACTAAAGATAGTAACCGCAAAATAATCGACTCCGAGTGGTTGAAAAACAAGACTAGGCGCACGAGGCCGAAGGGGCTTGCGTGGCTCTGTAGCCAAATTTACAAAAAGATTGGGGACCCCCTCAACCTTCGATCAGCTGTTCGCGTAACGCAGTCAAGCGACCAAATGGTCTCAGCCACTAAGGCTACCTTGTACCCGCGGCCTCCGACCACTTGAAGGACGACGCTAGCCAGAGCTGCGTCTATGCGATTGGCTGCGCTAGGGAATAAAAGGGTTACGAAAATAAGGAGCAAAACTGCATGACATAAATTCGTTTGAAAAATGTCCCCTCGAACCTCGCGTGCTCGTGATTCGATAAAGCAGAGAAGTTTCGTGGTTACTATCTTAGTGCCCCCGAAGTATGCAAGTTTGGCATGCAGCTGAGATCTGTGCACCTTGAGTAGGTGTGAGACTAAGACCAGTCGAGTAGTACGAAGGTTGGGCTCCACAATGCCTTGGGCAACCGCAATCCTGCCAATAAGGGTCCGATACTCCTCAATGGTAGGCATGAGCTCTGTACCTTGAATGTTGAAGACAGCATGGGTTGGATCCCAAAACGTCATAGCTGCTCCTAGGAAATTCCAATCTACTCGGCGTGTGGAGAGCATGGGCACATCTCTGACGAAGGCAGTGATATAGTCTCGGTCAATTTGGCGCAAGCTGGTCCATATGTGACTGATATGCTCAAACGGTGGCGTGACTCTGTCGAGACGCAGAAAGGAAGCCAAGTGCGACATCCGTTACCAAGATGAAAGGAAGATCGGTTTAGGACTCAACAATGCAAATGACACCCTAATTTTGAAAACTGCATGATGCATGAGTGCGGAAAAAATAAATGCCCACGGCTTAATAGGAATTACAAGGTACATGTACACCGCTCTTGAAATGAAAAAGACTCAAGTGACTTGCAGGCCGACTCGATGGACTGTTGTTAAAGTCGGGTAGAAGGCTTGCATGGAGGCATAGCACAATGTATGGTTCGGTGCTACAGGGACCGTGCTACCTAGGGATGGGGGCCCTCGACTCAAGGGTGTCAATTCCTTGAAATCGGGCGGGATTCTTTTCAAGGCCTAAGCTACAATCGAATTGTGCATCATACCACTACTTCGAACCCCTGTCTAACTTGGGTTGTCTAAAACCGGTCGTGGGACGCGACCCATAGGTACCTAGTGCTAGCGTGATATGCAATATAAGTGCTTGAAATAAAAGTGCGTAAAGTAGATAAGCAGAAAATTGCGGAATGCAGTAAATAAACAAGTAAGCAAAGCAAGTGGGAACGAGCCCGAACCCTCTAAAAGAAATCCCCAGTGGATACGCCAAGCTGTATGGACTCATATGTGCTCTCTCATCGGAGCCCGCATGGGTGCCTTTGGATCGCGCGGCTTGGGAGTGTCCACCTTCCCGAGGATGCGCACTTGCCATTTTATGATCCGAAGGTCGAGGGCCAGTAAGTTACCTGGGTCTAGAGGTATGAAACACCTAGTTTTGCTAAGGCATTGATCTTTGTGAAACCAGAAAGTCCGAGTTCGGGGGTTCACGTTACGTGCGGGCCTATATCTCGCACGCCTTTTCATTACTCTAGTTTTCTAGGCTTGTTGTTTTTATTTACCGTTTGAATTAGGCTGCGCTCGGCGTACACGTTTTGACACCGAAAATTCGGTGATCTAAACGATATCGGTTGAGAAGCCGAGAGAGAAGTAGACCCGTGTGTCGGGGAATCGGTTCACAATCTTGCGTTACCGTTCATCACTATGATGTTTGAATTCCTGCGTGAACCGGAACCACGAGACATGGGATTACTTTTGTCCAGGTAAGCATTGGACCGACTCGATTAGCTCGACTCTCGGACCGTTCGCTCACTGACTAAGATTCTTACATAATAAATGTACAAAATGAAATCCTTACAATGCTCCCAAAATACAAAAAATTACAAATAGTAAATGGTCGAATCCCAGTCAGTTTGCTTTCGGTTATTATTCCGCTCTGACTCATCGTGAGTTTAAGGAAAAATCAAAAACTGAAATTCAACATGCGCTCTCAGTGAATAGGGCATTGAATCCTGTGATCGATGGTTAGAGCGTTGAACCCTAAGTGCAATGCGTCCTATGGGTCAGGCTCGACTCGCATGGACAAACAACAATAGAAAATTAACAAACAACATGCAGAGAAGCCGAGAGAGAAGTAGATTCTGTGTCGGCGAATCGGTTCACACTATGATGTTACAGTACATCACTATGATGTTCGAATTCCTGCGTGAACCGGAACCACAAGATCTTGGGATTACTTTTGTCCTGGCAAGCATTGGACCGATTCGATTAGCTCGACTCTCGGACCCTTCGCTCACTGACTGAGATTCTTACATAATAAATGTACAAAATGAAATCCTTACAATGCCCCCAAAATACAAAAAATTACAAATAGCAAATGGTCGAATCCCAGTTAGTTTACTTTCGGTTATTATTCCGCTCTGACTCACCGTGAGTTTAGGGAAAATCAAAAATTGAAATTCGACATGCGTTCTCAGTGAATAGGGCGTTGGATCCTGTGATTGATGGTTAGGGCGTTGAACCCTAAGTGCAATGCGTCCTATTGGTTGGGCTCGACTCGCATGGACAAACAAGAATAGAAAATTAACAAACAACATGCAGATAATGTGCTTGTTATTGCTGAGTTTTCGTGGATTAACAAGTTATTAACCCATGTGTATTTTTGCAAGCAAATGCCATATGCTAAACGAGCAATCGTGCAAAACGTTTTGCATTCGGCTTTGCTTTGAGAACTTGATAAATAGAGTCAAATCTCGTGTGTATGGATTGCTTTTACAGTTGTTCTGTATTGTGACACTGAAATTCCACTGAATTAGCCAAACTCGTGTTTTGACTCTAGATTTAGAACCTAGAGTTCCGCCTAACCATTATCTAGTGTTTGGTTAGGTCGAGTGAAAGGTTAATCAGCGTTTTGCATGTTTTGTGACAGAGATAACTGTTTTAGTTACCCGAGTCTACGATAGGATGACAGAAACTCATCAATGGATAAGAAAAGACTTTGCAGATGAACCTGCACCTAAACATGTAGCCTATTCTTATCCTGATATCGTAGTGTTTCTGTCAAGCTAACCCTAGGGGTGTCACTAAATTGTGAAAACACGATTCTATCCTTTATTTGAAAAATGTTTTCAGAAAAGGGAAACATCGCAATGCGGGCCACCTCGGCCTGTAGCCGGTGTCGACCAATTCCTTAGATCGTCCAGGGTTATGCAAGAACCCCGAAAAAGCCAAAGAACTGGTCGATCTAACCGGAAGTGATCTAGAAAGATCTTTTGTATCATGACTTGAGTTACCTGAAATCAAGTGAAAACTCAAGTTGAGACACACAAGTCCTTTCTAGACGTCCATGCTACATCGGATTGCACATTTCGGGTTTTGAAATGGACAAGTTTTTTGAAAAGGGCATGTGCGCACCCGAATTTTGTTTCGTCGGAGTATGCATGCGCGCGCCTATGCATCGTGGCTTGGGAGTGTCCACCTTCCCGGGGACGCGCGACGAACGCACGTGAGAAGGAGTCGCCACTACCTGTTTACGACCCGAAGATCGAGGTCCGGTGAGTTGTCCGGGTCTGGGGATATTGGATACATCTAGTATGCTAAGGCAATGGTTTGTACGGAACCGAAAATTCTGAATTCGGTGGTTCTATTATGTGTAGGCCTATATCCTACTCGCCCTTTCGGTATTTTAGCTTGCTATGCTTGTCAGGCTTGCCATTTTTATTTATTTACCGCATGATTTAGGGTTGCACTCAATTCACCCGTTTTGACACTGTAAATTCGAAGAAACACTCAAATTGTCCATTCTCCGACCGAGATTCTTACATAAATAAATGTACAACATAAACCCTTACATTGTTCTCTCAAATAAAAATACAAATTACAACGACTGAATCCCGATCGGTTCGCGTTCGGTCATTATTCCACTCGTGCTCACCGTGTAGTTTGGAAAAGATTGAAAATTAAATTAAGATGTGCACTCAGTGTATAGGGGCATTAGACTCCGTGGTTGACGGTTAAGGGCATTGGACCCGATTAAATCGTATCCTAAGGATCGGGCTCGATCCGCATAACAAACAAGTGCAAGAATGTAACAAGTAAGCACAAATAAACAAACAATGGGGTGCTGCTATTGTCGAATTTACGTGAATTAACCGATTCTTAACTGGGGTATCTTGGCATGCAAATCTTACCCTAAAACAAACAAGCGGAGTGATAGAGAGGACGTGTAGCATTCAGCGTTATTTTGTGGACATGACAAACACAAAGTCTGTAATTGAGTTTCAAATGCGTGGGTTATTTTTAAATTGTTCTGTATCGTGACAATGTGGCTTTTACAGATTAAAAGTGTTTTCACCTAAAATCCGAAACCTAGCCCTTTGCTTGACTATTTGCTCATGTTTGGTTAAACCGAGTTTGAGGTTAATCTGTTTTTCGTATTCTAACCCATTCTAAACACAAACTTAGGGAAATGGGAGCACGAAACACCGCTAGGGTGTCAGCAGGTCAAGAACCGGTAGTCATGCCCTTGAACCGGAAAATATGTGTGTGTGTGAAAAATCAAGATTACGTGACACGTATCTCGGTATTTTTGAAATTGTGAATTTTAAAAGGGCGTGGCCAACAGTTTTTGAACTGTTGACGCGATTACAAATTATTGACCGGTTCGTGCAATTCATTTAAAAGAATCGAGTGATTTATTTTAGCTAAGTTTAGGTGGCGTTTGAAATTTAGGTTTGATTTTAACTTGACTTTGATTGTGATTTTACGGAGTATTTGGTCAAACTTGCGGGCCCACATTCATTTGAGAATATTGTAATTATGGAGTTGTATTAAAATGGAGTAGTGTAAATATTTATGGGTGGGGCCCATTATTTTGACTTTGATGAGTGTAATTTGTTTTGTTATGGGTAGAGTTAAAATCAAAATCACGATTCTAAAATCAAACCCAAATTTCAAGTGTCCCAATCGTCCCATGTGTGGAATTTTAAGTTAATTAAAAATTTTCCGAATGTTTTAGTTTACAGATTTCGAGCCGTTAGAATGGCCATTAGTGGGCCGCCCGATAAACTCTAATTTCTGACCGTCTTGGGGTTAAATCCAAATTTTGATCAACTTTACGTGATTAAACCGATTCATGTGAGGTTTTAATCAAAGACACATTCAAACACTTCAAGCACACGAATATGAGCAAAGACGATCACAATAAAACTAATTCGTCGCTTTTAAGTCAAAGTGATTAATTAAGCCGCTTTGATGTATTCTTTGCCTTGGGTACTATGGATTTATGAAATGATTCATTTAAATCTAACGCATTTAACTTACGATTTATCATCGGATCAAAACCAAACATAAAATGCGGTCACATACAATCATATATCAATCATGATCATAATACACATTTCATAAATTTCTCAAGTATCGAATTAAAATAATTTCAAAAGAACAAAGACTGATTTGAGACAACTTGAAAAGTTTACTGGACTAATTTGGAACGTCTGAAAAAGTTCTATGGCTGAACGGGAATTAAAAATGGCCTGGGACCTGATTGAAACAGATTTGAAAGTTTGGGACTGATCTGAAAAAAAAAGTAAAAAAGAGTCACAGGGACTAACTGAAACGAATTTAAAAGTTCCCGGGACTGATTTAAATGACCTGAAAATTCTGTGGCTGAGCTGAAAGTGCTCAAAATGGCCCAGGACTTGATTGAAACGAATTTTAAAATTCGGGACTGATCTGAAAAAGTGAAAAATGTCACGGGGACTGAGCTGAAACAAATTTAAAATTTTTCTAGACTGGTTTAAATCATCTGAAAATACTGTGGCTGAACTGAAAGTGTTAAAAATAGCCCAGGACATGATTGAAACGAATTTTAAGTGCAGGACTGATCTGAAAAAAGGGAAAATGTCACAGGGACTGAACTGAAACAGAAATAAAAGTTTCCTGGGCTGGTTTAAATAGTCTGAAAAGTTCAGTGGCTGGACTGAAAATGTCGAAAATAGCCCAGGACTTGATTGAAACGAATTTTAAGTGCGGGACTGATCTGAAAAGAGGGAAAATGTCATAGGGACTGAACTGAAACAGAAATAAAAGTTTTCTGGACTGATTTGAATGACCTGAAAATTCTATGGCCAAACTGAAAGTGTTGAAAATGGCCCAGGACCTGACTGAAACAAATTTTAAAGTTCGGGAATGATCTAAAAAAAGTGGAAAATCTCATAAGGACCGAACTGAAACAAATTTAAAAGTTTTCTGGATGGTTTAAATCATCTGAAAAGTGAAGGACTATGCAGAAAATACTGAAAAGGGGCCGGGACTCTTCTGAAACGCATATGAGGGTTTGGGACTGATTTGGAAAAAGTGAAAAACGTACCTAGGACTAAAATGAAACAGATCGGAAAGTTTATAAAAACCGGGTTCAAAACAAAACCCGCTTGTCTCCACGGTCCGCAAGAATTCATTTCTCGCGAACACCACCCAAACATGGAAAGGAAGTCCTAAGGATGCCACTAAATCGGGATATTTACCTTGTTCGGGAAGAAACGGAATCTAGAAATCAAGTTACTCGGATCGGGTCGGATGGCACAATCGGGTCTAGCAGACTCGACTGTGATGAGGAGGCACTGAAAAGAGAGCTTGCTGGTCCGAGTGGTTCGGGCGGCCTCTCCGAGTTGACGAGGGAGCCTTGGGTTCTTCTAAGGTTGCCGGAAGTGACTGTAAGTGGCTCGAAGAAGTCAAGAATCTAACCTGACCTAGAAAAAGAAAACAAACCCGATAAGAATAAAATGGAACCGAGAAAGAAGAAGAGGCGGTCTGGGCTGCTCGGATGGCCCGTTGTGGTCACACTTGACCCTGGTCGGTCCTTGGACGTAAGGAGGGTCGTGACTGGGATCGTGGGACGTCCGGTCGTTGAGCTGAGGGAGTGGCGTGAGCTGGGAAGTGATCTCCGCGATTGGTAAGTCCCGACGGGGTCGTCTGTGGGTTAGGATGGTGAAGGGGACCCGGGAACTGAGAAGGAAAGAGAGAGAGGGAAGTGTGGGATGTGAGCTGAAGGTTTTTTTTTTCTGAGGTCAAGGAGTGTTTCGGAGCTAAGGGCAGTGAGGAGGAGAGGAGCTGTGGGCGATGTGTGGAGCTAGGGAGGACGGGAGTGAGCTGGGGTTTGCGGGAGAGAGTGAGAGAGTGAGAAGTCGGGCTGGGATGAGCTGGGAGTTAGGAGGATTCAGCTGAGGGGAAGGCAAGCTGTGGGTTCACAGGGTGAGTTGAGGGTTAGGCCGAGATGGAGATGAGAGCTTCGGGTTTTTTTTTTTTTAGGGTTTCGGGAGAGTCCGCAGTTGTAGGGAAGGAGAAAGAAGAAGAGGAGAACGGCTAGGGTTTTTGCCGCTAAGGGGAATGAGGACCGAGAGGTGAGGGAGTTGTCACCGAGTTGAGAGAGAGAGAGAGAGAGAGCTATGGTTAGGGTTTTTCCATTAGGGTTTTCGGCTAGCTTCTCTAGGGTTTTTCTTTTATCCATTAGAGGGAGGAAGGGAGAAGGGGCAACGGTCAGAAGTTGACCATTGTCCTTTTTTTAAAAAAATTGAATGTGGGCAACAGTCGGTCAGACCGACTCAGACCGACTCTGTCCCCTTCGTCTTTTTTTAAAAAAGATTTAGAAATTAAAATTTAGCGCGCGTAGAGAGTAAAATTCTCGTCTTTGCAATTGGAAGTCGAAAAAATGATCCGGGACCGGCATTATGTTCAGAAAATTTATGGATCAACGTTATGCAACAAAATATTTTATGGCCTTAATTTTAGTCTAGGATCATGAAAATTAACACTGACACACGCGAAATCCAATGAAGTCCTAAATAGCATTATTTTCTTAAAAAATCATAAAGTTGGTGTTAAATTATGAAAATTCTCCATTTTTACAATTCGTGCTTTCTTGTGCGATTAGCCGAAAATATTTCCCTACGACAGATGACAAAAATGACAATTTTGCCCCTCTAGAGCTAGTGGATCGAAATGGGATGCTGATAGGGCATTAATGTCATTTGACAACTCATCGACACGAGTTATCAGTTAATTGTCAATTCATGCAAAAGTTGTTAGTGTGAAGTGGGTTTAATCATGTGAGCGTTTCGATTCACCTGTTTGTAGATTAAAGCTTAAAATTAAATGTCGAATGCAGTAAATGTGCGGGTTACAGACAATCAGACAGATCATGGATTGATCCACTGAATGAAGTCTGAGTACCCAAAAAGCTTAATTTAATGAAAACAATTTATGACACGGAGACCAAGACGGGTCCAGGAAGGTCGAGGATAATTTGGTCAAATGACCAAAATACCTTCGGAACCCAAATGGCCCCGAAAGAGTCACCGACACATGAATTCATGCATTTTGCTTTAAAAATTATGTTTTAAAGTGGTTAGCATACGGGATTTGCGACAATATTGAAATTTTGCAATTTACACAAAATTCGAGAAATTGATTTCATCGAGGTAAAGAGACCGTTATTAAACCGAATAAGGTCAAAGAACTCTCGGCTCTTTCCTCTTGGGAATAGTCGTGGGTTTCCTTGACCCGTTTCGGGTTTCAAGCGTTCTCTTTAACCCAATTTCGACTATTTCTCGCATGCTCAAATGTCAAACACGGTAAATAACACATATTTAACAAAGTCAGTATCGCCATGAGCTTAAAAATGCATTTAAACATACAAACATGCAAAAACACGTTATTTATTGAATCGATAAAACAGTACCGGCTCCATGGATGCGGGAAAACATAAAAATTCGAGAAACAACTCAAATCGGGGCAAGGAAACCGGTCTTGACCCGAAAAGGTCAAGAGTACCCTCGGTTACCTCTCCAAGAAGTTAATCCGAGAGGTATCTCGACTTTTCCGGGTCGATATGGTTTCCTCGACTTCGATTTAAACATTTCCCGACATGCTAGCACGTTAAACGATAATAAACATGCATAATATAACATTGAAATTGCATAAAAATTAAAACTTGGAATTGAAACATGTATAAAACCCCTTATAACCTCCATAAACACAACAAAAATGTAGAAGTCCTAGCTTCTCTAAGTCGGGAATGGTCATACCTAGTCCTGGGATACGGGATGGGACTGTAAAAAGTCGGGTTGGACCTTTGTTGGGTCGAGCTTGGACTGTTTTTGCTTGAACAGACCCCGATTGCACAGACAGACCCGGCTGGGCAGTGTCTCGACCCAACTGGGCAGTTTTTGGGTCGGACGTCACCACGGAGTCTCCCGATGGAATTTTGAGGCAAGGTCAGTGGCTCCCGACTCCTAAGAGACCCCCAGAGGTGGCTGTGGTGGTCGTTTGGTTCCAGACCTATCGGAAAAAAAACCGTACAAAGATCATGGAAAATAGAGTGCGTCTGGAAAAAAAAACCCGACTCGGCAGTTTTCGGGTCGAACGTCACCACGGTGTCTCCCAATGGAATTTTGAGATAAGGCCAGTGGCTCCCAACTCCTAACTGATCCCCGGAGGTGGTTGTGGTGGTCGTTTTTGCGAAAAACGTTTCGGATCGACCCAATCTACAAGAAA
The DNA here is from genome assembly GCF_007655135.1 of Punica granatum. Taxonomy (NCBI): domain Eukaryota; kingdom Viridiplantae; phylum Streptophyta; class Magnoliopsida; order Myrtales; family Lythraceae; genus Punica; species Punica granatum. The sequence continues at coordinate 15,814,822 of NC_045131.1, read as the reverse complement.
ATCGCAAGAACAGTCAGAAAAATCGACTCGACTGGGCAGTCGGGCTATTTCTTTGTGCTGGGTTAAAACCGACGGGTTTTTCTTGGATTTCTTTACTCCTTGACACCCTAGGGTTGTGTGGGGAGGTGTTTCATGGGTTTTGGCAACTCAAATCGACCCGGAAAGGCTTGAAACCCGAGTTGGGAGTTTTGACCTTAGAAGGACCAGAACGGGCTTCGATTCTGTGGTTGCTTGTTCCGATGGGTTCGAGGCTTCAAACTTAAAATCTAAGCTCGGAAATGGATAAGGGGGGTCGAAAAGATGTGGGATATGATGTTTGGTGAAGTTTGGATTTAAGCTGGGATGGTAAATACCATGATTCTGACTTAAGTCTTTAGTGTTTCTTGCTTGATTTTGCTGGAGCTGAGCTGAGTTGCGGTTTTGCTTAGGTTCTTGAGAGTATTTCAAGAGTGAGAAAGCTAGAGAGATGGCATGAAGTGAGTTGGGATTAGCTTATTGACAATAATGCAATATATAGGCAAAGTTTAATGACAATTAGTGCAAGAAAAGAGCAATTATGCTCTTGATTAGTAGGATGCGGTTTAAGAAAAGATGAAGATAAGTCTTTTTCCATTGCATTGATGAAGTATTAATGAAGATGGAGTGTTGAAATGAAATTGTAGGCTTGATATTTTGAATGGAAGATAAGGCAAGTTGTCTTCTTGGCTTGATGAAGAAGATGACAAGAGAGGGGTGGTTCTTCTTGTCTTTGGCAAGGGGAAGAAGATGTCGTGGGTCCCACACTGATTAGAGGTGAATCCGGAATGCTCGAATGTTGATCGGTTACATGTTCGAGTTCCGTGACTCGAAAGAACATCGTATCGACATTGTGCGTGAGAAAACGATCCCGATGAGCCTAAGATTGCTTATTTTGCATGAGAAATGCTCGTGTGGTTTTTAGGCTCGGAAGCCGGTTTTGCTCATTTCAGGTGATCAGAGCAAAGTTAGCCATTTCTGAGAATGTATCTCGTGTCTACATTCCGTATTGGTCATTTTGACGTGCATTGTTAATCAGCCTGAATAATTGACAAATAAGCCGGTATTACAAATGTGAAGCCGGAGACGTCCTAGGAGTCCGAAGCTGGATTTCTCATATTGCTTTCTGAGTTGCTTGGGCGATCCGGAGATCACTGTGATCTCTGTTTATCGAGATTGGACTCCGAAGGATTGAAAAAGTGCATCTGAGACCCTAAAAGCATTGTTTTGAGGGCCTAGATGGATTGTGAGATTCCGTCTAAGGATTTCACATTGAGCATTGGGATGAGCGGCATAGGATTGGCCATCCATCTGACGTCAAGTTTCCACGAAAAAGGACTTTCAGTTATGAATTTCCGTAACAAACGGTCTTTTCAGCCATTCGGAGGTCATTCGGGAAACTGAAAGGGATATTGCAATCTGATTTGCCCAATTGCATATGTCCGCTATAGTTTTTAGGGCAATGCATGGCTAACTTGGATTGCCGATGTTCTGTCAGACCAGTCTCCGGTTATACCTTTCCGAAGAGTGGTATGCTTGTTCTGTCGTTCGAAAGTCATTCGGGGTGTTTACGTGGCTTTTGGGAAAATGATATGTTGTGATGCTCATGCTCCGTACGTTTGTGGGACATGGCTGTGTCTGATATTTGGCATTAACTTTTCTCTGAGAAACCGACATTTTTGGACTCCAACTAAAAAGTTGTCTGTATACAGAAAGTTATTCTGTATAGAGCAGATGATTTGCAAAATGCGTTTGAAGACACTTTTCATCTATTTGGCACTGATATGGATTTTTGGAGTCCAATATTGGCCATCTTCCGATGGTCGAGCGAACTATCGGAAAATAAGATTGTCTGCAATGTACTCTGAAATTGCCGGTTTGGATGCCGTCTGGACTCCCTGTTTTCTCTGTATGTTGCTGGATGATTATGTATGTTCTTCCTTCATGCGCTTGAATCATCTGCCTATCTCTGTTGACTTGAGAATGACTAGCAATTTGCTGCTCTGTCGAGCTCTCTTATGCGTGGATGCTCAAGTCGTAGTCTCAATTGCTTGAATTGGTGAGCCAAAATGGGGTGTTGATAACCAGCATGAAATGGGTAAGAGATTAGAGGGCTCAATCATACCCTTAATAAGCACATTTGAATTCATATCAAGGTGATTAATTGAGTGAATCTACTCGTGTGTGATTTTCAATATCTCAATCCCAAATTCAACTTTAATTGGTTTAATAAATCAGGATCGACTACTTGGTTATACATTAGAAAGTTATTGTTTTATCATATTATAAAAGTAATTATTAGCAAGTCATCGGACTAATAATTAAACCAATTTTTTATCAATATCTACAATCTCAGCTAGCTTCTAACAAGTTGACAAATTAATTGTGCGCATATGAAATTCAATCAATATCTACAATGGATCACAAGGTGCAAGCTTCCGTGTACGAATTAGCCTCGACAAATTTAATCATTGTGAAGTCATTTGACTCCTACTTCAAAACTTGTGAAGAGTGAACATCAACCGAATCCTCATATATACGCAGCGAGTTGTCAATACGCATTTAGTTGGGTTTTAAAATTTTGACTTCAAAGTTAACGAGCATGAAATATATAATAGATCATAGAGTTTGATTCCTTCTTTAACAAACATGGTCGAATTCATATCAAGGGGATCAATCTAGTGAGTCTGCTCATGTGTGATTTTCAAGCTGCGTTTGAATTGTTAGTATGATTTTAGAATTATGATTTTGATTTTGATTTTGATTTTGATTGTGGAAAAAGGCAAATGAGATAGTATTATAAATTTGACTTGGGAAACGTGTATTTTTGTTGTGTAGTGTGTTGAGTTAAAATCAAAATCATTATTCTAAAATCGATCTAACAATTCAAACGGGGCCTCAATGTCTCAAACCCAAATTCGACTTAACTTGGTTCAATATATCGATATCGAATACTTAGTTATAATTAGGAAGTTATCGCACCTTTTATCTTAGAGTTAAATGCACTTTGCCCCCCAACTTATGAGGAGGGTTTGGGTTTGCCCCCTGACATTCAAATTTTTGTAGAACACCTCCCAACCTTACCGGAAAATAAGTAAGATGCCCCCTCAACCTATTTCTGATCAAAATTCCGGCAAAAAAAGAGCACATGCCACACACATGTCAAAATAAAAGGGTAAAATTGTCTCTATAAATTAATTACCTGTGAAAAAAAAAATAGAAAGCATCTGAACTAGAGGAATTAGGGTGTCGATCCCCCACCCATCTCCTAAGCTAACTGGACCCAAGGGTTCCTCTCCCCGACTATCTCCCACCAAGCTTCAGTATAGACAGCAGCGACCTATCTCCTCGACCAGACTTCAGTGCAAACAGCAGCGGCTGTACCTCAGATCTGTGAGATGGCTGTTTCTGCAAATCTGCTGGGAGCATCCCTCATTCGGACTCAACTAAGAGTGCAAATGTTGGAGGTCTAGGTCAAGACATTGATAAAAAAATCCGAGCGCTGAAAAAGAATGTATGATTATTCCTTCATGCTTTTATTTTGGCATTTTAAAGATGAACAACATATCGGTTTGTGTATCTTAGTGATGACTGCTATGATCCATCTTTTCATTCTTGAGCATATATATGGAAGTGAAATAAATCCATGGAAATTCTGCATGAGCTTGGAAAGAATATGCTATTCATCACTTATTTGCTCTGGTTATAGAAAGAATATAACATCAATCGTCAATTCTACGAGAAAAAGTAGTAGCTCTCGCTTCAATGTTGTGGATCTTTTAACAGAGTAGGATCTTAGAAAGGTTGCTCTGACATAGTTTTCCATTTTGCTACTGCCATGGCAATTTCTCTCCTCAGGTTCAGACTGAACTCACTTGCCGAAGAAGACGACGATGAAGAAGAAGGAGCTAAGAAGAAACTGATTCAGCGAACATCAGAGAGCTCAATCACCTCTATCTCCCCGCAATAGGATCTCCTTCTTCTTCAGCGGAATCCGCCCTGCTCTTGAAGCTCGAATCCCTCCTCTCCTCCTCTGGTCACGGCCCCGACGATGACGATGACATCCACTCTCTCTTCTCTGATCACCTCCTTTGTTACAGTCGATGCAGGGAATTCACTGAATCTTGAAGCACGCCGAATTGATTCGAAGTGGACGAAAATCGTCGAGGCTTCGAAGCAGGAGTGAGGGTTTGTGAGACCCTTGATCTCTTCCTTCTCTTCTTTAGCTCACGGAAGCTCTAGCTCGTCCTCTACGTCTATGATTTTTCATTTTACGTTGCTTTTTCTTTTTTATTTTCAATTAATAAGTGTAGGACATTTTTGCCCTTTAAAATTCTCACATAACATGCATGTGACATGGCTTGGCCGGAAACTACATTTAGGGTGCACCATGCTTTTTTTCTTTAAATAGATCAAGTTGCAAGTTGCAACTTTTCAAAGGTCGAGAGGCATAGTGCAACTGAGTCCAATGGTCAGGGGGCAAACCGCATTTTACTCTTTATCTTATGATAAAAGTTATTAGCAACTTATCAGACTCTTAATAAAAACAATTTTTTTTTATCAATATTCACAATATCAACTAGCTTTTAACAAGTTCACAGGTTGATAAGCATATCGAATTCGATAAAGATCTACAATGGATCATAAGGTACAAGCTGCCGTGTGTGAATTAGCCTCGCTAGATTAACCATTGTGAAGTTATTTGATCATATTTTAAAGCTTGTGAAGAGTAAATGTAAACCTAGTTATATATATATTTTGAACACAATCTGTCAACATGTTAACAGCGCGTTGCCATTACGCATTTAGTTGAATTTTAAAATTTGGGCTAGCCAAAAATTTCTTGCACAACTGTTTTTTTTTAATTTAAGAATTTGGACGACTCTTGTAAACGTCGGCCCATGTACCCCTTCCCTGACGGTTGTCCATTTAGCCCTGGTCGATGTTTTCAGGCATCGCTCAAGGTATTTCCAATTTCAAAAAAATGAAATCTTAAGCTTTTTCTATGAATGTTGGCGACACTTCTTTAAGCGCTGGCGAAGGTAAACATTTGGAGACATTTCGTGAAAGCGTCGCCTAAAGTCCACCACACAGAATTTTTTTGCGATGCTTTTGTAAACGTCACCCAAGAAAGGTCGCGAAAGGATCAATTTCTTCTAGTGTTTCGTGTACCTATTTGTATCTATATACACATGATATCATGACCCAATTGGGCCACGATCTCAATAATCCACATGGTATCAAAGTCTAGGGTTACAAACTCTCTCCACAAACCCTAATAACCCGTTTAGTTTTAGAGTCGATTTTTAAAATTTTAGCTCTAACTTTAACTCTACTTACTACACAACAAAAATCAGCAATACAATTATTACTTTTTCCCTTTTCTTCAATTTTTTTAACCATTCAATTCAATTTTTAATACTAAATTCTCTCAACTATTCATTATTTTTTCACACTTTTTCTCATAATTCAATAATATAATCATTACAATCAAATTAAAATCAAAACTCAACTCTACTTAACTCTAAAACTAAACACACTGTAAAACTTTGGCCTCTTTTCTCTTCTTCCTTCCCACTTCTAAGCCGTCACCATGGCCAACAAATCTGACCATTCTAGTACAAGTGATCTCCAATCTAACCAAACCCCTCCTAACCCAACACCCAACCCTACTCCCTCGGCTACTGCGCTACCTACTAGAACTGTCTCGGCTCCGAACATAACAAACCTAATCCACATTCAGCTCAAAGACTCCAACTACATGGTCTAGAAGATGTTATTTTCCACTTTTCTCCGCTCTCATGATCTATTTGGGTTCGTTGATGGAAGCCGCCCCTGCCCAGCTTCCACTGATCCTCTCTTACCTACTTGGAGTCGCACAGATGAAGACATTCGATCGTGGCTCTTCTCGACTCTCTCTAAAGAGATTCTAAAGGAGGTGCATGACTTACCTTCGGCTTGACAGGTCCCGGAAGGGCTGTATAGCATGTTTGTTGAGCGTTGTTGCTCTCATGCACTCGACATTAAGGTGGAGCTTACCCGTATCAAGCTTGAGGACTTCAAAAACGTGGAGTCCTATCTTCACCAATGACAATTGGCCGATCAACTCAAAGAAATAGGTCGACCTATCGATGATGAGGCTCTCATCACTTATGCCCTTGCAGTCTTTCATTAATTCTCTAAATAATGATCAGGATCCTCTCTCTTTTGGGGCCCTTCGTAACAGGTTAATGTTTCATGAGGGTCGCCTTCGACAACTTTATCCAGTTTCTCTTACTCCTACCAGAGCTTTGCAGGTTACTACTCAACCAAATGGTAGTGGACGAGCCATGGCAATACTCAAGGTGGTGGTCATGGAAATGGCCGCTCGAATTTAGGAGGTGGCCGTGGAGGGGGCCGCTCTAACAACAAAGGAGCAGGTCAAGGCTTCTATCAGAATCATGATACTCCTGGTCAGTCCCATGGTCACAGGCATGGAGGTCGCAGTTACTCCAACAATCGTGGAGGTCATGGCCCAATTGTTTATGGTTGAGGGCAGCCCACTCACTCTCCATACTTGGTAAGGCCATCTAACAACTTCTCTCCATTCTAGGATGGTATGTTAGGGCATGGACCTACAGCCATAGTTTGTCAGTTATGCAACACAGCCAGACACACTGCCCTTTAGTGCCTTGACTACTATTCCCAAAACCAATCACAAAGCTATCCCAAATCATTTGCTACGGTGACACTTAATGACACGTCGTCTCCCAACATTTACCTAGATTTTGGTGCTTCCTCTCACATGGTCCAAAATGAAGGTATTTTACGAAACCTTACTCCATATTTTGGATATGATTATGTGATTACTGCTGATGGCTCTTTACTACCTATTTGTAACACCGGTTCCTTGACTATTCCTACATCCTCTAGGCCTCTTTATCTTCATGACGTTATAAATGTTTTGTCCCTAGATTACAATTTAGTTTCCCTTCAAAAACTATGTCATGAGAATAATTGTCACGTGGTGTTTACTAACTCTACTGTTCTTATAAAGGACAACCTTTCTAGGAGGACTCTACTCAAGTGTCTCTCTAATGGACACCTATATCCAATCATGCTCTCTCGACCGCGGGCTCTCCTTACTATCACCTCCGCCTCTATTATGTGGCATAATCGTCTAGGTCACCCAAATAAATCAATCTTGAAAGCTCTTAGGTCTGGAAAGTTAATTCGTACTTTTCCATTAATAAAGATATTTGTGACTCATGTATTTTGGGAAAATCTTCCAGGTTGCCTTTTTCTCATGTGGAACATGGTACAAAATTTTCTTTAGAACTTATTCATGCCGATGTTTGGCACTCTCCGACTCTATCTCATTTGGATTTCAAATATTATGTTATCTTTGTTGATGATTTCTCGAGATTCACTTGGCTATTTCCTTTCAGGCTAAAATTGAAAGTTTTGATAAGTTCACAATTTTTCAAACACAAATGAAAAATTTGTTGAATAGGAAAATCAAGATTTTCCAATGTGATGGTGGCTTGGAATTTAATAATTCAAGATTTCAGGAGTTATTCATTAACTCGAGGATCTAGCTTCGCATGTCATGTCCACATACGCAGCAACAAAATGGTATTGCTGAATGCATCGTCACATTTTGGACATGGTTTGTACTTTTCTTGCTCAAAGTAATCTTCCAAAACGTTTTTGGGTCGATGCTTCACTGGCTACAATTTTTACAATTACTAGACTTCCCACTCCGATTTTGAAAATGCATTCGCCTTTTGAAAGATTATTTGGAAGAGTGTCGGACTATAACTTTCTTCGTACATTCGGGTGTGCTTGCTTTCCTAATTTGTCCCCATATGCTACAAATAAACTTGAGTCTCGTTTAAAACTATGTATTTTCATTGGCTATGCAAGTGAATATAAAGACTATAAGTGTCAAGATATGTCTAAAAATTGTGTCTACATCTCTCGTCACGTCTGCTTTGATGAGTCCCGCTTTCCTTTCCCCATGTCTAGTGTGGATACTCCTCAAGATTTCTCTTCAGCACGTCCAAAATCATTTCTAGTCATTCGGTGATCTTAGCTCATACTCAGCTAGTAACCTCAAACTTGGTGAATTCGGGTCATCCAAACTCGTCCAGCCCACGTTCGTTGTCACCCACGGATCCACACTTAAGCCTAGGTACCTCGCAGCCTAGCCCACAATCGGCCTTCCTTCCATTCAACCCACAACTTCTTGATATGTTGTCCAGCCCACAACCTCTTGATATATTTTTCCAGCTCGCGGCATACACAATCACCAACATTGGACAACCAGTTGCACTACAGCTTAGTCAGCACAGCCCGTTACCTACCAAAAATCCACCAGCCGCAACACTCACTGATCATCCATCTTCATATGAACCTCCTACTTCCTATAATAAGCATCCCATGGTTACTCGTGGAAAATCAAGAATAATAAAATCTAATCCGAAGTTTTCTTGTTAGCCATTTCTCCTACCTCGGTCTTGGAACATAGTTGTTACTCATAGGCAGTAACGGACCTGAAATTGTGACAATTCATGGCACAAGAGTTTAATGCTCTAATTTAGAATGGAACTTGGAGCTTGGTCCCCCTGCTTCCTAATGTCAATGTAGTTGGAAGTACTTGAAAGTACAGGATCAAGGATCAAGCTGACGGCACCATTGACCAATACAAAGCTTGGTTGGTGGCTTAGGAGTTCCTACAGCAACCAGATATTTATTATCATGAAACCTATAGCCCAGTTGTTAAGCCTTCAACTATCATCTCATTCTTTCCTTTGTTCACTCTAACTCTTAGGATATTAGACAATTGGATGTCAAAAATACGTTCCTTCATTGTCATTTACAGGAAGAGGTGTACAAAAACAACCTCTTGGTTTTGTTCACTCCTTGTTTCCTAATCATATTTGTCACCTTCACAAATTCTTGTATGGCTTGAAACAGGCTCCAAGAGCATGGTTCACCCGGTTCAGCACCTTTCTCCGGTCTCTTCGATTTGTCTCTAGTCCGGTAGACTCCTCTTTGTTCATTTACCGTAATGTATCTTACACCATTCTATTCCTCTTATATGTTGATGATATATATCTTATTGGCAGCTCTACATCTCTCTTAGACCAATTCATAAGTGTCTTATCTGATGAGTTTGCCATGAAAGATTTAGGTCCTTTACATTATTTTCTTGGAGTCCAAGTCCGTCGCTCCCGAGATAAACTCTTTATGTCTCAACAAAAGTACATATTTGATGTCTTGGCTAGGTTCAAACTAAACAAATCGGCTACAGTTAAAACTCCCCAACCATCCCACAGTAGCCTGTAATTGACTGATGAAGAGTTGCTAGCCGACTCAATTGAGTATAGGAGTATGGTTAGCACTTGACATTTGTTTTGCTGTGAACCTCAGTAGCCAATTTATGCATGCACCTCGTACAGATCACTTGCAGGCTACCAAGCACATTTTAAGATATCTATTGGGTACTATCTTGTATGGCCTCACCTTCCGTCAATCTCCAGATCTCCATATAACGGCCTACACTGATGTAGTTAAGGCTGGTTGTTAGGACACAAGGCGTTCTACCACTGGCTATGTGGTTTTTGATAAACCTAACCTTATTTCATGGCGCTCCATGAAATAACCAATTGTGTCTAAAAGTTCCACTGAAGCTGAGTATCGTGCCCTTGCTTATGTCGTTACTGAGACACTATGGCTTCGACAACTCATTCAGGATATTAGTCATCAATCACCAAGTCCTATTATTGTCTGCTGTAATAATATAAGTGCGACCTACTTAGCGGCAAATCCAGTCCAGCATCAACGATCCAAACACATTGCAGTGGACTATCATTTTGTATGAGAGAGGCTACAACGTGGGGATTTGCTTGTCCACTATGTTCCGACTTCAAGTCACTTGGCAGATATTGTCACTAAAAATTTATCTGTGTCCCTTTTTCAGTCTCATTGTTGCAATCTGTCAGTGTCTGCGCCTCCAACAGATTGAGAGAGTGTATTAAAATATATTTTGATATCTCTTGCCTTGTATAGTTGATACTATATAGGGACACTTTCATGTACCTATTGGTATCTATATATACATAATATCATGACCCAATTGGGTCACGGCCTCAATAATCCACAAGGAGTTTAGGGTGGTGGTGGATTGACGTTTGTCACAACCCAATCTCCTTCTCTCTCTTTGTATTTTTTCTAAATTTTGAATGATAGTGACACGACAGTAGTCATCACCTCCCAAGCGAGTTCGCTGCCAACCACTGCCAGCGTCGTCGCCCCTATGATTGTGCTCGGTGTATCGGTCACCACTGCCACCCTTTTTGGTTAGCCCATCCTGTAACTTTTGAGTGGCATAGTTTATAAATTTGTAGACATATCAAGGGCATTTTCGTCGTTATATATATTATAATCTCAATCTGTCCTTAAGGCACCCACTCAATGAAATAACTCTTCATACCAAATCCGATCTTAATTCTAAAATGTGCAAACACAAGATAGGTATTTTACAATCTCTTTTCTTGGGTAAATGGTATTTTACAATCTCTTCTCCCGACATTCAATTTTTATCACTAAACATTCCCTGTATATATACATATATATATATATATATATATAGATTTCACCTTCTATCTCCCCTCTATGGCTATATATATATATATATATATATATGTATATATATATTATATTCTTCCTACTTGTGACTAAAATATTGTGTATGCAAGTACGATGCAATCTAACTAGATGCCCATTGCCTTCTCTCAGTCCACAAGTGGCAATATAGTTTAAAGTCAAAGGAGGGTCTTAGTGCTAGATTCATCTCCCTCAAGTGCACCCCATATTAAAAGGAGAAATGAGTGTCTTGGAAGACCACAAAATTTTAAAAAGTCCCAATATCTACATTGATACAGAGCACCCGGAGCGAAAACAGTCTTATCACTCCTTTTGGGAACAAGAACTAAATTAATTTGACAACTATCCGTGTCCGTGGTAAGCTTAGAAATTTAATCAGTTAGTCAGAAACCCTTAGTTGTCCCATATGAAAGATCTAGAGCAGAACATGCTATCAATCTAGTGGGATTCTTTTAGTTCGTACAGATATTAATTTGTTTGACCAAGTAGTTGTCCCCGGACACCATCATGACTGAGAGGGTTAAGATAGTTTATGATAATATTCTGTTATTTTAGCAGAAGCATACATCAAATGATGATTAATCCTAGGGAAATTCTTGAGTCCCCTTATTAAATTTTCAGTCACGGGCCAAATAGAAAATCGCATCTCAAGAGTTTTCGGTTCTGTATAAAAATATTTTGTATACTTGTACAAAACTCAAAACTCCTGTACAACAAGAGTAAATATTTTATATTTGGACCATGATTTAAAATTCAGTTGCGGAATCATAAGCATTATCCTTAATCGTATTTATAGCCAATGAAAAGGAAATGAAGATAATTTTATTAATATTTCAGTGTGTCACTGTATCGCACTTCATTTTCTCATATGCCCCGACCTGAATCAAATCAAGGACCTTGATCTCTGGTCAAGAGTGATGTTACTTCATAAAACTTTACCTCTAAAATAGTTTAAATTAAATATTACATTGTGAGAAAAACAGTTTAGTGTAATAATACACGCTCTCATTTAATAACGTAGAGGTATCAAGTTTGATTATTAGTGAAATTACCTATGTCTATTGATATAACCTTTTTGATTTGCTTATATTAGGCAATGGGCTTTCTATGTAAGCAAAAAATATATTACATTGTATATTTGCTATGTTTTGGTCTTTATCTTTTAAAATATGCGAATTTCTTAAAATAGTCTATACATACTCAGGAAAGAAGTATATAATTTATGTAATTTTTTTTGTTACAATGGAGGTTCATATCCATAGACCTGGTACAAAAAAGTAGAATTCCTAATAGTTTTATACATGACATGAGTAGTCCCACAACGAATATTAAATATGTAATATATTGATTATTAGGTAAAGGTATACGTCACTACCTATAGGCTCTTTTAATTGATGTAATTTAACCCAATGGACTGAATATCGAGATTGAGAGTTCAGATCAAAGATAAAAGTAACTAAATACATAGTTGTACATTTTTTTCTTCAATAAGGGAGACTTACATGGTCTAGTAAAGACAGAAAAAGTAAAAAAATTAAAGCGAGATAGAATTTTACTAACAAGAATAATGTACAAAACTTCTTAATTTCTGTTCAACATAAAAAAAAAAAAAAAAAAACACAGTCAAAGTTTTATTGAAGGAATTTATACATAGGTGAGTGGTGTTGGTGTGACCCATTCGAGCGTCACGTACTTACAAATTAACATCCATAACGCAATTTCCCCTCGCCATCTCTCTTTTTCTCCCTCGTTAATTGATTCTACACCACGACGGCATATGCATACGGTCATGGTTCTATTCCTCTTAAGTATTCAACGTCTTCTAATCCCTTATAATAAAGAACTTGCCGCTACATTATTCTCATCATACAACCTACTCTTTCACATTCTTAACAGTTTGCATGCTCGATCGATTCGCTAGAAGTCACATATACTGTTCAGATCCATTGAGGCGAATATATTTTTACCAGCTGATCACAGCTTAATCCGTCTTTGGGATGCCGATCGAGACCTCTGTCCTTTCCACTAGAGAAGATTCCATTATGACAATATATGCTCGGTTGAGATCAGTTAAGGTGACAATCATGCATGCGCAATCTACTGTTGTGAAGGGGTCCCTACACGTGCCCAGGTTCATGCATGGTTTGAAAAGGGGAGCAAACTTCAAGGACAAACAAAAAGAAATCATAACCACAAGACTGACCACAAAAATGCGGTTGAATGATAAATTAAATATTCAGCAAGTGAATTTTATCGTGCAGGTATTCAAAATTCATTGAAAATATTTCTTGGTCAAGATTAAATCAACGTATAAATGATATTAATCTTAAATTATAACTGAGAATACTTGCATCCTCACCATAAAAAGAAATTATAATCATAATACTCGATTATGGGAAATCGGGAAATCGTGACCACGAGGCATGTACATGTGTGCCCTCGTGCTGTCGACATTTTCCATCATCATGTTATTTCCCATTCAATTACCATATCAGATGAGACGAGACATCCAAAACCTGTATCGACCAATCACCAACATTACTTATCAAATGACCAATCTTTTTTTTTCTTATCAAATGACCAGTCATCAACACATATTGGGTTATGATTTAGAGGCGCACGAAGAAAAAGAATATATATATATATATATATATATATATATATATATATAGTTGGGCTACTGTTGAAATTATGTCAACATTGACGAGGTCGTTGCCTCCTAAATATCTCGACTGTTTACTGCAAAATCATACGTGATCGAGGATGTTACATATTCTCGTGAAATTAATCACAAGAAAGTACACTTTAAAATGATAGCCCAAGGTGAATCATGTGCCAACGTTAGAGATGTTCGGGCTTGCACATGACAATGTACGCGCGCGCATGTGTATTAATGTCTGCAAACATGCATTTACATACTATTTAGAGGCGTGCCCAATTCCATGCGTGATGCACACGTAGTGGAGCTATCGAATGTCTTTAACATGATCCACGAGTGAGATACCAGTCCAACATGACCCCACGGCTTTGGAGGGGTAAATAGCTCGGCAGATATTTTAGATCGAGAGCTGGGACTGTATTAACAACCAAGATTGCTATTTTCTCCTACGCGCTAAAGAGTGAACGAAATTGGCAAATTGCATGGCTAAGCATTGATTTTGCAGCTAACTAACAAGAAAATATTTCCTTTTTTGGGGTATACAATTTGGCAAGTTCGTTCTTTGTGTATAACTTCTTTGATTGAGACTAAGGCAGTCGGCATTCGGTCGCCTCTACGACAAGCCCACATCATCGTAGGCCTCTGTTACTTCCCTGCAGGACTCTTTGGAGCTCAGTCGAAATCCCTTGCAAGCTGGCGGGCTTTCTGATAACCCCTTTGATCCCGACTTGCGAGCACCTCTCCCACACATCCTCCTCCCCGCTTGTTGTCAAGGCAACTATCACCGGCCAGTTCCGGCTCCTGAACTTCCTTATTCCAGCTGCCACCTCAAACCCATCCATCTCCGACATGTGGAGATCCAAGATGACAACCTCAAACTGGGAACCACTACCACTGCCACCTGCCCTTATTGCATTGAGGCACTCGATGCCCGAACCGCTCACAGTGGAGACGCGGCATCCAAGCTTTTCGAGCAACTTTGCTGTGACCACCCTGTTGGTGTCATCGGTCTCGGCTAACAACATTTTAATGCCTCTGAGGTGGGAGTTGGAGCTTGTATTATATTCTGATGAGGAGTCACGAGGTTCGAAGGTCGATGACTGCCAGATGTGAAGCCGGAGGAGAAGGGTCATACTCTGGGCAAATCCCTGTGGGTTCGGGACCACCCAGATGTTGCCTTGCATCAACTGCAGAAACGGTGTCATCAAACAGTATGTAAAAAGAAAGCTAGCTAATAACTGAAATATCAATGAAAAAGAGATCGGGACAAAAATGCGGCAATGTCAAGATTTCCAATTTCTCCAAAAGAGAAACGTAAGGAGAAAAACAGAAAATTGCACAAATTCCTTTCCCAGTTGTTGAGGGAACATTCGCCCAAAACATTCACCAGAAGAGACGGTTCAATGCTAGGCTGTAAACCATTATCAGTAAAATTTCCATGACACAGAGAGACAATAATGAGATACTCTTTATGACCAGTGGGGAACTGATCAAAAGGATAAGCAACTTCAGCAACTGATTCCATTCCGGTGATGACTTATCAATGAGGTTAGTACGACTGCAGTGGGTAAGAACAATTGGCTACAACTGGCTAATTAGCTTAAGCAAGTAAATGTTTGTCTAATTTAGAAATAATAGGTCAATGGCGTTCAAAAGTTTAATGTAATGTAACCAGTTTTTATCCTATGAGCAGCAAAGCATTCAATATGTGCTAAGCAACGCATGTCAATCGTGAAGACCCCTTGTAATTAATTACCTGCACCAGCCTTTTGCAGATGCTGAAGCTCAATCCCTCCTCAACCCCGTCGCTGTTGTACCTCCTACCTCCAAGCTGCACCCTCGAGACTGAGCCCTCCTTCGGAGAGATGTTATTGCTAACCCCAACTTCAAACCTGATGTAAACATCACCTTCCGCTGAGCTCGATCTCCAGGTAGCCCACCAGAGATGATGATCACCGGCACCCCCTCCTCCTACCCCTTTAGTCCCGCTCTCCGAGAAGATACGCAGTGTAAGTAACCCTCCTTGATTACTGTCTGTCAGTAAATTTCCTACCATGTGCAGGATGACCTGAAAGATCCGCCTCTCGTCTCCCATCACAAGGTCGGGCAGGGATCTATCAACCTCAATTAAGAAGCCAAAGCCCTTGTATATGCACAGACATTTCGAAAGTGAGGCCGCTTCCCTTATCATAGCATGCAGGCGGAACGGCTTTACATCCAGAGGGAACCTATTTTGCTCCTATTATAATGAATTTTAGGAAGACATTTCAGACTCTTGCGATATGGTAAATAAGGAAAACTATCGGGCCTGTTCAGTTAAAAGACAGTTCCTACGATGACAAAAAAACACTTGCATTAAGTATTGCAACATCGTGCAGATGTTTCAACGCCAACGAGGAACCGTTTTAGAAGCAATGTAGCATAGGCTTCCTTCAAAGTAAATAAACAACATGAAGCCTAAACAGTTTCTCTAATCTTTGGTTCAACTTTTCCAAAGCCAAATGGATGAACTTGAGTAACTTATTTATGTGCAAATTCGATCTATTTCCTAATTATGCGGAGTTATGTTTTGATTCAAATAAGTACCTTTGGCTTCACCTTTGCCTGCTCTCTATAATTCCCAACTAATGTAACGGTTCAAAAATTACCTTTCCCCGGATGTCCATGGCGTCATTAATCAGTGTGGAGAGGACATTCCCAGTCCTCGACATTGCATCAAGTATGGTCCTCTGCTCGTGGCTCAGAGTCCCATCCTCGCGCAACAGTGACAACAGCCCCGAAATAGTGTGCATTGGCCTCCTCAGCCCATCATTCATCACCTTCTGAAATGAGCTCCTTGCCTGACTCGCCATCATTGCATCCCTCTTCGCCTGCTGCAGAGCCCGGTTCTGCTCCTCAAGCTTTTCCCTCATAAGCTGTGACTCCTCAAGGACTGCAGCATGGGAGATCGCCACTGCCACCTGATCGGCCACCACCTTGAGATGCAGCATTGAAGATTCCATTTTGTGATTTTGGAAACATTTATGAATATATAATCGAAAAACATTCTATCTGGATTTTTACTAGTTTTGTTTTCATTTGATCTGTGTGAGGGTGTGATTATAACTCCAATCTATGAACCTGATAGATATTTTCTTCGGGTGGTCGGTGCACTTCAATCATGTGTATTCATTAACTAAGCTGATGCCCAACATATAAATGTTCCTCCTTCAACAAATCCTTGCTCGATATTTACCTTGACAATCTCCAGCTCCTGATTGGTCCAGGATCGAGGCTGTCCCGAGGGAAGAACCAATACTAATATCGCATAACACGTCTGGATGAGCTCAGGGGTCCCACCCTTGAAGTTGGACACCCTCAGCATCGGCACTCTGATAGCAGCCACAGGACCTGCCTCCCTCAACTCTTCTCCAGTGCTGCCGGAGATGAGCGCAGACTCAGGATTCAGAAGAATCACGTCATCACTCATTTTTATCCTCACAATGTCGGGATCAGTGATTGGTATCGTGAAGCAATATGAGCCAGCATAGTTCCTCCCTCGCAGCTCATGAGTCAGGTTCATCTCGGTCCTGCCCTCATTGGGCATCCAAACTGCGCAGTTCTGCAGCCCCAAAGTCTTGGACAGCTCGACCAGAGTCGTGTACAAGATCGTGTGTCGATCGAGGGACTTCCGGATCTCCTGCGTGAGCATCCTCACGTGCAACCCAGCCTCTCTCTGTTTCATTATGATCCCCACCTCTCTCCCGAGATCCCACGCCTTCTTCTTCAACATAAATTCCCTCACCTTCACTTTCAGAAGCAGAGGGATCAGGGTTATCAGAGTTATTGCGGTGGCGCAAGACACGAGCGCGGTGAGGATCTTGAATACCGTGAGCGCGAGCATGAGCTGGAACGGGTGGTGGACGTAGGTCCAGCCATTCAGCAGATGAGTCATCCCACAGAGCACGATGAAGGCAATGAACTCGAAGAGGACCCACTTGAAGGGGACATTGGAGCAGCTCACGAAGTACAGGAGCTCAATCGGGATGGAGAAGTAGGCCACCGCGATCAAGAAATCACTCACTCTCTGGCACTCCAGGATGCTCTCAATGCTCCACAGGCTCCCCTCATCATCACAGTTACACCTTGGAAAGCCGCTATCAGCCGCCTCCGATACAGAACTACCGAGCAACAGGGCAATCCAGACCCCGATAGCTACAACTCCTTTCGACATTGCCCTCGAAGCAGAGGACTCGGGTGATTTAATTCAGTCCATCCCAAGATTCAGCAGTGATCTTTTACAAAGAAGCTCCCTGGCCTGGCAACCAGACCCCATTAGGCTTAAGTTGCAGTAACCCATATGACGAAGGAGGGAAAGAGTTCACCAAAATCTAATCTGCAGCACATAGAGAAATTCCTTCCCCTTTTACAAAGAATAGTTTAAGGATGTGAATCTATCAAGGCTAAGCTTAGATACATTGTATCTCCCAAAAGAGATAACTTTGACTAAAAATATATTAAGAAAGACAAAACACACAGTGGATTAAGAAATTTCTTAGGACTAAAATAATGCCACAATGCAACCCTCCCCTGACACAGAAATACAAAAATCTAACTGGGGAACGCAGAGGAGTTGATCAAATAAACCCACCTAAAACCGCCCACAAGATAGAACTCGACGGGAATATATGAAGAACTGTCCGCGTCTGAATCCTCCTCCTCCTCCTCCTCCTCCTCCTCCTTCTACTTGGGTAAACTGTGATGCGGAAAATTTTGGATTTTTTTCACAAGCCTGAGATGGGGTTTGTAGGGGTGCCCAGCTTCAGATCCTTCTCCATTAAAGCTGATGTCCGTTCACATATATATAGAAGGACCCGATACAGTCCCTCCATTGATGACAGCCTCTCTCTCTCTCTCTCTCGGGGATATATAACAGACAAACGTACAAGAAAAGAGTGGGCTTTTGGGTACAAATACAGCCCCCCCAAGCCAGAAGCAGCAAATCCCAAGAAGGAAACTTGAATGAAAAGACGAAAACTTTCCCTTTTGGAAATACGGGGGAAGCCGCGCCACAGTGTGATGGAAAATCACTACGAGAATGAACAGGGCACCTCGCTCACAGTCACAGATTATCAGCCGCCCCGCATCCCTCGTTCAAAACCGCAGCGAAGAAGAAAAAATGGAAAAAAGAAACCCACCAATGGAATGGCAGTGTAACGTAATAATGTAGCTTCATCTTTCTCTCTCTCTCTCAATGTCTTTGCCTTTGTCTCCCTGTCTATATGTCAAATTCATTCAACCCGAGAAACAAAAATCGTTGAAATCCCCGTAAAAGAGAAGTCTTGAGAGGAACGGAAGCGATTCGGGTGGTTGCGCCGTTTGTTTTGCAGAGAGGAAAGGGAAAGAGAGACAAGTGGAAAGAGGAGTGAGGAAGACGAGAGAATTCTTTGAGTTCAGATTATTTCATTTTATTTTATTCCACTCCAAGTAATTAAATAATTATAAATTGTGCATTTCTTCGAAATTTAAAAGTATTTTTAGATGTGTTTGGGAGTATAATGGATGTTCAATGAGTGTTTTTTTCTAATGATTTTTATAAGTAGATATTGTGTGATTAATTATTTTAAAATTATAATTTGATTATTTTTAAAGTTTAAAAATGCGATTTTCTTAATAGATTAATGATTATTTAAAAACTGTTTGATTATTTTCTATTTTAAGAATTTAATTACAACAGTTTTAAATGATTACCTCACAAATATTTTAATTTATTTTGAAATTAAAATTTACTTTTCAACAATTATAATTCGATATTTTTACGTCAATTGTAATACTCCCAACCCAAGTCTTATTTGCATACTTCTGATATCTCGGGTATTATCGTTATTCAACATTAGTTAATTGTGTGTATCTAAAGCACGGAATCGCTCAAAACGTGGGATTGGTGGACAAAAAATGAGGTGGTGACTGGCGAACGGGTGCATAATCATGAACGCGACTGTCGGATCAAAGGTAACTACGTCGCCAACGACATTGATCACACAAAGTCTCATGCAATGAATTTAATCATCGGGGGACGGATTAGTCTTAATCTATCTGTCTCTGCGGGTGAGGAAGTAAAGAATTGATACGGCAAGTGGGGCCCACCGTTCTTACATGAAGAGTACTTGGACGCTCTTTTGAACCAAAACGTCCTCGTCAGAGTCCAAAAGTATTTGTTTCTCTCTCTCTCTCTCTCTCTCTCTCTCTCCGGCTTCTCTTTCCTATTGGGAGAAAATATCTGTTTCCACTTCCAATTTTTTCTCCCTACCTTCTGCATTTTTAACGAATAATATATCCAACACCAAGAAGTTTAGTCTAATAATGAAGAATTTAAGTATTCATTCGATTTCGAATTCGAAATTCCTTGAAGCTACCGGAGCACTTTTGATGTGATTATCCGTTTCGTACACCGCCGAAATTCACGAAACCTCGAGAATCAATCGGACAAAACCCGAATACCTTAGATTAGAAAAAAAAAATGCATAATATATACAAATTATTTTATCCGCGCAACTTATCAATAATAAATATTAATATATTTATTGTTTGATTTAATTTACTCAAAATAGACAATTTGTTTATTATTATAAAATTTAGACTTAAATAACTTTTAAGTTACCAATTAATAAAATATATAAAATAAATAAATAAATTATTCCTGCTATTTAACTATTAAAATACTTTATTTGTATTTTTGTGGATAAGTGATAACACTTTTGAGGATTAAGTGGTAATACTTTATTTATATCAAAGTTAACATAATTTTTTTATTCTTTATATTTTCAACTAGAATTTTTAAAAAATTTTACATTGAAACTAAAGAAAAATATTTCGTTATTCTAAATTCACTTTGCATATTATAGACGTAATAAAGCATTCCTAGAATTTAAGGAATTCAATTTAAATTAATATAAATTTACTTATGTTGTGTTTGGTTTTAGAGTTAAATAGAGTTGGGTTATGGTTTTAATTGTGTTGTAATGATTGTATTGTTAAATTATGAGAAAAAGTATGAAAAAGTAATAAATAATTGAGAGAAAGTAATGATTGTGTTATTGAATTTTGGAAAAAGTAATGAATAGTTAAGAGAAAATAATGATTGTATTTTGAATTTTGAAAAAAAATGAATAATTGAAAGAAAGTAGTAATTGTGTTTGTTGAATTGTAAAAAAAGTAATAAATAATTGAGAGAAAGTAATGATTGTGTTGTTGAATTGAGGATATGTGGAGTTAAGTAGAATTAAAATTAAAGTTAAAATTTATTTGTGAAACCAAACAAACCGTTATTATTTTTATTAAATTTATGTAATATGTTGTTGTTCGCATGTCTTGCTATTTCTATCTAGCATTCCCTAGTCGTGCAGCCATAAGATCAAGTACTACGTTAGCCTAACCATTCGTAGAGAGAGAAAGTAGAGAGAGAATGTCTAGATTTCTTAATGTATTCGCATATCGAATATCGGCAATAATTACAAAATTCTCTAGAAATCTAGAAGAATGTACAACATGAGAACCTTCTAGAGGCGTACGCCTCTTGAGATTCTGGGATCTCATAGGGTTGAGGGTCGAAGAATTGGAATAAGCCTCTGAATTCAATATACACCCCAAGCAAGCCCAAGCATCCGCATAGTGTGGCTCATCCCATGACATTCTCCCTCACCTATTCTCGCGACTTCCTCATCGCATCCTCAGTATGGAATGCCTCGATCTCCTTAGCAAAGTACCAAAGAACTTCCACTAATTCCCAACTCGCATCGCTCTCGAATAGTCCATTTCCAATGGATGAGGTACTCAGGCTTTGGCATGCAATAGTATTGTTTATATCCGATTTTCGCACCTAGCGAAATTTACAAAGCTCATGCTACACATGACGAGCAATTAGGCTTAATTGGTCTGTTCAGGCCTAGATTTGGAGGTACACGACTTAACTAGAAGGGCGGACAAGGGCCCAAGCACGGGAAGGCAGTCCATGATCGAATTCTCAAAGATCCGTACCGGGAACCCACGGCACTACCCATTTGAACAGCGGTGGATGGGTTGGTTATTCACAAAAGGAAGTTATGGGATGTTTCCTAGCTGGGCATATCATGAAAGGAAATAGCCGAGAAGGTTGGTAAGTAGCTCACACAAGGGAAGTCTTCCCATTCTTTCCTAGATGGAGCTGAGTACGAACTTGGACATGGACGCATGGCTGGCGTCTCTTGCAAGGCAGCTGAGCATTAGCTGGACACGAGTATATTTGGGCTTTTCTCAAAGGATGGCAAGACTACACGCTTATCGGGGAAATTTCTTCTTCATTGATCTTTTTTCCTAAACTAAGATAGGTAAATGAGGGTGCATCATGACTAGTCCCTTTTTGTTAATAGTTTTCCTTGTTTAGATAAATAACACCGGATCTTGCCAAATGGACCATCCTAGGCTCAGGTCTACAAAAGCGAGAAAGATCACTTGATGTAACTCTTCCCGTGACAATACACAAACGGCTCAACATCTCATACTTTATTATAGATTACATTTCTTGCACATTTCAATACACAGCACTTTCTTTCTGAACAATTTACATCCCCGTACATTTCATTCCCATTCTATCAATACCACACTCACACTTTACATATCTAAATACACGCACTTTAGTTACGCGCATATCTACTTTCTCGCATTCTTACATTCACGCACCGTACCTTTTCCATTCATCTTGGAGCTCTCGGCTTCTTCGAACCCTTTCCACCGTTCTTAGCTTCCGGACAGGGTCGGCTTCTATCTTCATCTCGGATTTCGGGCTAGGACTCAATTTTATTTCTCAGCTGCTTCGGCTAAGATCACCGTGCCCAGCGCATTCATTGGCAGCTTAGCTGCTTCTCCTCGAGTGGCTACTTGATCGCTTCCCCGCACTTCAAGGCATCCGATCGCGCACACGCTGAGAGAATTTCAGCGGCCTAACCTCAATGTTGCGACATCGTATGAACAACTCCAATGCGCACATGATCGACATCACAACCACATTTTCTGATGCCCAGTTGCCACCTATACCTACAGATCTCCGTAGCCATGGTGCCGAGCGCGGGCTTTCACTCTCGAGCTGAGCTTCTAGCTCATTGAGTTCAGGCTTGGCAAGGCTCGATTACACTCCTATTCATAAGTCTCCAGTGCATGCCCCTATGCCTTAGGATCTGACGGAGCTTGATGAGCACGAGCTCCATGTCCCGATGTTTCGTTTCCGCCCACTTCTTCATATGCTTTTGCGGCCTTATTCAAGCACGACCGCGCCAAGTACACCTCAACGTGCCAGCACTTGGCGAACTTGCATGTCGCTGAGCTACGCCCTCAATAGTTCACTACCAGTGTGCTTTGCGTATGTTGTTGCTGTCCGGTCGCAATCTTGAACAGACTTCGACCTGTCGACTCAATCCACTACAAGTTGTACGCGAACCAAACGACATCCAACAACTTCGCCCACTCCTTCCACGTGGCACACATATAGTATCGGAGATACAACTTCAACAATGCATTCACGCTCTCTATCTGTCCGTCGGTTTGGGGACACAAGCTGGTGAAGAAGTTAAGATCAGACCCGACCAGCTTAAAGAGCTCGGAGCAAAACCTTACCATGAATTGAGGATCGCGATCGCTCGTGATCAACTACGGCACACCCCAATACTTCACGACATGCTTCATTTAGAGCCTGGTGCCTCCTCCACTGGGCAGTTATACGTAGATAGGAAGAATGTCGCAGGACCACTTTCTGGTTAATTTGTATAGATTTTACGAGCATCTTTTGTTAGGATGTGTTCCTTTTCTTCGGGATGGTTGTTAATAAGATATGTTTTTGGAGATTGTTGAATAGGATCTCCTTAGTTCAAATGAATAAACAACCTAGCTATTGTTTTGCAAGCTACTCCATTTCTTTCATATTAACGTATTTTCCAAATACAGAACAAAATTAGTTAAAGATTATTCAAACTTCTTTTTCCACCGAATCCTTCTTTTTGTTTTTTTTTTTCCGTTGAATCAATTCTAAAACCCTCTCATTACTTTATGATGGGATCTACCTTATTTCTTTCCCCGCTGATTTACATTGAAATTCCTGTGGGCGGTTAATCATTTTTAAGGATAAAGGTAAAATATCATTAGGTGACATGAATGGTTTCATCATATTCTTAGACGATTATTGTAAAGTCAAGCTAAATGAGGTTAGTTTTTTCAGCAACTAAATGAGGTTAGTTGTTGATTTAAATTTCAAAAGAGTGGTTCAGAGATGATGGTATTTCTTTTTCTTGAGTAAAATCTCATAATCAGCCATTGTGAATATATAGCAAAAACGTATAATTAAGAGATTAGTATCCCTTAGTGAACTGATTTGCTTCAAACGTGGATCAGTCAAAACCTGTAGGCCTTCTAGATACTAGATGGCGTAAATTAAAAAAAAAAATCGTCCAATCATCATCAATCTGTTACTTATACTCCTGCCTGCCTAAAAGACATGCATTTCTAACTTTCGTTTACTAATTCAGTAAGAGAACTGAAATAGAAACTGACCTTTTTTTTTCTCATTGAAAATTCACATTATATATACACTAATTATATATATACTAGTACGAATACCCATGCTACAAACGGATGTGCACCAATGACCTCCTTATCAATCGTTCAATATATATATATATATGAAATTATTTTTAGGCTTGAGAATAATTGTCAGATTTATAAAATATTTATATTCAATAAGTTTGATTTTGGTAATATATTTGAATCCAGTTCATCTATATTATTTGAAATTAGTTCAAATAATTTTATTAAAAGTATTACACTCTCACTTTTAATTTGACCATAGTCACAGTAATAAATTTCCTGCTATAACGGCCGTGTTCGTTCATTAATTTAACATGAAAATCAAACCATGCTTCTATAAGCTATAGAAATAATTCGAAATAAGAATTATATAAAGCAAAAGGTAAACACATTATCTTTTTAATATATATAAAGATATATACATGCAGTTTTGGGTAGAGATAGCATATGAATTGGCTTTTCTCCGTTCATTTTCTTTTTTACTTTTTCTTTTGCTATGCTACTACAAAAATATATTACTCGGTGACATCTTCGTTTTTAGCTATAAAATATGGTAGAAGAACAATAAAGATCAACAAAATAAAGCACAATGTCGATTAAAAAGGCAATAATAAAATAAATGGTGCAAATAACGAAACATTTCTATATATATATATATATATATATATATATAGTTCGACTTTATATTGTCTAATAAATGAAATAAAAATATGGCAGAAGTCTAGCTTGTTTTTTGGTTTTCGTGTAAGATCATGATCTAACTTAACTTGATTTTGTATAATGATTGTAAAGATTGATAAATATATGAATGGGTAAGAATATATACATATATGTATATATAAATGTAAAAGTATATGCGAAATTTATTATTAAAAAGTTGATTATAAAAATAGTTTGAAAAAAGTGTAAGTGAAAATTTGTTATTAAATGGAGAAAAAAATAAAACAATAATGAATTTAGGAAAAAATAGAGTTGAGTTAGGTAGAGTATAATTTATACTCGAAAACCAAATAAAGCCAGTCTTTTTATAATTTTATTCATTAAAGATCAAATAAAAAATATATAAATTAAATAAATTTATTAAAATAATATAAAAAGAATAACAACTGTGAGAATACAAAATTCTTCTTTCACTCTCCCTCACAATGCCCCGAAACTGCATAACTTTATAAGTATGTCTAGATAAATATGAGTCGACGAATTATGCATCACTAGGGAGAGATTTTGATGACATTTCATATAAAATTGATCTCTAATAGACGTAGATATAGTATAATTACTTATTATATTTGTTTTATTTAAAGCATATTAATACCAATATAATTTATTGATTTT
The DNA here is from genome assembly GCF_007655135.1 of Punica granatum. Classification (NCBI taxonomy): domain Eukaryota; kingdom Viridiplantae; phylum Streptophyta; class Magnoliopsida; order Myrtales; family Lythraceae; genus Punica; species Punica granatum. The sequence continues at coordinate 15,789,573 of NC_045131.1, read as the reverse complement.
AATAGGGGAGAAAATGAATATTTTCGCCTCCAATCACATAACCCTCTTAGAAAGAATATCAAAGTATTCCGTAATAACATTCATACTTGCATTCCATAACTCTTCAGAGTAATAAAGTTCAAATAAGCTATTTCCAGTTTCGGGGTCGGCCGGCCTAATTAAAACCTTCCTTAATCCCTAACCTTCCTCATCAATGTTTTTTGACGACTTCTATTTTTCAGTAGGCTTGAGTAGGGCTGTAAAGCATTTTAAAAAGTACAGATAGGGCGGAGCAATGGAAATTCTGTGGTCAGTTCTCCAGACAAGAAATGGGGGGATGACAAATGCCACACATTTTGGGGACACATAACGTTATTGGATAATGGGAAGTCAAAGTAGCCTTTAGAGTTATTCATTTATTCTACTTTTTTTTTTTGGTGGTTCAACTTCTTTTTTTTATGTAAGTGTGGTTTAACATGAGTTGATCGCAAAGCTTCCCTTTAAATTATTATATAAAAGAATAAAAAAAGGAAATTGCGGAAAAAAAAGAAAGAAAAAAACTCATCTCAATGTAAACAGCATAATTAAAATGAACGCCGGAACGAAACTTGATATGACATATATTGACTTTTTTTTAGCAATCATATCTGGAATTTAAATAATAAAAAAATATTCGGTTTGAATTAAATGATCCCATTAAAGAATGTGTTTTTTGGTTTCAAATTATAGAAATTTTTAACATGACTTTGAATCATGCTAACTCTCTGTATGAGAATCGTAATAGTGGATGCGGGATTCACACAAATCCTACGATCTATACGCGAAGTTATCATGATACAAAGTCATGATAGAACCACCGATAAAATAAATATACTACATCACTCTATTCCATTTTATTATTTTCTTGATTCAATAATATAACTATTTTTTATTTGCTCTTATTTAATAATAAATTCTCATACATACGTTTTCCTATTCATTAAAATTAATTTTTTAATAATAAATTCTCTAATTTACTTTTATATTTATATATTTATATATATATCCACACATATATTTTTTTTTATCTTTTTTCTTATTTCAAAGTAAATTCTTATCTAAGATTTTTTCTAATTATTATTAACTAATTTTTAATAATAAATTTCTCTATCTACAATTACCTATTTTGTCCTATAAAAGTGGAGTAGAATGGAGTAAAATCCTACTTCATAATCAAATGAACCATTCTCCCAATTGTTGATTTTCTTCATGAATATGAGACTTTATTGAAGAGAAAAGGCTTCAATAGTGTGAAATTCCTCATATAAAAGAATCTACATTGACACAAACCTGTACTGAAAATGGTTGAAAAGAGATGAGGCACATACTAATATGGGTCATAATCAGCCTCTACTATGGCCGGCGACCTCGATTGGGGTGGTAGTGGCGGCCGCAATTGGGTAGTGACCCGAAATTGAAAGTTTTTCAATTCCCTCGGTGGGGGCCTCGATTACGGCCACCACTCCACTACTGTAATCGAAAAAGTTGGGGGTGACGGCCGCAATGGGGCCCTTATCGCGGGAATCGAAAAAGCCTCAATTTCGGTGCTCCTTCAATTTCGGCAGTGGGGGCCCCAATTGGGGCCAACACTACCCCAATCGGGGTCTCCAACAATAGCAAAGGAGACTGGTGACCCGATTTGTGGGATGGTGGCTGCTACCGTGGCCACCTCATCGGCCCATTCTCCATTTCCTCCATTTTTTCTTTTTTCTTTTTAAGAATTAATTTTTATTAAATAAAATCGTCTGGGGTCCACTCGTTCAATAATGTTGTGCCATGTGGCACCATTAAGCCCACATCAGCCATTACCTTTACATTTCACGAAAAATTTGACAGCGTGCTAGATTCGCAACTATTCTTAAGTTATGTTAGAATCAGGGAAAAAAAAAGTGCAAACGTCATATTTTTTTGAGCGATTTACCCAAATTATAATGTAAGTTCATTGAATTTGAGTTAGTGCAGAGTTAAGAGATTGAGAGTTCACTTATGTGGCACTTTCTCATCTACCCACTTCGAATTTTATATATTATAACTAGTTTTTTGACATGTGCGCTGCACGAAACTTTTGCTACAAATATAATTGGACTTGCCTAATTTGAACTTTAATTGTTTTTAGTTAAATTTCAAAAATTATAAAAAGAATTATATTTTATATAGTATATAACATCTACTATTTATATCCAAATAACTCAAGGAATTATAATTAATTCATATATTACTACTACATTAGAGAAAGAATACTAATGTAACTTTTTTAAAATGATCATTTCTCTAATTCGGACAAAAATTAGTATGCCATAAATTTTAAAGATAATTTTATAATTATCATAGGTTTTGTGAATATATTTAAAATAAGAAATTTTGATCTCCAAATATATTTATGCATATATTAAATTATGAAGTATTTTTATTTATAAACTCTTAAAATTATATGCATTTACTAATTTAATGCTATTTAGTCTTAATTGTATGTAAATTTACAATTATACCACTACTTCTTACAATATATTCAACTTTACCTATGTAATATACAGATTAAATTATTGTAATTAAATTAAATTACTGTAACTTTTGATGGATTATTTATTATTTTAAATACAATATATAAAATGATGTTTATATGAATTAACTGTACATTAAATTATCATTAAACCCCAATTTACATGTATAAATTTACCAATTCGACCCTATTTATTAGGTTGTAGTCAAGTTTATGTATATATTAGATTGATGATTTGAGTGTCATAACCTATCAATTCAAGTTTTTGAATTGAAGTCTAAATCCGTGTATAGCCTCACATCTTGTCAAGTCTAGTTTCGAAAATAAATAATGTGTGCCACATGTTAGTCAATCACAATTGTGTGAAAATCACAGTTAATTTAGTTCGAGTGGGGAATGAAAAAGCCCCAATTATCCTCACTCTCCTCTCATCTGAGTGTGAAGGATGTCACGGGCTTTATAAGAGGTATCTAATAAACTCGAGTTTTTTTTTATGTTGGAAACAGACTCAACCTTGTATCGTCTCAATGGAAATTTTACAAGATATTGGGATGTAAATTAACCTTCTAATCATAATCCTCCTGAGCAATGAATAGCGATGACTTATTACCCCATGATGAATAAAACGTCGATTTTACTACTTAGACTCCTAATGTAGACTTGGAATGCCCAAAATGCATCACGAGTTGACGTCGATATTTTTATTAGTAAATTACTTAACGTCAATCTACTGGTCGAATCGAGGAGGTTTACAAAGACATTTTCTAATCTATTACTTGATTACGTTGTCATACAACCATTTTTGTTAATTGCGCCAGAAAATTTTTGGATTTTAAAACGATCAATTGTTGTGATTCTTAAGGCATTTCAAATGCCTAACCCTAGACAAAATTTCTATGCCCCCACATCTCCCACGCCATATTTCTAGATATCCATGTGCTCAAAATGCGTCATCAGTTCAAAGGATACAAATGCCAGCGTCCATCTGAAGAAAAAAGAGGCAAGTGGGAATGGAGGGGGTCCCTTTCTCTGCTCAATATTCCTGATGTCAATTTCACACAATATATATTTATATATATATATACAATATTCACATATATGCATCGAATGTATACACCATAATGTGCTATAAATGAATTTGCTGTCCCATCCCTCCCATTTTAAGAAAATGGCCACATGCTCCACGTGTTTTCCTGTCCTTTTCCCCCCATTCTGTTTCACTTATGTAACCAATATATATATATATATATATATATATATATATATGCCATATCCGACGGTACAACGGAATATATGGACAAAATATCGATGAATCGTCTTATGTTTGGCCTATGACCTAAAAGAGCTTTCATGATATACACGTTTGAGTCGTAGAATTAAATTTCTGGCTGCCGTATCGGGCTAATTAGAAGTATATATGTGACGGAGCATATGGTCACTACAATATGTCTTAAAAGAGATAGAATTTTGAGATGGAATGGGATTATTTCTATTTTGAGACAAAAATTTTAAAATTGAGATGCAAAATTCTGTCTATCACTTAATAAACAGTAAAAAAGATGGAAATCTCCATCTCATTATTTGAGATGGATTGACATTTTCCATCTCAAAATCTATCTTTATTGTAGAGATAGAATTTTGAGATGAAATGAATTTTTCTCAATTTTGATATGGAAAATTTTGTCTATCATAAAAAAAATGGAAAATAAGACGTATGACTTTGTCTGTTTATCCGAAACAGATCATGAGACGAAAAATTTTGTATCTCAATAATAAGATAAAAATATATGTCTTAAATTTCCGTCTTTATTGACATGACACGAAACAAATCATCATCTTTCTTAGTTATGGAAATAGCTGCTAATGCTTATAAGTATTTGTCTTTTAATGAGACGGTTGTTGGAGTGGGGATTAGTAAGTGTTTGAATGCCTTAAAATGAACAAAAAGACGAAAAATTAATCAAATTAATTGTTGAAGGATTATTATTTTCTTTTTGTTGATAGTAGAAGATAATTACATGAATAGGAGTAGTTTGTACGCTTTGAAGACTAAGCCAGTTGAATCACTCAATTTTTTATAATATAAATATATAGAAATTAAACTATATATTAATGATGAAGAATTTGACAATAGGCCACCCACGAGTTGAGAATTTATTCAAAATAATTACGTGACAAACTCTCATTGCACGAGCAAAAACCACTTAGAAAGTGGCCTTGGAAAACACCAAATTTGTTGTAGTCAGAGGTTATCTTAATTTTTAACCAAAAAAAGAAAAAAGAAAAGAGAGAGGCTATCTTAATATAAATATATAAATATAAATATAGATTAATTCCCATTCACAGCCTTACCTTCTCATCAAATATACGCCCCACTTCATCTTCCTTCATTCCCATTGACTTCAGTTGGAGAAGAGAATTTCTAGTCCGTCATGAGCTTATAAATGCACAATTTAGCAGTGTTGTAAATTTAGCCCTTAAATTTTCCTCCTCAATTTTAATCAACGCATATGCAATATAATTCCTTTGGGTGCCTTGGATCGTGGGAAAGTTGAATGGGAAAATTCTAACTTTCCCACTTATTTTCAAATGTGGACGGAAAGTTTTAACTTGGGAAAATTCTCGGTTGTTGCGTTTGGATTCTGATGTGCTTCAGATTGCAGCCCAACATGTATTGGAATTTTCGAGACCAGACGCGCATTCTAGAAGACTCCAGAACAAGAATTTAGCTTAATTAGATATTAAGTTTCCTATATTGTTATAATATAGTTTCTCTTAATTAGATATTATTTCCTATATTTGCTTGAGTCAGTAATCTTAAGTTTCCTATTTTAAATTGTTTCCTTATTGTATTTTAGAAAAGTAATATGGGGAATATTAGATATCAGTTTCTTATTCTACAGTCAAGAGGGGTGTCTTCCCTCTATATAAATATGCACCTATTGTAAGAGGAGAAGACATCAGATGAATTTGATGAATTTTTGAATGAAATTGCTTAGAGCGTTTCTTATCTTTTCTTATCTAAACAAGTTCATTATTTAGTGATGAAAACCCCGATTCTTATCGTTCATCCTTGAGTGTGGCGAATCAAAACGACTTTTCTTACTCGTGGCGAGTCATCTTATCGAGTGAGTTTAATTGGTTCTAAACTCCACCCTTCTTTCTTATCAAGTTATGGTTCGTGAGCTTATCATTTGGTATCAGAGCGAAGGTTCTATCCTTGTTGGCCGAGTGAAACACGTGTGTTTGAGTGGATTTTTGATAAATATGCAAAGATTATGGCTAAAAGCAACCCTGAACGAGTTCCAAGAGGGTTTACTTTCAACCAAGACTTGCCTCTCACTTTCCAGCAGACGCGAGAGGAGTTCATTGCACGGCTCGAACGAGTGACCCAAGCCCTCGAGAGTTTCGGTGGAATAAGAAGACACCAATGGGTGCAGAAGGATTATCCCCCAAAGAGAATTCCGACTTTCAACAGAAGCATGAGTGCTGAGGAATACTTGGCGTGGATTTCGGATGTGGACTGATTCTTCGACTACTACGGCATCCCCGATGATGGAAGTCGAGTTGTTAGAGTTGTTTATCGGTTAAGGGGCAAAGCGTTTACTTGGTGGGAGAAATTGGAAAATAATCGTCTTCAAGATGGAAAGAATCTGGTATTTATGTGGAGGCGCATGAAACAACTCTTAAAGGTCAGATTCTTTCCTTTGGGATACGAAGAACGCCTCTATGAATCTGAAGACGGTTGCATGAAGTCTACCTATCCTCTTAAGCATGGAAAAACATTGTTTTTCCTATGATGATTGTTGATGTCGAGGAAAAAGTACAACTTGAAGAAGTCTCTATGAAGGGTGACAAATTTAAAGAAGAAAAAGTGGAGTCCAAGAATGAAGCAGCTCAAGCGTCACAAGATAATAATGTTCTGGTCGAGAAGGATTTAGCGATTGACAAGATTCTTCAGGAGGAACTAATTTCAAACTTTGAAGAGAAAGTCCAGACTGAACTGTTTTTAGACTCAGCCCAAGAGGAACTTCAGGAAGAATTTGCTATTGAAGATCTATCGATGGTGTTTCATCAAGTGAAACCTGAGCTACTTGAAGCGCACATGACTCCGCTGAGGAAGGGGCAATCCAGCCAGAGAGTTGATCGGGGAGGAAGAACAAAAAATCTGATCTATGAGGAATTACAAGAGAGAGTTCGTACAACAAAGTTAGTCATTAAGTGGCAAGCTAAAAAGCACCAAAACGCACACAAGAAGACCAGTAGAAGATTGACGAAGACTCGAGGACGTGTCTTTTTCCAACCAAGAGGGGATGATGTGCTTCAGATTGCAGCTCAACACATATTTGAATTTTCGGGTCCAAACGCGTATTCTAGAAGATTCCGAAACAAGAATTTAGCTTAATTAGATATTAAGTTTCATATATTGCTATAATATAGTTTCTCTTAATTAGATATTATTTCCTATATTAGCTTGAGTCAGTAATCTTAAGTTTCATATTTCAGATTGTTTCCTTATTATATTTTAGGAAAGTAATCTGGAGAATATTAAATGTCAGTTTTCTATTCTAGAGTAAAGAGGGGTGTCTTTCCTCTATATAAATATGCACCTATTGTAAGAGGAGAAGACATCAGATGAATTTGATGAATTTTTGAATGAAATTGCTTAGAGCGTTTATTATCTTTTCTTATCTAAACAAGTTCATTGTTTAGTGGCAAAAACCCCGATTCTTGTCGTTCATCCTTGAGCGTGGCGAATCAAAACGACTTTTTTTACTCGTGGCGAGTCATTTTATCAAGTGAGTTTAATTGGTTCTACCCTCCACCCTTCTTTCTTATCAAGTTCTGGTTCGTGAGCTTATCAGATTCAGAGTTAAAGTAACTTTGATTTTGATTTTGATTTTGAGTGTAGAAAATGACAAATGAAATGTGATTATAAATTTGACTTGGGAAACGTGTGTTTTTGTTGCGTAGTGTGTTAAGTTAAAGTTAAAGTTAAAATTTTTGACTTGAGAAATGTGTATTTTTATTGTGTAGTGTGTTGAGTTAAAGTTAAAGTTAAAATTTTTTGTTTGGGAATCCAAACATGGCAAAATAATTTTGCGACATTAGGTGAGAGAGTTTTTCCATCCCTGACATATGGAATTTTTAGAATAACATCGTGGATCCCACGAATTAACTCACATAGATAAATTAAATATTATATTATTACTCACTTTTTTAGTAATTCAGGACACTTCTCAAACACAACAATCTCATTTTTCTTCTTATATTTTAGGAAAAAAATGATTTCGTAGTTATAAATTTGACTTGGGAAACGTGTGTTTTTGTTGTGTAGTGAGTAGAGTTAAAATCAAAATTATAATTCTAAAATCAAACTCTGAAACTAAACGGGCCCTAAAATTTTTCTTGCAATTTTAAAATCCCAGCAATTTAACAATCCGCGAACAAAACCGCCCCATGAATAGTGAAAAGCAGCACAATCACCAGCAGGACATGCTGACTTTCGGGCTTCCATTCTTCAATTGAAATCTATCCAGTCAGCCTTCAATTATAGACTAATTCACGGACTTTCAGGTCTAACTCATGCAAGTAATCAAACTGAAAATCAAATGACTCCCAAATCATGTAATATCACGGGCGTATTTACAGTAACACCGTTTTGGCCAGAATTCATGGTTAGCCAAAGCAACGTCAATTACTTCTCAAAGTACACATATAGTAATGTAATCTCAGGTCTCGACAGTAGTATTACCGTTAAGTGGAATATCGAAACTTAGGAAAAGAGACCAGTTTTTATTATTTTGTTGTAACGTATTTGTTCCGAATATCAAGATGATGTGTTTTGTATGTGAGATGAGAGCTTGAAGAAAGCAATGTCTTGAATTGTTCTTGAGAGCACAGATCCCAGATTATACAGGCCCATGTAAATGGACAATGAGAAGCAGGCCATGTTGTGGCCCATAAGGCCTTTCAAGTTTTCCATATGGGCCCTAGCCCAGTTAAATTATTTCCTTTTATCTTGTCCTCCTTTCGTTGTCCTGCAAACTCATTCGATAGTAGCCAAGAGGCATAGAAAGGTACAATTTTTCCTTCTTTTTCCTGCATCAAATGAAATGAATTTTGCATGATTGCCTCGATGATTCTAATAAAGCTCGTAGAGACAAGGTTCGATAGAGGTGAACGTTGCTGCTAAGCAACGTAATAATTTGTTTTGATGAATTAAATACATCAACTCATAAATTTTATGTGCTATACATTTAATCCTTTATTCTTCTGATAACAAAGGGTATCTAGATTTCGCCCCACTAGTTCCATGGCCCACGTTAATACTCTCCAGGTGCATGGGGCTAGCTAAGTGTCCATCCGCCCCTGGACTCGGGAAATGTTGCAAAATTTCTATTAGATTTTATCGATTTCATCATTTTTTTTTCAATAAAATTATTCTATTTCACCTCCTTGATTTTCCAATACAAAGTCCCTTTGAACTTTGCCCCCTCAAGTAAGACTCCTGGATCCGTTTCTGAGTCTGTTCATATAGGATGTGCGGGTTGCACGATATGGATAACAGGAATTTAAACGTAATCTATACTAAGAGAATTGCAACGTTCAACCACAAACCAGGACAGCCCTAATATATTTGCGGGTTGAAAGATTTGCTCATTGTTCGTGTTAACATTCTGATGTCAAGTCAAATAATGAAATAGACTTGCTCATTATACCGTTGATATTGCTAATTTGGTATCTCTAAATAATTTGTAAAAGTCTCATTGGGAACATATAATAAAATAATAAAATTGTAAATATACTATAGAAATTTGGACAAAAAATTGAATTTTTTTTCCAAATTTATACTAATGGGGAGACTTGAAGAGACGGTTCACTATGAACTGAGAGGTTCTAATGAAAAAAAATTTCATGAGTCTAATACGCTTATGTTTAAAGCTCTCATGAAACATACGAAAAAATTTCGTGATAGTACAGTGAATTAGCATATATGGATTATATCTTCGTCAACTCACCAGTGGGCTTAGAATTTCGTACAAGAAGAGACGACCGTCCCAGGAGATAATGTCTGCTTTGGCGCAATTCTCATGAGTTTCTCTGTTGAAAAAGGCGCCTCCGTGAGAAAAATTAATGCTTTTGGTCTTTAAAGGACGTCATATGACCCTTGTTCCATTCCGATATGCGATTGAGTAGTCATGTAACCATCATAGCCCACCTCACGAGACGAAGGTACCAATTGATAGGACTTAAGTATAACTGACCTGGACAAAATAGACATTGTACTCTCATTTTACTTGAACGTTAGGGCCAAGCTAAGGAAAGACTCAGGGGGTCTTGTGAGAAGCATGTTCGAGTTAAGAACAGACTCAAGGTACGAACCAAAACGTCAACGTTTCAGTAAGAATTTCGCACGAAGAAGCTTACTTAAAGCTGACATTATCCTTCGCACATGGAGGAATTTTAGTATAAAGACATAGAAGATAATATATGATCTTCCTTTTCAACATTTTTCTCTCTACTCGTCAAGCGCTATCCCCCTTTATTTAACCATCGAATGGTCGAATTAGGCCATCACCCCAATTCGACTTTCCTTATTTGTTTCAAATCGGAGATACGGCACGCCTAGGGAGCCATGGAGGGACCGGCAATCGCTCTCCCTGCATAGCAGAACCAACTGGCGATCACAATCCCTCCTATATTCAGGTCAGTTATACTTGGTCCTATCGTACGTAACCCTAAAACCTTAATGAATGCTAAACTAAACTATTCGCCGACACAAATAGAATGGGAATGAGATTTGAATACTATATTACCCACGTTAATGTATACATACATGTGGTTATTTGTGTGAAATGAGATACTGGTCATGTGAAACATTTCTACACAACCATGTTCTCGTGAGTAATCATATAACCTCTCATAAAATTTGACATTGTATTAGAAAACTCTAATATCTATTGGATCTTGGACCCATGCAAGTGGACAAAAATCCATTGTTCTCTTGATCAACTCCTTGATCATGAACTGGTGTAATTTTCTGAACTAGCAGAATTTGCATCAGTTAACATGAGAAATTACGATGATTTCAATATTGTAAGCAACGCGAAGAGAATGTGATGGATGCACAGGAAATAAAAAGAGCATATGAGGGAACAAGAAAAAAAATTAATGAACGAGAATAAGGTCTAAGAAGATTTTGAAGATTGAAGTGGGCACATGAATACTATTGACAATATCTTAATGTAGAGAATTAATAAGTACAATATCAATGAACTACATACATGTTATAATGACTGCTGGTAATAACGCGAAAGTCCATCCCCGATCTCTATCAGAACTCTAACCATGTCATTTCCTGAAGAACTTTCGTTCCAGCGATTGAATCAGTTATTCGGAGAGCAAACGCACCTGGGTCTCGAATATCAACCGGTTATGATTCGCATGAGCGACCATATTGACCAAGTCGGAGCTCGAGATCAATCTCATCATTCTCCCCTCTCGTAGTACTCCTCATCTCCTCTACTTGTGACAGCTCGATTCGCAAGCTCAAGTTTGCATACGAAACTTCATCGTTCGTCTGTCCTGAATACCCAGCCCTCGGCATGTCCTGGTAGTTGAAATAATTTTCATCAGCCGAGGGTTGATGATTAAATCCCAACCCCGACACATATGAGGAATCATCACAGGGGTAGCCGTAGCCCCTCGGAGACTCCCAAATGGGGTAGTGCTTGGGCGGCTGGGCGCTCGGACCGGCGACCACCTGCTTTGCCCTAGCCCGATCCTTCCGGTGTATGTTCATGTGACCACCCAAGGCCTGAGCATTTGTGAACCCCTGCTTGCAAAAAACACACTCGTACGATCGCTTGGACATCCCCAGGACTGTCGTCTCATCAGCACACTTGAAACTAGGATCGTTCTCGTCACTCGAAGCCTCCGACAGATCGTGTCTCCGGGATTCCATTGCGAAAAAGTTATATCCCTGTGCTTTCCGCTAAGGGATTTATATATGTCTTAGGTTTTTTGGGTGGTGAATGAAGAAGAATCTCCCTAAGTACAGCCAGGATTTGACAGTGGGTGGGTCTCCAGATGTATGCTGGGGAGAAAGTGACGAGAAGGAGAGGCGTAATTGGAAATTTCGGGGTGGAGAGACACCTTTGGCATTTGCTGGGCGGAGGCATTCTCAGAGCCGGCCCTGTCCCTTTGCTCTTTTTTCTTCATGATGACAACTTTTAATATTACGTACTCATTGTCCCCATGAAATTTCAACTCCCCTCGGATGTGTCCAAACAATTAAACCAACACCGGAAAAATATTCGGTCAGTATTATTAATTTATTATGAATGAATAAAAACCAATTAAAATATTTAGAAGTGGAAAATTATCGGATCACTGTGAGACCAAATTTCCATTTTCAAAAATTCCGATTGAGTGTTGCTCAGCTAACTAGATAAGTAATACTCAGGAGGCATTTGTTTCTATATAAAGTTCGAACTTTACATAGTATTTTACTGCGTTTGTTTATAGAAATCGTAAAAGTTGACTATTGTAATCATTTGGTCGATTTAGAACTTTACAGTCGTAGTCGGAAAAACTTTGCATTCAAAACAAGTATAATTGTTAGATTACAACAGAGATTATTGTCGTGGAACCCATAATCATCTCTATGAAAATAAATCATATATTATATTATTACCCACATTTCCCATAAAAGCACAACAATATCGCGGTTCAATTTTTAACTTGGAAAAAAAATTCCATAGTAATTCAATACTCGAACCAAACTCCCCCTCAATCAATATTTTTTGAACAACATTGACCTGGAAAGGAGCTAGGCGAGGTTAGTTCACGACAAATAGGTATTGTTGCAAAGTGAAGTTACGGTACATTCGAATGAATTACTTAATAATTTTTCAGAGAAATTACTTGACCAAGTAACTTACTTTCACTTTTTATAAATTTTTTTATTACAATGGAGGACAGTAGGTCTAATATATTGAAATACAAATCTTAACAGTTAATAGAGGAGCACAGTCGCACAAGTAGTCCCACTATGAAATGACCGAAAATTTCTTGGTTATCAGGTGCTAATGTGCACCACCAAACTACATTCTTCCTCATATTTTCTACATTTTACTTGAGTTATTAGAAAAGGTTAGGGCTATTTCCACCTCCTATTTGGCTAATATATACTCCAATTGTTATTGGTTGTACTAAATTATCCTATATTTCAAATTTATAGCTTTAATAAATATGAATAAACCATAAATTATCTCCCAAATTTATCTTTTTTTTTATAGGAATTTATCCATTTCATTTCCTAATTTATTATCATGTGGTAATTAAATTGCATACTATGTATTTACCCCTTAATGGGCCGACCTAGATCGACTGGGTTAGTCGGGGTTCATTGGTCTTCCGAATACTATGGTTCACAGAAAAAAAAATGTATCTATATCTCATCTCATAGCTATCATATTACTCCTGGCTTATTTTGATGCTTTATAATATGACTATAAACATTGAAAAGAAATTATATAATAAACAGATTTTCCGGGTTAAATTAAATTTATTGTGGACACAGTAGTACATGAAATTTTCATATAAATCGAGTAAGTTAGTGCATACTCATTTTATGGATTGGAAATCATGAGTATTATTTAAACTAACAATTCATAGATTAAAAGATTATGAAACCAAATGAAAATAAAAAAGTTTGAATGTGAAGCTTGACCGCAGGGACACAAATATATAAGTCTATTATAATAAAGGCAACTGATATCTAATATATAATTATCAAAAAAATTATCAATAAAAGATTTACAACGAAACATATATTAAATAGGGAAAAATATATGTCACAACACAACATTTTGTTTTTGTATAAATTTTATTACAACATTTTAAAATTACATTATATAATACATCGCTTACAGTGTAATGTCAATTATGGCATGATATCAAATTTTCCATGAAAATTAAACGAATGGCTAATGTGACGCACCTGTGAATGAATAATGGGTCCAAACTCTTACCACATGCTAAATAACTCATATTCCGACCCGCCAGTGGCCTTTTACATGCCTGACTCCCTCACCATCAATACCCAAAACCTATTCCCACCTCTTCACATACAAAATAGCTCCTTTTGAAAAAAATCACACCATCAATATAATGAAAAAAAATCACATATAAAACTTATTACAGTTCATATAGTGAACAAGGGATGAAAAATTATTAGAAAAAAAATGGGAAGCTCATACCTGTTAAATGAAATGCAAACCTTAATTTATTTTCTTATATGGGAACAAAAGAGGGACAAGTGTGAAGAGAGAGACTGGCAATGCCATGGGTGAAGAATGGGAGAAAGGGCAAAGCGTTGAACTGACGATAAATTTGGGGCTGCAATGGTGGGAGAAGTGTGAAGAGGCGATAATAAGATTTGGGTATTGATGGTTGGGGAGTCGGGTAGGTCGAAGGGTACCGGACGGGTCGAAATATGGGTTATTTCACAAGTGGCAAGAGTCTAGGTCCACTTTCATGTACATGTGTAACCCGCCAACCTTCCGTTTGCTTTTCATGAAAAATTTGACGTCAAACCATAACTGACACTATACCTTAAACGTTGTGTTGTATAGTGTAATTTTGAAATATTGTAAGATAATTGACACAAAGGAAAATGTTATACTATGATATATATTTTTCTCAACTAAGAGTTCATTTGTGAGTGCGGTGAGATGTTTCATAATCACTTTTCTTTATAATTTTAAGCAGATTTGGTGTTTGGTGAGAGTTTTTCGAACCATGATTTGGGTCAAAATTGCAGTTGCAAATGTGATTTCCTCAATGAAGGTAATAAGTGCTAATGAGATCTCATTCTGCTTATTTTGTTTCAAGTATTAATAATTACTTTTTCTACTTTCAGCTGTTTTAAATTAGTTTCCTCCAAACACTTCAACTTATTCTAGAATCAACACGTATTTTTCAGTAATTTTATTTCATTGCTTATCCATGAGCGACAACACTCCCAAACAAAGGCTAAATATGAAAAGAATAGCAAAAAATTTAATGAAAGAGGGTGTAGCTCAGTGACGCGTGCCAGCGCCTGATTACCAAGAGTTCTAAGTTTGAGACTTGGTGGTACTACTTGTTTACCTTTATTCATTATTAGGATATCTATTTTATCGAACTTGGTTCATGGGCATTTATTGTAATTAAAAAAAAGTAAAAAATTGTAAAAAGTCAGATAAAAAGAGAAAAAGGAAAGAGCAGACCATAAAATCCATATAGCCATCCGAGAGCTTCCATAATCGGATCACATACTTCGAACTATCTTTTACATAGGGAGTATTGTAAAAGGAAAAAAAAACATTAATGCCATTACATGAGTAATAAATTCCATAAAAAAAGTATCAATGTAATAAACATTGTTTAAGCATAGACAAAGTCTTCTTCTTTAAATCAAGAGAGGGAATAGCACAGTGATACACCTCTCGCCTGATGACTAAGAGGTCTCAGGTTCGATACCCAGTGAGACTACCCATACCCCTTTTTTAGATATTTATGATTTCTATTTTAATGTACTAGGTCCATGAGCCTCCATTGTAACTGAAAAAAAAAAATCTTTCTTCTTTGAATTGGTTGACTTGTTAAGATCGATGGTATTGATTTTATACACGTCAATGACGTTTGTCTTCAGAGTTGATATAATAATTTCGACTCCAGAAGAGCAATTTTGGCTATTATGACCATCAATCTTGCAGTAAATGACTTGATAGCATTTTTACATCTGGTGGCTAGAATTTAAGCTTTTATTTTAATAATTTATAGGGGCTTATTTTTGCCTTTAATTAAGTTTATTTGAGTATGATTATTTGATTATTCTTTTAAAAAAGAAAGATTGGCTTCGAGATTCAAAGGAGCAATCAATCATCAATCAAATACTAAACGAAGGGCATTTGAAAATTTTGAATATATTATACAACAATTACTTTTTAAATATTGTAGTTATTTGAGATACAAACGATAAAAGTTCTTATAAATGGTAAAATGTGAGCCTGAATAAAAAAAAGGAAAAGATAGACTTGGCTTGAGAGTGACCTGTGGTCTATGCATATTGTTAATAATATAAATAAGTAATCGAGAGGAACTTGGTATGACCAATAGATCTTGAAGTGTATTAACCAACTAGTGGGCAAAAATAGCCTCAGTCATTTGTAAATCACTTAATAGAATTTTCTCTTTTTTTGTTCCCCAAAAAGGCGCCTAATGTGTTATCCATCGATGAATTTCCGGGTTTCTTACAATTTCAAAGAATCGACTATTAAGTGCGAACTGTGAACTTCCATATGAGTAGCAGAAGGTTGTTTTGAAAGTTCATAAACATATGTGTTGGATATTTTATAGAATAAAGCAAAGACCTCGCTTAAGACTTAGAGAAATGACACTGAATCCCATTTATTTTTTTAAAAATATGCACTTAATCCCAGTTGATCGGTTCAGCGAAGTCTTTATTTTTTGCAAAAATAACAATTGAGGTCGTAATTTTTTAATTCCTTTCTTCTTAATTAAGACCGTACTATTATTTTTTTTGGATAATGAGGATGTCTGGGCGAATAATCTCACGGTCCACGTAAACACCCTGCAAGCCTACATGACAGGTAAGTCTGACCACAGTTGTGTAGGTAGCCCAATAGAGAGTATTCTCCTGCATGACGTTTGTGATATGATTTGAACATAGGACTTCTCCTTGGTCGTTACAGGCTTTAATCACTAGGCCAAGCCTATTGGATTATGACCATACAATTATTTATTAGTCAATAGATTTACAACTTTATAGAAAATTTTTGTGTAAGGCCTTTCTTAGTTTTTAAAATATATATTTTTTAATTTGAGAAATAAAAAATTAAAAAATAAACAAAAATATAAAAAAGGTTGAAGAGAGAAGAAAAGTCTTGACAGCGATAGTTGAGTAAATGGTGGCTAAGGGCCACCAGTGCCCTTTTTTCTCTCTCTTAGAAGAGAGAGGGACAATGATGGCTCGCTGTTGACATCATCATCCCAAACAAAAGTAGTTGATTTCGAAAGCCATCAATGACCTTGCTTGGGAAGGGCGGTGATGGCCAAATATGGACCACCACCGCCCTTTCTTACTCTATTCCCCTCTCCCCTCAAAGAAAGAGATGGGTTGAGCAACTGCCGCACCAGGCGAGGTATTCAGTGCCCTCCGACAACGCCACTTAGGGTTGTGTGTCTGGCAAAGGACCATTGCCGCCCTTTCCTCTCTTTAATTCTCCTTTGTTAAATGCTTTCAATTTTTTTTTGTATATTAATTTCTTATTCTTTTTTATTTCTCAAATTAAAGAAAATATTTATTCTATATGAAGGATCTTAGATAATTTTTTTTATGTAAAGTGGTTACCTTATTCAGTAATAAATAATTGTTTGGTGTTAAGAAAAAAAATCCAAAATAGTGAATTAAATTGTTATTTTTGCAAAAAATAAGGATATGATCAAACCAATCAATTGCAAAATAGTGAATAAACGGTGCTAAGTACCATTTCCACAAATATCAAGGGAGATCATTACATTTTACCCTATTTTATATATTGTTATTATTAGAAAATAATCTATTAAATATCAAATATATTAATTTGTTAGTTTATATTCAAGAAATTTGGATGCATTTTTGGACGTTTATGTTTCATTATTTTTTCCACATTAGTTTAAATAACCTAAGTCGACCATTTGTAATTTCTTGAGTCATTCTTTTCAATCAATATAATTTATGTTCTCTTGAGTTCGACTCTCGGGTCATCATGTCTTCTCTCTCTACCGCACTATATAATATTTGTCCATATATATAACTTATATGCTAGAGGGCATTGCCCGTGAGAGCTTGTCTTTTGTCGAGAATATAAATAAATAAAACAACATAGAAAGATACTAAATAGCGAAGACAGTAGCTAGGTATATTGACAAAGAACCAATATAATATCAATAATGTCAATAATCATTTATATAAATATGTGTAAGGATAAATTTTGTTTAAAGATTTTTAAAGAGATTGTAATTTATCAGCGTCCAGAATATACTGAACATTAATTAAAAAGATAATGAAATTAAGCTCTAAAATACTTAATTTATTTAATCTTCTGCAAAAAAATAATTATCTTTTTATCAATTATTAAAAAATTGTAGATCATACTAATGCCTTAAGAATATAAAATAAATTTTTATTCTGTTAACTTTATAAATATATAATCTTTAAATAGACCCTAGAGACTTTTTAGCATTTTGACGATATGTAAGTAGAATTATTACAAATTAAATTACTTTAGGAAGAATGACAAGAAAGATCAAACGCAATCCCCAGAAAGTGCAATTATTCTGATTGTTGAACTTATCGCTATTTTCTCTTGAAAACTTATCTTACGAAACAAAGAAATATTATGGCATGTCCGTTGTAAATGTAGATTGTATTGGAATACTATTAAATCTGATATCTGTTTAAACAAAAGTTAATGCATGATTTAATATAAATATAAATGTTGTATCCAGTTAAATATATTTAAAAACCTAAAGATGGCGAATATCCAAGTTTCTTTAAGTAAATTAAAATAGAAAAATATTCATTTTTATTAGATTTACTAAATGAATAATCTGTTAAATTATTTTCTATTATTTTCATAAACGAAGATATGCCCACCGTTATTAAGATAGACTGAACTATTTGATTGGATTAAGAAACTGATGTTCATATCTATCAAGTGTAGATAAAAATAGGAATTGTAATCAAATCATATTCACGTAGACTTAATAGTCAGTTTTAATGTACTTGTATAAAATTAATTAATAAATTGACGTTTATTAATGTATGGGCAAAGATCATGTAAGATCTCTTGGTTGCGTAATCCAGATCTAGCGTGTGCGAAGCACCATAAAATCATGAGGTTTAACATTGGTTCCAAATCTTTCTTAACCATTACATTTTTTGGGTTTGCTGTAAAATGATGATGTGGCAGGTCAACATGGAGAGTTAACATGGATTGCTTAACACACGGTTTAATTTATCATCTTTATCACGTGGTTTTGTAAAAATTTTAAATATACCACGTAATTTAATGAAATTTTCAGATTTATCACGTAATTTAAAAAAATTTCATGAAAATTTCCCGCATTTCAATTGTTGCAAAACAAGATGGATGGTTTCAAAATTTTGTGAAAATTGGATTCTACAATATTATTCGTCTTTCTTGAAGCGTAACTATCAAATCCAAATATTTGAAGGGTCGAAATGCATCCTTGCGGTCCTATATCCATGCTAAAAATGACAATGTTCATTTTGCATCAATTTTCACCATGTTTTTTCTCAATATTTCACCTTTTGTTTACTCTAGTCATTTCACTCGTATTTGAACTTTTTAAGACTAGCCATTTACAGTGTGATTGGATAGGACGAAAATGGAGGAAAAGGAAAGGGAGGGATAATCCGTTTCCCTCCATCCATACGGAGGATAAATTCGACATTGCACATTCATCTCATGGCTATATTAGACTTCATTTTGGCATTTGCTGACGGGTGCACAGACAAAGTACTCCTGTGGTGTGTCTTATTAGTGTTCCTATGCTTGGATAAATTACTAACTAAAGACGGCTTCCAAAACGCGTTTTTATGAGTGGCATCTTATCATAATTATCTCCTACTTTACATTTAACCTTGTCGTATAGGAAGGAAAGAAGAAGATTTGAAATTACACTTCTCTTGGAATATAAATAATTGACGAGACGGCCACTTTCTCACAATATACAATGGTATAAGATGATCTCGAAAAATTATTAAAGGATAGAAAGGAAAAGGGAAAAAAGTGGACTAGGATTAATGAGAGTGGGTTGCATTGTATTGGACAAATGGAAGAATTCGCTGGATCTATTCATGATTTCATAATTTGACAGCTCTATCAGTTGCATCCATCTTTCTAGTGACAGTTCATTCCTAGAAAATTCATTAATTTTCCTATGTAAGTCATATGGCAGTATTCATCAATCACTTTCCTTTTCGTTTTATATGGGATCATGTTGGGACATCAAGAGGGTGCTGTTAGGCTGTCTCCTACATATTTAACTGACTAAATCTACAATTTAATTATTAGAGAGGATGCAAGTGTTTGTCCCATTTACTGAATTACGAATGGTGCATATATGACAATGTGGATTTATGTCAGTGCAAATGTAAGCATGTTGTTTGTTTCAATGCAAAATTAAGCACTTAAATTAAATGTTGAAATTTGAAGCTTTATTTGTTTTTCAAATAAAAATTTTACTCCACTCAGATCTATTATATTCTTCATTCAATTCAACAATACAGTTATTACTCTTTATCTTTTTTTTTTCAATTTAATAATAAATTCTCTTACGTACTTTTTCTTAATCATTATTACAACTGATATTTTAATACTAAATTCTCTCAACTATTCATTTTTTTTTCTTTTACTTCAATTTTATAATAAATTATCTCACATACTTTTTTTTAATAATTATTAAAATCAATTTTTTAATAGTAAAATTTTCCACATATTTGTCTTCATTTTCTTAAAATAGAGTAGAGTTAAGTAGAGTAATAACTCTATTTCGAAACCAAATGCAAACATAATGATCCAAATATGCAATTTATTTTGCTTATTTCTATTTTGACCCATAATTTTATATTTTATTATTTTTGAATTACTAAAAAATTAAATTAAAAAAGAGATTAGCCCTCTCTCTTTTTTAAGAGAGAGAGAGAGAGTAGATTTGGAACATCAAATCTTAGTGGCGGTGGCTCATCGCTGACCATTATTGCCGCTGAGATCTTCCTAAACCTCTAAGCACTTAAAATTAAATGCCGAAATTTAAGGCTTTATTTTCTTTTCAAATAAAAATTTTACTCCATTCAACTCTACTATATTCATTCATTCATTCAACAACACTGTCATTACTTTTACATTTTTCTCCAATTTAATAATGAATTCTCTAACATAGTTTTTCTCAGTAATTATTAAAATCAATTTTTTAAGATAAAATTTTCCACCTATTTGTCTTCATTTTCTTAAAATAGAGTACAATTAAGTAGAGTAATAACTCTACTTTGAAACCAAATGCAAACATAATGATTCAAATATGCAATTTATTATGCTTATTTCTATTTTGACCAAAATTTTTATATTTTATTATTTTTAGATACTAAAAATAATAAATTCAAGTAAAAAGAGATAAGCCCTGTCTCTTTCCTGAGAGAGAGAGAGAGAGAGAGATTTGGAACACAAGATCTCGGCAGCGGTGACTCGTCGCCGACCACCACTGTCGTCGAGATCTCCTTACAACTCTCTCTCTTTGTTGTTGACCTCATCGGGGATAGTGATGGCCGCCGACACCCTTGTCGCTACTTTGTTTCTCTCCTGATCAACTCATGACTTGTATCCTCTCTCTCCAAGTGGGAGAAAATGGGACCGATTTGTAATTTAGGCATAGTTGAGGGGCTCCACTATAAATATGAGAAATATAATATAATGTGTTTGGTTTCAGAGTTGAGTTGAGTTAATTTTTTTAATTAATTTGTAATGATTGTGATGTTGAATTATGATAAAAAAATGTGAAAAAATAATGAATAGTTGAGAGAATTTATTATTAAAAATTGAATTGAATGGTTAAAAAATTTGAAGAAAAATAGAAAAGTAATAATTGTATTGTTGACTTTTGTTATGTAGTGAGTAGAGTTAAAGTTAGAGTTAAAATTTTAAAATCAAATTATGAAATCAAACGGAATGATAGCTTTTAGTTGAACTATTCAATCATTAAGTACTTAATGATTATTTAGGTCCCTAGCTACTTAATCATCATTAAATGGCTTTTGAGTTAAAAAATTAGATCTATTAAGTTAAAGTTTTTTTTCTTTTGTGTTTATCAAACAAACTGAATGAAAAATAGTTATCATAGTAATTCAGAAATTTGGGCATTTTTTTTAAAATAAAACTATATGGTTCATTTTGGCAATACACCAATGAGAAAATGTGTAACTTATTCCAATTATCATTTTTTCTTTAAAATATATGTAGAACCAACAAAGTGTTGGTTGAGTAATAAGTAACTCTAACTTTCATAAAGAGGAGAATATAAATTTGAGTCTCTGAAAGTGTACTTTTTAGGAGGGAGAGTAATTTTTAATGTTTGATCTCCCCAAATTGCAAGAGCAATGTTTTCCACAATTATTTTTTTTTCCGATTATAATGGAGGGTCATGAATCTATTAAAGAGAAATAAAAATTGAATAAGAGGCAGCTCTTGATTTCCAGACGAGTCCAGGTTAGGACATAAATTTTTACTTTGTTTACGATTTTTTACTAATAGAAACATGCATTCGATGAAATAAATGTTTGTGGAGCCAAAAAAAAAAATGTCTGTGGACGGTAGGAATGTCAGCCGAACCCAGTAGCCCATAATGGAACATGTGGGCCTCGGCCTGGTGGGCTTTTTCCTTGAACTTTGACAAAGGAAGCCTTATAAAATAACAAAATTACCCATTTTAAGTGACTGAATAATAGAATACAAACTAACTTTGGATATTTTGTGATTACAACAAACGGAAGATAATGTACTGCATTATCCTTAAGTAGCAGAAGAGAAGGGACCAATGAAAAAACACACATCAGGATGGAATTGCTTATGATAGCCTCAATATTAAAAGACTCAACTTGAGACTGCATAATTCACTGAGGTCCCGTTTAGTACAGTGAAATGAAATTAAGGTTCCATTTGGTACGCATGAATGGAATGGAGAGGAATGAAATGAAATGACATTTCAAATAATGAAAGGTAATTGTGTTGAGAAAAATAATAAATTTTAAGTTGAATTTGAGAGTATCAACTCTTTATTTGAAAAAAAAAGGAACTTATTTACAGGATATAATTTTGTATAGATATAGTTTTAGATATAAGAAACTGATAAAAAATATTATTATATAAAACTTAGTAGAAATAGTTGAATGGATATGTGCCTTAGTTTTTTGAAGGAAAGAGTATTCAATCATCGAGTTGAAAGAAAAATATCTTTCAAATGGATTGATTTTTCTAACTCGTAAAAGTAACAACGTAGAATTTTATTCTATTCCATTCCCATATACCAAACGAGATCTGAATGGAATGGAATGAAGTGGATCAATAGAATGAAATTTAATGAGTCTGGGGTAAAGTGGTGATCATTTTTTTTTGAATTGATATAGAACATATGATGTAACATAATTAAAATCTTAAACATATATAATAAGATATATCTAAACAACAAAAAATGCATATTCATTTTATTCTGGTTATTTAAATTTGTTGAATTGGTGAAATAATCATTTCTTCGGATTTTTGAAGGAATGTTGATTACATTGCATTGAAAAAAAAAGGTCATTTATATTTTGTTGTTTGTTTGTTTGTCTCCATGGTTGTCAGAATCGCAATTCAAATAGTAGCATCGTACGATCCTACGATTCAAGGGGGGCTCATTGATTCCAATTCTGCTTGGTGAGTTGTGATTGTGGAATCGTGACCGAATCACGCGCTGAATCGTAGAATCGCAGAATCGTGCGATTCTGCGATTCTACGTTCAGGCCGGATTTGGCCCAAGCCCGGGCCCCGAAAGTGGGCCGAAGCCCAAACCCGAAAGCTCTCTCCCGCCCGCCCTTTCTTCCTTCTTTCTAGTCAGATGAACCCTAATTTCTCCCCTCCTTCGTCCTTTCAGTCCGACCTTCGAAGGCTTCGACCATTGCCCTTAATCTTCAACGAAATCTTCAATCCACCTGCTTACTTCTACGAGCTTTGATTGACGGTCCACCACCTGCTTCTTCCGAGAAGCTAGCTTGTCTGAGCTTCCATCCTTGCGGTTACTTTCTCTGCACTTCCGAGCTTCGACCGAGGCTGTCCATCCCTTCCATAGCACCGCAGCACCGATCGATATTTTTCTTTCGGTAGGGGCTGTCCATCCCTTCTGATCTAATTTATTTTTCCTTCGCACTTACTGGCTGGGTGTTGAATGTGAACGGCTCGGTGCGAAAATGTTTTGTCAACATTTTCCAGATCTGTTCTCTACTTGCCACTGTAACCGTAAAGACTCTATCTCAAAAGCTGCCAGTACCCATTCACTCGAAACTGTTCTACTTCGATTTCCACTTTCCGTAAATGAGCCCGCACAGTGGAGGTTTCGTAGCGCCTCATGAGCATCGGCAGAATTGATGTTTTCTTTCCTTGTTCTGTTGCTTGGTGAATGCTTAGTTGCTAAATCTGTTGATTGCTGCTTGGTTGCTGCGAAGTGTGAAAGAATGATATGTTTGTCCTTGATAGGATTTAGGTGATTATGAAGATTTGGATGAGATTTGATCTGTTTGTTCATTTTATATTATGAGTTATGACATATGTTGTTAACTTTTTATATAGGGAGTTTGAGTTATGATTTGGATTTTGAACCTTGAATTTCGATAATTTGTAACGATATTTTGCGTTTTTATGACTTATTGTTGATTTGTTGGTTTGTGTTTTTATTTGAATGAACAAGAATTGATTTTTTTTGCTCAGGAAAGTATGTTACATATATATATATGTTATTTTTTTAATTGCAGGTAGAATCTTACGATTCACGATTCTATGACCCTCGACCGATTCTAGGTAGAATCGCGATTCTGACAACCTTGTTTGTCGCTACTATCTTTCCCCTTATTATTAGAATTATATAGGAGTTTCGGGTTGGTAATTCCTAACACGACACGTTAACACGACATAGTGTTAAACGGGTTCGGGTTGGGCATTTTTGATATTCTGTCTAAACGGGTCCAACCCGTTTAGACACGGTTAATAAGCGTGTCTTACCAGGTTGAACCCGTATAACCCGATTATACACGATTAAACCTGTTTGTTTAGACGTATTTAATCGTATTATTATAATTGTGTACCCCATTAACCCATTTATATACTAAAATTACAAAAGTATCCTTACTAACCCTAATACTATAAAACCAATAAACAAGACAACACAAATTCACCAACAAAAGTGTTGGCTGAGTAGTAAGCAGCTCACCATCGTAAGGAGGAAAACATAAGTTCGAACCCCGGGAAGCGCACTTGTTGGGAGTGAGAATAACCTTTAGTTCTCGATCTCCCGACTGGATTAGTCAGACTCTATTGGGCTTCTAGATATCAGGGTACACACCGAAAAAAGACAACACAAATTCATTCCTTCTACCCCTCTTTCTCTCAATGCCTCTGTCAACGACTCACACCCAGGAACTCTCCCATAGACCCGCCTTTCTCAAACACTCATATGATCGCCCCATGATGCATATCTTCTCTATTCTCTCGACGGTGCTTGAGGTAACCTCTCTCTCTTCAAATTTTCCTCTTTGTCTCTCACTCTCTCTTGAACATTTCCTCTCTTGAGTTCAATTAAACAATTAGGGTTCTTGGATTTGTGGTTCTTTTTATTGTTTGAAGGCTTTTTAAGAGTAGTAGCTAATACATGTTTCTCATTCTTTATTCTATTTAGGCATAATGAGTTTAGAAATGAATTCGGAGGTGAAGTTGGAATCCTTTGGGAAGGAGAAACCCATGGCCACGATAAACAAAGATGATAATATAGTGGAGCTCGATGAAGACGAGATCAAAGACACTGCAACAGGAACTCAGGCAGGGACATCAAAAGGCAAGCGAAAGAGAAGGCTGACCTCACATATGTGGCACTTTTATGAACGGTTGACAGAAAAGACCATTGATGGTAAGAGCCGTTGTAAGTGCAAGCGGTGTGGCTCGCTTTTTGTTTGTGATAGTCAATATGGGACAAGAAATTTGAAAAAAGGCATAGTAAAAGATGCATTTGTAAGGATACACGAGATGTTAGTCAGCTACTCATGAACCACGGTATTTCTTTGAGAAATCTACATTTGATCATGAATGCTTTCGTAAGTTATTGATTGCTGCCATTATTATGCATGATATGCCTCTCGTCTTTATGAAGTATACTGGAATTAGAGTAGTATTATCATATTTGCGTGAGTGTGTGTTCGTTATATCTTGAAACACTACAAGGGCTGATGTGTTGATGGTTCATAAAAAAAGAGAAGTCACGGATTAAGTGCTTGCTTGAGGAAGCTAGTGGTAGGATTTGTTTGACATTTGATTTGTGGACCTCGATTGCTATTGATGGGTATATGTCTTTGGCCGCACATTTCATTGATAAAAATTGAATTTTCCAAAAGAGGATTTTGAATTTCTCCTCGACGCCACCTCCACATATTGGTGTGGCATTGAGCAACAAGATTACTTCTTTGTTGGCTGAGTGGGGTATTGAGGGAATGTTGCTTTCTATTACTTTGGATAATGCCTTCCCAAATGACACTTTCATGGGCTCGTTGAGATTCGCATTTAAATATGAAGGATGCACTCCTAGCCAAAGGTGAATCCTTTTATCAATGATGTTGTGCCCATATTATTAATTTGATTATGCAAGATAGACTAAAAGAGATTAATATTGTGGTAGATAGAGTGGGAGAGTATCAAGTATGTTAAGGGGTCCTAAGTTAGAAAATAAACGTTTCTTAAATGTGTGAAACTCGTCTTTGAATTCGAAGAGAGGCTTGGGACAAGATATGCCTACTAGTTGGAATTCAACATTTCTTATGCTTGAAAGTGGATTATACAATCGTTGTGCATTTTGCCACCTAGAGTTAAGTGATTCCTACTGCATTGGAGTGGGAGAAGATTGAGAAGATATAGAAGTTCTGGGTTTTCTATGAGATTACAAACTTGTTTTTTGGAAGTAATTATCCGACCATAAATCTATACTTTCCTTCCACTTTCAAAGCGTATGTGATGCTCAAGGATTATAGTGATGTGGCAGATGAAAATTTGAGAGCAACGTCATTGAGGATGTTAATGAAATTTGAAAAGTACCGGTCTGAATTTTCCATTGTTTTATCGATTGCGGTGATATTGGACCTTAGGTATAAAATTCAGTTTATGGATTGGAGTTACAAAAAGTTGTATGGTAGTTAGTCTTCGAAATTTTAGATTGTTCAAGGCAAATTATTCTCATTGTATGAAGAATATACATAACATGAGATGGGGAATCGAACATCTGCATCAAAAGAGAAGTTCCCTCCAAATCCTGATCAAGAGTCAATTGAGCTAGATATGTGAGAGGTAAAATTTTTAATGATGTTATGTATTGCTTTGTCAATATTTGTATCCTCTATATATTTTATTTTTCTTGTTATCATTTGCACTTGAAATATATTTTCTTTTGTCTCTCCTTGTTATTTTAATTTTTTATCAGGAGTTCGATGATTATGATAATGATGAGTATTCAACATCTTCGAAAAAATCTGAGCTGGAAAAGTACTTAAATGAGACAAAGATCGATAGAATGATGGACCTGAACATTCTTGATTATTAGAAGATTAACTCCCAACGATATCCAATAGTTGCAAGGATGACTCGTAATATTTTGAGCATTCCCCTATCCATGGTTGCTTCCGAGGCATCATTCAGCTGTGGAGGTCGTGTTCTCAATCAATATCGGAGTTCTTTGAAACCCAACCTTGTGGAAGCACTCATGTGCTCTCAAGATTGGCTTTATGGATAAGCCGGTAAGTATGCTTTATTAATACTTTTCAAGTATGATTTCTAAAGTTCTTTTATAGATCTTTTTCTATTTAGAGTAGATGCTTGTGAGATTTTCATGAATCAACTAACGGAGGATGTGATGAATTTACATGTTAGCGAGGAGCCATCAACTCAAGGGTCCAATATTGTGGTTAAGAATTAGTAAGGCTTTTAAAAAGTTAATATTTCTTTAACTTTTACATATTGCAATAACATTTTTACTTACATTGAATATGTATTCTTATGTTCCATCGAAGATGGCACGTGGAGCTAGGTTTTTTTTGGTTGGATGTTTTGTTGTTTGTTATCAAGCGATGAAACTTATGGTGAAGGTCATCAAGTTCAGTTTCTCATTTTGTTACTATGATCTTAGACTACGAATGTTATATTATCCCAGTACTTCGTTGATCTATGGATTATATATATATTATGTGTGGATTGTGTTGCACTTATGAGTGTGTTATGCAAGTATCTGATATAATATACTGTTATTGTGTTTTAACCTATAGGTATGGATACGTGTACCTATTATGACACGTTTCGACAAACAGGTTCAACATATCGTATCCGAATTGACACGGACATAAATTGGTCTTGTTTATGTTTTCAAAATCTAACCCGTTTAATAATCGTGCTGTGTACGTGTTATGACTTTGATGACATGCATCTGTTTAGACACAATACATATAAACACAACACGACATGAATTGCCAGTCCTATAGGAGTTAACGATGAAAGAAAAGCGACAAAAAGACATGGCCGCCAAAGGGTAATTAGGTAAGTCAAGTAAAGGCTTGAGAATCCAACATTTTAGCCCCATAATTTACTAGTATTGTACTTAAAGTTATATTATTACATTATTGATATAGTTCTACAAAAAGTGATTCTTGGTCCCATTTTGGGACTTGGGGCAAGTCGGGAGGATTTCCCCACTCGCCACTACTTTTTTTAAAAGAAAGTATCAATTCATAAATTTTTTCTTATGTCTTCTTTTTTCGATGTTCTTTGGACTCGACTGACAAGATAGCTGATAATCCCATTAACTTCTTAGCCTAAATAACCATTATGATCGGACCAATTATTTTCCTCAGTATTTGTAAATTCGACTTGAATAATATAGCGGATGACCCGATTAGCCCCTTCCCAAAATGAATGTTCACTGTGGTCGAGCCAATATATTTTTTTCCCGGACTTTTAGCTAGAGTTTTTTTTATATAAAATATAAAAAAATGTTAGGTTTAAAAATTAGCTTAAACATAATGCATTTTTTTTTTCAAATTTTAGATCTATATTGCAAATTGAATTCTTGTGACCTTTTTTTTAACTTAATTAGAACGATTAATTTTGAACTTTCTCTGTGTGTACTTCTAAAATCCGAATGCCTAAGGCAATGGAGCTCTACTATTTTAGGTTTAAACCCAGGTAAATCCACTAAAGGGTAAAGCTATAAGGATTGTAGACTTTCTCGATATATTCATATGACTAAAATTTGAAATTTTACTTAAAGAAAAAAGACATCGAATATTAATTTTGAAATTAATATAAGATGAAACTCTTGACCTCCAACTTCCTTTTCCTTTCACGATTTCATTTTTTTATTTGAGCCACCACCGTTTTTGTAGGCTCATTAAAAATCTATTTAGTAAATTATTTTGGAAGTTCTCTATTCCATTTTTTTTTACTTGGGCCACCACCGTTTTTGTAGGCTCACCAAAAACCTATTTAGTAAATTATTTGGAAGTTCTCTATTCACATGACTAAAACTTGATACCTTATTTAAAGATAAGAGACTTTGAATATTAATTTTGGAATTTATATAGGAAAAACTCTTGGCTCCCCTTTTGCTTTTCCTTTCACGATTTCTTTTTTTTTTTTTAATTTGCGCGGTGGGGCACTGAAGACCACCACCGTTTTTGTAGGGTCGGCAACAACCTATCTAAAAGAATATTTTGGGCCCACTTAGTTTAGCTACGGCGAACCACTTGGAACCGTTAAGTGCCACGCTGGTAAACCACTGAAATTAAAAGCAAAACTGATATCGTCGTAAACAAGATACAAAATAAAAAATTGGTATATTCTCATGTGATCGGTGTGAAGGATTGGAGAAGAATGAAATTAGATAAATCTCAAATATAATCGTGAAGGACGCTAAATAAGTCAATTAATTAACATCCATCGAATTATAAAGAAGTTCAAAGTAAATTAGCAAATATTGTTCATAGATAGTTATTTGTATCATTTATTTTCTATTATACCTACGTTATTACATAAATTGATATAATGTGAATAATAAATTATTAAAAAAATTCTAGACCCTGCGGCCTCACGCGGGTTCCGGACTAGTAATAAATTAAAATTAAAATAGGTCCATATCAACCTCATAAGAACACATGTCCTCCAAAAATAAAGGTCATATCGTAGTAATGAACTAAAAGTTTTCCAAACACTTTTATATTTCCAAAAATTGCTATAAACTTAATTAATCTTTCACATATATCCCTCTAATCATTTCTAATATGTTTGATTACGATTCTCATATATTATCCCCTTCCAAGACATCTCGTTGAAAATTAAATTTCAATAGAATGCGCTATTTATGTTTTAAAAAATGGTAAATTATAATTATTTTGATGTATTACATATATATATATTTTTACATCATTGTGGAAAGATTTTTCTTTTTAAACACTTCCAACTAACCAATATATATCCATTTATTTTGAAACAGTATATCATTGTCAAGCAACTCTTGAAATCATTAAACTAACCTCATCACAAGTGTAACAACCAAAAAATGAATCTAAATAATTCACATATATATTTTTCCAATGGAATCCATTTTAAAAATTTTCATCCTTTTAGTTAAATACTCTTTAATATTTTTCTCTCTGTTATTATATTTTGATTTCTCCTAAGTAATTTCTGAAAGGATATGACTATTTATTTTCCAAATTTATAGAATCATAATAATTTTAAGGGTAAATTACAAAAAAAACCCAAGTTTTGTAAAATGTCTCAATTTTGTCCTAAATTTTGTTTTGTAACAAAAAAACCATAAGTTTTCTAAAATGTCTCAAAAATGACCTCCGTTATAACTTCCGTCAATTTTTGCTGCTGATGGTGGGTCCCTTTAACAGTCCACGTAGGTCACACGTAGGCTAGTGGGTCCCTTTAACAGTCCACGTAGGTCACACGTAGGCAAAAATTGACGGAAGTTATAACGGAGGTCATTTTTGAGACATTTTAGAAAACTTATGGTTTTTTTTGTTACAAAACAAAATTTAGGACAAAACTGAGACATTTTACAAAATTTGGGTTTTTTTTTGTAATTTGCCCTAATTTTAATGTCGATTGTATTTATATTTCTAATTCTAACTGCGATGTAAAATTATCGACTTTTTTTCTGAACATTTTCTCTCCCATTCGTACTTCAAGATATACTATTTTAGTGAATATTATTTTTTATCAAAATAATATGAAAATATTCTAAATATAAGTGTATCCTCAAAAGACTTAGATCATATGGAATCATCAAAAATGACATGTTAAAAGTACAGAAATAAACTAAAAATTATAACGGGATTTTTAACTCGCCGCATTGCACGGGTCTTCCGAGCTAGTTCCAGAAACTAAAACACATCCATGCAAACAAGAGGAGGACACCTGTCCCTCTTTCCTCTTTTTCATTTAGAACCTTTTCTTTCCTAATTCCTTAAGTTACCTACAAACTTCGATTATTTTTTGCTTTTATCCATTCTTTTGATGTTTTCTTGCACCCACCAGAAGAATTTTAAAATTAGCAAGTCTTAGCTAGCTATACGATTAACTTAAATAGGTCATGCCCTACAAAAGTGGAATAAAGTACCATTTTGATTCTCACACGAACCTTTTGCTCTTAATGATACTACTATCCACAACTTCGGTTTCTATGTAAAATTTGTAGAGAAACAATGATAAAGTGAGTGATGTTATTGGAGCGTCAGAATATTTCTTCACTGTGATATAAATAAGATATCTCACTTCTTATCGAAAAAAATCTTTTACTAATTGTTTTGGGTGCAAGACCAAACGATAAAAATTAATTTTGACATTAATCCCTTTACAAAATTTTCTTATAATGTTATTGTTCTTATATTTTTCCTTTACTTAATAGTATTTGTAAATTAAATATTAGTAACACTTTTCTGTTAAAACAATCAGAGTTTTTCTATATTTATCCTTCTAAGGCATCTAGAGCATATAGTGAACTCTATAGAAATTATAATATCAATAAATAATAGCATGGTTAACTACAAAAAAATTGAACAAATTATTATTTTGTAACATATGATTTAAGTTATTTTTCTCCATAATCATAGTTTTGTAAAACTTTTATAAAAAAAATGAACTTGCAAATTCAATTGAATTAAGATGGTAATTGAGATTATAAAAGTACAATGTAACTAAAATTTGATAAATAATAAGGGCTTAATTTTAATTGTGTCAACAATAAGTTTAATAAGATTACTATTACATAATGATAAAAACATTAATATAATTGAAGAATTTGTAAAACTCAATGATATTATGTAATGAATTATAATAAATATTGTATTGATGTATATAAAGTTTAAAATTTTCCTGGGAAAAAAGGCAATGAATTCAGAATATCTTCATTTTTTTATACTAATAAAGAAGTCACGCGCAGGATGACATGTTTAAGTTTTATGCCATATCTTACTGCAAATATTTAATTATTATATGTTTCATTATAATTAAAGTAGACAATAGGACAATAAAAATGGTTATCAGTTGCAGAATTTTTTTTAGTAAAGAAAAATATGATAAGAGCTATATTTTTCTTGAACCCCCTCATATGCAGAAGGTCATGTACTGACTTGTGAAAGAGTATAATAATTATTACCCAAGAGTAACAATTATTTTATATCATTTTTGACGATATTATAGAATTTCGAAGAGATAAAATAGATTTTGATAAAGGTCAAGTTATCTGCCCGGAGAGAGGCTAGAGAAGCAAATGTTAGAGAGGTTATGTGCACGTGGTTCCCCTTTTGCTTTTTCAGTGAAATAGTTTTTCTACTTTTCTTGCATCTGCAACAATCATTTGCTTAATAAATGAAGAGAAGCAGATTACCTAGAAGCAATTAAGCAAATGAGAAGGAAAAAAGTTTAAATAAAATATAACTATGATAAACATCACTTTTCTTCCACTAAAAAAATCGAAAAAATTCCACCGAGAAAAAAAAATTCACTTCGCATGAAAATTACTCAGACATGACACTAGGGATAATCTTGGTCAATAAGATAAAGATAGGATCAGCATATGTTCAGGATTCCGATGAGCAATTATCCTTCCTGAGATCAAGTCGGTCATTTACCTTATCAGTTCTGCTTTGAAAACCAAACCGTAGGCCGGTATATTCTCATTTTAATGTTGAAGGTTTCTAGTTCTTCTTAATTTTTTTCTTTTTATTTATAACCTATAACGAAGGAGACTTTTTTTCCTCTAAGAGTTCTGGCATCTACAATATAGAACACCAAAATCTTTAAATAAAAGAATATGAAATACGGATTGAACCTCTATAAGTAAAATTCACCTGCAAGTATCCTTCCTGGCAATGCAATATGGCCTTATCTTCGAAGTCTTTTCTTGCACTATATGAATTTCCGGAGATATATCAAATTCTAGGAAAAGGATTGGAAATACTAATAATAAAGGGGGATTAAAAGAGAACAGCGTTAAAAGAAAGAAAAAGACAAAGAAGTTTTCCTGGCCCACAGCTTCTATTACTATTTTAGTCTGTGTCAAACTGTCAATGGCCCCATTACTCAACGTAGAAGCAATAGTCCATTGTTATCTAATGGTTTGTATGTCCTCAGAAGAACAAATGGTTTCTCCAAATAGATAATAACTGCTCAAGAACATGATAAAAAAGGGGCTAGAAAACAACATTAGTGCGCCCCCAACCTTCTCCTAGATAATTTTTGGAGTCATTGAAGTACTGGTAGTTTGGTGTCCACGAGAAATGCACTCCGTTCCATATTGGTTGCAGTAGCATAAAAGTTAGGCTTCATCATGAATGGCAATTTATAAAAGCCCACACTAATATTCTTCTCTTTTGCAATTCAAATAGAAGATGCTTATACAGAAAATTAGGTCAGTGATGCAATTTCATGAGCTAAACGAAAGGATTGTCTCATATTTGGTGACCCTTTCCTCTTTTGGCTATCTTTGCCATAAAGCATAGCATAATTTCATTAAATTAATTACCAAAATAAACTCCCTTTAAATTGTGCAATAGATAATAGAAAAAAGTTGCTACAAAACTTTACCGTTTCTTATCTTACTGGTCACTGCAAGTCTCTTGTAATATAGAATTGATGAATTGAAGTGAACCTGCCCGCTCTTCTAGATTTCTAATATTGATATCCTCACTAGAGAAGGAGATACAAGGCATAGCAGTAAGATTTTTAATGCTCACTGACAGCAACTAAAAACATAGAGAACAAAAAATAGGTGGAAAAAATCATAGTTAGAAGGGAGAAAGGAACATTTGGAGCATGAAAAATGGAAGCACAATTAACGAAGGTGGGAGGCATACTGTTAAGCAAGCAGTTGATAGGCCTGAAAATTACGGGAGTGGGATAAGCATAAAATTCCTTGCCAGAACATATCGTGTCACTGATAACTGGAAGAGCAGGTTCTATGACCCCAAAACTGTGAGAGGTAGTGAAGCAATACTAGGAATAGCAGGGCCAATTCATGGATTTGTCCTGTTACTTAAAAAAAAGTTTAATAAAGTCCGAATAATATATGTTAAACCTGCAATGAGCATCTGAGACCAAGGAAGCTACATCACACAGCAGCAATGACAGCATGATATAACTCAAAGAAAGAGACAAGAAATTATGGAAAATCATACCGAAAACTCTTCCATAGGCGCAAATTCAATCTTTATGGTCTAGTTCCCTTAAGGCAAATCCAATCTTTATGGAAGTGCGTGGAATCTCATTTCACGGGTTGAATTGTTAGGATCCATAATGATGGAGAGGCAAGTAATCTCTTCTTTTCCTTTAGAAGAAGGAGAGGATGACCCTACTCAATAACTAAAGTTGCATATTAGACATGAAAAACTTACCAATTTTACTGGAAGAAAGAACATACACTAAGAAATTAAGCATCGATTTAGGTTGACTGTGACCAAACATGCTAAATAACGAGTTTATTAACCAAAAGGAGGGGGCTAAGGTTCCCTCTGAACTTGAAGAGATAACAGAGTAAAGGCAAACAAAATGTAGCTATACCATGATGAAATTGACCCAAAATTAAACCAAAAGGCAACTTTAAAATCAGAATATATATCAAATGGATAAGTGATTTTTCCACCAAATCTTTAAACAAGCTACTCCTGTTCAACAAGTGAAAAAAATTAAGAAATATGCGTGATTAACTCAAACCATCAAAATTACATTTATCTACAACAGATGGATTACTGATTTTGCGATCAATTAATCGCAACAAAATACATCAACAATCCGAGGTTATGAAAAAGAGCATAATTTATCCAGCTCCTTAGATTCAACATCTATATATATATATATATATATATATAAAACAAACAATAAAATGCTCGAATTGATGAAAAACAAAATAAAAACGAAGTGGCCTGAATACCCGAAGTGACGATTGTGCGTAGAATGGAAACAAGTGGAGCTCAAAAGGTAGATAGGAAGCTAAAAGCGAAGGAACCTTCTTCACTTGCTTCAACCTCCAATATAATATCCTTTAACATATTGTAATCTAATATCCCTATTCCGTCTTCATACTTCTCCATGTTCTACCTCAGAAATTATTTTTCCCACTCTATGGCACCTCAATGCTATTTAGAAAATCCAAAACAGAAAGGGAAAAAGGTTCTATTTCCCTCTCCCTCCATTTGTCTAAAAAGGAAGAACATCGGTAAGACAACACTGACCAGTTGCGGAGTCTTTGTCCAGCAGAGAGGCATAGATGCAGAAAAGGAGCTCCAGGGAATAGAGAACAAGCAACGAAAAATCATGGTTCATAGTGCTTACTAACAGAAATATTAATGTGTACATATATATCATTACAAAATTTGATCCTTGAGCATGTACAATCCATCATACTTAAATTTGCTTCATAGAATGACTTATAAACAGGATAAGGGAACATTATGTTGAACATGTGATTATTGGTTACCTTTTACCTTTTACCAACATACAACGTTTTGAAAATTTAAGCACAGCAAAAAAAGATGGAACATTATGTCGAACATGTGGATAAAGCAAAGTAGATCCCAAACTGAATTCTATGACAGTCAATACACGACTCCTGATTAACTTTTACCTTCATGAGACCAATCAAAATACAACCTTATAAGAATTTAAGCACAACAAGGGAGCATTATGTCGAACATATGGTGGGCAAAGAAGTCAGGGGTGCCTGCCAGTCGATGACGCTTAACAAATGCAAGGCCATTAAAACTTGGAAATATTACCAGGAGATACAATCAAAAGACAGATGAAAGATCATATCAACAGAAAGTCAGAGATAATCATATTTACCAATAATAAATTAAAAGCTCAATGATTAACCAACGTAGTAGTTTATTAACCAACTACGCCCAAATCATTTTATCAAGATCTCTGTTTTCTCTCTATCAATCATCCCAATTAAATTCTCACCGCAATTTGATTTCTTTTTTTTTTTTCCTTTCCATTAACTATATTAATTATTTAGATTTATCTCCATAACGCTGAATTTTCCTTGCTAATTACCAACTTTCATTCTAATTTTCTTCTCAATGTTCAATTCTACAAAGCAAGAGTTCTCTTTTTATCTACTTTTCACTCTTCCTTCTTGCAAAATCATTTTATTGTTCGTTGAAAAACTTCGAAGTATACAGATTACATTGAATCACTTCTGAGAAATAATGTCTATAGCAATCAATTCAAAATAATACTTGAAAAAAGTAATTGTTAATTTACTTAGCAATATTGCATCTAAAAAGTTAAAGAAATAAATTTTAAAACATCAATTTTATAATTAATTTTATTCAATTATTAGAAGGCCTTTGTATTGAAGTTTGTCTTTTGTCCACCGACTCTTTTGGACGGCAGCCACATATGAACAGTTAATTAAGAGAGCTTGATAAGATCGTTGTGCTTTGTCACTCCATATATAACGCCTAAAACAGTTAATAAGTTGCGCCATGTATAATGTTTGGCCTCTCCAGCTACCATTATATAGCCATGTGGACAAGTTCTCATATGGGTTCCACTAACCACGTATTGCCATGCCTTCAAGTGCCTCCTCAATTATAAGATTAAAAATTAATTTAATCGAATCTATATAAGATGAAACGAAAAAGATTACTTTAGTAATAAATAATTTCAGTAGAATTTAACTTCCGAATCAATATATAATATATAATGCTCGAAACAGTTAACCAGGTTGTGTCACATATTTTGTTTTGCCTCTCCAGCTCCCGCCATGTCGCCACGTGGACAACTTCCCATGTGGGTTTCACCAACCGCGTATTGCCTCTGTGTTCAAGTGCATCATCAATTACAAGATTAAAAATTATTTAATCGAATCTATATATAAGATTAAAAGAAAATTACTTTAGTAAAAAATAATTTCATTCGAATTTAACTTTCTAATCGGCAAAAGTGTAGTAATTTTAATACGAAAAAATACATGTGGCAAAGCTATATAAGATTAAATGGAAAAAAATTATTTCAACAAAATATAATTTTAATCAAATTTAGCTTTTGAATTAGTATAATTGCAGCACCAAAACATTTGCTTTAATTTTAATAGGAATATATGTATTACTTTAATTAAAGGAAAAAAATGCATTCAAACAAATTTAATATTTGAATCAGTAGAATTACTAGGCCAAAACGATTACTTTAATTTTAATATGAAAATAAAAAATATATAAACTTAATTAAACGGAAAAGACAATTAATTTAATCGAATTGGTAGAATTACGTTGTACATTGAAATTCATGTAAGATTAAACGAAAAAAAATTATTTTAATCAAATTTAACATTCGAGTTGGTAGAATTGCAGTGTTGTATGTCGCGCTAAAACAATTGCTTTAATCGAATAAAAAACTATTTATCGAATCTATATGTAAGACTAAACCGAAAAAAAATATTTCAAAAATATTTAGTTGGAACAGTTAACCAGGTTCCGTCACATGTAATCGTTGGCTTCTTCATCGTATGTTGGTTCATAAGGCTAAAACTTTCCTATACAAAGGTAAACATAAGAAACAATCAATAAGATCAACAGTAAATGAAAAACATTTTATTTGTCCAACAATGGAGCACTTACCAATCCAATCACTTGATCCATCGCAATTCGATCTGTTCAAACATTAAATGATAATTATTAGAGAAAATTTCTTAAACGTCACTAACTATGAATAAAATACTTCATTAGAAGGAACTCCACCTCTCATCCTAAAAGTGACGATGTATTCAGGAAATATGAAGGAATCCATCTTATAATCGCTCCATATTACATATATCGCAGGCCCAAGCAAATTATCAACCCCAGTATCGTACATGAAATTTTCCGGCCTAATTGGTCAATTTCCAACATTGATTTCAATAATATCTCTAGCATTGAAAGCGAGAATTAGGATGAAAAAACCATTAGTTCACGTCTTTTCATTATATAACTAAATATTGAAAATTTTAGAAGAATTAAAAGATAACTTTATATAAGGTTGATCCACTGGGGGTCAATTGGGCCCCAAATTCAAGAGCACCTACACCAAACTTTCTTGGAAATCCAACCACTGTTGCTAAGGCATTGTCTATGGTGCCCTTATCAGATGGTAGCCACCCATATCGATTATTTGGATTTCCTCGAGAGTGTTTTACTATCTCAACATACTATTTAACTATCTCAGCTCAAATTTGGACCTCCATCCTATTCATTAGTTGGATATTAAGCACTTCCACATTAACGAAGTCTGCTATCCCGAGAATGAACATGTTTCTCACAAAACTTGAGTTCATTGGTGCTCGTGTTTGAGTTGAGTTGGACACAATACCAGAGAGCTCTGACTGGTTGCTTCCAAGTTGGTGTAATGGGAAGTGGCAACCTCCTTTATGGTCAACCCAAGCAATTTCTTCGAGATTTTTTTAACATCATAAATGAACAAACCATGGAAGTCAACCACAAACGTCATCTGACTCTGAATTCATACTTCAATCCTACCATTTTTGGTCCGGAAACGATTCTGAATGAGTTGGACTAGAGCGATAGGAAAGTCAAGCCAATTGTTAGTATAATATAAAAACAGCCAGACAAGATAGCTACTCTTAAGGATGTCGACATGAAGCTCAAGGAACATATGATTGTTGCATTCAACTCTCAAGCTTGAGAGCACTTCGACTTCAATAGCAGTAGAAGCTAAAGCAACAACAGCATATTCGGAAGTATCAACAATCTTTCCCTTCTCCATGATTTGAGCGATCAAATCCTAATGAAAAATACCAAGAAAAAAATGTGAAAGATGTTTCTAAAATATATATATTAGAAAAATCATAGAGTTAGATGTGAAAATTAGTGAGCTATAAAATCATAATTTATTCTTGTTATTCATAACTTATGTTGGAAGAATTCATTTTTTGATTATCAAATCAATATATTGAATTAATGTAATTTTATGATAATGTAAGGAGATGAATAGTTTCACTATAAAATCTAGGGTTTATTGCACCATATAGCTTAACGTTGACAGATATTCTTAGATCTATCCCAACGTCGTTTTTTTGCCTGAGGTATCCCAACGTTGCTATTTTTGTTTCACCAACTATCCCCTGAGGCTAAATGGAGATATCAAATTAGCAACGTTGGGATACCTCAGGTAAAAATCGACATTGTGATAAATCTAAGAATATCTATCAACGTTAGGCTATATGGTGCAATATACCCTAAAATCTATGATATAACTAGTAAAAGACATACAAAATTCTAATTTTTGGCTTTTAGACATTCCTTTATTGTCTATATTCACATCATTTCAGTACAAAAAATTGTAAAAAGTATCTAATATAACTTCAAGGTTAGTTTCAAGTGAATTTCATCAAAACCAATAGGGTAAAAAAAAATAAAGAAAAATAATAAATAAGGGTAAGAAATTCTTATTTTCAAAACAAAGAGTTAGGTAGGGATGGCTATAATGGATATGGCGCAATTACTCCTAGAACCATAGTCACACTACGCCTAAAACGGCACACTATATATTCATTATGTCCTTCACAGTTATGGAAAGTTATAACCATTTTCACACCATCGAAAAGCTGTGGTTATTCCAATTGCACCATCCTCAAAAGTTAAAAATAACATATATACAAATATAATAAATTAAACTAATAATGAAAGTGATCAATTAAGTAATAACCTATACAAAAATATTTAAAATCTATTATTATCTCTCTATTTTATTAGTTTTTATTAGATCAGATAAGAAATCAAGTGGACTAAGGAATAGGCCTGGACAATGGTTAGAATAATGGACTCATAATATAAGTTTAGAGATATAAAGATTTGCACTGCAATTTTTACCCACGAAGCTTTCATTAAAATCGTATTCACATTGGGTCAATTTTTAAAAATGAAACCATATCCACACCATAACTATTTAGTGTGGTTGTGCTGTGCAAGAATTGGTGTAGTATCCACAAAAACAATTTATTTTGGTACATATTGCAATTGCTAAAGTTAGGTGACTGGTAACAACCTAGCATTTGAAAATAAAAATAGATAAAAGGATGTTTACTATTGGCTTTGGTGAAAATGAGAGCTTAAGGAGCAAACAAAACTTTGAGAGTATTTTATATGTTCTAGATGAGAATCAAAGGAAGGAGAGGACCTCTATTTATATATTTATATATAGAGAAAAAATTTAGATAAGTATTATAGAGAGTTGGTGAGTTCTCTACATGCCATGATTGTTCATGCCATATTATTCTCTCCGATGACTTTCGTTTAATTTCTCTCATAAATGATTGTGTTAGTTCGCGTATCTTTCATCTAATAATCAAGACATTGTTATGTTAATATACTATACAAAATTACTACTATGAGATATGCGTCAACCTTCGAAGGTTTATAAGAAATTACCTTTTTCTGTAAATTCATGGCACCTCCTTCATGACGGAGAAAGCAATTTATCTTTCTTCTTTAGTAGTTGTTCGGTCACTTTCCTAACCCCAAAAAATTGATATTATGGTTATCTTCTATGGTGCGACGTAAGCATACATTCATTTTTTACAATATGTCAAAAACTATACCATCTCGGAGGCTCGGTGCTGCAGTTGCATAATATAATCATTATGTATACTTATCTAGAAAAATACTTAAAAAATTTCGTGATCGTGGATAATAGATGTACGTGAACTATTTATAAAATATATCAAGTTTTGGTTCATATTTATAAAGTTATATTATTGTAAATAAATCCATGAGAAATAGCTTGCTATTGTAATAATTATTTGGTATAGTTTGTATCCATAATTTGAAATTTAATTTTGATGTTTGCCATTTCGATGCTAATTATTATCGCCAAAACTATAATGTCAAAACTTTAAACAAAATTATATTATCTATGATTATTTTTTTAGGTTAATAATCCTATAAGATATTTATTTGGCCTAAAAAGCTATTTATTTGATTTCCCAGCAAAATTTTTTGGTGGATCAAATCACCAAGTTTTAATTGCATGACTGTGGAGCGTAATCATTTACGGAAATACATTAACTTGGTCCAACCTCATGTTTTTTAAGCAATGACTCATTTAACTAATTTGGTCAGCACCCCATTTTGGTCCACCGGCTACAGCAAAGTCTTGAACCAATTAGGCCATAATATGAGCTCCAACAGAAAATAATCAGACAAAGTCGGTTCACTATTCAAGGTAAGATCGATAGGCCCGACCAGGCGACTCAAGAAATATGATGACAAATGAAGGTTTTAGGGCCTCCCAAAAAGTTTACGAAAGGATGGCAGATCTTTCACAGACAAGCAGTACAACGCACAAACATGCAAACATGCAATTGAATCAATTAGTGTTGCTCCGGTCACCCGAACCGGGCAAAATCGGCTCCCAAACTCCCAGTGCATCTAGTCATGATAAACCAATATTAGGCTTGTCGAGATCGCCCTTCTACACATATCAACAGTACCTTGTCCATTGTGTTATGAAATTTGAATGTGCAATTGATTGGGATCCAGACTCCTCCAACATCCCTTGAATCCATGCGGGGACCCACGACCACTTTTCCATTTTTATTTATTTGCAAACCAGCTCCATTCTCTTTCTTTATTTGCAATCTAGCCTTTTTTATTATTTTGCAAACTAGCACGTTACTTTATTTATTTACAAAACTAGCACCACATTTTTCATTATTCACAGATTGGCCCCAATCTTTTTTTTTCATAAAACTAGCCCCATTCTTTATTTCATTTGCAAAATTAGTCTCATTCTTTCCTAATCTAGCACATTACATCCATATTTCTCTTAAACTCACATCCAAGTCTTTTCTTGCCTATTTTATTCTACATTTGCCATTTTTTCTCTATTTATTCCCCATTAACTTTTCTTCCATTTTTAATCTCATTCTTCCATTCTTGAACCCAACTTCCAACTCTACTTTTTTTCTTTTTCAACTTCGCCATTTTCCTTCTTGTTTCGTTCCCTCTCTATGGCCGAAATCCCTCTCCTCCCTAATCGGTTTTCATTAGCTTTCAATCCCATTCAATACTTGCCCATCTAAAAATCCTTCCAAGCTTGCTCTTTCATTAATATTATCACATTGATTTCAGCAAGGGGAGAGGATGAATTCGACCAGCATTGGAGGAAAAGAGGGGCAGCTGCTGAAAGAAAA
Source organism: Punica granatum (assembly GCF_007655135.1). Taxonomy (NCBI): domain Eukaryota; kingdom Viridiplantae; phylum Streptophyta; class Magnoliopsida; order Myrtales; family Lythraceae; genus Punica; species Punica granatum. The sequence continues at coordinate 15,747,446 of NC_045131.1, read as the reverse complement.
AAGAAAGGAAGAAAGAGTACATTTAACGACTTTTCCGTCCCGCGACAACTTTCCGGTCTTGCACTTCCCTTCCAAGTTTACAATCCCCCATTCATTACACAGCAGAAAACACACTCAAAGAAAGCCAAAATTCGTCCAAATTCAGCTGTGCAGAAGAAAGAAAGAAAAAAAAGCTCATAAACGGCTTTCCCGTCTTGCACCGCTTTCCCATCTTGGACCACTTTCCGTATTGCCACTCCCCCTCATTCATTATACTTCCATTCAGCAGAAAATAGGGGAGAGGAGGGAAAATTCGGCCAGGTACACTGCTGAAAAAGAAAGAAAAAGAGTTTATAAAAACCGGTTTCCTGTTTTGCACAATCTTCCTATCTAAACCCTTCCTTCCTTTCTTGCCGGAAATCTCATTCAATCCTCATTAATGCTACAAGCTATCAGCAGATTTCGATCAGCATTTCCAAGGGAAGACACGGCTAGGTTCATAGGGAGAGGAGAAAGGAAATTCATTAAACCGTTTTCTTGATTTTGGGCAACATTTCTATCTAGACCTTTCTTCCCTTTTTGCCTCTCTCCCTCATTCATTACACATTTATTATTCAGCAAAAATATTCAACAGAGGGCCAAGAATTCGGCCAAATGCAGCTGCAGAGGAGAAAAAGGAAGTTTATTAACGGTTTTCCCGTTTCGGCGCAATTTTCCAATCTTGCACCATCCTTTCCTTCTTGCCTCTCTCCCTCGTTCATTATTCATCGATTTTCAGAACAGTCAGCAACTTTCGGAAGGGAGAGTGAGCAGAGAACAGAGAGAATTCGGAGGAAAAGAGGGCTGCAGAGGAGAGAAAAAAAAAACGTTATTGTCAAAAAAACATTGTTTTTTGGGCAAAACATCCATCTACCCTCACCCAAACTTCGATAAAATACATACCCCACCTATTTTCGACCTCCTAAATCCATTTCCGAGTTTAGTTTTAGCATTCGAAGCCTCCAACCCTGCATTTCAGCATATAACAGAAATAGCACAGAATCGGGTTTCCATAGCCCTTCCCGGGTCCTAGGCATGCCATTTCCTCTCACGTTCATGGTGAGTCGTGCCTACACCTCCTAAGGGTTCCTCATGACCCTCACTCTCCCTCAGTGAAATCTCAGTGTCATTTGCAGAGTAAAGTCTTAAAACAAACTCACACACATAGTTGACTTAATAATTGCATTCTAGCACATTCATCTACTTGCCTAGGGTAGGGAGATTATTTGCCAAGTAACCCCGGTTAATAACTAACTAAGTCACGTAAATTCGGTCTAATACACAACTTGTCTGCACTTATCTGTTTATCCGCTATTTGTCTATTTTTATCTGTTTATATCAGTTTTTATCAGTTTTCTTATGTTTTCCACTTTTATTTGTTGATTTGTTGCGGTTCGGGTCCGAACCCTTAGGATACGATTTACATGGGTCTAACGCCCCTAACCGTCGATCACGGGGTCCAATGCCCCCATACACCGAGTGCGCATCTTAATTTAATTTTCAGTCTTTTCCAAACCACACGGTGAGCACGAGTGGAATAATGACCGAACGCGAACCGATCGGGATTCAGTCGTTATAATTTGAATTTTTATTTATTTGAGAAAACAATGTAAGGGTTTATGTTGTACATTCATTCATGTAAAAATCCCGGTCGGAGAGTGAATGATTGGAGTGTTTCCTCGAATTTACGGTGTCAAAACGGGCGAGTCAAATGCAACCCTAAATCATGCGATAAATAAATAAAATGGCAAGCCTAGCAAGTTAGAGTACCGAAAGGGCGTGTGGTAGGCTCATACGTAATAGAACCCCCGAATTCGGAATTTCCGATTCCGTACAAACCATTGCCTTAACATACTAGGTGTATCCCATATCCCTAGACCCGGGCAACTCACCGGCCCTCGACTTTCGGGTCGTAAACAGGTAATGGCGACTCCTTCTCACGTACGTCTGTCGCGCATCCCCGGGAAGGTGGACACTCCCAAGCCGCGTTGCATAGGCGTGCGCATGCGTGCTCCGACGAGATGAAATTCGGGTGCGCACAACAGTTAATATAAGATATGTGAATATAAAGGAATAAAGACTTTATGGTATATGTTTTACTTCTTTGTTTTTTCGTTTTTGTATTTTTTTGTAAGAATATGTTTTGCTTCCTTTGTTATTTTGAAATTCGAAATACAACTGACCATTATAAGGTATTGTAAAATCATGTTTATACCACTTCTATATGTACATATATAAATATATCATAACAATAATAAACACTAGGGAAAACTCCTGGACATATCACGGTTTGAGAACAAGTATTACAGTGCATCATATTTCGAAAAATTAACATGGTGCATCACGAAAAATTTGAAAATTTTCACACCGCATGAGGTTTTGTGGCTCTGCCGACGATGGAGGCCATATCTCCTGAACGATCAACAAACTTATGCCAAATATTACAAAAAATGGAAGAGATATAGGAACAAGATTGTTCAGGACATGGCAGTTTGTGTATGGTTGTTAGTGCCTTTCCGTTTTAGGAAAATAACACTGTGCGTCACAGTTTGAAAATAATTTTCATAATGCATCATATTTCCGTGGCCAGGTGGGACCCAGATGCTGAGTAAGTACGGCCACATTGGCACCATTTGTGCCACGTTAGCTTTCCGTCCATCAGTTGACGGAAATGATACACGGTGAAAATTTTCAAATTTTTCGTGATGCACCATGTTAATTTTTCAAATTATAATGCAATGCGATACTTGTTCTCAAACTATGATGCACTGTGTCATTTTTCCTAAACATTATAATCAACAAATTAGTGGACACAATATAATTTATTACACTTAATGTAACTCAAATATCCAAAAAAAGAAAGAAAAAAAGAATGCCATAATAATTACCCAATCTATTTCTCTAAATAAAAAATATGGAGCTTGTTAGTATGTTTTCGAGTAAATCGCATATTTGATACAAAATATTTGACGACTGTAGCACTTTCGTACACTTATCAAAAAATTGTAGACTTTGTTACAAAAACTAAACAATGTAACAATCAAGAAAATTTTTTTCCAAACTATAACAATGTTGTACAAACCGTCAATTTGGGGCTAACTGAGTCAATTAGTGTTTATATGGATCTTTCGTGGCTGCTGACAACATTACACATTGCTTATGTGGCTCTGGGGGCGTTAGCATGTCATTTTAAATTAATAAAAAAGTGAAATTAAAATAAATATTTAATAATAGAAATATAACAAATAATAAATAAAAATAAAAAGAAATTAATTTTAAAAATAAAAATATTTTTTTAAAAATAAAAATATATATAGATAAATAAAAATAAAATTATAAATAATGTAAAATAAATAACAATAAAAATTAAAGTTATAAAAATTAAACATTAATAAATAAATAAATAAATAAATGAAAATAATGATATTAAGAAAGAAATTAAAATTAATATGAAAATATGTGAAATTATTAAAAAAACAAAACAGAGAGAGAATGAGTGAACAATGGTCGGATATAGAGGTAGGGGTGGGGGTGGCGCTACAGCCGGCCACTCCTTTTCCCCTTGACCGAGGTCTCCAACGGTCTCAAAACCCACTGTGCCCTTGGTCAAGAGGGTGGTGGCCGACTAAGATCTCTCGCATATGGGGGGTAAAGCTCGTTAGTGTGTTCTCACATGTAGAGTTGCCTTCCATGTATTTTATTTTCCTATGAAGACTTGTCAAGTGTGTTTCCATTATCAAAAGACACCCTATTAATCAAAAGAGTGTAGAGCAGTGACGAGCTCCCTCACCTGGTAACCAAGAGGTTTCAGATTCGATACTTAGTGCACTGCTCGTGTCCATTTATTAGCTACTAGTGAATCTGCAGTGTGTGCATGATTCGCGAAATTATTTAATGGTGTATGTATATGATTCTGGAAGTAAACAATCTTATTTATTAAACTGCAGTACATAGTTAGCAGTGATCAAAATTAAGTCTGACCCATGTTTTTTTATTTCAATTGTCTTCAGATACATCATGAACTATGTGCCCTCCCACAGCTCGGTGTTCATTTGTTGCTCTATTGAAAATATACGACGCTCCAACAATTCTTGCAATGCGATTTGGTACCTGCCAGCAGATGAGATAAGTATATTAGATATGAAATAACTCCGGACCTCTGAAATATAATTGATATTTTCACAGTTTAATAAAGTGGATGTATGATAAGAAAGAAAACAAATATATGTAAAGTAATTGAATGATAAAGTTATTCTTTGGTATGTGAAAGCAAAACATTAGAAGGACCTAAATGTTTACAATATGTACAATATGTATTAATATTCCTTTTCAAGATATGGCAGTCACGGAAGCCTTCCAGTTTTTTTTCACGGAAAGCAATTCATGCCATTATATTTTTTTGATAATAAATGATTAAATACTTATGTATTCTTAAACTTTAATATTTTAATAAGTTCGATTTGAAAAATGATGGTAAATAAAGTTAAATATAAGTGGATGGGAATTTATAAGATGGTGTGTGTCCTCATAAAACTTGGCCTGTAGAGTTGCAAAGGCAAGGAAAATATGGTGGGTAAGGCAATTCGCCAGAGCGCAAAAGAAATACAATCGAAAAAGGAGACGAAGAGTAGCAGCGAAAAGCACATTAAAAGTCCGTAACCTATGTTGCTGTAAGCGATTGTTGAGAGTTTAAGCATAGCTCCTAGTGGCCTGATAAGGAAAAGGCAAAGCTCCTAATGATAAGGGTCGAAGTCGACTAAACAGGAACTGGAGCTCTTTCCCAAAAGCATCCGGTAACAGTTTATATACGGGCCTCCAGCTCAATGGATTGGTATCACTTACAGCAAGGGCATAATGGGTTTAGGGCAAACTACCGAGAATTGGGCAATTGTACGAGCATGAGGTGTGGGATTGATCATGCCATAGTAGGAAACTCATACTCATTCAATAACAATCTCATTTACTGGCCATATTGAGGATATTTTTAGTAAGAAATGTGCTGTACACGGTCAATAAAGAAGAGGTAAGAAAAAAGGAAAGCTAATTGCTGAGCAGAGTATGTAAACTACAGTAAGTTGTGCACAGCTACGAAAAAAAGTCATGTAGAAATAAAAAAAATCATCACCGCATAAATTTATCATCTTCCCTTCTCTCTTGCTTTATCAAATATATATTTAATAATTGGTAATCATAAAGTAGTAAAATCATTTAGTTTCACATAAATTCTATTTATCCTTACAAATAAAAATGCTGCCACTTTATATCACAGGATGCAAATTTTCTTTTTGAATTTTTCTCTTGCATATATATATATATATTCTTTTTCAGTTATATTCTCCAAATTATATAATATTCTCTTTTATATAGGATGCTCGCCATAACATTTGATAGGAGCTCAATCATCGAAAAGTTACAGGTAAAAATATTCAAAGTATCTACCATCTTCTTATAAAACTTATACTAAGTAGGCAAAGTATTATGCTTTATTCAGGTAACTAGGTCAAGGCTGAATATGTGAATATACGATTGTGAGCCGTAACTGATAGTTGGTATGAGGAAAGTAGTATACTATATTCAGTTGGGGCGCCACATTTTCAGTTTTCCCTCCACCAATATCAGCATTTTTTTTAGACATCAATATTCAATCTGATAAATCATACTCATTTCTGGTCTAAATCATCTTTTTCAGTACCCCACTTATCTTGCTTCTGTGTTTTCTTCTGCTGTTGAAGCACTAACTAAGCAAATTTCATTTCTTTAACAGACTATGATGGATAACATGATGCAATTTTAGTAACCTGTTGTATTTTTTTCAAGATTAATTTCTTATTCACTGAAAAATATAAATTTGTCACAGGTATTAGCAACAGGACATCGCCCTGAAGCGATTGAGACCCTAAATAAAAGGAATGTGGTGGAAACAAATAATTGGCCAAATCCAAGCATATATATGGGGAATCAAATCAAGAAAGCGCTATCTTAATACAAAACAAAAGGCGAAAGGAAAAAAAGAGCTTGGAATGTACCAGAGTTGTTTTTAGGCTAAACAGTTGAGGTTGAGAAGAGGAGCATCCTGCAATGATGGGTGACGCAGCGGCACCTGCTCTTGCGGTAAGCAGCCTATGCCAACATCACTTAACCGGTCCCAGTTTGGTGTTCTTTCTTAGCAATGACTCTCATCTTCTGTTGTTCGGGTGTAGTCGAGAATACCAACTGCGGCTATGTATGCATGAGGTCCTTCTCTCTCCTAGAAAGGAAGGCATGACTAAAGAGGTCAGCATAAAATATAAGTAAAGGACATACTGGATGGAATAATAAATTCATACATAGACACTAAATTAGGAATAGGTGATATAGAACGATAATTAGCAAAGATATTTTTATTGTACTGTAACATGATAAATTGGAGTTTCACAGTATTTTACATGATCACCTGGCATATTGGTTAGCAAATCAAATTTAATGATGGGGAATTCTGTAAAAGGAAGACAAAAAAAGTCAATTTGCAGGACCCTTATGCAGCACCATTTTTTTTTTCTCTCCCCTAGAGCAGTAGCACCTGAACTCCCCGACAGGCAAAACCAATGTACATACCCACAGGCACGATGTCAGAAAAAAATTTGTTGCCACAAAAAGACCTTAAGCACGAATAAGAATTGCACACGAGTAACAAGTACACAAAGCTAGAAATACTTCACTTCAAACAATTTTATTTGACCTCCCAAATAGGTCCAAGACAGTCAAGAGCCATTGTTCTACACAATGGCAACTCCTTAGCCTAAATAGTTTATTTGGACCTAAGAAAGGGCGACTGGTGACACTGCAGCTTCAGGAATAACTTAAGCACACGAGGAATAAGACGGTAGAACCCATTTCAGAGGCAAGGGAAGACACGAAATGAGGATCTCACCTCTACCCATGGTATTAGAAGTACAAAGAGGTGTACGAGAGCACAGTGCCTGCATAGGTAATAAGGAAGTATATATCAGAATACATTTATAGTGTGCATATATAGAATAATAAATGGCAAAAAGAACCCCCCCAAAAAACAACTTAACAGCAGGTTCTTAACGTGGAAAGTCGGAATAAATTTCTCTTTTTCATTGTAATTTATGTGGGAAAAGACTCCCCAAAAACCTTAGTTTAAGTGCAAACAAAAGCTGCAAAGCTTAAAATAATAAGTATGGCCGAAATACTACTGGCCTCGAATTTTTTTGATGAGACAGGCAAAGAAAAAGAACAATAAGTGAAGCAGTTCAATTAGAGGTAAGCTTTCCAGGAAACACAGAATCAGAGTGTCCATCTTGATACAGAGTCAGTTACAAGCGCTTTGCCCGTGATTGTTTATTAATTTGGTTTGCAGTTTTCATGGTTTGGGACATTTTCAGGACACTATACATCGCAGCCAATCTGGAAAAATGTAGACAAACAGTGGCTTCTCGATGTACCGCATTCTCCAGAGTTATTTAATGAAGAACTGAACTCCAGATAATATCGGTAAGAAACTTGGAGTATGGCAAAGTTCAATGGCATCAGTTTGAGACAATTAGATCAGAAACACACAGGACGGAAACTGAGTAATCAGATGTATGACGAACAGTGAATACTTGCATGTTGAAGCAGCAACAGCCATGACACAGCGTTTATTGGTCGGGGCGGCAGTTGGGCATTCGGTACAGAGCGCCTGGTGGTAATGTTGCTAGCGAGGGGACCAGCGGCGGCGGTGTCAAGGGCCAATGTTGGACAAGTGGGCCGGTGAAGGACTCGGGAGGCAAGGCGTGCCGATTGTCACAAATGGCGTTTGAGGTCGGGGGTGGCACTTGGCATCCGTTGGGGTTCGGAGAAGGCGACAATGCTGTCTGGGAGGAGGCGAGGAGGAGGAAGAGGCAATACCAGCGTCAGTTTCCAACAATGGAGCAGATTGCCGGTGGCAGATCACACGCAATAAACAGAGGACTGTGGCGAGAGCCGAAAGCAGAGCGCCTGATCGGGGAATGACAATTATCCTATAGCCCTTCGAAATCTCAATCTTCACATCTGCGTTTGATCTCTTTCCTTCTCTGTTCCCTTTTTGTTTCCCATACTTTCCCCGGAAATGATCAGTGCTATCGAAGTGCCCACCTCTCTGCTCTGTTTTCCCTTCTTGCTCTCTCTCTTTGCAGACTTTGCTTATCGAAGCGCCCGTGCTACCTTCCCCCACAGAGAAGCACCCACCACTACTTCTCCATTTTACCGCGGATGCACTATTACGGCAATTAGCATCCCTCGTCCTCTGCTTCTTTGTCTATATACTTGGAACCTCGTTGCTTTGCGATAAATATGTCACAACACTCCAATACTTATTAATAGACCACCTTACACCTGCTTGCATCTTGATCTATTTTTGTTCTTTGCTTCATATTTGAATGTCTTTGTCACGGTTTAACATTTGTAACTCGCCTTGCTGTCTTTTTCCATAAGGTCTCCGACATATTGGCCCTATGATTTCATTCAACATATTGCCCCTATGATTCCATTCAACATATTGTCCCTATAATTCATTTCTTATGCAGCTAACGTCCAAGGAATGCTAACTGGTATTTTTTTTTCTTTTTTTCATTTTCAACTAACACGACCCCTCAAAACTCCGACTTGATCACTCGTAGGTTTTCATTGTGTCCTATGCCTGGTCATGTAAGAGAAAAAAAATTAGCCCAGTTAGTATGCACTCCCACTACTGGTGTTTATTTCTCCGCCAACATATTGTGGCAGTAATTTGGATGGACTGAATATCTTGGCATTCGGCGAAGGGATTTCTCAATAATTGTTTGCTATTTTTATCAACCTAATCGGCATTCTGCTTTTATCCAAGTACATTAACTTCTGCTTTAGCCATTAACTTTTGTCTCACCTTGCTTCTATCTAATTTTCTATGGAAGTTTTTGACTGTTTCGTTTCGTTTTCATGTACTGCTGATTTTAATCTGATAAAAACCAGCTAGCCGCTTTACGAGTTAAACTATGCTGCCTTTGCCTCCTCTACATTAAACTCTTTTGCTACAACTAGTGTACTGCATAGAGTATAATTACTGTTACGGTTCTCCTTTTAACTACACAATTTTTTACATGCATGAATTAGCGCCATCATAGTTGAAATTCGTGCCTTTAAAAAATTGCGTAGTGAACATCACTGGTTTTTTCTCCTTTGTTCAGATGAATGCATAGTGATTGTCTTGATATTTGGTTGGATAAGAATGCATTTATAGTTTACACGAAGGCATAATTAGAGCAGAGCAATACATTTGCAATGGGTAAGCTTTCTTCCGTGAACTCTAACATTGAGAAATTCCTGTAGTACAACGCACCCTCAGTTTTAATATGAACTCATCATTTCTATAGGAAGGGGTTATGCTCTTGCTTTGTTGGAATTTGAAAAGAGATGTCTAATATTAAATAAATATAACTGTGAAATTCAAGTAACTCCAGAAAATTATATGGGAAAATACTTTCTATTGAGTCAAATGCATGACCTGTGGCCAGACATATTTATTCTGTGGGCTTGCAAAGTGTTCACATGAGCCGTGAGATTAATTGGACTAAGCCCGGACACGCTCGTTATAAAAAGGAAAAGGGCAAAAAAAAATACTAACTGTGAAAGTTCATGACTAGCTCTTAACTGAGAAAGTTTTTCACGTCTTTATACACGCTCTTCATTCAATGCTTGTACTTTCCTTAAGGTTGACATCATATGAAGGAGAATTTTTAGCATTTTATTATGTAATATCTCCAAATTTTTTATAAAGTCAAAATATAATATATATGAACTATTGGGACTTTGATAATTTAATTAAATTAGGAAGTCAAGGATTTGATCGGGAGTTAGATATTAATTAAAGAATTAATTATTTTACATATGAATTGATCTTATAAGTGGCCGATGGATAAATTTTGTTAGGGAAAAATGCACCGTAAATTTCAACCTTTGAAGGTTATTTCAGTTTTATTCTATCTTATAAAGATTATCTGAAAATACCAATTTTATTCTAAGTCTATACCTTTTTTGCCAAAAATAGACAGAGAGGATAACGTGACTCAGTTAAAGGGGGTAACAGTGCCTACGTGGATTACCCCTTAACGAGCCATGTCAGCCTCTTCGCAAAAAAAAAGTCACTGTGGGATAGATTTTGAACATAATACAAACAGTGGGTATTTTCAAGTAATTTTTAAAAGATTTGATAAAATTGAACAAAATGCACACGTTAGATTTCAAGCAATGAAATCTAAGCAAACATGGAGCCATTCTCTTGGCCGATTACCCAAGAAATTGTGCCTTCATCGCGTCCACATCCATCTCGGCTGAGTTTATCCACATTCTCGACTGAATTGGAATTGCCATTATATTTTTCTTTGTTCTCATATCCACTACGTGGCTAACTTGGTAATGAATTGCCTTCCAAGCTAAGAATTAACTAAACTTAGAAATCCACTCAAAGATTGGCTAACCATGAGTCTACCCTCATCTTCGTTCCATGTGAACTCCGTGACCACAACACTAGGCTTTTGCCGTCTTACCAATTCCGCGGGCGGGCCGAACCTTATTTTGCTGTGGGCTTATGGACTTGACAATGCATTGGCCTTCGGTACTGAGCTTCAACAATATTCTCTGACACATCTTGAAATCATCCATATCACGAAGTGTAGAAAATGGGTATAAACATCAGCATATAAGTAACTAAGTATTCTATTCAACACATCACATTTCGATATATATATATATATATATATATTATTTATTTATTTATTTGAACATTTTTTAAAATATTGAAAATAAAATCCTTATTTTCACATGATAAATTTTATTTTTTAATTTGCTAGTAAATCTATATAATTAAATAATATTCTTATGATAATTTATGCATATGATTAACTAATTATTTTCAAATATTAAAAATATCATATTTATTTCAATATATGTTTATTAAATTATTTATTGTTCAAAAGATTAAGTATAATTATTACATATATTGATAGCATTTATTGTAAAAGTTAGTCAATTTTACATAAGTGATATATCTTTAGTAATATTTTGATTTCAGAAATTAATTTTTTTATTTTCAATTGCATTAATTATAGAGGGTTTATTGGGTAGCATTTATTGTTATTCAAATAAATCATACTTTTATACTGGATTATTATTGATGGTTATTATTTACAATTTTAGAATTTTCAACAGTAACTAAATTTTTTTAATAATAATCCTAATATATTCGAGACTTGTTATAAATAGTTTAATAAAAACATGATACTAATTCTCTTATTTAAATAGCATTGAATATTTAATTTCTTTTTCTTTTTGAGAATCATATTTTATTATACCGTTGATTTATCCTTTTCACTTTTTACCCGGTCCTAATTTAACAAAATAGTGTCTTAGATTGACATTTGAAAAAATCATGTGTATGGGTACTAATTATTTTATTTAATGTACATTGCATATTTATTGAACTATCAATATGGTACAAGATATATTAAAAACATCTTGTTTGGATATATAAACTTCATTTTGTATATCTTTTGAAATAATATTATTCGAAGTCATTAGTTTCACGAGTAAATTTTACTTTTGATATGCTCGTAAATTCATATAATTAGCGTGTTTTGGTAATTTATAGATATGGCTAAGCATAGTCGGTCCATTTTTTGATGATATTTACAACATAACACTATCAACTTTACCATATACAATGGTTCTCATTTATTTATTTCTTGTTAAATATTTTAATTATAATTCTTTGTTTTAATTTTCTTTTAATTATTAAGGGATCTAGTTACTTGTAATGCTACATTTTAATGTTCATATATACATATATATAAAGTAATTTTTAAATTTTGAAAATCAAAATTAATTTATTTTGAATTTTTAATTAGTTAATTAACTAAATCACATCTAATGCTATCAGGTGAATTTTGCTATATATAGACAGATATAGATAGATAACTCAAAATTCTTATTTCGCGCATTAAGTTTTATTTCTTACATGCTTATAAAGTTATATAATTACTGAGTTGTGGCAGTTTATGTATATGCTTAATCAATTATTTTCTAGTATTATAATATTTATTTTCATATTTGTTTATTAGAACCTTTTGTTATTTTAGAAAAATTTCAAGTACAATCATTGCATTTATTGATAAATTTATTCGAGCAAAGTAGTCAATTTTTGCGCGATTCTATTTTTATATTTATGTGATTAATTCTTATTGAAGTTATTCATATATATTTGTGAAACATAACTTTTATTACTAAAAATAATCTTGGGAAGTTTCAATAATTAATTTTAGGTTTAAAATGATATTTTCTGATAAAATTAGGCTACCTTTAGATAATATATTAATAATTTTGCATTTATTTGTTTAAGTTTATTTAATACTAATGGATTACAAAATTTACCAAATTTTGATTTATTTTGCACACTCTTTCTGAACAGAATCTTTCAAAAGTTAAATATTTTTTTTTTTAAAGGTGTTATTACCCCATATATCTTATGGTTTCACCAGATTCTCAAATCTATCATATACTTTAAAAATTACCTAAAATATCCAATGGTTTATATTTGGTTCGAAATCTATCCCGCCGTTATATCTTCCATCAACATTTAACGGTGTTGCTGATGTGGAACATAAGTGGGCCTATTTTTGCCACTGTGACCCTTAACCTAGGATAAATTTGAGAAAAAATTAAAACCATGGGATAGATTTAAGAAAAAAAATTAAAATCATGGGATAGATTTGAGAAAAAATTAAAATCATAGGATAGGTTTGGAGCCTATTTACGTTTCATTAACGGATAAATTGACAGCGTGATATATTTGAAACCAAATGTAAACCGTGGGATATTTTGGGTAATTTTTAAAGCATAGGATATATTTGAGAATTCGGTAAAACCATAGGATATATGGGGTAATAACCTCTTTTTTATATGACCATAAGTTTATAAAATTAGCAATTTGTGCTAATCTTTTTTTTGGAAATCTTATATCTGTAAATCTAATAATATTTTCATATTATATGTCACTTGCATCATGTGGATTCATATTTTCATACATTTATATCATTCTTATAAAATGGAATGGCTATTGTAAGACATTTTAATTCTAATCTGCAGAGTAGTGTGTTAATTGAAGTAAGTAAGGATAAACTTAAGTGCCTTAAGTGTAGTACTGAAAGGTGCTCATTTGTTAGAAAGTTGTGGTCTCGGCAATAAGACCCAGACCGAGGCAGTGAGATCGTTGGTTAGCAATATTCCCAGAGCATTTAAAGGCTTTTAAGGTTAAAATTATTCTCTTCAATTTATCACAACATTTTGTAGAAGAAAATCAAGATCTTTGCGTTATTCAGAAAGCTCTCTCGCTGAAGATCTAGCACTAGCTCAGAGGCAATATATATTCTTTTCATTCCGCTCAAATAGAATTTTCTACGCCAACAATGGAATCTCACCAAGATTTACCTAATTCGCAAGAAGTTCAAATTGCAAATATAGAATAAGATCTGCAAAATTGGGATATCCCTAAGACTAGTAAGAAAAAAATACACATTTTTTATTCTTTTCAGGATTATACGATTAAAACGGTCGAAATCAATCCCTACTTCGGAAGAAACTATTAACCTACAATTATTTGCGAATGAATCCATAAGAAAACATACAATGAAATAAACTTTTACATATTGACTTAGTACAGATAGTTGTAAAACCCGTCCATAGAGCATGATTAGATGTACCCACCTTAGTTTGCTCAAGGGACACAAGATTTACCTCTTTTAAGCAATCTTTGCTAGAAGTTTTAGAATTAAATTTATATGATGGCCCTGTATATTTTAATTGTTATCTCAATTTCTCTATAGATCTAAATGACCCTTTAGTATTAGATATTTTGACTCTTAACGTACAAATACAGAATCATGATTTCGTAAAGCAAGGAAAAGGTTTAGTCCTAATATATAGAATTTATTACAAACTAATGACCACTAATCTTTCACCAAAAAAGCCTTGAAAACGCCGAAAATGGAAGAAACTGTTGTAATAGAAGCCAATACGCAAAGATCTTGAGTCATTACCCCTAAGCCTATAAAATGGGAAGAAATTACATTTCCAAAATCATGGAATCTTAAAGAAATAATACCTAGATCTGATAGTTCCTCTAGTTCATATAATGAAGTGGTAAATAAGTAATTTCCTTGAATGCACCAGGATCAACATAATAAGTTTGCATGGACTGGTTTAAGAATCTGTTGGCATGGGTGCAAAAAACAAGGAATAGGGCCCCCAACCTAAAGAAAACATTATTTTCACACACACACAAACAATAAAAACAGAAAGGAAAAAAATTTGTAACATGTGGAAATTCAAAAGTTGAAGGGACCACTTAGTACAAAATTGATTATCAAAATAAAATAAAAAGTTCTTAAAACAAATCACATGAGGGAAGATCAAAGAGGATTGTCACTTGATTAGACAAATTTTAAAAGTTAATTGATATCCTGCCATACCCAAGGGCAGAACAACTGGGTTCAAACTCAAATGTCACACTCAAGTGAAATAAAAGCCCATGGCCTTGAAGGCAATTAATTGCAGTAGGGATGATGTTCCAGAAAGCCCCCGCTGTTTCTTTTAGGTTCTTACCCTCCTAGTCCTTCTTGCATCTTGCAATTTCACTTGTGGTTTTGGTTCTCCATCTCAGGTTTTCTATTCTAGGCAGTTTTATTCTTGGTATTGATGATGAAAGTGCTAAGCTACGATTATTATTCTTAGAGAGGGAAAATCAGTGAAGTTTAGAAGGCCATAGAGACATTGTATGCAAAACGGAGGGCTGCCATACAGACCTCTGTGTGCTTCGATGTGTACTTCAATTTCCAAACTGAAGAGCATCGCAGAAAAATGATTTTTCGTATTGATTAGACTTTGGTATCGGAGATATATACCGTTTGTTATTTTCCATAATTTGGAGTACTTAATTTAAATTAGTACTTGAGAGAGCATCTTGTCCTTGTTACTAATTTTTATTGTGATAATGAAATCTAATAAGTTGATCAAGTGGTTTTTTATTTATTAAAAGTTATTATATATAGGTTTACATATGTATGTATATATTATATCTAGCAAAATCTCATAATATAACTGGTGGGATGAACCAACGTGGGTTGATTCAAACTGTTCGATACTTCTTCCTCTTAAATAAGACTCTAAGTTTGAGTCTTGTGAATGGAGAAAATCTACGCTGGGAGAGTTTTATCCTTTAATGAGCCGACCCGACTCAACTGAATTAGTCGTAACCCAATTGAACTTCCGAAAATCAGGGTTTAGATAAATATGAAAAAAAAAACTGATGGGATCCCTAGGATAACATTTGGCAGCATGCTGTCAAAGTTGTATAAGATATTCGTAGCAGCTGGGAACTGGCCGTGAAAAATGTTATCAAAGCCTTTGGCGGCAGTTCAAAACTGCCGCCAAAAATCACCTACTAATAAAGAACTGCCGCATGGAAACTGCCGCAAGAACCTTTCCCGATGGCTTCTACGCTGGCAGATGTACGAACCGCCGGCAGAAGTTTTCGCGGCAGTTTTCTAACATTTCGCGGCAGTTAGTAACTGCCGTTAGTTGCGTTATATGTAGTAGCGAACATAATTAATAAGCTTTGCTTGGACTGGTTTGCGAAGTTGGAAACACATGGTGGAAAAATGGACGAAATTAAAAACCCACCCAAAAGAAAACATTATTTCCACAAACACAAATAATTAAAAAATATATAACATATGGAAATTCAAAAGTTGAAGTACAAAATTAATTAACAGAATAAAATAAAAAAGTCATAAAACAAAACACATGAGGAAGATCAAACAGGATAGTCAATTTAATTAGACAAATTTAAAAACTAATGATATCCTGCCATACGCAAGGGCAGAACAACTGGGTTCAAACTCAAATGTCACTCTCAAGTGAAGTAAGAGCCCATGGCCTTGAAAGCAATTAATTGCAAATGAGGGAATGAGTTGATTTCGAGGGAGAGCGAAAGAGAGGGAGAGGGAGATGGGGATGTGTGATTTTGTATGTAACCATAGCTCTCCTTTATGCCATACCTCTCTCTCTCTCTCTCTCTCTCTCATTTCTACACTTTCACTAAAACGAGCACTTTGGCACCTTTCTCTCTGATCCTACTTGTCCCTTCCCCTTTCTCTCAACACTCACTTTCCAAAAACACGCCCACACTCTCTTTGCATGGCAATTCTTTCCCCGTAGGTATGACATAACATGACATTCGTGTACGCTATTACCGATTCCTTAAGTAAGGTCCCTCGTGTTCGAGTCTTATAACTTGAGAAAATTCACGACTATACGTCTGACCTGGTTCGAATCTAGTGTAGCTTGTACCCTTTGAATTTTTTGATATCAAATGATGCACGCTGAAAAAAAAATAAATGAAGAAAAAAGAAACATGATTACCAATTATAGGTCATCCAATTAGAGCTCATGCGCATGCTCGCAGACCTGCATGGCTCCATTATTGTTGTAGCCAGCTATATGAAAAAAAAAGTAGCCAGTATATAATTTGCAATGTTGTAATATGTATATGTGATAGTAATGTACTCGTGTGATTAGAACTTCTTTGAGGTAGATATGTGAGAAGCCATATATACATCAAGCCAGCATAACTAATGAAGCGATGTGCGATCGCCTTGAGATGGCTTCGACAATTTTCTGTACATCATATGAGATTGTCCTTTTTCAGCACAAACAAATTATGCTCTTTCGTATTTTCATCTATGTAACTTTGTCGTTGATTAAAAATGATGCTTATTCAAAATACTGTTGTTTCTTGCATTTAATCAATTTCAAAAGATAAAAGCGCTACCATTTTTATTTCCTTTGAGTTATATTGTTTGAAAATGTATAGGAAGAGATCAGATAAAATTGTGACGTGAACCAAAACCTTATCGAAACTTACTGTAAACGGGAAAAATACATTCTGGTGTTAATGTGCATTTTCAGTGTTTTGATTTTGATGTTATAATCATTTACCATGACACTTGAAGGTCATTCATCTTTCAATTTAAGTAAAGGGTATTGATACTCTTGGATGTTGGAAGTTAGATAATTTTTTTGGTACTGTATTGTTGAATGTTCATGGGTGTTGCACGTGCTTTCTTACTAGCTATACAAAAAAAATGAAAAGTTATAAATAGAGTTTGAAGAAAATTAAAAAATAAAAAGAATGAGAAAAATGATGTAGTGTAGTGGCGCACGCTTCCACCGGTCAATAAAGAGGTTGCATGCTCGATTCTCATGGTTGGATTACCTATGCTTTTTAATTAGCTATTAGGATTTCTATTTTGATGTACTATACACACAACCATCCATTGTAATCGAAAAAAGAAAATAATAAAAGAGATGTTGAGAATAAGAAAATGGATAGCGATCATACGGCAAAAATTACAAAACATGTCATTGATTATTTTGAAGCATTCAGGAAAACATGTTTAAGAGCTTGCCCACAAATAGATTCACTAAACAATTAAACTAAGAAATGGATATTCTCTAATATCTTGATAAATTAAAATCAATTCACAATAATAGTATAAAGTATAACTACTCTAATTATCATTTCTGATTTTATTTTCTAAGTCCACAATATCTTAAACACCAAACTAGCCATATCTCTATAACAGAGTTAAAATGAAGGCTTGATGATCTATCTTGTTTAAAGCCCCAATCCTGTTCCTCCTTGGACCTCCTAAAAGATTTGAATCCGGGATATTCAGGAGGTCGGAGCAATTTCTACCTTACTATTTGATGCTATCTTCTTGTTATAGTGCACCCTAGAAATCAGACAGACGAATTCGCGTGTAACTGGCCAAATTAATTTAAGCGGGCCATGCGGTACAGTGCAAAGAATGTGGAATAGATTCTCCCCTAGTAATAAAGGAGTTGCACCAGTATTAGCATTTTGTTCTTGTACTTTGGGAACACTCAGTTCGTTCTGTCTTGGGCATGCTCAGTATCTGGAAAAAGGCCATGTATATCATGTTTGCTGGCAAGCGTGCAACTTAATTCAACAAGAGATCAGGTTCCCTCCGTTGACTGCATTTTCATTTTCTGGTGGATTTCAGCAATCATTCAGTGTTTACCTGTTGGAAATTAAATAGGTATATAAACTGATGTTCCCCTTCGCAATACTAATCGAATACATAACATATATACTTACACACACACACACACACACATATATATATGTATGCAAAATTGTATAAAAAAAGACTTCACCCCGAGGACTAATATAAGGTTGTAAGGCGTGCGTAAGTCTCATGAATAGTCGCGATGAAGCTGTGGGTTCAAATCCTCATTAGATGCATAGCGCCCTTGGTGAGGGCACTTGCAGGTGTGCTTCTCATGAACTGACTTGGACACATGGGGTTGTCAGGTATTCACGGGCTCGCCCTGCATAAACACACTTGGTTTATTAACAAAAAGTACTAAGTACATCAATTTCCGTCGAATTGATCCACGAAATTGCGACCTTGTTGATCAATGAGAACATGCGTCAAACCACCTCATGGGCGTTGGCTAAGTCTGTACTTCATAATATAGTTTATATTTATATTTACTAGTGTTCAATCCCCGTAAATTGCACGGATTTGTGTTCATATATTTATATTTTGTACGAGTAATAATTATCACAGTTTAATATATTAATTTAATTATTATTATTATTATTATTATTATTGAAAATAAAAGTTCTCAACAGTCCATTTTCAAAAATAATTTTCAATAGAATTGTATGAATGCTTTTGAATAGTTCAATTATAATTTTATAATTAACATTCTTATTATGTCTTGTAAATGCATTTAATTTCTTTCACAATTTTAGTTTGTATTATATTTAATTATATTATTTTATATATTTTTATTCTTTATAGTATTTTCAAATTTATGGAATCTTCCATTTATATTTTTATTGTTTTTATTCAATATCGTATCATTTTTTCAATCTATATAATCTTTCTTCATGGGTAAGGATTGTTATTGTTCTACATATATGTTTTTATATATGTATATTATTTCTTATATACTAGGGGTGTTCAGGTCCGAGTACCCTTTTTTTTTTCACGATACTCGAACCCTACCCTATAAGGAACATGTTCCAAGATTTTGAAACCGGACCTTACCCTGTTGAATCCTGAAACTGGAACCTACTCGGAACCTGTATTATACCACAGGTTCCAAGTACCCCTATTTGAACCTATAAAGCTTTTTGTCTCGCTAAATAAAACCGAAAATGTCTCATCCATAATCAGTAATCACGCAAAACAGAATATCGAAATAGATTTAAATTAATCCACAATACATCTACACCAAAGAGTAATATGTTTCATCAATCTATCCACAAAACTAAACATTCATAATACGATCAGACCTCACCGAGGTTGTCGAACTAAAGCTACCGACGATAAGGAACGCGAATCTTCCACCACGAGAGAGAGACAGAGAGATAGAGAGAGAGGAAGAGGGTAAAGTAAAAGGGAGAAATATATCTGAATATAATTAGGACAAATTATTATCGGGTTTGGGTGCCGGTTTCGGTTCTGGATACCCTATATGCAGGAACCAAAATCGGTTTTTATCGGTTCTTTATTTTAATACCCGGACCCTACCCCATTTTTAATACGAGCTATCCGGACCTACCGTAATGGGTAAGTTCTGACTGGTACCGGATATACATGGTATCTGTGCACAAACCTAATATATACTTTTTATATTTTTTTATTGTTTTAGAATTTATTAAAAGGTAATCATTTCTATAGTTCATGATTCTTATTTTAACACATTCAATCTCATTTTTTAATATGCTTATACATATATATATTTAGTTTTTATGATAAATTATATATATGTTTCATTAATTTTCACAGGAATATCAATATTTTTATATCAATTTCTATAAGTTACGCTCAATTTTTATAATGTCAAATTAAGTTAATTGTTTATAAACATTTACCACTTATATATAATTAAGAAATTATAACAAAAATTTTCACTTAATTGTAATTAGTAAGGGATTTAAGAACATTTAATTGCATTTATTAAATATTTTAGTTATTATTCTTTGTTTTTAATTTTTTCCATTTTTAATTTTCCTTTAATTATAACATAGTGAGTAGGATATTTAGAGACATTCATTGCATTTATTAAAAAAATTTAATTATTATCTTTGTTTTTTAATTTTCTTTTTCCATATTTTCTAAATTTTCTTTTAAGTATTTCTTATGTACTCAGTCTCATTTATTATGCATCCAATCCAAGTAAATTTTAGTTATATAGTTGTTCTCGCTTAATAATTAAGAGATTTTAAATTCGATAATCATTATTGAGATTAATTATGCTCTTTTATTTAGTTTTCCTTTCTTTTATTATCTCTTTTATAATTATAAAACGGGAAAATTTCAACAACACCCCTCATAGTTTGTGAATTGGCATATGACACTCCTCCTTTCAAAAATCAGCCACATACTACCCCTCTTAACGCTGACGTGGTACAAAGATAACATTCACTTTGCTACGTGGGTCCCATATCATGGAACTATACAAACCGATCAATTAGCTGATTTCTTTACCCGAACAAAATTTGACCTGATTTAGGGGGAAAAAATAAAAAATCAACGAAAGCAGGGGTCGTACGTGGCTAATTTTGAAAGGATGAGTTATCGATGGTCATTTTACAAATTATAGGGGGTGTCGTTGAAATTTACCCTTAAAAAAAAGCTTAATGGAAGATAAGGGGCTTATTGCTAAGAGATTCATGTTGCAAAGAGATTAAGTTGACATTGGCCCAGAGAAAGGGTTTCTTCGAAGGAAACCTCAACAGTCCAAAGTTCAATAAGACAAGCCCGTTAGGAGGTTTCATCAGCTCGAAAAAAAAAAAAAAAAAAAAAAAAAAGAGACAGAGAGAGGGAACAACATGCTTTTTTTTTTTCAGTTATAAGGGAGGATATGGTCTAGACAGTATAAGAATAGAAATAGCAAAGTTAAATAAAGGGGCACAGAAGTTCCACTGAAGAGGATCAAACCCGAGAACTTATGGTTCCGAACAACGACTTATGCTGCTGCACCAAATCCCCTTCCTCTAGCATCCTTCTTTCTTCGTATGTCTAATGAACTTCGGTCATGTTTGATATTAAAAAATTGAATGAAATGGAAAGAAATGAATTTAGAGAATCATGAAACCGATGTTTCCAAATACCAAGTGGAGGAAAAAAAATTATGAAATATGAAGGGATTTCGGCGAATTACTGAGGAATATCTCCCATGGTAATCACGATATTTTTAGCAATGGTATATCCAGAATCTGACTCTAGTAATCTGACTAACTTTCCCATCAGCTACTATTTAGTTTAATCAGTGTAAAGATCTTATTCTCCACCATCTATAATGTGCATTTGACTCATCTTGCCTATGTGTTGCATTTCAAGCGTGCATCGAACATAATTCTATGTATATAAAAGCATATTTATTATAATATGTAGGTTAGAAAAGATTGCTTAATGCTTATGCTAGAAAAAGAGATAAGGATGAATAATACCTCAGTGTCGAAAAACCAAACATCAACATTCATCTACAGCACAGTTATTGAGTTATCCCACAACAATTGAGTAATACCGCATAATAAATGAATAAAAATATATACAAGGATAAAGTCATGACTAACGTTTGGAGATCCAACATTGCTTAGCATGTGTAGTGACAGTGACAAAGAATCATTCACCTCTAACCATGCAGCTCAAACAACAATAGGACAGAATTTGAACATGCAAAAGAAACAATAATATCACCGCCATATATATAAAAAATCAGTACATTTGCTGACCTTTATGTGTCTAGAAATCACAATATATAGGTGAACCAATGTAGTTGAATAGGATTTAGTTTCAATTTTAAAAGGAAACCATTTCAAGCAAGCAAAATATTTCATCTTATCAAATTCCACATAAGGCTGACTGAATTAACCATATACATTAACAGAGAAAAATACATCAGCTGAGAAAAACAAACAGTATGTCTGTCATGATTTTTTTTCTTTTTCTTATTATAGAAAATGAGAATTCATTTATGAGTGAAAGAAATGGAGTACACGAAGGGTATACAGGGCACCTCACCACAAATGAGGCGACAGAAAGAAAGAAGAGAACAAAAACATAAAAAAAGGGCAAGATTAGGAGCACAAATTGGATAAAGAAGGAACACTCGATGAATAGCAAAAGCCCACTGAGACCACGCTAAACTAAAGTCCTGAAGTGTAGAAGAAACCAGATTCTCAAAGTCCTCAAAGTCCTTCGGTTCCATACACCATATTGTCCAAACATTGAAGAAAGGGATAGGTGGAATTACAGCTTTTAGGGATACCTTGCAAAGAATTCATGAAGCAACAGTTACACCAGTGTCCTTTGAAACATAATTCCAATGAAACATAAGTCTGACATGAAGTTTTTCCCAAAGAAAATAAACTCCGACATCATTTCAAGTATCCAGATCCAAACTCAACAAAAGTTCAGTTGAACTAATCCCGAACACCCACAGGATAAAAGAAACTGTATTTTGGACAAAGCAACAAACAGGGCTATTGTAAATGAGAGATTGCAATAAGATATTTACTTGGATTCGAAAGACAACTTGGGATAGGAGTATCCTCACCAGCTCTTTATTGCACACTCATCAATCATCATTTCTACTATCGTAAGCCATACAATTTAAGAAGAAAAAAAAAGCGAAAATATGTCGCAATTTGAATAATTATTAAAGAAATATTAATTATAAATTATATATATATAAACTGTGTGCTGCTGAAAAACAAACAAAGAATATTAAAGGTGTCAAGGCGTATATATTTTACCTGCATTAGGTGGCTTTTGGGCATTAGAATGATAACGAGCCTCACAAACAAATTTGTCCTTGAGAAAGATGGGTCAATAATTCAATAGGAATTATTAAAAATATATAAATTGTATAAATATATCATAGTATGTTGCCAAAATATTCCTTCAATTAAAAAAAGAAAAAGACAAAGGAATTTAACTTGTTAATCTAAGAAAGTGCAATCTGAAAAGTATCTTTATTAGTCGCATATAAAATTAATCTTACTTCTTCTTGAATTAAGCCTTCTGTGATCAACAGATATTTTGATTTTATAAAACTCAATAATCACGATATAGGAAGAGAAACCCACAAATCTCAGAAATCAAAATGGAAGAAATTAATAGTTAATCAATAGTCCCATGGTCTCTTTTTTTTTTTCTTTCCTTTGGTGGACGTCCTCATAGTCTTTGAGAAAAAAGAAAAGAAGAAAAGATGTGTACAAATCCATCGGAGCGAATAATTAATAGAAACAACCATGAAAAGTTCTTGATTTGTAATAACAAAATCAAATAAAGCAAAAAAAAAAACAAACACTTTATGGGCACACAAAATATACAAAAGCAGGACAACTTTTTAGGAGTTTAGAGGATGATAGAACAATGATTTCATATGCATATGTTTAAACTAGACAGGTGCTCAGCAAAAAAAAGAAAATAATAGAGAACGATAAGCTCAAAAAAGACGCGGGAAATGGGGCGTGACGTTTCTTTTTTTTTTTTTGTTACAATAGGAGGCTCATGGCCTGACATAAGGAAATGAAAAAGAAATCTAAATAAAGGGGCACGGGTAGTCCCACTAATGATAATCGAATCTGGAACCTCTAGGTTATCAGGTGAATGTATTAGTCACTGTACTACCTCCCATTTCTCAAGCATGACGTTTCTTTGACATATACTAAACTGGGCGTGTGCAAAGCACCTTGTTCAAGAAATCGTAATTAACTTTGCTTCTTCTTCTTGACCATTCATGCCCACTAACCATTGACACCTCCATCAGTTTCTTTGATTCAATAACTGATGCGGCAAAAAACGTGACAATTTTATGTTATTTGGGTATTTTTACAATTTTTAGAGAATAGTTTATTTTAGAGAATATTTTATTTTCTTCGTTATAATTTCATTTTGCAATTTTTAGGAAATAATTTATTTTAGAGAATATTTTTATTTCCTTCGTTATAATTTCGTTTTTCCTATTTAAGCGATGTAAGCCCTAGAGCTAAAGTAGTTGAGTTATTTTTGGATTATCAATATAAATTGGAGCTTTAGTGCTCTTTGCCCAATTCTTGGATTTGATCCGAGTTGGATGCCAGTTACTTAGGTATTCGAAGAATCAATAGGGATTGAAGGTCGTAGTTCCGGTATTCTGCGGAATCAACGATTTTGTGACAGGTTACTCGCGTGTACGCTGCGTCAGTTGGTATCAGAGCCGCGTTTGCTCTTGGATCAGCAATGCCGCCCCGAAGAACGGCTAATCAACGTCGTGTTGTAGAGGATGACAAATTGGATCGGAGGATCGAAGACATATCATATGATAAAGCCAATCCAATTTTCGATATATACCCAGATGAAGATCAAGAAGAAGTTATAGAATTTGTATTTGATGATCAAGGAAAACCAACGTTCGTTATCAATAAATCTGTATTAAATGATGTTGGAGGTTATAAACTTTTTCATTATTGTGCTTAGATTGAGGATATTCTAGATGAAGAAATTTCCAATGCAAATAAAGATGCATGGATGCTTACGGTGCCGATTTCGGAGGTTATTCAGTTGCCAAAGTTGGTCGAAGTGCACGTGACTCGATCGAGAAAGCAAGGATTCAGTGAAAGTGTTTATTGGCTAAGAGGTGTACGAAATTTTATGTACGAATAATTAAGAGAAAGAGTTCGCAAAGAGAAGAATGCATTCAAGTGGCAAGTGAGGAAGTAACAGAAGCATTTTAATCTCTCTATTCGTGAAGATCAAGGTGATAGCTCGGACGATGACAATTCGAGGACGAATTCTCTCCATTCAGGGGAGAATGATGCGGTAGAAGACGAGACAATTTTATGTTATTTGGGCATTTTTACAATTTTTAGGGAATAGTTTATTTTAGAGAATATTTTATTTCCTTCGTTATAATTTCGTTTTGCAATATTTAGGAAATAGTTTATTTTAGAGAATATTTTTATTTCCTTTGTTATAATTTCGTTTTTCATATTTAAGCGATGTAAGTCCTAGAGCTAAAGTAGTTGAGTTGTTTTTGGATTATTAATAAAAATTAGAGTTTTTGTGCTATTTGCCCAGTTCTTGGATTCGATCCAAGTTGGATACCAATTATTTAGGTATTCAAAGAATCAATAGGGATTGAAGGTCGTAGTTTTAGTATTCTGCAGAATCAACGGTTCTGTGACAGGTTACTCGCATGTATGCTACGTCAGTAATATTCTCTAAAATAAACTATTTCCTAAAAATT
This sequence comes from Punica granatum, assembly GCF_007655135.1. NCBI lineage: Eukaryota > Viridiplantae > Streptophyta > Magnoliopsida > Myrtales > Lythraceae > Punica > Punica granatum. The sequence goes on along the minus strand of NC_045131.1, from coordinate 15,722,036 downwards.
GCAAAATGAAATTATAACGAAGGAAATAAAATATTTTCTAAAATAAATTATTCCCTAAAAATTGTAAAAATGCCCAAATAACATAAAATTGTCACGTCTTCTACCGCATCATTAGCTATCACCTGTATAAGGAACCAGGTGCTTCACATTAAACACATCGGCAGTACAAATGTGGCTGGGAAGTTTAAGCCGATAGTCGTTCGAATTGATCTTCTCAATGACCTCCACAGGACCAATCTTTCTAGCAGCGAGCTTGTGGTAATCACCGGCAGAAAATCGATCCTTCGTAAGGACAGCTCAAAAAAATCGCCAACTTCAAACTCCACGTGCCTTCTCCTTTGATCAACAATAGCCTTGTATTTCATGGCAGCATTTTGCAAATTATTCTGCACAGCCTCATGAATCTCCTGCAGCCCGTGAACGAAGTCAACTGCCTTACCATGAACCCTGGTCTTATCCGGCACGGGTAACCGATCAAGGGGTCCCTGGGGAGTAATAGAATAGACCACCTGGAAGGGACTGAAACCAGTGCTGCGATTAATAACGTGATTGTGCGCAAACTCCACCTGACTTAACTTCTGATCCCAGCTCTTCACATGCTCCCTACTAAACCTCTCAACAGATTGCCCAAGGACCTGTTAACCACTTCTGTTTGTTCGTCTGTCTGCGGGTGATACGTCGTACTGAAGTTCAGCTAGATGTTCACCATCTTCCAAAGGCTCCGCCAGAAATAACTCAGGAAACGGGTGTCCCTATCAGACACAATAGAGCCTGACAGACCATGCAGACGGTATAACTCCCGAAAATACAACTGAGCAACTCGCACAGCATTAGTGGTCTTCTTGCACGGAATAAAGTGTGCCATCTTGGAAAACCTGTCGACGACGACATATATAGAATCATTACCTCTTTGGGTACAGGGCAAGCCGAGGACGAAATCCATACTGATATCCACCCATGGCTGCGAGGGAATCAACAAGGGCATGTACAACCCTGCGTTAGTTGTTGTACCCTTGGACACTTGACAAACCTTACAGCGTTGCACATACTTCTCCACTTCTTTATGAATTGTAGGCCAGAAATACGATGACTGGACCAACTGCAAGGTCTTGTCTCTCCCCACATGACCCTCGCCGTGTAGCTGCTGAATAATGTAGGCTCGCAAACTACAATTAGGAATACAAAGCTGATTTCCCCTGGAAAAAAAACCATCCTGCAACACGTATTTCGTTCTTTCTCCAGCCCAAACTTGAGCTAGCGTCACAGAAAAATAGGGGTCGACTTCAAGCAACTCAGCAAAAGAACTAAAACCAGGTACCTCAACTGTCATCCTGCTCAAAATGCTATGCCTCCGACTAAGAGCATCAGCAACGCGATTAGTGACTCCGCTCTTGTGCTTTACCACGGAAGTAAAACGCTCCAAGTAAGCCACCCATGATGCATGACGAGCTGACACCTTATCTTGGCTATGGAGGTGCTTCAGAGCCTCATGGTCGGTTTACAAAATGAACTCCCTGTGGAAAAGGTAATGTCGCCAATGCTTCACCGCCTACATTACAGCATAGAATTCCACGTCGTAGGTGCTGTATCTCACCTTCACCCCCATCAGCTTCTCGCTGAAGAAAGCAATTGGCTTGCTGTTCTGGCTCAAGACTGCTCCAATTCCCACCTTCGATGCATCAGAATGCAGCTCAAAGGGCTGTTGAAAATTCGGCAGGACAAGAATCGAGGAGGTCGTCAAACGCTCCTTAATCTTCTAGAATGTCGTTTCTACCCCCTCAATCCACTCGAATTTGCCTTCATTCATGCAGTTAGTTAAGGGAGCCATAATACTACTGAAATGGGGTATAAACCGCCTGTAAAATAAGGCTAACCCATGGAAGCTCTTGACTTCAGTAATACTCGTTGGTCTAGGCCACTGTCTAACTGCCTCGACCTTGGATGAGTCAACCCTCAGACCATCAGCAGCAACAACATAACCAAGAAAAATAACTTCTGACCTCATAAAAACACACTTCTTCAACACCGCATATAGTTTCTCGCGTCGAAGGACAGAGAGGATTTCGCGCAAGTGGGCCAGGTGTTGCTCGGGGTCGGCGCTGTAGATCAAAATGTCATCAAAATACACAACCACATACCGACCAATGAAAGGCCGCAGAATCTGGTTCATCACTCTCATGAACGTACTCGGCGCATTCGACAGCCCGAACGACATTACCAGTCATTCATATAACCCATCCCTAGTCTTGAATGCGGTCTTCCATTCATCTCTAACACAAATCCGAATTTGTTGATAGCTGCTCTTCAAGTCCAACTTCGTAAAAATCTCAGCACCACTCAGCTGGTCAAGCAGATCATCCAAGCGAGAAATGGGAAAATAATACCTGACCGTTATCTTATTGATGGCTCGACTGTCTACACACATACGCCATGATCCATCCTTCTTTGGCACTAGAAGTACCGGGACAACATACGGGCTCATACTCTCCCGAATAAACCCTTTCGAGATAAGCTCCTCCACCTGTCTCCTTAACTCTTCATGTTCAGCCGGGCTCATCCTGCAGTGTGTTCTGTTCGGAAGGGCCGCACCAGGCTGCAGGTCAATATGGTGCTAGATATCTCCCAAGGGCGGTAGACCATTTGGCAACTCCTCAGGAAAGACATCCTGAAATTCTTTCAAGATCGGTAAGGACTCACAAGACGTAAGACCCTCCTCCACAACCTCCCTGCCCACGAGAGCAAACATAAACTCTGCATCATGCAACTCCTCCTAAAATCGGGCAAGGGACAACAAGTTGGTTGCAGTAACCGGATTCGCAGGTTCGGGCTCGATAGCGTCCCTATCTCTGTTCAGTACCAGTACAATATTTAATCCCTTATGCGTGAAGCTGTACTTATTGGTCCGTCCATCATGGCTCACGCTCCTAGCAAACTGTCAGGGCCTTCCCAACAAGTGACACGCGTCCATCATGACAACATCACACCACACAGAGTCCCTATACCGGGAGCCAATAGAGAAGGTAACTAGCGCGTGCTTCGACACACTCACTTCACCTCCTTTCTTCAGCCATGCCAGCTTATACGGTTTGGGATGTGGCTCACTTCGCAAGCTCAACTTCTGCACGGCCTCAGTAGAAACGATGTTCTCGCAGCTGCCCAAGTCTATCATGAAACGACAGATTTTATTCCCGATGGTGCAAGTGGACTAGAAGATGTTGTTACGCAGTCATTCTTCGTCCGCAGTTCTCGGGGTCATCCAAAACCTCCTCACCACCACTCCATCTCCTGTCACAATCTCTTCCTCCTCGTCAAACTCAATCTCTCCATCGCCTCCAGCTACATAAACTGCGTCATCAGACAATTTCCTTCGTTAAAATTTCGTTTTGCAATTTTTAGAAAATAGTTTATTTTAGAGAATATTTTTATTTCCTTCGTTATAATTTCGTTTTTCCTATTTAAGCGATGTAAGCCCTAGAGCTAAAGTAGTTGAGTTGTTTTTGATTATCAATAAAAATTGAAACTTTTATGCTCTTTGTCCAATTCTTGGATTCAATCTGAGTTGGATGCCAATTACCTAGGTATTTGAAAAATCAATAAGGATTGAAGGTCGTAGTTCCGGTATTCTGCGAAATCAACGGTTCTGTGACAGGTTACTCGCGTGTACGCTGCGTCAATAATCGATCCCCATACCCAAGAATGCTCCGTCTCAAGCCACCTTTTCTTTCCATGCAATTATCCAATTCCCGCTTCCTAACCTCCGCCCCTCCCTCTTGGTTGACATTCTACCCACCCTACTTCCAGTTTGTCTCTGTACTTGTTCTGAAAAGTCGGTCTTGGTGAGTTTCCCTTCACCGTCGGAGAAAATGGGCGCCGTGACTGTTCAAAGGAATAGGCAATGGACGAAGGACGCATTTAACTGATATATAGGCAGATCAACGTTCGGTAAGTCAGCACCTTGGAGACTCTTTGGAAGGGCAACAGTCAAAGGGCAGAAACTGGGGAAGGTGGCGTGGGAGATGAAGAAGTCCAGCAGGGATGGCAGCTAACACGGGAACAAGGCATAGGGGCTAAACAAGGATGGAAGGTTGTTGGTTTGGGCGTGGCGCATGGGAGGGAGGGAGAAGGCACCGTTCTTTGACCATGAAACTGACTGACTGTCGACATTAATTAAGAGAGGCGAAAGGGTGGCTCAGTGAAATTGGCAAAAGGGCATGGGTAAGTGAACTATAAAACTGATGTCAGACACAGACTAATGTCAAACTAAGGATCAATATTTTAATTGTAGAGTGATATGTATCAATAAATAAAATAATAAGTTGTTTTATTATAAGTCAATTTCCTCTTACTTACTTGTGAAGTGTTTTTTTACTACAAATGAGACTCATTAACCTCGAAAAGGGTATAAAGAAAAAGAAAATGAAGAAGCACAAGAAGTCAATTAGTATTAACCCCATCCAAGACATCTTCGTCCCAAATCGAGTGCAATGCCGTTGCGACCAACTTCCTTTCTATTTATTAAGAGGTTTTTGACTTGAAAGGTAAGTGGTTGGCATCAACATCTTCTATCTCTCTCTTCCTTTCATTTAGTTTTTTTTTTTTTAAATAACTCGAAATATATGAGTTCAAGAAGAAACCCACAGATACAGAGACTGGAGATCAAAGATGTCCCAAATAACAAGAGAACATCAGCACGAGATAAAAGGAAAAATTACAACCAAGCAACGAAATCGACCTGTCTAGTAGTCCCGGAATTAATTTTTGAAATATTTAGTCATCAATTAAGCATCACAAACACAGATCGATGAAGTACTATATGGCTGAGGCAGTGCCTAAGCTGCAATCTCTGTCTTATCAGGAGGAATTTTTCGATGGACATGACTACTAGATAAAAATTTGGTGAGAAGGCAACTTTATTGACAGCTGCTTGGGCTGTTGGTTTTTATTGGTTTGCTTTTGCAAGATGCTGTTTCACTGCTGGCTGTGCTGGTTTTGAGGCCTTTCGTATTCCACACTCTATATTTTCTTGTACCCCTCTATTCTTTTTTTATTGAGTCAAGATATAAAAAAATAAAAATAAAATAAAATCAAGCAGTTCTAAACCTATATATATACTAAAGTGTTACTCGCGTTACGCGTGAAATAAAAGTAATTTTATTTTGAAAATCCTAGTCACTTAACTGATATGTTGATAAAGTATTTTTCGTTTTATGAGTACTAATTGGCACGCTGGTCCTACTCGCGAATCTAATAAAAGTAATTTTCAAGTAATTCTGCGACATATTTGTAAATTTTTACATATATTTGACTGCACAAATTTTCTACTAAGAAACATAACGCACAATTCTTTTTTTTTCATAAAGTTTAATTCAAAAATAGGATAATTACACAATAAGTTGTATTACTTGTCGAAATCATCATATTTATTACAAAAGTTTTAAATAAGTCTAGATCTTATTTATTGAAATAATTTTTATATACCAATCTCGTTGCAAGTAGTCGGGCGCCAATTGAATTTCTTGATACTAAGGTTCACACCAAAAAAAAATTGAAAAAAAAGGAGGAAAATAAAGAAAGTGATTTTGTAGGTGTGTTCAATGAAAATAAAGAAAAGCTAGAATTTTTATTTTATTTTACTAAACATGCATGTGAATGGGAATATGAATCCATTATTGATTATAGTACGCCCATGTATTGCTAATTCATCAATAATGTAGTCGCATGCTAGCTAAGTGCACAACTTTCACCACATTAGCAATTGATTTTCGACCCATTTGTGCAACAGACGCAATGATGATTGAGGCGGTGGAATGGTAGACCATTCAAATTAATAAGGTCATGGGGTCATCTTTTCCTGCTAGACCATAAACGTGTACCACGCCTAAGTTATTATTACTAGCTAGACCTCCGACAATAGCATATACATAAGCTACTAAACTTGTGATAGACCTAATGTTACATAATATATAACAATCAATTGCGACCATGCATGTGGTTTGGTGCAATTTGGTTTTCCTAGCTAATAAATGATTGCAATTGATTCTGTACGTATGAGAGAGCTGCACGTACGTACGTGCGGGGTGGGGGGTAAAACTCTAATTTGGGGGTGAGGGGGTGTATGTATGTGAGTGTCGGGGAGTGCTGTGTATGGAAAGGAATTTGGGGGTACTGAAAACATTTTGGAAGGCTCTGAACTGACCGAAACATCTCATCCTGTTTAAGGAAAAGCCATCATAACATTTGACCCTCCCTTACTTGTTTATCTCAATTGTTTGTTGGAAACATGCAACAAAATAAATATAACCACACCCCCTGATGATCTGGTCTGGATCTTCAGAGCTTCGGGAAGAGCATCCAGAAAGAAGGGAAGAATAAACAATAACTCACGAAAAATATAAACCCTCAAAAAAAATCATTGACATCATTAGCCCGGATACAGGCCAAATTAGGTGTATATATACATCTCTCTCTCTCTCTCTCTCTCTCTCTATATATATATATATATATATATATCTGTGTGTATACGAATATGCACAAAAAAAAAAACGAATTCTGGGTTATGGGCAGAATTTAGTCTTGCCAACTGATGATTAATTCTTAGCCCTAACATTTTACTGTTTCACTTGGAGTTTGATTAGCTTTCGGTGTCGACTGCATTTTGTTATCAAAAAACTCAATGCGTCCTGACTTATCATAGATTTCTCTACTTACAATACTTAAAATTAAAATTAAAAGAAAATAAATGTCAAATTTTTGAACAAATTCACGTCTTTTGAAGTTTCAGTTTTAAACTTTTCAGAATGTATGGTTATTATACCGATTATATGTATGCTGATCAATCTGCCTTTCCTAGCTCTGGTGTAGCTAGATCGATCTGATCTATACCTGTGCCTCCACAGCCCTCCCCCCCCCCCCCCCCCCCCCCCCCCCCACGCTCTACATAATTTGATTCGTCCCTTCTCCCCAAGCTCCCTCCCGGCACCGTCCTCCCCGATCTCGAGCGATCCGATGATATAGAGGATGGGGTGAGATAATTTATTAGGCGCGTCGAGTAGTTTGCTATAGATAACAATCTAAGACAAATTATTTGCCCATGTTTAAAGTGCCAAAAATAAAGGACGTTTCATGTATCCACACGAAGTTCACCTTGATCCGTATAAGAATGGTTTCAAGCCAAATTATTGGTACTGGACTAATCATGGGGAGGAGTGGCCTAACATTACAGAGTCATCTTCTGTTGGATTCATACCGATCCTCCTGCACCTGAGGATCTTCACAATCCATTAAATAAGTACAGAAACACGGCCTATGATGCGATGGGATAGGATTATGGTCATCACACGCATGGTGAAAATCCTAATCTGGAGGCTATGAAATTTCACCGGTTTTTGGAGAATTGTAACCACCCTATATGGCACGGTTGCAAGTGACATTCCACCCTTTTAGTTGCCGCGAGATATCTTAGCGCAAAATGTGAATATAATGTCCTGCAAGTTGGCATGGATGACCTTCTCGACTTACTACGAAATGAGTTGGCTCCGAAGATGAATATTGTCCCTAAAAATTTCTATGAGGCGAAAAGGTTATTGTCATCTCTCGATCTGAGCTCAGTCAAATTCAATTGTTCCCCGAAGGGTTGCAGGTTGTACTACAAGGATAATACTGATTTAAATTGTTGCAAATTATGTGGGGAGTCCAGGTACAAGTAATGTTTAGACGAGCACGGTAATCCAAAAAGGTGGGGAGGAAAATAATGCACTATATGCATCTCATCCCTCGATTGAAAAGGCTATACGCTTCAAGGAGGTCAGCGTGTAAAATGAGATGGCATTATGAGAATCATCAACCATAAAATGTTATGTGTCATACATTCGATGAAAAAGCTTGGAAGGACTTTGACGACGCGCATAAAGATTGGGCGCGTGAACCTTGTAACGTCTATCTCGGTTTGTGCGTGGACTGATTCATTCCATTTGCTAGAGGGAAAGAGGCGTACTCTTGTTGGCTTGTTATTTTGACTCCGTACAACTTGCCCCCAGAGATGTGTATGACGGCAGAATATACGCTATTGACATGTATCATTTTAGGTCCCAAAAATCCAAAGACAATGAAAGATGTTTACTTGCAGCCATTGATCGATGAGTTGAAGCAACTCTGGAACGTTGGGGTGCTTATTTATGATGCTTCCACAAAGCAAAATTTCATCATGAGGGCAGCTTTGATCTGGATCATAAATGATTTCCTGGCTTACGGAATGTTGGCTGGTTAGGTAACCCAGGGGAAATTGGCTTGCCCTCACTACATGAGTTATAGTAAAGCCTTCTACCTTAGAATGGTCGTAAGTGCTATTGGTTCGATTGTCACAGATTTTTCTTGCCAAAATCGCAATCATACCAGAGAAACGACAAGAATTTCTAGGCCGGGCATAAAGAGAAAGACTCACCGCCTCCAAAGCCTAGTGTGAAGAAATCTTATACTGGCTTCACGAGAATGTGAAGAAAGTTACCGAAGAGGGTGACAGGTCAATCCTGATGGTTACGGAAGAAATCACAATTTTGTAAAGCATAGTATCTTTCGGAAGTTACCATACTTGAAAGATCATCGCGTTCTTAACAATTTAGATATCATGCACATGGAGAAGAATGCGTTTGGCAATATCTTCAACACCTTCATGGATATCAAGGATGAGACAAAGGACAATGTTATAGCCCGTATGGATATGGAGGAAATTTATAGACGCGCTAAACTAAATTTGGTACACATGTTGGATGGACAGATCAAAAAGCCAAAGGACCAATATGTGTTCTCACGAAATCAAAGAAAAACCATATGTGAATGGGTCATGAATCTCATGATGTCGAATCGATATTCCTGGAACCTGGCCAAATTAGTGAACGTCTATCATTGCACTTTCCAAGGATAGAAGAACCATGATTGTCATGTGTTCATGGAACAACTGCTACCCATCGTCTTTAGAGGTCTTTCAAATCACATATGGGAAGCATTTGGCGGAGCTCAGCAAGTTCTTTCGAGATTTATGTTCCAAAAACTTAAGGCTTGAAGACTTGGGCATTATGGAGCGGAACATCCATATTATCCTATGCAAATTAGAGAGAAATTTCCGTCCTACTTTCTTCGACGTAATGTAACACTTACCAATGTATTTGATCGAGGAGGCATGATATGGGGGGCCCATACAATATAGATGAATGTATCCTTTTGAGAGGTAACTGCCCTTTTAAAGGGTTTTTTCAACATTCAATTCTAAGTTAGCTATGTTATAATTAGTGAGGGTCATGACCTTGCTTATAAGTACCTTGGTAAACTAAAGCGTACCATTAAGCAGAAATCTCGGGCTGAAGGCTCAATATGCGCGGCTTATTTGGTTCGTGAGACCAGCAATTTATGCTCATATTACTTTGAAAATGATGTTCGAACATGGAGAACACGTGGCCAAGTAACGATGATGGAGGTCCATTAAGCAGTGCGTAACCACTGTATGGTGTCTTCAACCAACCCAGTCAGTCTTCAGATTATATTGGTGAGGAATACTTGAATGAGGCGGACTGGAATGCCACACAACATATTGTGTTGATGAATTGCCCTGCAGTGAAGCCTTTCATTGAGTAAGAAGAACTAAAGTATCAAACGAGTACGATCTCCTTACTTTACTGTCATGGCTAATCTATTACAGTTTGATATTGAAAATGCAGTTACTTCATTAATTCTTCCAACATTGCTCCAAATGATGGCTACTATGCGATTAAGGATTATTTTGCCCAATGGTTCAAGACATTTGTAAGTACAACCTACTATAATGGGATATTATATGGATGGTTATGTTGGAAGAAATCTGATGATAATTTTGTTATAGTAGGTACATAATCTCAATAATAGGATTAAGGATCAAGTGCTACAGGATCTTGCTTGGGGTCCTAGAATGCGCGTAAGAAAATATACAACGTACTTCGTTAATGGGTACAAGTTCCAGATATATGGATATTGCCAGGGAAATGCGACATGGAACAGTGGTATTTGGGTTACAGAGGATAGTGGAGATGGAATTACGATTGATTATTACGGTATTTTAAAGGAGATCGTAGAACTCGACTATATTGGAATACTAAGCAAGATGGTGGTTCTTTTTCGAGGACAATGGTTCAACCGTACATCAGATATTGGGAGAAGCAAGATTTTCAGAAGATTTCTAAGGCGAATAAAAATTCAAACGTTGGAGCATCTGTCCATACCGGAGGATCAAACTCAACGGGTACCCTTGCCTGTAGAATGGTAAGTCATGATGCTTGTCATCGTCATTGAAATGATCTTTTTATGGAACTTGACTTGTAGTTATTCACATTTTCAACAATTCAATATAAGGTTTAACCGAGCATTGCTCATGAATTCATCTTTTCTTTGGTTTTTTTTTTTTTTTGCAGTCGAAGAAAGAAGGAAGACAAGTCACTCTCTTTTAGGTCTATGTGAAAAACCATCAAAAGAAGGATGGTACTTGGGTTAGCCCATATACACAAGAGAATGTGGTAAGTTCAAGTGGAGATTGAAAGGACTTGCTTTTTAATACTTAACAAGAACATTGACTTTGTTGGTTATTGAATGTTATTGATATGTGGATATCTTTTTTTTTTTCATTATCTTAACAGGAGAAGTTCACTCAGGCATCCCAATCTATTGGTCCCAACCTTTCTAAAGAGGACAAGCTTTGGGCGAAGATGGTCGGGACGAGTAAGAACGGCCATGCACATGGGATTAACTAGTATCGCCGCGATTCTAGTAGCTCACTACCTATTAATTGTGGACCATCTAGTGGCGGGGATGAGTGACAAACTTTATGAGGAAGTGACCACTAATTGAGCACTTTGGAATCGCAATTTAAAGAGCATCAAAAGCTTCTGAGATTTATTGCGGGTTGCATGGCAGGACAAATGGGAAAATCCATTCTCGCGGAAGCAACCTTGCAGCGATAGTGCCCATGGCGAGGGGGAGGACAAGGATTATGCAAATGATGATGATGAGTAGGTGTCGTTTTGAATATGTGTTAAATCGAATGGTTTGTACATTTGGTTTTCTCATTGATTGGAAGACTTGAACGTTTATACGTGGATAATCATGTGGATAAATGTTGGTAGGTGTAGGTGTTTAGTAAGTGGATATTGTGTTGATGTGGATGTTTGTATGTTCGGTTTGTAACATGAAATGTTTTTGGTATTTTGAGAAATAAAAGTAAATTATATTAATATAAATATAAAATATAATTAAGTGTAGAAAAATGACAAGTGAAATTTGATATAGCTCAACCGTTAAGGAGATTGCCATAAATGGAAGAGGGATGACCATACAGGGTGCGGGGAGCGCGAGGTCCTGGGTTTGAACCAGTCCAATAACAAAGAGCAGAGAGGGATCAAAGGCAGAATTGACTTTAATTTTTTGAAAGGCATTAGTGAGGCAGAGTTTAAAATTTTTTTTTCTTTCTTGCCATTAACGAGGAATTTACCCTCACTAAGCGAGGGATATGTCCCTCCCTAAACCGAGGGCATAGCGAGAGACAGTCCTTTGCTAACATCGAGGGATTAGCGAGGGAAATATTCCTCGCAGATCTAGTGAAGGATTTGCGAGGGTATATCCCTCGCAAAACCCATGCTATAGTGAGGGATTTTTCCCTCAGTAATTCCCTTGCTAATACCAAGAGATTAGCAAGGCCGTGTTTAGTGAGGGGTCTTGATCCCCTCGCTAATGCCTCGCAGGAATTAGCGAGGCCATGATTAGCGAGGGATCTTACCCTCGCTAAAACCTGTTATTTTAGTAGTGCTATGTCATCTTTTGTACTGAAAGGGCTTCTTCTCGTGCAAATTCAGATTTTATTGGAGATCTTTGTTAGGCATTTATCAGTACCATACTAGACAAAGTCAAGTACATTCATTGTTTCTTGTTACCTATCGGTAGGCCAAGACATCGTTGATGCGTAAATTCGGAAATCACGTCAGAACAACAATACTATAATCGGAGAAGAGATTGTAATTTGTTATTAACTTCAAATTATTTTATTATTAGATAACTTGTAAAGGTTGGCTATGGAGTAAATAACTCAGAGTAAAGGGATCTGTCTACACTACACTTAAATTAACTGCAAACCATATATTTCTGGAAAATATATTTTCATCATCATGGTGTTCAACAGAGTGATTTCTGCAAGCAGTTGGGGTTCTTTGACTCAATAAAGAACAAACCTATCCGTCGATCCCAAGGAATATGAAAATGGAATCATGACCTTTTAACTCCATTGAATCATTTCTTTGGAAATTGGGTTTCTGTCCAAGAATATCTTTTAAGCGATTTGCTTCGAGAAATACTATAATAAATTATCACATGTATTTAAACTAGAATTTTCGATTGAACCCCAATATTTAAAAATATCCAATTAGTCATTCACCCAAAAAAAATTAATTAATCGTGACTATTCCAGTTCGAATTGATCTGTTTAAGAAGAGGCAAAACTCTTGTAATCATGAATTTTCTCTGTTCATAAGATTTGAATCGAGAGCTTATTTAAGAAAAATAGAAGCCGAACCACCTTAATCAACTCATGTTAGTTTTCAAACAAGATTTTACTCAGTAAAAATTTCCGCAATATTTTGTTGAATGGTTTTATAACAAACCTTTGCTTAAAATTAGTGAGAAAATTAGGTTCCAAGGAAACATGATTACATTTCTCATCAATTTGCAAGTGTTATGTCCTAGGGGGGATCACTACTAAAATTTTGATTGTTTATGCAAATTTATATGTTATTTTTCAGCTTTTGATGAAATTTTGAAGATTCCCTCTTCCTAACTCGGAAAGTTATTTTCCTATTCGCTTGCTTGGAAGACCTCGCCCTTAATCCAAATTCTACATCCCTTTCTGTGTCCTAGCTAGCAAATTTTCTAAGATATAAGAGAATTTTCAACTTTTTGGCTGATCTATTATATATATATATATATATATAGCCATGAGGTCATCATCTATCAAACTAGATATATACACACACATCATTACGTATGACAGATAAAGAGCAAAAAAAGAATAAAGGCATACCCGTATACAATCTTACTGGCTATATGGCTGCGTATGAAAGTATTAGTTCCAAATACTTAATTAAATGAAAATAGTCCCCATAATAAATTAAACCAAATAATGTTCAATTATGATGTTGGTGACTGCTCCCTAGCTAGATAACATGCATTCACCAATGTATATTTATGTGTGTACATATATATATATATATATTTCCCTTTTTTAATTTATGTTGGCTAACTATTGGAAGTTTGCCGGGGCGCTCCTCGAAAACCATTGATCCATTTTTCATAGAAGTGTTTCGGCTAATTAAAACATACAGAAATGCTCAAAATCCATCTTTTTATATAAATACGGTAACAACGTTGGATTCGGATAACTAGTAAAATCTCCAAGAACCGTATTTCCTGGGCCTGAGCCCCAGCATCCACGCCTAGAACAACTGGCGGGCGGTAACGCCTAACTATCCTTCGATGATTACAACTCTCTCAATTACCCAAAATCGACCTAAATCGACATGGGGAATGATTACTAGAATGTGCTGCCATTAGTCACTAAATTAATCTCAAGAGGTAAGATCTCTACCTATCATGCTGAGATTGGAAATGATAGTTCGTAAGTAAGCGAAATCTTAGTTCCCATAATAAAATAGCCAAAATAAGTTTAGTGATGTTGGTGACTGCTCCCAGATAATTAAAATGGCCCCACAATATATATAATTTATTTTTCCTCTGGCGAGATGAAATTCGCCACATCGCAATTTGTAAGACCCAAACGTGAATCTAATTTTACCTTTTCGTATTATATATAGTTAAATTACTGTTAACCTAACAAAACTATCGCATGTACAAAGAAAACTGTGTTATTAATCAAGTTAATTACATCGTTGAAGGAAGTAAATTAAATCAGGTGTGATCAGTAGGCAAACTGCACCGTTAATAGGCGAATTTTACATGTAGTATAAATATTCAAAACTCACTAAAAGTATTTCGGAGCCAAATAAACCAATAACCAAATAGAGATTAGTTTCAGTTAATTAATTGAAAATATTTCGTATTTCACAAAAAAGGTGAGACAGTCGCATTCTCTTTTCATCCCCTCTCTCTCTCCCGAACATTATTTTCCTCTCACTTGCAAATGCCATGGAAGCTAGAAGAAGACAAACCACAACCATAACGTAGTAGCACATTTTTACTCAGTAGGGTCGGTCACATAGTCCTACAGCCCTGCAAAACTCCTTCGTTTGTATATAGCTGTCAAATAAAGATTTAACTTCTAAGGAAATTTAGCCAACGAATTTCATAGAATGATTTAAGTTCGACTTTTGTAAAGATCACTTATAGTTCAGCGAAGGATTACTATTGTATGTGCAATTATATGCATAAACAGTATAATTAAACTCTCTGTGGATTACTGAACAAAATAAAAATGTCTCTCTATGATCCAGCATAGTCAAATGTGCACAAGCATATCCCGATTCTATAACTTCCCAAGCATTGTGAATCTTTCCAGCCTCAAATTTACATTCAACATCGATTTATCACAAGAAACAGGACTTTTCCTTGTTTTTCCACCCCAAAACTTAACCAAGCTGAACAGATCAGAGAGTGCATTAGGACTAATAATCATTTATATATATATATATATATGCTGCTGTACTAATTAATACCCTGAAAGAAGGCAGCACAAAAACCTGGAATATTATATATTAGCCTATGGGCATCCTAAGCGAAGTTCCAAATCTATATAATCATCATTTGGACCGCTAAGAAGATCCATCTCCATGTTATTATTAGAATACTTGTACCTTTCCCCCATTTCTTGAACCCTAATCGAAGCTTCACTCCTCAACTTCGGTTTTGACTCCGTAGCTCCTGATCTCAAAGAGGAAAGCAGGTTTTGATCTGCAGCCTTTACTTCCTTCAGAGAACCCAATGCTGATGAAGGAGCTAGAGTAGGACAAGACATTGATGAGCAACTAGTGATCAAGAGGGGAGTGGCTGAGGAAGCGACATAAGGGTTAGGGTTAGGCTTATGGTTCGAGGTGGGGCTAGGGTTAGTACTGCTCAGGGAGAGAACCGGGTACTGATGAAAATCCTCCATGGGGGATGACTGCCGGAGACGTGCCCGGTCTCTCCTATGAACGTTCATGTGGCCTCCGAGGGCTTGGGCAGATCGGAACTCCCGCTTGCAGAAGCTGCAGGAGTAAGATCTCGGGGGCCATGAGATTCCACAGAGATAGTTATCTTCCGATCTACCGTAGGTGTGAGTGCTGCCATAGTTGTTGTTCCATGGATTTTTCGACGAGCACAGCCGGGGATGGTGGAGGTGGCTATGCGAGGAGTTGTTGCCGGCGCAGTGGTCCTTCAGGGTTTTGCTCAAACTGTTGTTTCTCTCCATACATTCAATCTTCTTGGGGGACTAACTGAACTGGGAAGAGATGAACAACAATGAAAAGTTATATAATAATGTGGAGAAAGAGAGAGAGAGATGTAATGGGAAGAGGAGGAATATTATTATTTTGGAAGAGAAATGGGGTGTGGGTATGATGGAAGCTAAATACAAAAATATTGGGTACATCACTTTCAGGGTTCCACATCATTCGCATATGAAATTATCTTTGTCAGGTTTTATCTACCGGTCCTCGTGACCCTTTTTATTTATTAACAGAACATGCTGCTTATTTTTAATACAGTATTATTACCAGGTGAATATACTTATTCTACATGTTCGAAGTAGTAAATTGTTTATTCATATATCTACTGAAGTTGTATACTAATATACCTTTGCTCATATATATAATGTCTGGATTGGGACAATATATATATAAAAAAAAGATATATATATATATATATATATGAGAAAATCGCAGCAAAAGTCCTATAAATTTATCCACATTGTCCAGTCTTCAAACTTTCACTTTGACTAAGTCATCCCTAAAACATTTAGTTCGTCAAACACTTTTAGTTCAAATCGTGACTGAATGTTATCCAATTGACTAATGAAATGCACATAACATCGTGAAATATTCCCCACGTTTCATTAAAATATCTACGTGGAATATATAAAAGTAAAGTGAATATTACGTGGAAGTCCTATAAGTTTTCCCATATTATCAATCGAGTCTTATCAATTTCAGGTTGGCTAAATCAGTCATTAAATATTTAATCCGTTATACATTTTAGTCCAAGTGCTGATAGGGACATAACGACGTGAAATAACTGCGAATAACTATTATAATAATATTAAAAATAAAAATAAAAAATTACTTTCTAAAAGGGAATAAGAGGAAAATATTCGTCTTCTTTCCAAGATCGCCAATGCTGAGTGAGCTATGGCAAGTCTGCTTTCATTTGGGTAAACCCAGCCATCGGTTACATGTCAGTCGACACCATGACCCGCTCCCTCCTGCTCTTGAGCTGGCGATACTAGATTTAACCTCAATGAACCTATATCTGACCTCGTCATTTGAGATCTAACTTGGGGGCCTTATGATGGGCCTGAGCTTTCCATGTAGCTCAAGCTTCCTAGCCACCCAAGCTCACAAACTCCATGGTTGGGTTTGCCTTGGGCTCACAAACCTAACCGTGGGGTCCACAAGCCCTGACTTGGCAACCCCTTGCTCGATGGCCGCTGGGCAAAATCAGCCATTGGTTTAAGGACCCCCAGGTTTGCTCAGCCAAGGCTCATAAACCCCATGTTTGCATTTGTTCGAGTGGCTGCAGGCTCCCAAAAACTCGCTCAACTTCGACATCTTTGGCTTCGTATTCTTCACTTTAGAAAAATCAATTATTTATTTTAAAGTTTTTATCAATATTAATATAATATTTACTCCTAGTTATTTCATGTCATTGTTATGTCAATACTCGATTTAACAAATATAGCGTATTAAATGTTTTAGGATTATTTAGCCAAATTGAAGCTTATAGGATTTGTTGATAATTCGGGAAAACTTCTAAAATTTCCCGTGTAACTTTGAACTGTTTTTATATATTTCATGTAGACTTTCTTTATAATGACACGTGGAATATATTTCACACTACTATGTCCACGTATCACTCAGTTAATGCTCAGTCGTAAACTGAAGTAAAAATGTACAATGAACAAAACGTTTTAGGATTGATTTAACCAAAGTGATATTTAGAGGACTTGATCGGTAATGCAAGTAAACTTATAGGTCTCACAGTAATTTTATCTCACGTATAATGTCTGGTTTGGGACAATATGCAAAGAATATATATATATGTGCGCGCGCGCTTTTGACATAGGCATAAATCCAATTATCAACCTATCTATTTATATACTTAAAGCATAGCTCCCGTAGGGACCCTCCTTGACATATTACAACAAAAAATCATAGGCGGCTTCCATTTGTTTTCTCAGCATGTACCATAGTATTTAGAAACTCAATGGACCTTGTCTAATCCATATTAAGTCGGGTCAGCTCACCAAAGGGTAAAGCTGTTTCAATCAAGAATTTTCTTCATTCAAATTCAAAACCGATGCCTTATTTAAGAGGAACATTGCATTATAGGTCTTCCAATGTAATTTTATCTCACATATACTGTCTGGTTTGGGACAATATGTAAAGAAAGATATATATATATATATATATATGTATGTATATGTACAGGCGCATATGCTATGGGCATAAATACGATTATACATCTATCTAAATATAAGCAGTGTTCTCGTGGTGACCCTTCTTGACATATTTTGACAAAAAAATCATTGGTTGGTTCAAATTTTTTTTCAATGTGTGCTTTGATAATCAGAAATTCAACGAGTTTTTACTAATCTAATTCGAGTCGAGTCGTCCACTAAGGGGTAAAACTCTCACAATCAAGAATTTTTTTCATTAACAAAATTTGAATTCAAGATCTTATTTAAGGGAAACAAGCGCTGAACCGCTTGAACCAACCTTTATTGGTTCAATTTTTTATATCTTCAATATTTTCCATTTCATATAAGTCCCTCTAACTTTCCTTTGGAAATTTTTTTTTAAGTTCTTTATAACTCTATTAACATATGTGAAAAAGATCTATATAATATTCTACTCAACAAGTTATTAGAGTTATATACAAGCATGATTTATATTAATTTATGTGCTCCATATCTCCATGTTTATTTCTAATTCATTTGACTTTGTTTAATGCTCAAATACCATAATATATTCACATATTTGATTATTTAAATTATATGGAAGAATATTGGTGAAAATCACGTTAGAAATAGTCGTATTATACAAAACTCGAAGTAATTTATACAATATTTACATAGTTTATTTCGAATTTATGATAAAATTATTTTCAGTATGATTATACGTACCTTCCTGCTTTAAGCGCGTTGCAAAAGGAGACCCACTACATCAAGGTTCTTTCAATTTTTTCAGATAAAAAAAGAGCAAAAGGAATAATTATATCTTTCTTAGAAATGGGCAATCAATATGTTTTTATCACAAAATTGCTATGTGTTGGAGTCTCCCCAGGTTACGCTTCTCTTTCTTTCTAAAATAGGAAAGGTGTGTTTTTATGATCATCTAGCGAAGATTATTAAGCCAGTGCCCTTCCTTCAAAAAACGTCATAGTCGTGCAAACCACTGTTTTGACCGGAATGAGTCAATTGGTCAATGTGTAACGGCACTGTCTCATTATGATTGGCCAATGATGATTCGCTTTCAAAAAAAATTAAATAAATGAATAACAATCCATGATTTGAAAATCAAGCTGAACCAAAAACACTTAGCTACCTTTTACGGGATTTTATATAATGACACCATGTCACGGGGACATGGAATCTTCATTGGCTATTCCGAAACTTCAAGTCGGTATCCATCCAGCCCCTCCTCTACAAACAAATATAAATCAGAGTACTGAAGTTTCATTCAATTTTAGTACTTCAGTTATATTTCTTTGTAAATAAAAACTTATAGAAGTCTCCGTTATAAAATGCAGTTCTTTAAAACAAGTATAGAAGTCTCTATATCCAAGTTCTCTATTGTCCGAAATCTGTTCTGAAATAGGGTGGGAGGCTTTGTACTTACCATTTTTATAGATTTATAGTACTCCGTTTGTCAAATATTTAGTACAAGAAAAATTAAACGGAGTACCATATGCTCCTTCGCGTTGTACTAAGTTCCAGTAGTATTGGTGCAGTATTCAAAACACTAGTATATTGAAAATTTGCTCCTGATAGTATTAATTTTTTTATATTTGTAGCAATTCATTAGTTTGTTCATTTAGTATGAAGAGAATGAATAAGAGCACCACATTTTTTCATGGAATAATAAACTCAACTAATCATGAAGCACTTCTATTCAAAACCCTAATACTTTGAATACTCACTCATGTACTGACTTTTTGAACTGATAATACTAAATTTTATAGATTTATACTACTTAGTTAGTCAAGCATTTAGTACAATGAAAAGAATTGGAATATCATACATTCCTTCATGGAGTATTAAGATCTACTATTGGTGCAGTACTTCTTTTCAAAGCCCTAGAAAATTGAAAAGTCATTCTTGTAACGACCTTTTTAACTAATAATATTAAATTTTATACATTTATAGTACTTTGTCAGTCGGACATTTAGTATAGAGAGAATGAATTCGAGTACCACACATTCTTTCATGTAACACTTAAACTGACTGTAGGTGCAATGCTTCCTTCAAAACTTTGGTACTTTGAAAATTCATTATTGTACTAATCTTTTGAACTGATAGTATTAAATTTGATATAATTATAACACCTTGCTAGTGTGACTCTTAGTACAATGAAGATGAATTGGAGAATTATCCATTCCTTTACATAATACTAGAATTTACTATGGGTGTAGTACTTTTACTCAAATGTCTAGTATTTTGAAAATTCAAAATTCATTATTGTACTCACTAGTTAAACTAATAGTACTGAATTTCATATAATTAAAGCACTTTATTAGTGGGGTATTCAGTAGATAGTACTTTATTAGTGAGTGTCATAGTTTCCTTCATGGAATGCTAAAATTGACTGTGAGTGCAGTATTTCTATTAAAAGGCTTGGTACTTTGCAAATTCGTTATTGCACTTGCCTTTTAAACTGGAAATACTAAATTTTATACAATTACAGTACTTAATAGTGTAGCATTTAGTACAAGGAAAAAGAATTGGAGTATCACACATTCCTTCATATAGTACTAAAATTTATTATAAATGTAGTACTTCTACTCAAAGGGTGGTATTTTGGAAATTCTATATTGTACTAACCAAACTAATAGTGTAGCATCTTTTTCGGTGTACGCTGGTATTCGAAAGTCTATCGGGTCTCGACCAATTCAGTTCGAGTTGGGTCGGCCCACTAAGGTGATAAATCTCTCACAGCATGAATTTTCTCTATTCATAATATTTGAACATGCAACCTTGTTTAAGGAGAACAAGCGCCGAACTACTTGAACCAACTAATGTTGATAATAGTGTGACATTTAGAGTTTCATACATTCCTTCAGATGGAACTAAAAATTGTTATAGATAGAGTACTTCCACTCAAAGAGTGGCATTTTGAAATTCTTCGTTGTGCTGATCTTTAAACTAATATTACTAAATTTTATATAATTAAAGTACTTTGTTCATTGGGTGTTTACAGCATAGGAATTGAATTGGAATACCACAGTTTTCTTCACAGAATACTAAAATTATTGAAAAGGTTGGTTCTTCGAAAATTCATTGTTATACTTGCTTTTTAAATTGATAGTTCTAAATTTTATTTAATTATAGTACTTTATTAATGTGGCATTTAATACAAGCAAAATGAATGGATGTACCATATATTCCTTCAAATACTATAAAATTTGACTAAAGGTATAGTATTTCTACTCAAAGGTTTGGTATTTTGAAATTTTCATTATTGTGCTAACCTTTGAAACTAATAGCACAATATCATATATAATTAAAGTACTTTGATAGTGGGGCTTTTAGTATATACAGAATCAATTAGAATACCATAGTTTCCTTCACGAAGTAATGAAATTGCCTATAGATGCAGTAATTCTATTGAAATAATATTTTGAGAATTCATTGTAGTGCTTGCGTTTCGAACTAATAGTACCTAATTTTATATAATTACAGCTTTCAAGTAGTATGGCATTTATTACAAGAAAAATGAATTGAAATCCCATACATTCCTTGAGATGATACTAAAATTAACTATAGGTATAATATGGTATTTTGAAAATTTCAACAGTATACAGACCATTTCACCTACTAGTACAAAATGTTACATAATTAAGGTACTTTGTGAGTGGCGCATTTAGTACATAGAGAATGAATTGAAGTACCATATATTCTTTTACCGAATATCAAAATTGACTATGAGTGCAGGGTTTCGGCTCCGTAATCCAAAAGCAAAGAAAGACTAAGAATGTAGTATTAAAATTGACTACATGAACAGAAATTAACCATTCTCCACTATCGGATCCAATTTTGAGAATCCAACGATGGAAAACCCCTATATCATGGTGAGACGATGTCACTTTATAAGCATCCCATTCTAGAGGGATTGGATTAACATCTAAAATCTGCTACTACCAATGCTGAATAAATGGCCAAGTGTTGCAAGTACATATTTCTTTTCTCTATAATTCATGTTATGATATTCAAGCCTTTTGCTTCTTTATCTCTATTTTTTTTAATTATAAAGGAGGTCCAAAACCTGATACAATGAAAGATAAACCCTAAATAACTAATAAAAGGACACGGGTAGTCCCACTAGATATCAAATATGTAATTTCTAGGTCAAAAAGCGAAAGTTTGCGCTATTGCACTATACGCTCTTTTAATTCTTTAACTCTGATTTTGTTGCTATGAAACGCCAGCATAATCCATGACGTCAAGGAAGCTACTGTAATCAAATCGGGGATCATAATCTCTCATGACCACACACGTAGAAGTTGTAAAAGACCTTCATTATTATATGGTCATATTGTAAGGTTTTCTCAGGTTTTCTTTTTCTCTAATTGAATTTTCACTTCGTTTTTTTTTTTTTTGTGTTTCTGTAGTCTGCATCATTAGAAGTCATATGGACCCTACTAATCCAAATTTAAGATGGATCAACCTACTAAAGGGTAAAAGTCTTGCAATTGTCTTCAAGCACAAGACTCAAACTGAAGATTTTATTTGAAGGAAAGAGATCTTGAACCACCTGATCCAAAACATGCTGCTATTTTCATGATAGGAGAGTTTTATTTTTTAGTAGATCGATATGGCTCGAACTGGATTAATTGCAGCTCATTAGGCTTTCGAATATCAAGGTACACACTGAAAAAATATGTTGGTATTTTTAGTTCGCATTTTTTGTTTACTTATATGGAAACCATCCAGCACTTCTGTAAATTCTCATCTCGTACGTTTTGGGCCAGTATGTATTATAGAGCCACGAGCCATCAATCACTAGAGAATGATCCCGTCTAACAGAAAAGTACCGGACAAAACTTCTTCTTTTTTCAGCGTGAACCATGTTATTCAGAAGTTCAATTGAGCCTTAACTATCTAGTAGAGCCGAGTCGACCCACTAAGGGGTAAAGCTCTCTCAACGTGATTTTCTACATTGCAAAAGAACTCGAACCCGAGACTTTACTTAAGCAGAACAAGTGTTGAACTGCTTGACATAACCAACAAAACTTTTATCTTACTGTAAGAAAGCACATTAGAGGAAGTTTGTTTGACTTATAATAAAATGGTTGAAACAACAATTGCTTACCTCACAACAAATTACAGTGCTTAAGCTACTAAAAACTAAATATGGATGGTTAGATAATTCCTTTATGCTTGAGAGATATATCTAAGTATAATGATTTTTCATAAGCAATAGTTAACTTGTCGAAAAAGATGATATTTGCAGCCATCAAATTTTTCGTAACCAGTTATCTTCAAATGATTCACGCCAGAAATATTATTTTTTGATTTACGAAAAATGCACATGAATGACATGCACTTACAGAACATCGCACGACATTCCCGAGCAAAATGGTTTGATATTTAGTCGGTGAAAGACAACGTTTTGGAGAAGTTGAATTCATGCTTCAACATCAGAATTAAGACTGATAACAACTAGTTCGCCAATTCAATTACTCTCTTTTTTTCCCCCTGAATGCCAATTCAATTACTCGTTTTTTTTTTCCCTTCATTTGGTACCATTCGTACCAACAACCTTCATTAAGAACTTCTTTTGCATCAAGAGTGCTAAAGAATAGCATGTAGTAACCACATGGCTTAACCAACTTCATCCTTCTAATAAAACTTTTGTGCTTGGTGTTTAGAATTTTTTTTTTCCCTAGCAAAATTAGCCGTATCGTGGTGTTCAGACAGATTAATTGTCAACTCACAAGAAACCTAGGAGCAGAATGTGTTTTTAATTACTTCGAGGACCGTACCAAAACCAAGATTCACTACGTAGAGGAGTGGATTGTCTTGAGATCTTAAATAAGCTCCCTTTATTTGATTACTCAATAATAAATTAAACAGTCATTCAGTGAAGGGGTTTCTCAACTTCAAAGCATCAATTTTCGGTCCAGGTGGGTCATTAATTAAATCTTGGCCGATTGATTGATTGATTACACGTTCAGCTCATCTTCTGCCGCAGGTTGAAATGGTCTGTGTATGTCCATGTGTACATACATATATATAAGTATACTTGCTCTATGCATGCATGGGCCAATGGCATATAGCTAGGGTTTATAGGGTTCTAGTGCAAGCAAACAAAGAAACAAACGTAAAAAAAGAAAAATCTCACTTCAGAAGGAGGACCAAACTCTCTTTTTCCCTAAATTTGCAACAAGATGACCTTCTCCTCAGATCCCTCAAGACTTAGACAAAAGATACTGCCACATTTAGCAGAGATTTCAGTGAAAGACTGTTGGCCAATGGGATGAGCCCAATTATTCAGAAAATTTAAAAAATGTTAGAGGCCATTATTTTTCTTTATTTTTTATTTCCAGTTAGAAACAAGTCCTATGAGCCTGAAAATGCATGGAAAAATAAAGAAATACAGGAAGTCTCAATTGTATGGGTTGAATTCAGATCATTTGGTCTCAGGTTGAGGGTGCAACTACACCAATCCCCTCGGTCATTTATTATGCTTTGTTTCTTTATGGAATATAATTTACTTCACTTATCTTCACTTTACTCAACTTTATTTTTTCTCGAAATTCGACAACATAATTATTACTTTTTTATCTTTTTAATATAATAATAAATTCTCTCAAATGATTTTTCTTAATTGACATTACAATTAATTTTTAATATTAAAATTCTCTCAATTATTCATTATTTTTTTCACAATTCAACAACATAATCGTTATTTTTTTTATCTTCTTTCTCAATTTAATAAGAAATTATCACACATAATTTTTTCTAACAATTATTACAATCTCACTTTTATATATATATAGAGAGAGAGAGAGTGAAGTGAAGTTAAATTCAAGCCATTACCAAACACCACCTTATTTTTTCATTGATTATAAGAGATGTTCATGAATTTATTATAAAAATAAACAAAAAAGTAAAATAAAGGGGAATGAAATGTTTCACTGAGGAGATGGAAGGAAAACTTCTTCCTTTTCCTTCCATCTAAATCGACGGCTTTTAGCAAGGAATAGAGGTCTTTTCTTGTTTACATAGCTTTCTCTTTTTCAACTGAAAGTACTAGCTGGATCTGAGTTTTACTGGTTTGTCCGAAGAATTAAAATGGGACAGAATGGTCCACCCATGATAGAGATTAATTAATTAATCAATTATTTATTTGTTTATTCTCCTTTTTTATTTATTTATTGGAGTGGAAAGCTGGAAGAACAACTTTATGGGAGTCTCAGAAAATCTAGGGATGAATAATACCATTTTTGTGGCTGTCTCTGACAGAGAGAGACAGAGCGAGAGAGAGAGATGTGCATGGGAAGAGGATTGTAAAAGATAATGCCAAATATTTGTGCTGTGGGGATTTTATGTCTGTACTTAAAATCTACTTTTCTTTATGTTCTTGAGAAGTTCAATTAGTTGGTTAATTATTAGATTGACAGTGTGTGTTGTCAGACAGTTGCAATGGAAAGAATCAACCGTTCCCCATTTGCTTGCTTCTCATCAACCGGACAAGAGACTCATATATAATTCTTTTATAAGAAGATTCAATAATTTATATTGAGAAATTTCAATTTATGATTGTTTTGCTTAGATTGCGCTACGCTCTCCGGCTAACGCGTGGCGGTGCTAAGTTTGCTAGACGTGTTAAGGCACTATCCCAAGAGTGCGCAGGGTGAAACCACCAACTGTCCTCATCGTACTAAAACGTAGAGTGTCATGGCCCCTGAGGTCCAGAGGTTTTAGTCAGCAACTGGGTTTTTGAGATAGTGACGGTGATGTCGATCGGGGTGTTGATGATGATGAGCTTTTGATGATGCCGCGATCATGAGGGTAAGGCCGCTTCGATCCTCCCAAGTGTGCGCGTGATTAAGTGGCCCGATATTTGTAGGAAGGCAGCCTGGAAGCCGCCCTTGAGGATATTGGTCACGGCCTCAGCCTGTGAGAGATACCGGCATCAACCTGAGCTGGCCTGTGACTAATACTGGCCTCTGAGAGATGTTGGCCTCAGCCTGGAAGTCTTAATTCTAATGAAGAGATTGGATGCGTGTCTCGGCTATTTGCAAGTTGAAAGTTGTGAGCCTTAAGCTAGAACTCTCGACTCGGTGGAATAGATAGCCCGTAAGCTGATCCTAAGTGTAATGCAACCACGAACCTCGGAAGATTCGTAGCCTGTGGATCTCGACCTCGCAAAGCCAAGAGAAACCGTACCTAGGTCCGAAAAACTAAGCTTGGGTAAAAGTCCGTTCCTTGCCCGGAAGTTGGAAAAGGGGTAGAAGGGACAGGTGCTGAATGATCGGCGTTGTGTAGGAATTAGAGGTGCATGGTATTGAAGTGTGGAAAATGTAGTTATGTAAAGTGCGGTGTAAGAAACATAAAGATACAAGAAAAGTAAAAGATAAAGGAACAAAAAAATATATTAAAGATGCATGTTGTGTAGTTATGTTGAAGGGGGTACAAATGAATACCGAACCAGTATATATAGGCTTGACCTAGGATAGAGCCCAAGATACCGTAATCGGAAAGCGTCTAATAAGAAGAAACTAAATAAAGACTATCCTAGAAATTATTGTCTATTTGGAGATATTCTCTCCACTTATTCCTAACAAAATTGGAGAATAAATCTCCATTATTCCTAACATAAAGATAAGACGAAGAAAGAAAATTCACTAGATCTATGCACGTTCGGAGCGGAGCATTCATGCAAATATTCCACTTTTCGGAGCGGAGCATTCATGCAAATATTCCACTTTCCATTTGCATATTCATGTATATTTCTTTTGCATGCGATAACTTTTCATTGTCTTGGGCTTCACGTAGTCAATCATATATTATCCTCTTTTCTAATAGTCTTCCCAAACTTCCCAATCAAGGTAATAATCTTCACATTACCATCACTATAGAATTACCTCATGCATGGAAAGTCCTCGAAATCGGCAAGACCATTATTACACGTCCATGGCCAATATATTCATAATCTTCTTTCACTTGGCTACTCTTTCATGGAAGAAATAATATGAGATGTTCCTCGAAATAGAGAATCCTTGCCAATCGTAGAGCCGTTCACATTCATTCCCACCCGTACTTGGAAACTTACCACAACTTCCATACTTGAGCCCTCCAATCTCCACATGACTGTCCAAAATCAGGTGATGCCGCGGGCTAGGATCAGGTCTCATCTTGGGCTTCGGTCATAGGCCATTCTCCTTGCATGGGACTTGCTCTTCCAAACCAATCAATAATGTGCTGCCTTGTGGGCCCAATTATACCCATAAAATCCATCTTATCCGTCACATGCCCAACGAGCTCCACAATTATCACTAGGTGCAGATATTTAGTGTAAACAAGGACCTATTAACTGTAATTAATCCTCATTCGAGTATCTAGTTGATTCTTGCAATAAGATACTTCTGAGGAGTTAGGTGACACTTTTAACATATGAAGGCGTGAAATGAACCCATGTCAAGAACAACTCACCACTGTGTAATAAGAATGAAGAATTAATAGTATTGGATGTTGGACCAACTGACAGGGACATAAGTTTATGGGTCTATAGGTCCAACCGGGTTTTAAATGTTATCTGGCCACATAATTAAAGATTAAATAGATTTTAATGATGCTAAGAAGAAATATGACAAAGATTTTAATGTTGTTAAGAAGAAATGTGACAAATAACTATTGCAATAATTCCAAAGAAAGAAAGAAAAATTTCAGACGGTAGGCCTGAGATAGGCTTCAATACGAAAAGCCCAATAGAGAGGGGTAAAGGAATGTGACCATTACTATTATTTTATGTTAGGGCCATTTATAGTGAATTACCAAATGGGCTCGAGATGAATTGAATTGGGACGAATCAATTACAAAGCCCGCCTGAATACTGGTTATAAAATAGCTCACTGAGGAATATAACTCCCCAATGACTCATTTTCAATCAATGAAATTATCTTTTCAACACCCTTAACTTCAATTACATTTTCCATTACGAGTTAACTCCTTTTACTTATTCAAGGCATCAAACCTCGGGATATCCATGTTTCCTACAGCATGTTAGATCAAAAGACTGTAACCGATGAGGCTGAAACCCCCTGGCGGCGGAGCTACAGAAGAGACCGAACACGGCAGAGTAGGGGAAGAATCGTCGTGATGAGAGAGATAGTCCCTCCGTTCCGGAGTCCGTTAGAGAGGAACAGGTGAAGTGGGTCAAGAGCCCATGATTGGCTAGGAAGGGTGAGCTATTATATTTGCCAATAGATTTGCAATTTCGGAATATGGTTGGAACTTCCATAATTCGATATCACACTCTGTACTTACAACAAACTGTCATCTTGATTGAGCTTATCTATGTATACATAACTGTGAGCATCTGCTATCAGCTCGAGATTTAATCGAGGGCATCATGCCCGGATCCTAGTTCAAGTAGGAATGCTTATATTCAAAATAAATAGAGATTATGACATTGTTAGCAATTGGTTTAAACTCTTGACATAGTCGAAACCCGAGATTGAGTAGCTCACAAGCACTGCTGCTCCATCGGACACGCGACCCCAACCCTAGCTAGTTTTCTAATTTTTTGGAATTTGGCGCCGAAGAGACTCCATTTGAACTTCCAAGTCCAAGTTCCTCTTCCTCTCCATCTCCAACTCAGCCCTCAGCCTTTCAATCACCATAACCAGCTGCTCCTCCTTGCTGCTAGTGCTGCTGCCTGCCTCCATGCTTGATCTTCCCTCCCCTCCAAGCCCTAACCCTAACCCTAACAGCCCAATCAGATAATTCACCTTCTGAATCTCATCCTCCAAGCTCCTTTTTAGCACCACCAAGGTCCCGATCATTGCCTCCCTATCGAGTCCCTGAGCTCCGGCTCCCTGGCTCTGGTCGTCCCCTGCCACTTGGGCAGCGGGTGAGCTCAGGCTCGATTCGTCCGTGCCTCCACAAGATGACACACCCGACTCAACCCCGAACTCGGCTGCTTTCTCTTTCAATATTGATTCCTCAGTGAGTCGAGTGGGCTTGGTCGTTGAGTCATCTTGGGCACATTCGATGGGGAATACCGGATCGAATTCGAGCATGTCCTCATTGAAATTCCACCCGCTGATTCTTCTCACCCTCATGCCAGCTTCTTCATCATCTTCGCACTCTTCACCTCCCTTGTGGATGGATATAGAGTGAAGGAACTTGGTCCGCCGGAATCGTTCTTCAACACTGGGCAATCCGAGCAGTAAGCTCTTTACAAGGAAGTCCGAACCCTTGCAGTTCTTGAAGAAGGGATGCTTCAAGAGCTTATCAGCCATGGGCCTCCTCGAGGGGTCTTGGTCCAGACAGGAAGCAACCATGTCCTTGAAAGCCTTTGAGAACTTCTTGTTACTATCCTTCTTGAGCTTCTCATAGTCGGAGAATCGGAACCTCTTCGTGATCTTCATAAATAGGGACTTCGAAGGGGAAAGGTGAGAGTGAGGGGGCCGACCGTGGGCCAGTTCCATGGCCGTGATCCCAAAGGACCATATATCGGCCTTGAAGCTATACCCGGTGTGTGAATGGATCACCTCTGGCGCCATCCAATACAGTGTCCCAGTAACATCAGTCATCAAAAGGGACGACGAAGAAGAGCACGAGAATCCTTGGCTCGTATTTGACTCGTAGATGGAAGCTGAGACCCCAAAATCTGCCAACTTAACGGACCCATTTGAGTCCACAAGGATGTTACCAGCTTTGACGTCTCTGTGCAGATGGCCTTGATTGTGCAGGTAAGAGAGAGCCAACAGAGTATCCCTTAGGACCACAGCAATGGGCGGCTCTGATAGTCCGCCAGGGAAGGAAGAGGCCACGATCGACTGCAAGGACCCTGCAGACATGAAGGGCATCACAACCCAGAGGCGGCGGCCCACTGTGAAGGAACAGTGAGCGTTGAGGATGTTGGGGTGGGATAAGAGGGACATGGTCTTGGCCTCCCGCCTGACGCTGTCAAAGTCCGCGCGGGACTGATCAAGGTCAATCGACTTGATCGCGACCACCACCGAGTCCATGGGCAAGCACACTGCCTTGTACACCACCGCGCTGACTCCTACCCCAATCTCATCAAGGATCTTGTAGGAGGTAGGGTCAAGGGGGAACTGATGTCGCTCTGGTTTCTTTGACTCTTCACCATTGGCCATCGAGGGAGAATGCAGCACAATAATTGTCGAACCGGGCTATTTGGGACAGATGGATTTATAAAGAAATGAACGTAAAGGAGTCTGAGCAGTTTTCCCGTGAGCAGGAAGCGGCGGTGGATGGAAGCTTTTTGAGGGTGAGACGATGCATGTGATAAACAGCTGCTTTACGGAGGAAAGGCAGAGCCTTCAGGTTCTTATCATTAAATGAAACAAGGAAAATTGCTTCCAACTTCTAATAAAATCCTCCCCATAGGCTAAATCCCGACATCATTCGAGATTTCGCAAAATTATGAGCCATATCTCAGATTTCACACAATTAATGCATCAGCCGATAGTCTCATTGATCGGTCATTATGGCATCATAAATCGATTTAGCCACACAGAGTCAGAGAGGCTCTATTAATGACAGATCTCCTGTCATAAGAAGATGAGCTTTTTACAAGAGAACGGAAGGAACTTCATCCTTCCAGATTAGGTGTCATTCCAAATAAGATTGCTAAGACGAACTTCCGAGTCCCACCTGCAGAAAGCTTTTGATGAGGAAGCCCCCGGTGGCTCAATCATCTGCACTGATACATTATTTACTAAACCGTGCTCCACTTTTGAGATTTGAAGCCGCTATAGTTGATTCAGCATACATTCATATGAAATCATAAACCCTGTTGGACATGAGGACAAACTGAGATTATTGACAATGGAAAGAAATTCCCAACGAACCAAATTTAAAATACTCATGAAACCGTCTGTTGCTATAATGTGACATCAAAGCAAGAAAGCCGACTGCAGCAGTGCCAGTCTAACCAACAAAGTAACAGGACATATCCTAATTAAAGTCGGAGAACTTTCGTTTGGCCTCTATGAGACAAATAAGTGATACGAAATCACAGGAATCACAATTCTCCCTGGTCATTTACAACAGAAGATTGTCAATGGAAGTTCAAACTGCTCCTCGTGATCATAATAATGAGAAACTTTTGGACCAGAAGCTGCTGTACTGTGCACTTCCTCTGGAGACACACTAGCCACAAAAAACATCGGAACACGGGTTGTATGGAAAGTTCACCATTATAACACGAAAAGATTTTTCCATTTCCATTAGCAGAGGATAACGTCTAAAAATTGTTAATTCATTTTAACTTCCCCTTTTATGTTTCAAATTGTCCACATTTCACATTCTATACGTATTTTTCTTTTTACTGCAGTTGCACTAGGAGATCTGGGAAAGACGGATTTATTATCACTACTCTAATCATCAACCGAATAAACTGCCCAACTTAAGGAACAACTATTTTCAAGTTGAGATAAGCCGTCAGTGAAAACGAGAATGAAAACTAGGATATTTCCATTATCATTCTGTTTAAGTGATAACACACGAGTTCATCCCAATTCATATGTATACCCTCCTTACAAGTGCTATAGCCAACATGCATTCAGATGAGATTACACCAAATGTACAAATGTCAATCGATGCTCCACGAAATGATTTTACATGCACACTTCTGGGCACTTTCACAAACAAATGTTCAGGGAAGCGAAGAGAATTAAGGAATGACTAGTTACCTAATCAAAATTTCCATGGTCCACAGGCTACCGAACAGGTTCTTTGCACTTGTTAGCCTTCTGCTCTGCGACATACTCCCTGACCCGCACGGCTTTGGTCCTCATCTCAGCAATCATCTTCTCGGTCTCGTCAATTATTTGCTTAGGCAAATGAGCCTCCATGAAATCAAACCACTCCCTCAGAGTCATCTTTGTCAGATCAGGCAGCGAACCATCTTCCCTGGAACTTTCATTCACCCCACAGATATTCTTATTCCGTGCTTCAACATGAGTTCCCCTGCTATCCAATACATGGGAACATCCTTCTCCTAGATTTGGCTCTGCCCCAGTAAGAGTTCCAACCACATTCCCATTATCCGACTTCACATTTCCATATTCTTTTCCTAAATTCAAAATTTCTGCACTCTCTTTATCTTCCCTACCTTCATCCCGTGCCTCTTCTACCGTGTGCAACCTCTCCACATCCTCCATAATACCCATTTGCTTCTCCTCATCTAATTTCTTCCTTCTCCTCGAGCCTGCTTGCGCTCTTTTACTTTCAGCTTTCTTACCTTGGCATTCCAACCCATGTTGTTCCTCCAAATTTTTTGAGAATAAATTTTCCTTATCCCCATTCTCCTCTCCCGAATTCACCACCCCAACCTCCTCTGTACTTTCCATAAGATCAGGACACATCTCTTTCACTGCATAGTTCCCCAGAACACCTGCTTGCTTCTGCTCATCTAAGTTCCTAATCCTCCTCGTACCCGCGCGAGTCCTTCTACCTCCAACAGCCTTCTTCTCTCCACATTCCGACCCATACTGATTCTCGGAAGCCCCAGCACCCACTGATGCAAAACCTAATTGCTTCTCCTCTAACTTTTTCCTACCTCGGGTCCTTCTTGGACTCACCCGGGCAGGCCCCACCTCCACCTTCGAGGCTCCTGTATTCCCCAATCCCTCTTCCGGGTCTAAATCAACAATCTCACACTTCAAAACACTACCTTTCGCATCCTCCTTCAAGTCATTCACCTCTTTCGCACCTCTACGCGATTTCGTCTCCACAACAGCAGAATTGAGCTCAACCGAGATGGAAGTGGACTCACCGATCTTAACGACATCCGCGTCGCCCAGGAAGTAGGGTTTGCCAGGGGAAACGGAGGAGTCGTTGAGGAAACTGCCATTGGAGGAGTCGAGGTCCTGGAGGACCCATTTCCCGGATTCGGGGTCGAAGTCGACGGAGAGGTGCTTTGAGGAGATCCCGGCGTCCTTGATGGCGACGTTGTTGCCGCGGACAACCCGGCCCACCCGGACCCTGCACCCCGGCCGGAACTCTAGGGTTTCGCCGGCCCTCGGCCCTTTCGTGATGTGGAGCTTCAGCGGCTGAGCATCCATTGCTCTGCCGAAGAGAGAGAGCGAGAGAGAGCGAGAGCGAGAGCGAGAGCGAGAGAGCGAGAGAGAGAGGGAAAATGGGAAATTTGAAAAAAAAAAGAAGAAAGGCGGCTTATTCTTTTTTGTACTTACAATTTAGTCACTTATCTATTGACTTATTCCAAATTACTACCAGGAAATTTCTTTTTGAAAAGCAGTCATTCCATTTATTTAAAGTTGCGTCCCACACCGTTCAATTTGCGTTATCATTGTCACTTTATATTAGACAGAGCCACTGACCGCAGGCATCGTCGGGGGACGTCATAGGTCTGTGGTTATCATGAGCAGGTTACTTAAACCCTAAAACCTGACCTCGAAAGAGGCTCACCCGTTGGGGGTCTTTGCCCGGAGTTTCCCCTCGTGCGGCTAAAACCAAAGAAACACCGATGCCCACGCTCTGTGACTGGCCTCGAGATGGTTTGATGGTGTAGCTGCTGGTACTCGAAATGTACCCTGTGGCTACTGTCTCCTCGCCTCTCAGGCATCCCCCACTTTTTTTCTCAAGTTTTTAGACCATACATTTGACCATGCTGAACCGATTGATGGTTCGGGTAGACCTCAGTTCGTTAACCTTCAAATGAACCTCTTACAAGGTACGCAGATCAGATTAGTTAGGATCAATCTGCACTTCAGGTTGACGTGGTCCTGGCAATGAGACCGAGTCTCCCATGACTCCAGTCAAGCGGCTATTGTTTCATCGATTCACAAGGCCGATCAGTTTGTCAGTTGCATATGCATCTAAACCTGCAACCATTTTATATTTGCACCTCGAATTAAGCTGTGGGGTGATCTGAAGCTTAAGCCTCAACTGTAGTTTTCAACAAAACTGAATAGTGCCGGCTCAAGTGATCCTGAAAGTTCAAATGAGCTGGAGCCTCGTCAACACCTTTCTCAACCTCGACGTGCCCTATTCAAGTAACACTAATGATCTTCTTCAATCAAATGGAGCATCTTTTTCAAACCAAGTGTCATTACACCGTATACCAGAAAAAGAGTAACTGCACATTCATTTATTGAGATTGTCTGAGCAGTCGAGGGGCTGATAACTTCGCATCTTTCACTGGCTACGACGTAACCACATTGTACAAGAGCTCTTCTGGCAGGGCGGACATAAAAAAAACAGAGCCCCGCTGATAGTTCTTTCGTAGTATGTCAGTTTCTGCTACACAGATCCTTTGCAGTTGCTTCTCATCCAACAAAAGACCCAGCCAAATTCTCATGTAAACCTACGAGAATGACATGACATACGTCCCCGCATGATAATGAAAAGATTAATAACGCAACACCCGACAAGTTAATCATAAGAGGCAGGAAAAGCTCACCAGCTGTGCATCGCATGTGCTGCAAATGGGACCTATGATGGTCCACATCGACACTACAGGTCCAGGATAGCATCTGCAGAGAAGAGAATACAGTGATGAAATTCAGGACAAAGGTGCATTGAATATATAAGTAAACACCAAATCATAAAATCCTAGTTGGCGGCTAGGTAACTATGTCCTTTGAAAAACCCTGTGGTGCACAAGATAAGACGGCGTCAAGTCGAGAAAATATATAACAAAGAAACGACGACAAAATGACTCCATCGATCTCAAAGTCGAGAAAATGAGTAGAAAAACAGCAGCGCAATAAAAGTTCAGAGAATTAGTTAAGGATGAACAAATAAGGGATTCTCGAGATCATTAGAAACCTGCCATCCATTCGATGAAGACACAAATAAAGATATTGGCACCTTCATAAACATGAACATTTGCACAATACAAACGCATAGAGCAAAACGAATGTCTGCTGACAACAGCAGTAAACTACTCGGATTGTTTTAGGGAGAAAAGGAATACCTCTCAACAGATAAAACAACTCTTTCACATGATTCTTCATATCAAGAGGCATGCTATGTTCCATTACTTATTCGTGTTCGTTCTAAAATCAGAGTCCTTTCAAAGCCGAAAACCAAACCTTAGTCAATAGGTTACCCAGAATAGAGACCAAAAAGATGTACCATTAGGGTTATTTGAAGAGAGATATTTCCTGATCGAGCACAGAATTCGACTCATTGGCTTAAAAATATATATTATATAAGAAATAAAAGCTTTACAAAACTTCAGCAGGAGATTCAAAAAAGACAGCACATTCCGTGCGCAATCATTATATTTGGCAACTAAGTATTAGGAGAAATTGCTAACGGAAGCAAGCCAAATGATGGATTACCAATCACCACATAATCATCAGTACTTGGAACTGTAATCTCACTATAGATGTTCAATAAGATGAATTTAAATTTAAAACCCATAAAAAGGCAAAAAATCAAAGAAGGGATAAGCCTTTCCATGAGGATCACCTGATAAGATTTGTAAAGCATGGAGAAGCAAAGTCATGCATCTTTACCTTATAGAAGGGGCTCGCTTCCACATAGGTGGTGCACGGCTTTGTGGAATCTTCAATGAGAATTGACCTGTCTCAGGAAGCACTCCAAACTCAAGGATATCCTGAAGCATTCTGAAACGGGTAGCAAGGGTCTCCAAGTCCAACACTGCACCTTCTAACGTGTTAGAGAACATCGAATTTAAGCGTATTGTGCTCTCACTTTTCAATTCTTCCAATGCTGGTGCAGCTTCTTTCTCCTTGTCTTCTTGGATATCAAAGCCAGTAACACTGTCAGAGGAGTGGGTCTTTTGAACCCCTGAACCAGAAGGTTCTAGAGTCCCTTTAGATTTAGCAATGCTAAGAGGACCTTCAGCTGCTAGCGGTGGTACTATCTCCAATGATGATGGTGAGCTCCTTGACCGAGCCTGGGAAGAAATAAAGCACTAGATCTAGTATTCTTCCGAGCTTCGTGTGCAGAACGGGAATCAGCAGGTTTGCCTGCAAAAGTGTGCGACTTTTCAGTCAGAAATCCACCTAAGTGAAGTAACGGCAATAGCTAACCACCCAATCTCTGTTCGACACCATCCTTATCGTCAATTTTATTTCTTATCCAAAATCAAACACAATATCATTCTCCCAACGTCAATTGCAGGATTAGTCCATCAGGTGAAACATGAACTCTACAAAGACACTTCTTCACAGACCAAAAACCCGACTTATAGCTCGAGAAAAGTAAAGAAAAAATTGCATTTGGGCTCCCTTTTCTTTAATGGACTTTATTTTCCAGGAAATAAATTTCCAAATTTTCCATTGTTTGGCAGCAGAAAACCCTCTATTTAATGAAAAACATTATCTCTCAAGCAGGAAAATCAGTTTACATAACCATAAAATGATGTACGACTCAGTTATATTCATTTTTCAGAAATTGCCAAGGACCACAAAAGCCAATCCAAGGCCACTGCTGCCACCCAGCATATAATCATCAGCCATCTGGGACAACCTGAATAGACCAGACCAGGTCAATTCCAGCATGCCACACCAGCTGCTTAATGTGGGTGGCAACAAACCTGAATGGGCTGGTGCAGCGAAATTGATCCGAGCATGACTATTGGTTTCAGCAGTAGAGAATAAAACTCATACAGGTTTTCAAGCATAATGCTCTGGATAGTACCTAGGTACAGATTGTCACTCCATACCTTCATTAAGAGGCTTGATCAACTGAGCACAATGGCGGTTATGTTTACCAACCTGCAACCATCAAACACTGGCAGTTTAATTGGTGAGAACAGTAGAAGAAACCAGGCCCTCAAAATGAAAATTAAAGGATCATCAGAAGGCAAAATGATGTGAAATTATATATTCGATTAAAAGCATAAAATCTGATGTAATGATCATTACAGTGCTTATTCCACTTAATTTCAAATAATTCATAACTGAATAATTCCCTGATTCAGCATGTACATGCATAAGCCCTCGTCCTATCATCAAGTTCTAAAGCGATCTAGATCTTTCAAGTTTCCAGTGCAGGGGAAAAAAAATCAAATGAAAAAAGAAATTATCAGAATGATAATACACCACCTTCCTGGTATAAAAACAAGTTGTGGAATCAAACTGCACAATCAAATTAACACAGAATGGGAAATACAGGACTATGGGTCCACCTTTATGGTTGGCAAGGTCCAACCAGTTTCTGGAGACCATTCTAGAGAAGGGCGCAGATCCTTCGAGTAAGCATCCCATGTGTCTCCTTCACCTTCTGGAGGACGGGGTAACTCTATCTAGCCAAGGACCAAAACTAAATGAGATAAGAACAAAAGGGCTTCCTCTCTGTTAAGAATACATAACCGGTACATGAAGAAAGTGAAAATATCCTTAACAAAAGCTATCAAGTATATAATTGCAGACAGGTCACAACAGAAACAAATTTTAACAATGTAAATCTTCTAAAATCCGAAAATCATTAAGAATCTCAATCAGAGAAAAAAGCAGGTGGAGCTGTTGGCATCAGGTCAGGAAAACTCCAGTATGTACTCTCAACATCAAGAAAAAGTGTCCAACATCCAGAACACTCAATATATGAAGATATATGTAGATGCCCATAATTATAACGCCATTTCAAAACTCAAATAGAAAGGCAGCATCCAGACCCTCAGCTCCCTCTATTGAAAATATCATGCAATTGCAGGTTCATACCCAGAGGAGATGAACCCCGAAGACTTTCTTGTCCCTCATAACCTACTTCTATTTTTCAGGAAGGCAGGAAAATAAGTACCTGAACCTTCTCATTGTCCAGTACTTTAGTCACACGTCCAGACCAATAGCAGTTATCTTTCCACCAGTCAACCAAGTCTCCCTCCTTCCACTGATCTTCGGCAATAACAGTCAATTCAGAGCTGTCATCAATATTGATCTTCTCGCTCTTGCGACGTACTAGGGGGAAGCGCGGGCGCACCATCAATTGCTGTTTTTTTGGTTTAACTGATGGAATATTCTGGTACAATTTCGTTGGCAAAATTCCTGCAATCTCAAGTGTTTGACTTAATATTAGCAATACAAGTCCTGTAAGAACTAAGACTGAATGCAATTGAAGTTTGAATATTTCATAGAAGGTTATCTATGCAGTAAAGGACGATGATGCCCGGGTTGAGCTTACTTTCATCTGGAAAATCATAATATCTCAAATGCACATATGGGTCACCACTCCTTCTTGTAATCTTCCATATCTTATAGACAAGAACAACGGTTTTGCATTTTATAAACTGTTTCCCAACAAGAAAAGAGACTACCAAACAACAATGCACAGTAGCTTAGTTTTATGATAACCCATTGAGAAGTGTTTCTCCAAACCTTGCAACAGAACCAAGTACCATAAAAGCCGCGAATAAAAGATTTCGACTCTGCTAGCTGGCCGACTTCAACTGGCAAGTCATGCTCAACCATAATTGGGGATAAGATGCTTTATGCCTGCAATGCATGCATAGAGAATTTAGAGAAAGTCCACGTTCAATATGGTAACATAAATTAGTACAGTCAAGCAACAAAATCCTACAGCGCCAAATACCAACAAATTTTTTCTGTCACTTCGTGCCACCTTTTACACTCAGTTTGGATTGAGTAGCTGGAAGGGAGTTAGACGGGGTCAGAGAAGTTATTGTTCCAGCTTAGCAAAACTTCAGATTAAATTTGGAGTGTTTCGAAACCTACAAGCAAGCTCAATTTCCCAAGCCTTCCACAATTAGGAGAGTTTGGATCTCTCTTACCTAGAGATATTTGGACAATTGTGCCCCCAACAGTACATAATAAATCAAAAAAGCCTAACTAAACCCTCGGAATGTTTTAATAACGTTTTGCCAAACAAGGGCTTTGAAAACTCTTCAATCCCCTCGAAAAAGCTTCCCTTCCCCTAGTCACGACCTGAAAATTCAGCAACATTTCCCCTGAGTTCTCAATATTCCAAATATTAACCTACTAGAAAACTTCATAATATTTCCCAAGCAAAAACTATCCAGCTAATTCGATGCTAAATACATCTCAAGAAAATAATTAAATCTACGAAAGAAACTTCTAAAATATCTCTCACAATAACCTATAAGCGGTTAATCAAAATCTTTCATAGTAAAATAAACTATTATATAATTATTAAACGAATATTTATTCTTAAAAATACATATAAATAAGCCATAGTCAATATTCGATCCATCACATAACCCACAACCACATAAATCATGTATACCTTATCCAAACCCTCACCAAGCTCAAGCACTAGCAAACAGTCAGACCATTCAGTATCATGACAAATTCAGACGAGCTCAACAATCATTACATCTTTTACGATCAGTCCAAACATCAACAAAATCAAGAAACACAGCCATCGGCTCACATTTCCCCACGACAAAGTTATGACCGGTACCAGTCCAGACATCAACAGAATCAAGCAACACAGCCATTGAGTCGCATTTCGCCATGACAGAGTTATGACTGGCCTGTCCAGACATCAACAGAATCAAGCAACACATACATTGAGCCGCGTTTCCCCATGACAGAGTTATGACAGATACCGTGACCTTGCACCCCTCTGTTAAATCCTCCCTAACTCCCCATATCGCCTCTCATAAGCAAGGCCGCCCATTATCAAACCTCCAACCTAGCGTCCATCTTATATCCCGCCAGATAAGCGGTCTAGTGTCCCTTTTTATATCACGCCGGATCAATGGTCTAGCGTCTCTTTTTATATCCTGCCAAATCAACAAGCGCCCCATTTTCTATCCCGTCGGATCAACAATCTAACGTCCTTTTTCCTATCACACCGGATCAACGGTCTAGCGTCTCTTTTTCTATCCCATCGGATCAACAGCCTATGCATCTCATGGCTGTCAGCAAACAAGTAACATCAGCACACACAAACACGTCACATCATCTCATAATTAAATAAAGCATTAAAGGTCAACATCTCACACAACAAATCAAAGCCAAATTCTCAATCTCTAGCTATTACAATATTATTCTCAAGATACCACATATAATTATAATATCATTTGACAATGGAATAGAATACGTACAAGACTACAAAAAATAATCATCAAGTCAAGCTTTCAGGGTGCAAATTTGCAGTCTCCTTGATCCATATCCATTATAACCACAAAAATAAGGAAATATGCAAATGATAAGCTGACTCAAATATAGGTATGACTTTACCTCATTCACACAATGAAACTGATAGAATGGATGGACTTGAACTCCATGACTATGGAGAGCCTACGTATCTCATTATATCGAGAATCAGAGACCATCTAGTTCTTATATCCCCATTAACTTATATCTAGAAATTCAGAGTTTGTAACTAGAGATAAGATATTCCATATCAACACCTAATTCTTCTTGTTGGAACTAACAGTATATAAAACTTAACTTATGTAATTTCACCCAACACGGCACAAAAGGATACATTCATGGTCTCCATATATTCTTGCATATCATATTCCTCTTCCACCATTTAATTAAACAATCTAATCAACTATTAATTCGAAATTCATAACATGAACAACACGATTGAATGGAAGAAACTGGAATGAAAAAAAGCAACTGCCTGCCTAAACATGCCTATATCCTATTTGGCTCCAACCTAAACCCTTTTGGCCTAATTTCCCCCAATCTATCACTCCAATTTCAGAGTTCCACTTACCTAAATACTTCCAATTTCACAAGAACACAATCAAATGAAAAGCTTAAATAATCAAAATCCACCGAATTGAGAGCAACTGCACCTCTTTCCTTTGAACGTTATCCTATTTACTGTCCTGAATGTTCCCTCAGCTTGCTGTGTCCTCTGCCTCCAATCGGGTCCCTTTCCCCGTCATCCTCTTGCTTACACTCCGTTTACTCGCCTTGACCTCTCTACGTAGCTCTCTCTCTTCGCCTCTCTGTACCGCCCGAGTCCTCTCTCTCCTTTTCTACGTGTTCCAATTAGGCCAAACCCCAAAACTCCATCTTCCTCTTCATCGAGCTCAAGCTCAACCTATTGCACCCCTTCACTCTCTCAGTCCCTCTGCCGTTTACACCCAAACAAAGCTCTCGAGCTCTCTCTCTCTCTCTTTCTCGCACCGTCTCTCCCTCCTTCCCCCTCTGTGTTTTTCTGTAACTGCCAGAATATAAAAGATAAAGATCAGCCGAGGCGGTGGGAAGAAATGGAAGGAAGAATGGGCGTGTCAACTGTCATGGGTGGGCTTAAAGCCCACACTATCAATCGGTTCTAATGGGCCCAAACTCTTCTTCTTTTATTAATTTTAATTTTATTTTATTTCTGTCAAGTGGACCAACCAACGCAGAACACTATATATATGTATATATACATATGTAAATGCCGGGTTTCACAACCCTAGCCCCTTATAACCCTCTAAGCAGGATACCCAAACATAGTGTTACAAGACACTTTAATACTACAGAGACCAACTCAGGTTTCGACTACTCTTAAAAGCATTGTTATTAGAATTGGACCGGGCCGGCCGGTTTGACCGGTCGGACCGGATACCGAACCTATGTCCAGTCCGGTTAGTTAAAAAACCCAAAATGCACTAAAAAATCAGTGAATCCATAAAATCGGCCAGTTTTTAAATAAATCCATCGAACTCATTCGAACCGGCTAGTTGCATGAATTCAGAAATTTAAATGAAATCTGAACCGAAGCTACCCCGACCCAAAATGAAAACGACCAAAAATCACAAAACTAAATTGAAAATGAGCACAATTGAGTCAAAATCAGAATCGATTGAAAACTAGTCTTCTTCATCTTCACTCTTCATAACCTCCACGGGTAAGTGCTCCATGGTAATCAACCAACCACCATCAACAAGCATCCAAATATCTCAAGAATATCAAAGACCACCAAACATGTTCCTCTCAGCTCTCAAAATTTTGCAACAATTCGTAACTAAACCCATCACTCCCTCTTAAGAAAACCCTAAAGATTTATGTCCTTTTCTTCCATTGATTTAGATAAGGCGACGAACATAAACCCAACAACCTTGAAATCAAGAACATGAAAGAGCTTCAACAACACTACAGCTCATGAATGCAGAGGAGGGAGTTCCAGCAGAAGATGCAGTTATGGAAGCCGAAGTAGTTGATGATGCCATCGTTGCGCTTGACCGAAGAACAAGATTTGGGGTTGTTGAAGATTTGGGGCTGTTCAGGAGGAGCTATGGGAGAAGAAGAGGTCGGTGGGGAAATGAAGAGGAAGAAGAATAAGCTATAGGAAATTTGATGTAAAGTGAAATTAAATTAGAGCTACAAAATCTATACCAAAACACAACACAATATATAGTTGAGCACAAGGACAACATATAACATAGGTTTTGCTTTTGCTTTCCATAAACATTTATCTCAAGAACACAATTTGAAAATATTGACCCCACCTCTAGATATAACTTGACACATTCTAAGTGAGGAAGACTCCAACAACGGAACTTTTCCATGGAGTAAAATATTGATTTCCTACAAAGAAGAGCGTTTTTCTCATCTTATTAAAATAAGCAGGAAATTGCGTGAAACCAATAATATGATCATGCATCTTATTCTCTCCATTCTCTAACAACTTCTTAAATGTTTTGACTAATTCTACTGTGAACTGTTCAATGGTGCATCGATTTTGAAAAATGATTCATATAGAGGCAAGTGCATTAGATTAATCAAGTTTTCATCTCTTTGTGCCAACTTCATCTTCACATTTTAGCTCTTAAATAACACATTTGAGTTTTTTCGCTCTCTTTCACTTAACTTAAAAGAAAGTTCATAAGTCCATAATAAACTTTCAAAATTTTCCCAAAAAAGAAGAAGAAGAAGAAGAAAATGCTTATACCTTCTGAATTAGTATTTCTTTCACCACCTTCATAAGTTGGGTATGTTTCTACATGTCCTAGTAGATCTCCTCTTCATAGAATTTCTTGGGAAGTAGGAAAAACTACCGTTACATATGTCAGCACCCCATTTTGGCTCACCAATTCAGGCAAGGCACATCAGCAATGATTCGGGCCATGACTTGAGCATCGATGCAGAAGAGGGCTTGACAAAGCGGCAAATTGTTATTCATTCTTTAGTCAACAAAGATAAGCAGATGATTCAAGCGCATGACAGAAGAACATACGGAATCATCCAGTAACATACAGAGCAAACAGGGAGCCCATATGGCATCCAAATCGGCATTTTCAGAGTACATTGCGGACAGTCATATTTTCGGATAGTTCGATCCATCGTCGGAAGATAGCCAATATTGGACTTCAAAAATCCACATCAGTGCCAAACAGATGAAAAGTGTCTTCAAACGCATTTTGCAAATCATATGCTCTATACATAACAACTTTCTGTATACAAACAACTTTTTTAGTGAAAGTCCAAAAATGCCGGTTTCTCATAGAAAAGTTAATTCCAAATGTCAGATTCGGCCATACCCCACAAGCATACAGAGCATGAGCAGTGTTTCAGATTGTCTCTTAGAAGCCACACAGACACTTCAAATGACTTATGAGTGACAAAATAGGCATACCTCTCTTCGGAAATGCATAACCGGAGACCGGTCTGACGGAATAACGGCAAACAAAGTTGACACTGCATTGCCCTGAAAACCCTAAAAGACAGACGCAATTGGGCAAAACAGACAACAAAACCCTTTTCAATTTCCCAAATAACCTCCGAGGAGCATAAAATGTCATTTTCAGTGGAAATCCATATTCGGAGGTCCTCTTTGGGGAAACTTGACGTCGGATGCTTACCTTACACAGTGCTAGCCTTCCCAAGGCTTAATGTAGAATCGTCAGAATGAATTACACAACTCATCTAGATCTCCCGAACAATGCTTTAAAGGTCTTAGAAGCATTTTTCATGTCCTTAAAGGTCCAATCTCGACAAACAGATATCACAGTGATCTCCGGAGCGCCTAAGCAA
Source organism: Punica granatum (assembly GCF_007655135.1). NCBI lineage: Eukaryota > Viridiplantae > Streptophyta > Magnoliopsida > Myrtales > Lythraceae > Punica > Punica granatum. Next base: position 15,678,446 of record NC_045131.1, on the reverse strand, counting down.
CTCAGAAAGCAATCTGAGAAATCCAGTTTCGGCCTCCTGGGACATCTCCGGCTCCGCATTTGCATTACCGGCTTAAGGGTCAATTGTTCATGTTGTTTGACAATTTATGTCGAAATGACCAACGTGGGATGCAGATACAATATATGTTGTCAGAAATGGCTAACTTTGCTCCAATCGCCTAAAATAAGCAAAAATCGGCTTCCAAGCCCAAAAATCACACGAACATTCCATTGGGAAAAATGGATGATTTCGGGCTCGTTTGAATCGTTTTCGCGCGCACAATGACAATTCGATGTTCGTTTTAGTAACGAGCCTCAAACGTGCAATCAATTGAGGCCCGAACTTTGTCCCGAACCTTCCTCAAAACACGTGGGACCCACGGCATGCCCTAGGGCAGCCGTAATTCCCATTGCCGCCCTCTCCATTGCCTCTTGTCTTCTCTTGCACACTTGCACCAAAATATCTTCAACTCTTCCAAGATCACACTCCAACTTCACTTCCATGCCATTAATGCTTCTTGGCTCATCTTCATGAAGAATGCATGGAGGAGATTCATCATTATCTTGCTTAGCAAATTCGGATCCCCATAAGCATGCCCTTAATCAATCTTTTTCTCACTTAATTGCACTTAAGCTTAACCTATATATTGCATTTATGTCATTAACTTAATCACAAGTCACCACATGCCATCTCTCTAGCATTTCTTACTCTTCAAGAAGCTCTCAACTCCCCTTTAGTTCTAGCAAAAAATCGCAGCAAGCAAGGGCAAGCAAAACCCTCAAAGACTTAAGTCGGAATCATGGTATTTACCATCCCGTCTTAAATCCAAACTTCACCAAACTTCACACGGTGGCGATGTCCGACCCGACTGGTGCCGGACGGGTCCGAAATTCCAAAGGTACTCTGTTTTTCGTGATCTTTGCAGGGCTGTGCTAGTTTCACGGGACCTACGGAAGCGTGAAAGGAATAGAAATTCAAAATTTCTTACCCGTGAAACTAGATCCCAAGACCTACTAGTAGAATGGGAATAGAGAAAGTGTACCTGAAATCTTTTAAAACGTCGATCGAGCGTCCCAGGCGTGATGCCTCTACCGGTATCCACACCGACTTCGTCGACGAGTCTTCGAGATCAGCGGTGCTAGCGGCCAATGCTCGAAGGAAACACCGGTGTGACTCCGATAACAATAAGACTAATGGATGTCTTCAAATCGAACAATTCGATCCAAACTCTCGTACACCCATACACTCATATATACAAAACATACATGCACACACATATGTCATCTATATATATACATATATCCATCCCATTTCTGATGGCTATATATATGCATTCGACAATGCATTGACTTTGCATGACTTTCATGCAAAATGAGGCCACATGGAATGCACTTGGCATCCATGCAAATGACATGTGTCTCTTGGCATGTGTGTGCCACGTGGCTCTCAATTCGGGTCCCGTGTGTTTCTGTGTTGTGTATCGAATTGAGTCCATCAAATCTAATAAATCGGGGTCTAATTAATCGGTAAATTTAATCTCATTAAATATCCGATTAACTAATCGCACCGTAACTCGTCTAATCTCTATTAGACAGATTTAGTGTTTCAAAACCATCTCGTCGATTTGGTCGTAGTGTGTGACCCTGTAGGTTCCCGATTACGTTGACAGTAATATCGAAATCTCTATTTTAATATTACAAACAGTGAGTGGCATCTAGCAATGCATCACTGCTACTCAAGTAATCGAAAAGTCAATTTCTCGACGAACCTTGTAACCTATGTTACCGTGCAGTATAATCCCTTTGTCCTCTATATCTCTATTGAGCCCAAGGCATGGTCGTTGTCATCCTTGTATGGCTCAATCTCTCTTTCTTGGTTTACCGGGTAAGTCTATCAAAACAAATGAGATCGATATCCCTATATTGACTCATTTGGGTATGCATACATTTATAGACTCTGCCCACCAAGCGGCCGTGAGATATCACTCCCATTACGTAGGAGAGACAAATCCTATCTTGGTCACTCACATTCATCTCCATGCTCTATGGTATACCCAATAAACTGTCTTTATAACCAGCCTGTTACGGTGGCGTTTGACAGTATCAAAGTATACGACATTACATGTAAGAAACTATGATGACCTCAAGTCAAAGGACCACTGCACCATAGTCACTATGAGATCTGCTAATGACAGTCACGTAACAACCCATGTAGCAGTCTCATGACGGGTCAATCCAGTACACATTACTCTTAATGTATATCTGCGGTGTGACTCGATGTCTCTACATCCATGACCTGTGAGACTTGGTCATCAATCTACACCCACACTAGTCTAACCGCATTATCGTTGTCCTAATTAACGATAATACTTTGACTATGGACATTTAAGAATAGTGTTCAGTCATTATAGGATCTCACAATCAAGTCACACTTGATGCCTGTTGAACCTACTATTCCAATGACGTTATTGTGTAAAATTAATATTCAGTGCAACCCATACAATAACATAAATGCCTCGTACTATAATGAACTATATGTCATATTACAGAATTGATGACAGATTGCCTCTAGGGCATACACCAATTCCCAACAGGCTGTACGGGTCGATCTGATAACTCTGGGACCAAAGGACCACCACAGTCACCTTCGAGGGTCAGTTAGGAGTCAGGAGCCGCTGACCTTGCCTCAAAATTCCATCGGGAACTTCCGTGGTGACGTCCGACCCGACTTGTGCCAGTCGGGTCTGTTTAGTGTTCCAACCGGGTCTGTTTGTGCATTTCGGGTCTGTTCAACAAAAAACGGTCCAAACCCGACCCAACAAAGGTCCAACTCGACTTCTAACAGTCCCATCTCGCATCCTGGGACTAGGTATGACCATTCCCGACTTAGAAGAGCTAGGACTTTTATATTCTCGTTGCGTTTATGGAGTTATAAGGGGTTTTATGCATGTTTTATTTCCAAGTTTTAATCTTTATGCAATTTCCATATTATATCATGCGTGTTTATCATCGTTTAACGTGCTAGCATGTTGGAAAATGTTTAAATCGAAGTCGAGAAAACCATATCGACCCGGAAAAGCCGAGATAACTCTAGGATTAACCTCTTGGAGAGGTAACCGAGGGTATTCTTGACCTTTTGGGTCAAGACCGGATTCCTTGCCCCGATTTGAGTTGTTTCCCGAATTTTTATTTTTTCCCAAGTCCATGGAGCCAGTATTGTTTTATCGATTCTATAAACAACGTGTTTGTGCATGTTTGTATGTTTGAATGCCTTTTCCAAACTCTTAGCAATACCGGCTTTGTTAAATACATGTCATTTATCGTGTTTAACATTTGAGCATGCGAGAAATAGTCGAAATTGGGTTAACGAGAATGCTTGAAACCCGGAACGGGTCAAGGAAACCCACGGCTATTCCCAAGAGGAAAGAGCCGAGAGTTCTTTGACTTTATTCGGGTTAAGAACGGTCTTTTTACCTCGATGAAATCAATTTCTCGGATTTTGTGCAAATTGCAATTTCAATATCGTCGTAAACCCCGCATGCTAACAACTTTAAAACATTGTTTTTAAAGTAAAAATGCATGAATTCAAGTATCGATGACTATTTCGGGGCCATTTGGATTCCGAGGGTATTTTGTTCATTTTGACCAAATTATCCTCGACCTTCCTGGACTCGTCTTGGTCGCCGTGTCATGAATTGTTTTCATTAAATTAAGCTTTTCTGGCACTCATACCTCATTCAGTGGATTAATTCATGATTTGTCTGATTAACTGTAACCTGCACATTTATTGCATTCGGCATTTAATTTTAAGCTGTAATCCACAAACGGGTTAATCGGGATGCTCACATGATTAAACCCACTTGGCACTGATAAGTTTGCATGAATTGGTAATTAACTGATAACTCGCGTCGATGAGTTGTCAAATGACGTTAATGCCTTTTTCAAATCTCACATTTCCAAAATCCCGAAACGTGCGGTCCAATGTAGCATGGACGTCTAGGAAGAACTTGTGTGTCTCAACTTGAGTTTTACTTGATTTCAAGTAACTCAGGTCAGGATACAGAAGATCTTTTTAGATCACTTTCGGTTAGATCGACCAGTTCTTTGGCTTTTTCGGGGTTCTTGCACAACCCTGGACGATCCAGGGAATTGGTCGACACCAGCTACAGGCCGAGGTGGCCAGCACTGTGATGTTTCCCTTTTCTGAAAACAATTTTCAAATAAAGGGTAAAATCGTCTTTTCACAATTCAGCGATGCCCCTAAGGTTAGCTTGACAGAAACACTACGGTATCAAGATAAGAATAGGCTACCTGTTCAGGTGCAGGTTCATCTGCAAAGCCTTTTCTTATCCATTGATGAGTTTCTGTCATCCTAGCGAAGACTCGGGTAACTAGAATGGTTATCTCTGTTAGAAAACATGCAAAATGCGGATTAACCTTTCACTCGATCTAACCAAACATTAGATGATGGTTAGGAGGAATTCTAGATTCTAAATCTAGAGTCAAAACACGAGTTTGATTAATTCAGTGGAAATTCAGTGTCACAATGCAAAACAACTGTAAAAGCAATCCACACACACGAGATTTGACTCTCTTTGTCTGGTTCTCAAACCAAAGCTAAATGCTAAAACCTTGGCACATGCTTGTTTGTCTAGGGTAGGATTTGCATGCCAAAATACTCCGGATTAACAACTTGTTAAAACACGTACACTTGACAGTAACAAACACTTTGTCTGTTATTATTAACATGTTGCGTGTTATCTTTCTGCACTTGTTTGTCATGCAGGTCGAGCCTGATCCCTAGGTCAAATAATATTAGGGTTCAACGCCCTAATCATCGATCACAGGGTCCAACGCCCTAACCATCACTCACAGGGTCCAACGCCCTACTTAGTGAGAGCGTGCATTGAATTTCAGTTCTTCGGTATTTTCCCTAAACTCACGGCGAGTTAGAGCGGAATAATAACCGAACGTGAAACGACTGGAATTCGACCCTTTTGTAATTTGTATTTATTATTTTCGAGAGCAGTGTAAGGATTTTATTTTGTACATTCGTTTTGTAAGAATTACAGTTGGTGAACGAACGGTGTGAGAGTCAAATTAATCGAATCGGTCTAATGCTCGCCCAAAGGAAAGTAAATCCAAGATCTCGCGGTCCTGGTTCACGCAGGAATTCAACCTCCATGATTCGATGAACTGTAACGTAAGATTGTGAACCAATTTCCCGACACAAGGGTTTACTTCTCTCTCGGCTTCTCTACCGACATCGTTTAGTTCACCGAATTCCCGGTGTCAAAACATGTGAGCCGAGCGCAACTCAATTCACGCGGTAAATAATAAAACATGCAAGCCTAACAAACCAGAGTACTGAAAGAGCGTGCGGGATATAGGCCCGCACGTAACATGAACCCCCCGAACTCGGACTTTTTGGTTCCGCACAGACCAATACCTTAACAACAACTAGTCGTTCCATACCCCTAGACCCGGGTAACTTATCCGCCCTCAACTTTCGGGTCGTAAAATGATAAGTGGCGACTCCTTCTCACGCGTGTCCGTCACGCATCCCCACGGGAAGGTGGACACTCCCAAGCCACGTGATCCAAAAGCGCGCGATGCGGGCTCTGACGAGAGTCCACATTCAGGTCCGTATAACATATACATATTATAGATATGAATATATAATAGCTATCTCTAATTTATTAATTAGAAATATTAGTAATTTACTAAAAGTGAAACTTCCATGGTGACGGTGGACCAAGGAGACGGAGAGATCGTGCAATCTTTTAAAATACTAGTAACATTGGCGGATTTTCCTGAATATTAGTAATATTTTCTAAATTTTCATTTATAAATGTTTCAGCCAATATACCAATATGTATTAATATTTCATGGATGCTACATTACGAGTGACGATGAGTGAAGGGGAGGGGGAGACCATGTTTTTTCTAGCTTCCATTTTCGTGAGCTGTATGAGAAGAAAACTTCGTATATGTCCATCTACATCTATCAAATCGTTGCAATTGATGTGCGATAGTCTTCGAAAACTGGGTATTTATGATCCAATAAAAAATCAAACGTATTTAAATATTTTTGGTATTCTATATTTTTTTTTAAAAAGGCACTCAACCTATAAAACTGTTTATCATATTTTAACGAAGGCCGGGGTTTTTAATCAAATGAAAGTTAGTTAATGAAATAAATAGAAAAAGGAAGGGAGAAGAGGGTGGGGTGATTTATATATAGCTTTGTATAACTTTTTTTCCCTACTATGTCCCCCACCAACACCTTTTTCGTTTCCGAAATATTAGCATTTGTGTATTTTATAATTATTATATAGTATTATTTCTTAAAATCTTCACTTGTAAATGTTTAATTTATACCAATACGTATTAATACCTTATGTCCGTGTAATTTTGTGTATTTTTTTAATATTAATACCTAAAGTGTTCTGGCCATCATACCAATACGTATTAGTACCTCACGTTCTTTTAATTTTTTAAAATATTAGTAATTCTTTTTTAAATTTTCTTTCGCAAGTGTTCCGGCCATTATATTAATGCTCGTTAGTACCTTATATCCATGTCATTTTATGTATTTTTAATATTTGTAGTTTTTTTTCTATAAATTTTCATTTGTAAGTGTCCCATTCGATCCATTATATGTATAGATACATATTAGTTCCTTATATCAGTGTAATTTTGTGTATTTTTAAAAATATTCAATATTAGTAGTTTTTTCTATAAATATTCATTTGTTAGTCTCCCGGCTACATTTATAGATACGTATTAATACCTCATGTACGTGTAATTTTTTAACAATCTTGGTTAAATTCAATTTAAAAATAAGAAAATTAGAGAAAATGTAGGAATTTAAGTGTATTAATTTAAATAGGCTTCTCATATGCCTGATACATGGCGACTCTTGGTGAACTGATTTGTCAAGCATTTGAGAAGCTTGCAATTCCACGTGGTGCGACCTCACTAAATGCTGATTTTTATTTAATTATTTGGCCAGGTCACTATGTAATTGTGGATAAGCAATGTTTATAACTAGGTTACACACCCGCACAATGTAAAAATTACGAACTCTACTGATAATAGATGATTCATATTTTCTAAAAGATTGTACCAATTAAATTTGGTACGGTATAAAAACAAATATTTCTCCAAGCTAATCTTCTTTTGAATTTTTAATATTTCTAATTGGAAAATCATGATTGCAATATAATAGGCCTTAAATGGCCCATTAATTTTCAATGTGAAAATTTTATTTGCAATAGGTGTTCGAAATTCATTAAAAGTATCTTGTGGTCTCAACCATATCCAAGCGAGAGTCAGTCTCAGTCAATAGGCTAGTATAACCTTATATTTCATTGGAAAAGATGAGGGTATTTTTAACATCACGAATAGAAAAATAAACTATTTAAATTGGTGATAAGTTCCACTAAGCACTTTACTAATATGGATTGGTTTTAGGTAATCCGACACTTATTAAAGTTTTAAGTAATCCAACACTTATTCTCTTTTAAGTGATGCCTCATATGCGAATTTTGTGATAGGGAAAAAAATCACAATTGGGCAAATTTTATCACTTCGTAGGCTGACCTCGCTTGTACCAAAATTAATCGGATCTGTTAGGCTTTCGGATATAAGCTAGTACATGTTGAGAAAAAGTATGCATAATTAAATATAAAATTAAAATAATTAAGAAAAATAAAAAAGAACTTCACAAATAAAAAAACCACTTAAATTGATGATAAATTCGATTAGGCATTTTACTAATATCGATTGGTTTTAGATAATTCGACACTTATTCCCTTTAAATAAGGTCTTTGGTGAGAGTCCTATGATTGGAAAAAAATCACGATCAAGTGAGTTCTTATCACTTAGCGGGCTAACCTTACTCGTACCTAAATTAATAGGGTCCATTGAACTCCTGAATGAGGTAGTGCACCATAAAAAAGGTTCAAATAATTAAATATAAATTGAAAAATTAAAAATTAAAAATCTTAAGAAAATTAAGAATTTTTCTTTAAAAAAAAAGAGAAGGATGGGTCCTTTAGTGTGGGAAAACCCACCCTACTCTCCCTACCATGCATATGGACCGGAATTAATGTATTAGATAAAATAAAATTGTGTTTTTAATAAATATTTAATTATTTATATTGATTAGATGTGAAATAATGTTTACATTGAGGTGATTAATATATAAAAACTTAAATCATAATACAAATTCTTATATGGCATATAAGATGTTTGCTATTTCCTTTTTTCATTTCTTAAATGATGATACTTCAGTTTTTTCAATTATTGCTTTGATTTTTACTTTTGTGATGTCTAAATATCTATATATTATTGAAATTAACTTTTGGATTTTTACTTTTGTCATAATAAATGAAATTTCTTGTCGTGAGTGTTTCATTTAATGCATTTGAAAAAGTACAAAAAGACAATATGATTTTAAAATTATAAAAAACTAATATAATTTGAAAACAATGAAATATTAACAAAAGATACAATACCTTTTTTATCAAAATTTTACCAAAAAGCATATAACATTAAGAAATTAAATCTATGAATAAAATTGTATTGGACATTTTCAATATTATCATAATAATATTTACATTTTATACACAAAATTGATGATCATGTTAAATATTAAAAATAATAATATAGATGACTTATTTTATTTAACATTATAAAAGGTTAAATACAATCAGAAATATGTATAATTAAAATATGCTTGTGCAATGCACAAGATGATTAGTAGAAAATTAATATTGAATCGTAGAACTTACTCTAATTGCAATTAAAGATTACTCCGATTTTTTGACACAAAAGGTACTCTACCCTATAGAATTTCTTGTTTCAAATTGCATTTAATAACAAAAATATTATTACTCTAAATAAGAAAATTAATCTTTAAAAGTTTAATTAATTAAAATAACATAATAAGCGATAGTATTTTTGAAAAAGCATCGATCTATCTATACATTATGTAAAACTAACTTAAGATCAATAAATGCTCCTCAATATTTCATTAAATGCTTTTCAAAAAAATGCAACAACTATTCTAAAATTTATTAAGACGATAATTAAATATAAAAATTGATTAAAACATTATTTTCATTCTATTAAAAGTAATAAATTGAGCATATATATATATATATAAATTATTACAAGTCACTAATTATAATTTATAGTCATATGCAGAAATAAAAGTTGAACATTGAAATATATCAACATCGAAGAATACTACTTTAAGAAAAAATTCAAAACAATTAGTATTATCTAAACTAAATATATGCAGTAATTAAATGATCAATGGATACTAAATAAAAAAATTGTTGCAAAATTGATGCTAACTAATATAATTTTATTTTAAAATAATTAAGCCGACTTTCACATTGGATTTCTAAAAGAATCATTTGCAAACACTAACCCTACGAACTTATGTACGCATAAAAAAAAATTCAGCCAAAAAGGGAAAAAAAATTGACTTCAAAGGTAAGAATATCATTAAATGTTATTTTAAAAGTTCGTCACTGGATCATTTTTTAAATTTTACCTATTATATTAGAACTTATTGTTTTAATTTGAAATTAGTAGTTCTAAATTCTTATTGTTCTTAAGAATAATTTTCATTAAAAGTATAATTTAAAACCCCGTGCAATGCACGGGATTGAATGCTAATATTATATTAGCAAAATTAACAAGATCAAGTTTGTACACCTACATTTAATAAATTTGCATAATGCTCACGATTAAACAAATGTTAAATCCACTTTAAATGAGAGAATTAGTTGCAAAATTGTTACTAAACTATTAATAATTAAACTAATATATTAGAATTATTACTTGATGCTTTTTATTATTGTTGAAAACTCAAGAAAATGATAATAATTACAATTAAAAAAACTTGTGCAGCGCACAGGTTAGAACACTATTATATCCGTATAACCTTTTTTTTAATCAAGTCTCATTCGTCCTCTTAAAAAGGTCTCTTGGAATTGTGAATGTTTACTTGAATTTACAGAATTTTCATTTTGTGATCTATCATACACATACATATATATATATATGTATGTATTATTTCTAAGTAATTCATTTGCCAATGATCATCTGCTTATAGTATTCTAGATTTATTCTTTAATGTCGCGGTCGACGTCTCTATTAATATTTTAAATATTAGATTAGTTGCGAACATAAATGGTTGTAAAAGTTTCTTTTTTCTTTTTTTAATGGAGTAAGAGAAAACTCTAAAGGGTAAGATCCTATTATTAGTTCCTTTTTGACGTCATCGCCTCCTTCTAGACACAACACCTTTTGTCTTGCTTTCATTATTCATACTCCAATATGGTGATTAGGCCCGCATGCGGATGTCATTAATATATAGTTCCATCAAAATAATTTCCGGTCTTTCTGATATGTATGGATGTGTGACACCATGTAGTGTACTCTCTCTAGGTGCTTTCTTACATGTTTTGATGCTTAATATCGGGATATACAACGACATTTATGATAAATCTTCTCTTGAATATATATAAAGCATTCCCAATCTCTAGGCACACTTATTATTGAGAATCATGGGGCATTACAAATGATGATCCTTATAGAGATGAGATTCACCACAAAAATAAGGAAGAAAAGTTTATTCTTCGATTTGCGATATCTAATCAGTTCAAACAAAAGAAAAACAATTTCAGTTAAACCAGGGAGTTTTAGTGGAAGTTCCGTGCATCTACTACAGGGGCCCCTTATGCTTATTTGACAAGTTTTCCATGCCCATGTCATCAGTTTGGGGATGCTGGGTGTTCAGTTCCGAGATACTGATGTTGGAATTGAGGAATACTGTGATTTCTGCTCGAGTCTTCGCGATTTCACTTTCGACATCATGTATTTGCTGTTGGAGCCAAGATACGATGCCTGCACATCCATAGACGGGATCTTGAATCCGGCAAAGTGCTTCATAGTATAAAGACTCCACTGCCTCAAATCGAGCCCTTTCAGGGAGTTGCTGAAAATTACATTCATAATTTGCATCAACATATGAGTTGTCAATTTTTATTTGGCCCATTTCAAATTGATAACGAAGAAAATTTGAACAATTCGATGACGTATCAGATACCTGTCTAATTAATTATGTGAACCACCTTAATTTATATATGTGCTTCTGCTAACAATGAAGGTATCAACAGCTTCATTTCTAGATAGTGCATATGTTGAACTAAACTTCGATGGACAAAACATAAACACGAAATGCGAGATTTTAATCACGGCTCTTCGCAAATTGTTAAAGGATTTAAATTTAATGAAAAATATACTGAGTTAACTTTTTCACATCATCCCAGCCTTATGTACTTTGTCGGAATATATATAATTAACCTCGATCATTACCTGGAGTAATTTACCAACATTACTAGCCCCATAGATTTTATGAACATAAGCAAATCTTTGGGGATCATTGGAAGGAAAATAAGGAGAGCAGATGCAATCTTGAGGACATCTCCTCCTCAGATACTTGCAAGCTGCACATCTTGAGGACGTTGGATTGGACATTCCTTCAGAGGAAGATTTTCGGAATCAAATCTTTATGATGTTAGAAAAAATCTGTTTGATATTTTGCTTATTAAATAAAGGGAGTGCTTCTATAATGGGCAATGCATTTATTTGTGGCTAAAGATTTTATAACGGCTAGTTAATTTAATTTATTTAGGAGGAAACCTTCGATGTTACTATTTAAAGAGAAAAACGGCTAGTTAATTTGAATATTTGGAGCCTTGTATTCATATTTGTACAAAAAATGACTAGTATTCTAACTCATGCATTTTAACAAATTTATTTTCAATTATAAGTATCCTCAATTTTTAAAGATGAATTTATATTTAAGAATAATAAGAATTTTCAACAATAACTAAAAGAATTTGAATAATAATCCTAATAGATTAGACAAATTTTGAATAAATTAATACACTTTTGCCATTCATTTTCTTATCTATAATGCATTGGATTTTCTTTTTGAATATTATGCATATTCACTACCGATATTAACTGAAGTACAAAACTTGATTTTGATTTTTTAAAATAATATTTTGTTATATCTTTATTTTTATTTATTGATTTTTCTTTTCACGTGATTCTAATTTCATAAAATTAGTGTCGTTTTTTAGTTTTTGCAAAACCTGTGTATGACTAATAATCAGTAGTATTTTTGAAAAGGTATAATATTTGCAAAATTAACTTGAAGCGCAATAAACCTGTGTATGATTAATAATTGATAGTATTTTTTAAATGTAATTAATTAAAATAACATAATGATATATAGTATTTTGGAAAAGTATTATATTAGCAAAACTAACTTGAAGCGCAATAAATGGTTATTATACGTTGAAAAAGTATTATACTACAAAAAAGATACTTTTTTTTAATCAAAAGTAAGCAAGAATGAACCATCAAATTTCGGGTTACGTATAGCACGATATTTCGAAAATTTTCACCACATAGCACATAACATATTAATTTTACCATTTAGCATAATATTTTGAAATTTTTTCATGAAATAGCACAACAAGCAATAATTTCAAAAAATAACACAAAATTTTAATTTTTTTTCACCATATAGCGCAAAAAAGTGACAAAAAACTAACATCCTTCTACGTAGTGTAAAAATTTCAAAATATTGTGCTATTAGGTGAAATTATTACTTGTTGTGCTATGTTTGAAAAAAATTCAAAATATCGTGTTGAATAGTGAAGTTAATGTGAAATGTGCTATGCGGTACAAATTTTCAAAATATCGTGCTATATGGTGAATTCAACCCTTAGAGTTAATAAAAGTTTAAATTTTTTCCCAAAAAGCATATTATGTTAAGAAATTAAATCTATGAATAAATTGTATTGGATATTTTCAATATTATTGGAATAATATTTGCATTTTATATAAAAAACTGATGAAAAATATTATTATTCTATATAAAAAATTGATCTTTTTAAATGTGATTAATTAAAATAATATGATAACCGATATATGTTTTATTTGTTTTAACAATGTGATACTATGTAAAATAATTATCATTAACCTTTTTTGATAATAATTTTAACTTTTTATAAGTCGTTGAAATGTCGCATCATATAATAAATGAGAATCCCAAAAGTATATATACAAATACAAAAAGATTACACTACGTAAGACAGTTTGTCTATAATTTACATTAATTAATATTTTTTGTAATATAGCAAATTATTATTTTAAAATTATAGTTTTAAATGATATAAAATAATTTACACAATGCCGCTCTTAGCATAGGTAGACGTTTCAAACCGAGCTTATATTGACATCCCGCCTAGCCCAAGGCATCTACTAGTCGTATTTAACTCTAGTAGGGCATTTGGTATGAGGTAAGACACGTGAATTACTTGGAATCTCATTTTAAAGTCCCTGGTCATCACATATTACCATGTTTGGCTATTATAGATTACTGCTAATCTAGGGCACGTTTGGTTTCGGAGTTTGATTTTAGAATTATGATTTTGATTTTAACTCTACCCACTACCCAATAAAAACACACGTTTCCCAAGTTAAATTTATAATACCATCTCATTTGTCTTTTCCACAATCAAAATCAAAATCAAAATCAAAGTTATTTTTAACTCTGAAACCAAACGCACTCCTAGATACTGAAGGTAATCCACTTTCCTATTTAATATATTTTTCCACCATTGGGTGTCTATCTAGATTACCAGCAAGATTATCAGTAATTTAAATATTACCAGTCCATACCAAACATGGTAATAGGCATTGTTGGTAATTTTAAAAGTGAGAATCTATTTTAGTGAAAATCTAAATTACCGATAATCTTAAATGGTAATGGACCAAAGGCCACCTAATTAAATTAAAGAAGGCAAATGAAAGAAGAGCCCCTCCCCTAATTGGGCCAAGCAAATATAATAAAATATAATATGCCCGTCCTTATGGGCTTACCATTGTCGCAGCTGAGGCCTAAACCCAACACACCTTATGCGATCGAGTCATGTCTTATGCCCGTACCCGAGATCCAGGTACCCATGTCTTTCCTTCAGAAACTCCAACTTGCTGAGGTGGCAAAAGACTAAAACCCTAAAATCCTAAAACGACTATATGATGCAAAAATATTTTCAAAATTCGATATGAAATCTGGTTTCTGGCAAGTACAAATTGACGAATAGGACAAATATAAGACAACATTTACAATACCTTTAAGTGATATAAAATAACTTACACAACGCCGCTCTTAGCATAGGTAGACGTTTCAAACCGAGCTTATATTAACATCCTGCCTAGCCCGATGCATCTTCTAGTCGTATTTAACTCTAGTAGGCCATTTGGTATGAGGTAAGACACGTGGATTACTTGGAATCTTATCTTAAAGTCCCTGGTAGTCACAGATTACCATGTTTGGTTGTTACAGATTATCGGTAATCTAAATACTGAAGGTAATCCACTTTCCCAGGTAATATATTTTTCCACCCCTTGGTGTCTATCTAGATTACTAGCAAGATTATCAGTAATGTAATTATTACCAGTCCATACCAAACATGGTAATGGACATTGTTGGTAATTTTAAAAGTGAGAATCTATTTTAGTGAAAATTTAAATTATCGATAATCTTAAATGGTAATGCACTAAAGGCCACCTAATTAAATTAAAGAAGGCAAATGAAAGAAGAGCCCCTCTCCTAATTGGGCCATGCAAATATAATAAATATAATATGCCCGTCCTTATGGGCTAGCAATCACAGCAGCCGAGGGCCTAACCCAACATACCTTATCGGATTGGGTCATTCTTATGCCCGTACCCGAGATCCAAGTACCCATGTCCTTCCTTTAGAAACCCTAACTTGCTGAGGTGGCAGACGGAAGTTGTGGGGCCCACTGAAGTGCCTGGCCAATCAGCGCGGCGGCCCATCTGCCTCTAAAACCACCGCCGATCCAATCTTGCACCGGTCCTGCCTTCATCATCCCTCGCCCTTTCTGGCGTAATCCTTCCCCTCATGGAATAATAAATGGAATAATATAAAATTTCCAAATTTAATGAAATTGCTTTCGCAATTTTCCCTTGAAAAGATGTAGGAAAATTAAATATATTCAGTATGATACTTTTAATCTTCCTGGTCCATGCAGTTTAAGGCTTTGCCCGATGAGAAAAATCTCATTGATACCCTTTTAACGTACTGGCAATTACCTATTTATTATTGTGTATATATGGCGCTGCTATTCAAATTAAATTTGAAAATTACAGGTAATGCAAAATTTTTTATATTGATGAAAACAATTTATCCATATAAATTTTTTTATATCAATGAAAATTTTTATATATTCGTCATGCACGCATTAGTGCTTGAGTTATTCCTTAATATTATCATATGATATCCATATTACTTATGTAAAATTTTAATAAATCATTTTATCGATTTATATTATAATGTTTTACTTACAGTTCAAGTTATCAAAATTTATATGCATAGTAACACTGTAATGTTAATTGAGTTTCAAGTAATTTTTCATAACTTGGGCGCATCTAACAATTTCTCTTTGGTACTTTGCGTTATCAAAATTTCCATATAAATAAATATATTTTTTCTTTTGCTACAAAAATTACAATTGACACAAAATAAAAGAGTACAAGAAAATATAAATATTTAACGAGGATAAATGGAATAAATGATTGAATAATTAAAATACAATTTTCTTTTCTCCTTCTGGTTTCCGCCTTTGGTCTTTCTCTCTCTCCCTCTCTCTCTTTCGTTGGCTGCTCCTTACGATCTCTCTCTCTCTCTCTCTCTCTCTCTCTCTCTGCTTTCTATCTCTAATAAACCCTGCGCGAGGTTCCAAAATCACTCGTCTCTCTCAACCCGGAGGGAGAAATAAAAGCTCCAATCTTTGCCTCAGGTTCGTCTCTGCCACCACCCCATCCAATCGCCCGCCGCCGCCGTTCTCCCCGTTCCTTTTTTGTCGCACCCGGTTTCAACCCTTTTCGGTTCCCCCCCCCTTGGGCTGATTGGCCCGATGTCGATTTGGGTTAGGGATTTTTAGGGTCTCTCAATCTAATTTGACCGTTTCGTACCGCGGGGAATGTCTCTTTGGGGTTTCGATAGCATGCAATTGGCCCCATCCGGCGAATTATAATTCATGGGTCTCTCGTTCTAGGGATTTCCTTGATTGGAGGGGTTTATGGATTGGATGATATTCTATGGGGATACGATGATTTTGTGTCTGCTCTGGATTGATGAGTTCTGCGGAATCCTAGAGATTTAAGACAGTGATCGGATTCAGAAAAGAACAGGACATGAGTTATGAAATTTTCTGAGTTTGTTCTTGTTTTTACTGAAGTAGCTGAAAACTGGGAATTAGGGTCCATTGGGAAAGTAGTAGAATGGGATCAGCTTGAAGGTTCACCGAATGGAGAATCAAACAATGGAGCCTTGGTTTTGTATACGATGCGTTCTTGGTGAATTGGGAGAGCTTTATAGGATGCGGAATTTGATTATAGCATCACTGAGTAATGGTACATCAGAAATTATAGTTCGCTGTGTAGAAACGGGAGATGATACAAAGTTTATTGTTCGGGCTGTATTTCAGATTTTCTGCAATTTTCGACTCTGATTTTGTCGGAAAATGGAGTTTGATTTGGGTTGTTTTTGTTTCTTGTGTAGCTAACTTTATTGGGTTGGCACCGCGGGGTCAAAAGGTTTCTTTGTGAGTTAGGAGGTTCCTATGGCAGGGGTTGTTTTGGAGGAACCGGGAGTTGGGAGGTCTGATGAGGGAAGCTCGAGCATGCCAAGCTCTCATTCTGGTGAAGCCCTCGCAGAATGGAGGTCCTCGGAACAGGTGGAAAACGGGACGCAATTGACTACGGCTCCGTACTGGGACACTGATAATGATGATGATGGTGGTAAATGCTTGGATACGTTTTTACATTCTCATCACTCCATTCTCTTTTTATTGCAAAGTTTTCCCAACTCTTTTTTGAAAGGGAGAAGGAATGAATCAGTAAGTTTAGGCAGGACGTGGCATGAGGTGTCTAGCTCGGCTCTAAACACTTTGATATCTTCTGGTTTTGTAACGGAAAAATTGATGGATGAATGGATGGTGTTGTCAATTTACAGAATAGGTCTCCTTGACCCGATTTCCCTTTTTATTAGATTTCTCATTCTGGATTCCGGATTCTGGCTTCTAAATTCAATGTAGAGCTACCTGCTGTCAGTATTAGATATATATATTTGTTCAATCTGTGTTAATTTCAGTGCTCGTACATGTGGAATACTACTCTTGTTTCCATGCATTGCATGCCACTCAGCAGACTTTTTCTTTGTAGAAGCTTCATTTTCCAGATTTTCTTCTGATGGTATATCGTGTTGTGGTTGATTTGACAAGAGTTGCTTTCAAGCAGGGCCAAAACCGTCCGAACTCTATGGAAAGTATACGTGGAAGATAGAAAAATTTTCAGAAATTACCAAGAGGGAGCTCCGTAGCAGTGCGTTTGAAGTTGGCGGCTACAAATGGTATGGATCTCTGAATGTTTTTCCCTGATATAATTTTATTTCAAATGCATTGCTTCCCTTATATAATTTTATTTCAAATGTATTGCTTCCCTGATATAATTTTATTTCAAATGCATTGCTTCCCTTATATAATTTTATTTCAAATGTATTGCTTCCCCTATATAATTTTATTTCAAATGTATTGCTTCCCCGATATAATTTTATTTCAAATGTACGATAAGCATCTCCTTCCCCCTTCTCCATGAAAACTAATATTTTGGTTATTGTCTTCAATTTCTCTGATGGCAAAACCCTATAAATTTGCATGCACTATCCTTTTATGGCTTCATCGCTGCCTTGAAATTTTGCTAATAGTTCTTGTGAAGATTTGTGGTTTTTCTTATTACTTATCGTAAGTTGTATGCTTGTTTAACTATGCTCTGTGCCACTTATATATATTTATATATATATAACATTTATTTAATTTAATTTTGAAAAGAGAATGGGCCGTTTTTCTACGAAACCTTAAAAGCATTTTCGCTTGTGTATTTGGCACTAATAAGTTAATTTGACCGTTTCTGTGATACAGATGCAAAACTTTTAACCTAAGGTGCTTGTTTCCTTGTTATTTGTGAATTAGGTCTGAGCTTCTCTGGTTCTTTTTTATCAGTGCTTATACTAAGGGCATGTTTGGGTAGTCTAGTTTAGCATGTGAGCTCTTTGCTGCCTCTGAAGTTTTTAATAATGAGAATGAAAGAATGTTAAAGATTTGTTTGGTTCGCCGGCATTCTGCAATCTCATGATATCAGTGTAGGTCTTCATTTGCTATGTTTGTATCTACTACATGTTATAGATCATTTTGATGTAATATGAATTTTGCATTCAGGCTTATGCCAAGATTAATTGTTCTCCTTTCTTTGTTAAATTTGTGCCTTCTTTTGTGGTGAAGGTATATTTTAATCTATCCTCAAGGCTGTGATGTCTGCAATCATCTCTCTTTGTTTCTATGTGTTGCAAATCATGATAAACTTCTACCAGGTATGCGAATTCTATTTGTTTCGTTTGGCGCAAACTTTGATTCCTTTTAGGTCGTTGCTACCTAATAGTTGTCTTGCTTTCCACAGGGTGGAGTCACTTCGCACAGTTTACAATAGCGGTGGTGAATAAAGATCCAAAGAAATCAAAATATTCAGGTTAATATATGATAGCAATTTTAGTGTTTGTCTTGAAATTCTGGTTTTTAGCAGGGTCAAAGTCTGATTGGCTGTCTACTTTTGCAGATACTTTACACCGATTTTGGAAGAAAGAGCACGATTGGGGTTGGAAAAAATTTATGGAGCTTTCTAAAATGTCTGAAGGATTTGTTGAGGAAGACACACTAATTATAAAGGCTCAAGTTCAAGTCATAAGGTTTCTTGGATTTTAATAATTTGCATTATCTCTTCCTATTGTTTCGGAATACTTTTTGATCATTGCAGGAATCTTTGCTCTATATTTAATTTTCTTAAAAAATTTGACAAGATAATAATATTTGTACTAAAAGCATTCGCGGAATTAGAAACTCAGGAGGATGTTGGCTTGTGAATTACAGTCATTTCCTCTGGTGTCAGAAGACTGAAGTCTATATCACTTTCCCCAGTTATATTTCTTACGCAAAAGTTGGTGGCTGTCAGAAAAGGCAGTGGTAGGCGATGCTAGGCCTAAAAATATAATTGGTCTTACACCTGGCCTAAAAATAATAGCACAATTAAGTTTAACAAGATTCAGTGCTTTGCTAGGAGTGTAATTTGCATTTTTTTATATGCATTCCGCGATTTGACTTGCACTTGATTATTATTATAATCCTCAATATTGAGTGTTCTGAGTTGTGCATTCAGAAAACTATGCTTGATAAAAGTGAAGTTTGGTGGTATACCTTGAAATGTATTTAAGTCTGTCCCAATGGAGAAAGATTTACTAGTTAATTTACCTCTCTATGGTTCCTCTGAGAGACAATATCTGACTTTTTATAACGCAAACGGAAACCAAGTTATACTTCTGCTTTCCCGTTTTGTATTTCTTAAATCCAGTATGCATCTAAGTTAGAGATATTCATTGCTCTTTGTTTGCTGGGCAGGAGGGGAGTTGAGCTTTTTAAAGATAAAATTCTAGTTCTCGTTATTTGTCTTCAGGTCTTCTCTCTCCATTTTCTGAAGCGAAACCTTTGTGTGTGTGCTGTTCGTTTGTCTGTTCAATAAGAAGAGCTTTTCGAACATAACACAACTACCATTTTATTTTCTTTTACAGTTTGTTTTCCTCTGCAGATGTACTTTTTCTTATTGGGCGAATTGATCTGTGATATTAGTATTTATGGAATGGTTCTAGCATCATTCTAAGGCTTTTAACCAGACTTGTACCAACAGTCAAGCGGATTTGTTCTGCTAACTATTTTATGCACTACTATCCATTTTAGACTTATTGGTCAAATTGTTTGTCATTTGTCTCCTGTCATGATTATATTTTGTTGGTTATCATTTTTGTTGGTATAGGGTGGTACGTGCGACTTCTCACTCTATGTTAATTGCTTAATGTCTCACCTGATAGTTGCACTGCTGTCTTCATGTATTACCTATCCCAAGGCATTGATTGAAATTGCGTTCAACCTTTCAATTTGTCATCTTTTTTTAATTATTTTTTTCCACGGATATTGGTTTTGCCGTTTGATGAATCCTCATCCCTGCTTTTAAATCGCAGGGAGAAAGCTGACAGACCTTTCCGTTGCCTTGATTCTCAATATAGAAGAGAACTTGTTAGGGTATACTTGACAAATGTAGAGCAGATTTGCAGACGCTTTGTGGAAGAGAGAAGAGGAAAACTAGGCAAGCTAATTGAAGACAAAGCTAGGTGGACAAGGTACTTAATAATTCCCTGGAATTTGACTGAAGTGTGTATATATATCGATAGTTATTTTGGTTAACTGAACTACATACAAGGGTGATTTGAACTCATTACCTGTAGATAGTTATTTTGATTTACTGAACTACATACAAGGGTGATTCAAACCCACTACCTCATGAACTATCCACGAAGCGGATGCACATTCTATCTGCTTGCACTAGTCCCTGACACTTTTCCAGATACATTGTTCACCATGTCATAATCTTTCCTTTTTATGTTTGAAATATATGGTGTTCAATTTTATCTTAGTTGAGTTTAAATTACTTTGGCATTTTTTACACCGAAGATTATCCATCACATATGCTTTTAAATTCATTTACGCATTAACAGATTTCTTCCTTGGCTTTAAGATCTGTTTCCAAAGCATCTATCAGCCATGGGTTATAAGAAAGCCGATTTGTTCATTTGCATCTCTTTCTAGAAGGATGTGCGTAATTTCTGAAAGAATATTTGTAATTCCTGCAGCTTCTGTGCTTTTTGGATGGATATCGATCCTGATTCCAGGAGAAGCATGTCCAGGGAAAACACAGATGTGATTCTCAAAGTAGTTGTAAAGCACTTTTTCATAGAAAAAGAAGTTACATCTACTTTGGTGATGGATTCCTTGTATAGTGGATTAAAGGCTCTTGAAAGCCAGAGCAAATGCAAGAAGGGAAGGGCAAAAAAGTCTGATACAGATGACATGCCAGCTCCAATTGTTCGTGTAGAACAAGATACTTTCTTTTTGGTGGATGATGTATTACCACTACTGGAAAGGGCCGCAATAGAACCTCTGCCTCCCAAAGATGAAAAGGGTCCTCAGAATAGAACGAAGGTAAGCTACAGTTCTTGATGCAGAGTTTATGCTAAAATGAGTTCTTAAAATGGCTGGTTACTTGAAGTTGAATGCAATAATTTTTTATTTCCAGGGCTTTAGTCATAGATAAGGCATGTTTAGTAAACTTAACAGAGTATAAATTCTTAAAAGACAGTAGAACTATGTTAAAGAAGAAAATAAGAAGGGATAGAACATGGGAGGAGGGAGCTAGGGGTTATATTTTACTGGAGGATTGATGACAACTGACAACCAAGAAAAGGATCAATTGTTTCGTTATGTTTTTCTATTCTAGTCTGCAGACTAAGCGAGATCTCACTGAATTGGTGCTTTAGATGTCTCTATAATAACATTCATCTGATGTAATGATTTAAGAGCATCCTGGTGCTATGTTTATATAGAATGCAAATTTATTTTTGGCTGCACAAAGTTGGGGGAAAAAAAAACACATGAAGCGACAATTCGGCGACTGATGAAGCATGAAGCTGGGGAACACTAGCTTCCTAACTTCCACTTGTGGGTCTTGATGTTAAAATACATACATTCCCTCGACAAATTTTCTTCCTAATATGTAAATTCATTAATTGCAGATTTTTCTTCATCCTGGCTTCCATCTATTGTTCAATACTGTTTAACCCAAGATTATGAAGTCCATCATGTGATAGAGAGATGGTCTAGCAATGAAGCATTAATTTGTCATTGCGCGAAGATGAGAGATAAAAGACTTTTCAGACAATGAAAATTCGGAAGTAGGTGGAAGAGGAATGGGTTGGCTTTGTGATGCAACAAAATGGGGAACATGATGAAAAGACGGGTGGCCTCAGGGTCGTTTTACTGAAAAATAACTTGAATTATTTGATTTTTTGGTCCATTTAGTTATTGCTTCTGTGAACATAGTCACTAAGTGATCCCAGTGGTCACAGAGATATTCTGATATAATTTTATGTTTCTTTCTGTGTTTATTTGGCCAATGCTATATAATTGGGAAAGAATATGCCAGCAAAGAGGGAGGGGGTATAATCTTAGTAGAAGTGGAGAAGACAAAGCTTGAAAAATATAAAAGAAGAAATAACTGGGGAGACAAGGAGAAAGGGAAGCAGGTACAGGAAAGAATATATAGGGACTGTTCCATTTTATAAATCAAAGGCAATGTGGATTAGTATTAAATTTCATGTTTCGAAATTCAGACGTATGAGAGTATGCACTTTGCATTAATTTTACCTTCTATTCTTTTCAAGCACAACTAACTAAAAGGTTTTTATAATACTAATCAATTTGACACGTAGCCACAGCTATAAGCTCCAGCCACCAAAAACATACTCTTTATCATTTATGTTTATCAGGTATCCTCTGTTAGGACTTGTTCATGATTATTGAATTGGTTTTTGCTGGGTGAAAGTCGGCTCTGCGTTCAGGCATAATTATCCATATGCACTGGGACATCAACAATTTGATGAATTGAACCTTCACTAAATCCTGGTGGCTTCATCCTCAATCAGGACCTTGTAGTTCTGCCTGGCAATATGTACTAGTAGCACCACCTGCGATTCTTGAAATTGGCCCTTGCATCCTCACTTATTAGGTTTGATCAATTGCATACCATAAATAGGTTTGATTGGCTGGATGAGGTTGAACTTGTTTCCGGGTCTGCCTTATGACTAGCTTGTATAGAAGTTTATTTCTTCAGAGATTAGGAATAAAATAGTGATTATTCTGTAAGTTTAGCGGTAATTTCATGTCTCAGATTGGATTGTTAATGGCTGAATTTTTGTGTCAAAATATAGGATGGAAACTCTGGAGAAGATTTCAACAAGGACTCAATCGAGCGTGATGAAAGACGTCTAACGGAATTGGGTCGGAGGACAGTAGAGATTTTTGTCCTTGCTCATATATTCAGGTTACTACCATTGTCTTTTGAAGGGATCTACTTGCTTGCAATGACCATTTGCTTGTTTGTTCCTACAGGGATAGATTGTATAATCAATTCTTCACCCTTGTCAGACTTCTTTTCAAGTTTATCAAGGCTCAGTTATCCGAAGTAGAAAAGGAATAGCGGTTTGAGTGATTGTGTTGTTGTACCTTGCGGTTTTTGAGGGCGCTTATGAGTATTTTGGATTTGTTGGTTTGGTGACTGCCAAGTTCAGTACAGGTTTGGTAGTACAATTGAGCTGTGGTGGAAGCTGTTGATATACAATATATTCCTTAGATGCATAATGGATAACTTGAGACTGAAAGTGGAAGGGAAAATCCGTATGCAAACTTTTATTTTGAAATACAAGTGGCTATTTGAGGCTAAAACTAGACTCTTGAGATTGAGTTATCCCTGTAATTTTATTTTTAATTTATTGAGTTTTTGAACTTCCATCATGGATATTAATATGCCATCTTTTTATCACTATCTTATTGCACATGTCCAATTTGTCCTTCAATACAGCAATAAGATAGAAGTTGCTTACCAAGAAGCAGTTGCTTTGAAGAGGCAAGAAGAGCTTATTCGTGAAGAAGAGGCTGCGTGGCAGGCTGAAAGTGAGCAGAAGGCTAAACGTGGAGCTAATGCAAAGGAGAAGAAATCAAAAAAGAAAGCGGTCTGATTTTCATCGTCCCTCTTATTATAAAAAGTTTTTCTTCATATTGCACTTTGACTTGTGACTCTAGCTGGTTGGTTTGCATATGGTTTTGACTACAGACTTTTGGAACATGATACAAAATCAACCTTAGAATAAGATGTTTCTGTCATGAAATTATTATAACATCAATCAGTTGACTCCTATGTAAGTTCATTGAAGGATTGATGCGAGCATGCTTATTTTCTTCTCTTCCTCTCTGAGGACAAAATAATTGATTACTGTTTTGAGTTGGCAAATGATTTTTGTGTCCTCATAATGTGGACTCTGATCTGGTGGGTAGATACAATCCTTTTCAAGAAAAACAGTGTTTCTGTGGTCCTTGTCGTAACACAGTTTACCTTATTCTTGTCTCCCCAGTCTAAGCAAAAGAGCAAAAATCGCAAAGCCAAGGACAAAGAGAGAATGGATCGACCTGTTGTGTCAGCACAAGACAAGACTCAACAACGAGAAAACCTTGACCAGGATGAAAAAGAAGAGTTGACATTTCAGGGAATTCAGCCCGAGAATGAAAAGTCTGATATGCTTGAAGATGCCTCAGACGTTTCAGACTTGGTGGATTGTGTAGGTGAATCTCTTCAGCCTGATTCGGAAGAGAGAGATGCAAGTCCCATCAACTGGGACACTGACACTTCAGAAGTTCACCCTCCAACAGAAGCTAGTAGCAGTGGAGTTTGTAGCCTGTCGCCTGCTCAGAATGGTATAATGAACGACAAGAGAAGCCCATCTGTGATGGATGATAGTTCATCAACCTGTTCTAGTGACTCAGTTCCCTCAGTTGTGACGAGTGGGTCATACAAGGGGAACCCATTTCCAAACTACAAAAACCAGAAATCACCAAGCAGGTAAGAACTAGCAAATGCTATTGTTTTGGTGTAGTTGCCCACCTGCCCATTATGATTGGGCGAGGAACAGCATGCCTCTTATACTAAAAGGATAATATGCCCAAACCTGAAGGGTTATGCAAGCGTATAAGGGATACGTGTACAGTTCGCTGGTTCAAATCCCGCATGTTATCCTCAGAGCTGCTGCCATGAGGCGATGGTTCCACATTGTCAAAATTTTCATGGAAATGGGACTGCTGTAGTAAATTGCAAAAAGCTGTGCTGGTCTTTTTATGTTCTGAGAAACGTCTTAGTATCAATCTAAACTATGAGTATTGCACATGAAAGTGGCCAAGCTTAGTGGCATGGCCTAGAAGAGGCCTCAATTATCGGTTGAATGGGACTAAGGTTGACTTTGTGTCCAGAAGGCGAGAAAGTCTTGCAATAGAATAGCTTTTATGTTGCAACATTGAGGTTTATCTTAGTGAAACGTCAAGGAATATCAATGTTGCTAGAGCTTACCAATGTGGCAAATGAGAGTGATGGTGAGAACATCTTTGAAAAGGTGTGACAAAATTATAAATCTTTGTAACTTATCATTTTCTGAGTCTGTTTATGTTGCCTGTTTGGCTGATGGATGGCCAAAATTAAGTGGTATTTTTAAATTATCCCTGCTCTTATATATTAGGAGTAGATGTGAAATTATCCTTCACATGTTTCTTTCCAATAGAAATGAATGGTGACAATATGCTTTTGTTGCCTGTTTTTAGAGGAAAGAGCCAAAGATCTAAGGCTACAAGTGAGGTGAGCAGTAGGGTCAACCAAGGCGACAGTAATCCTGGGCCTGCAACAGCAGATGTAGCAGAGCCGTGCGATGCTCCGACCAGTAAGGCAACTGATGTTGAGCTCGAGGCAGTTGCTTCTCCCTTACAGCCCCATGCAAGCCAACTTGAGAATCACAATGTGACAAGGGTGAGTTCACGTTCCATTCCCCTGGATTTATTTGTGTACTTTGTCCACTTACCTATTTTGACAGATATAAGTCACCATACTACCTTTGGTTGAAGCCAAACTGTGTTTGGTCATTAGGAACGAGGTCTATTAGTATGATTGCAAGCCTTTTCAGGCATTTCCCAAATTATGGTCCCAATTGGTGATAGATAAGCAGTAGCGTAGTGTGAAATTGCCACTTTGCCCTCTGATACACATAAATATTGCAAAATCAGTCAAACCCTTGCATGCTCAAACAAAATCCAGTGGCTGTTGCTGCCGCCGAATGTTTGCCTGTGACTGCTGGCCAGACCTGTTGCACTATCAACTAAGGAAAAATTTAAAGTAGAGTCCATTAAAATAATTCGATTTATAGGAGTGGCAGTCTTTTGGCATTTACTTATCTATCCCCAACCATACAACTGAAGTTAACTAAATTCTCAATTCTATTTTTCATTAGTTCTTCTCTAGCAATTCTGTTATGCATCAACAGTGAAAAGGATGCTCCAGTGTGTTTTTGGCAGCACTTCAGTTTAAGGCTATTAAGATCAGTGCGATGTCCTCTATATCGGTTAACATGGCCATAGCCACTTGTGTTCGTGGATTCCATGTTGTTATAATTTTCCATGCAGATGTACATGCACATATGTGCAATTCGACAAAAGTCTATATGCTTCCTTGCGCATATATGCAAGTCAACATAAGCCTACATGCGCTTCTGAATCAGATTGCAAAAATATTTACTAGATTGTCTTCGATTCAATTGCTCTTTTATTCTGAAGTGTTCTCCTTCCATGTAATAATATCTGAGACATATCTGTTCCTCCTTTGAACTGAATAGGATGAAACATCTTCACAGAAGAGACCAAGCTCCGAAGACCAAATCGATGAAGAAAAAGCATCCAAGGTGAAGTCAGTGACGGGCCAATCATCCTCCAGTGGGTCGCTTGAGGATTCAACTTCAACCTCCAGCAACCAACTAAAGTCGGACCACAAAAATAGTTCGACACCTGATCCTGCCTCAGCAAGGAAGGCGCCAGCCACAAGCATTGCGCAACAGAATGACAAGGCAACCACTTCATCCCAAGTGGTATCGGGTTTGAAACCTGACGTGCAAAGAACATCGACTCCCAAACCCCCTGAGAAATCTACTTCTTCTCAAGTGCCTGTGATGCCTCGGCCTTCTAGTGCTCCTCTTGTGCCTGGTGTCAAGCCTCCTGCTCCTGCAATCTCCATTGTCCAGTCCACTCCACTTCTTGCCCGGTCAGTCAGTGCAGTTGGTCGTTTGGGTCCAGATCCTGCATCAGCTGCCCCAAGTTATGTTCCTCAATCGTATCGAAATGCCATAATTGGTAACTCTCTGCCATCAAGTTCGTCTGCTTACTCCCACCCTAGTTCCCCAAGCGCAGGAGCAAAATCTTCAGGGGCATTCTCACAGGGGCCCAACTTAGTCTCTTCTTCTCCCATGTTTTTGCCACCGAGCGAGAGGATGGGCTTCCCTTTTGGTGCAATGGGTCGGGATGTAATACCCAATGGTCTGCAACCACAGTGGGTGGAGAATCATAATCCCGATAACAACATGAGGAACCTTGAGTATTACAGGTCCAATGAACACAGTGGGTCCCAGGAACAGTTCTCGGACCTCCAGGCAGGCCCGTCAGGCCGCCATGCTCAGGGTTTACTATCTGATGATTTCCCCCACCTTGACATCATCAATGACCTTCTGGATGAGGAGCAGGGGATTGGGAAGTTTTCTAGGACGAACCCTGTCTTTCCGCATTCTCTAAACAGGCAGTTCTCTTTCCCAGGCGAGGTTGGTGTCTTGGGGGACATGGAAGCATCTGCTTCTAGTGCCTCTTGCAGGTTCGAGCGGACAAGAAGCTACCGAGAAAATGGTTTCCAGCGGAGCTACAGCTCATTTCCAGGTGGGTTCGACTCAGTCCGGGAATATAACATGCCTCAGGTCAGTCCTATGCCCTATGCAAATGGTCAGATGGATGGTATGATCCCAAGCCAGTGGAGTATTGCTGGTTCTGACCTGTCAATGCTGGGAATGAAGAGTCTCGAGGGGGAGGGATACCCTTACTATTCACCCGAGTACTCAAATTTGGCATGTGGGGTGAACGGTTACAATGTATTTCGGCCTCCGAGCGGTCCTTGAGTTGGAAGGGGTGATATGACAGGGTCGGCCTCTGCCCGAGTCGGGGGCATGGGGCCACTGTCTGTCGTAGTGGGCCGTAATATCAGGGAGGGGAATGCCTGGGGAGGGGTTCTGTTTAGGGGTCTTAGTGTGAAAGAGAGGCGCCTGTAATCCTTTTTTTTTTTTTTTTTTCATAAGTAAACCATTTTGTTGTAAAGAGTGTTCTGCTTTGATTGGCTGCTTTTTCTTCTTGGCCCCAGCCGAAAGTTTCATTATTTTCAGCAATTTTATAAAGGTGGGGTCTCAGCTATTTAAGCCCCATTGTTATTTGCTTTTACTTCTCGTCTTGTTATCGTTTGTCATAGGGCTTTATCCTGGAACGTGACTCTCTGTTAGATCCATCCCGGTTTTCCTTGTTGGAGGTTATTGCCGGCTTGATAATGTGAGATGTCTCAATGCCCCCCCCCCCCCCCCCCCCCCGTCCTGGAGGAATGTGTTTGAATTCGTTAGCCTGTCTTGGGGGGGCGATAGTGTATTTGCATGGAACAAACTTGTTAAGCCGTGTGAAAAGATTGCGAAGAAGTTGAAAATATTCGGTCGAATTTGTCGAATTCAACCTACTAATTGCTTCTCATGTACGTATGTCATCACGCAGACTTGACTGGGACAAACTGTTTTCAGTTTCGTATTCAAACACATTCCAACATATTTTATGATTCTTTTGTATGTATCCCTCCCCATTGTCGGAATAATTTAATTTGATTCCTCATAAACCCGTTGATTCACAATCCATGACATTTTATTTTTTTAGTTACATGGGAGGTCCTTGGATCTAGTAAAATGAAATTAGAAATCCTAATAACTAATAAAGGAGCAGGGGTAGTCTCACTAGATATCGAACTTGAAACCTCTTGATTTTCAAGCGAGAGCGTGTGTCATTGCGTTACGCTTCCGATTGATAGTGCATGACATCTTAGTATTGATTGACAAGCACCGCGGTTTCTCCTGAAGCATCTTTGACCGATACCAAGACAGGGAAAACATAGGGAAAACTCACGAGGACGACTGATGCAGTGCTATCCATAATGGGATAAAGTGTAGCTTGGGCTAAGTCGCGCATAGCTTACCCTCTTGAAGCCAATGATCAATACTAGCACGATTAAAACTCGGCATTGAACGGCATCGTGACATGGAGACCCGAACTTGTATCATGGACGACCAAGACAACGAGCTCCTTGGCCATCAAGGCAATCTTCCCCGGTGTAGGTGGGGCCAATTCTCTGTTATTTCCTCTGTTCTGAATCTGACCCATTCAATGTCAATGCTCAACAACATATACATATACATATATATATATATATATATATATTTGAATATATTCGCTATCACAAAATGAGTCAACAGTCAAAAATTCTTTTCACCAATAATAAAATATACAATAACCTAAAACCGTAATCTTATTCTGCAAACACACGAAAACCATCAACCTACCAACGTTCCACTTTGGTTTAAGTGGGTTCGGCGCTTGTTCTATTTAAGTAAAGTTTCGAGTTCAAGTTCATATGAATATAAAAAATTAATGCTGCGAGAGCTTTATCCCTTCGTGAGTCGACTCGACTCGATTGGATTAGTCGGGGCCCAATTGAGATTCTGGATATCAAGTTCACAAAAAAAAAAGAAAAAGAAAAAGAATTCAACCTTCCTCCCCTCCAAGCCACCCACCAAAACCTCTATAAAAATGCTGCTTCTCTCAACATCTCTTCCTCTAACTTATCAAATTAACCATGACGGTCGTACGCTCCGTAATCCCGCTTCTCCTGCTCCTCTGCCTAGTCGTCAACATTCAGCAATATCGAGCTAGCAGAATCCTCCACGAGCAGCAAGAAGTGGTTGACAATGAAGAGCTCGTGAAGGTCGAAGGTGTCGGGGACCTGAACATACAGTCCCTTCTGAGAGCTCCCTCCCCGCCTTCTGAATCTTCGGGTTGCACCAACATACCGGGCGGTGGGGGGCCCAGCTGCCCGATGAGCGAGATGCACTTCGCAGGGGATGCCTTTGGGCATCCCCGGGCTTACCCAAGGTCCACCATCAGCCAGTTCGGAGTCACAGCTGATCAGAAGCGGCAATAGTCGGTCTCTCTTGGCCTCGTTCCCGACTCGTGAGGCTACCTAGACATATATAGGCAGGCCAACTTTGACGTATATAGATACAGATACAGGTGACACAAGGAAAATGTTGAATTTGATTCTCCCATATAATTGAAAATCACAAAGGAAAAAATAAAAAAGAAAAAAAAAGAAGACAATTTTTATTGGTACATAGATCACGAGGAACAGCTTGAATTTATTTAATTCAGCTCTTCAGACAACATAGGGATTCTTTTTTTTTTTTAATTAATTTAAACCACATGGAGTATATTTAGTGGAATCGTCACTTTTGTTATATTTTCTCTCTCTTTTGTTCAAACTGTTCAATTGGTTGGGCGGATAAGTCATCCTTGTCATGTACATATATAGATATAAACATCATTTTCTCTTTATTTGTTTATTTTTTCAATCTATCTCTCTATTCTTAAGATTTCATGATTTTGTCGTTCAATTGAATAAATTATCTTATTTCAGTCATTAAATAGTGTGTGTTTCGCCGATTTGGTAGTATAAAAAGTCTATGATTGTTGCTTATCGGTTAAACGCGCCATAGGAGCAACGAATGTAATGGCACGACCAATCTATATATTGATTTAACTGTGGGGGCAGCTGCGAATTTTTCTTGATATATTTCCATATTGAGAGAAGGGGGAAGTCCTTTTGGGAATAAATGAATGTGATCATATTCATTGAAGTTCGTTCTTTCAGAAAATAATTTGTAAATGGATTCGAATATGATCAACCGAGGAATCTCGAATGAATATCTTTGTTAATTTTTCTTTTAGGTATAAACCCTGAAATTCAGAAGTCCAATTGAGCTCCGACTAATCTAGTCGAGTCGAGTCGGCCCATTAAGAAATAAAGCTCTTCAAGTGTGAATTTTCTGTACTCACAAGGACTCGAACTCGAGATCTTACTTAAACGGAATAAGTGTTGAACCCTAAAACCAACTCAAGTTGATTCTTTATTTAATTATTTGCCATTTGAAAGAACGTGTAACTGGCTGCCATTATCTCCGTGCAGAGATGTAGAAACCACACGTAACTGGTTACCGTGCATAAGAAAAAACAATAAAAGAAAATAATCTTCCTAAAAACTATAGGACATGTATAACATGTACTCTCAGTTGTCCATCATTTAGAATTTCTAAGGCGAGAAGCGCGTGGAGTGAGAAGAAAAATTAGTCTATGTCTATCAATACTTTTTGTCCTGTACTGTAAGATGGAGATCTTTTTTTATGCATTTTTTTTGAGGTCACAAAATATTTTTAAGCTATTACTTAAAATTAATATTTGCTCCAATATGGATTTATCTTTGATCATCAGGTGGTATTTTGTGCGTTGAAGTATATCTAATTTTTTTTTTCAATGAATTTGACTACACGCGGCAATTTGAAGTGATTTTGGGCATTTATTTTGATTGGACACCTGAAGTCAATGTTTGATTCTAGTTGTCTATATGTCAGCTACGTGCACGATGTTTAGTGGAAGAATAAGGCAGGCGAAAAAAAAACTTTATATGAAATTAGGTTTTATATCTTAATAGTTAAATTTTTTGAATTAGGAATAGACCCAATTATTTATAAGTCTAATAAATATTTCATATGATATCAAAGTGAGCTCGGTTATGCTTTCGCACGCATATGTGAGCTCATACCATGCCAAGTAATATGTTCTCTTGGACAGCTGAAGTGTGTCCGTGTCCGGTCCTAGTGTGAAACTCGTGATCTCTTTAAAATTTGAGTGTGGAGAGAAGCCTGGCTCACTTAGTTGGGATTAAGTGTGGCCTCATTTCCAATTACTTCTCCTAATTATATATTGCCATATGAGAATGGGTATTGATAATTAATATCATATGGAAAAAAATTGAATACAAAGCCATGGATTTATATGAGACTGAACACTATAATTTATCAACTCGAACTTTTAAATTAAAGATAAATTTAACTGTTTATAAGTACAATGGATATTTTACGAATAAAATTTTCCTGTCCCCGTTTCTTTCCACCAATGTCTTCTATTGTAAGAATTAACTATATACATTGCATTTTTACAATTTTAAATTGGAAGAAATCGTACCAACTCAAAAGTTAATAAAATCGACGTTAAAAGTTCACAAAAAAAAAAAAACAGAGAAAGAAGGTTGAGTGCAACAACCGATATACCTTCTTGATCTGAATTTTTTTTAAAAAATTCATTTTAACTTGTTTTCACGTACGAATGCAAGTCGAATGCATAATTCTCGTATTTGACATTTTTTTTGGTATGTAGTATTCGAAAATTTTTCTTGAATGGTCATTACCAGATGGAAAGATAGATTAAACAATTCAACTCTGGTTAGATGCCTGGCTATTAGGGGGCTGACTTCAACTTTCCATTCCCTCCTCCCTCCCTTTCCGGGGTACACCACCTCGTATTTGGAGTCACAATGAACTACGATTAATCTAGGTTTAAGATGGTCAATTCTTCCAGGGGTATATCTCTCAACGATTATAAATTTTTACATTCGCAAGATTTGAATTTGAGATTTTATGGAACCTAACTCAACCCACATTGGTATTCTATCTTAATTTATATTGATAAACGCGTATTCCACCTTTAATTTCATATTGATAAACACTATCTAGCCAGCCAATAATTCCCTTTCTAAAAGGAAAACTCGAGTCCAACATCAGAAGTGCCCAAGAAACTTCAAGACATGACTAGACAAGGCAAATTCTAAGCGTTTACGTATGGAATTCTACAATGCGAAATACCAAAGAAACGACGTTGGTCCACTTTACATATTCAAAAGTCCAAAATTTGGACTTCAAATTGTTAGTAACACAATTACTTTTCTGTGTCTGAGACCAGGGAGCTAAGTATATGTGTCCCGACAAGACACGCGATCAAAGGAACTGGCTGCGCATGTGTGTTGAATTTATGTTAATTTCAATCCGATGTAAAACCCGATTAACATTAATATGGGTTAGTTCAAACAGTTCGGCACTTGTTCCTCTTAAGCAAAATATTGGATTTGAGTATTATGAATGCAGAAAATCCATGGTGAAAGATCTTTATCCCTTAATGGACTGATCCATCTCAAATAAGAAAAAAACATGATTTGTAGTTTCCAATCAATTCTGTCTCGACCAATGGGCTGGCAGAGGTTAGTCAACCGATCTTGATATGGTATACTATTGTCAGATTGGTTTGAGACGTACGATCCCAAATTCACGAGCCTTCGAGAAAGGCACTAGACACAGTACTCGCCGAAGTAAGGCGAAATCAGACGCTCCAACCATTAGGGAACTCAACGTAGTCCTGCACTCGAGGGGCTCGCCGAGCCTCCCTTAAAGAGATCAGCGTGCCTTCCCCCATGAAGGGCTTGGTGAGCCCCCCACCCTCGGCAACCTGCGAGCATTCCTCCCCCGGCGATCGGTGAACCTTATGCCCTCGACGAGCCTTTTACCCCTGGCGATCGGCAAGCTTTCCGCCTCGGCGAGTGTTCCGCTCCCGGCGAACCTTCCGCCCCCAGAGGTCGGCGAGCCTTTCGCTCCCGGCAAGCCTTCCGCCCCCAATAAGCATTCCGCCACCGGCAAGCCTTCTGACCTCGATGAGCATTCCGCCCCTGGTGATCGGCGAACCTTCCGGCCCCGGCGAGCATTCTACCCTGGGCAACCGGCGAACCTTCTGCACCCAACTAGCATTTTGCCCCCGGTGAGCATTCCACCCCCAGCAATCGTCGAGCACTCTGCCCCCGGCGGTCGGCGAGTGCTTCGCCCCCGGCGATCGGCGAACCTTTTGCCCCTGATGAGCATTTCGCCCTGGCGGGCATTTCGTTCCCAGCGGTCGGTGAACCTTCCGCCCCCGGCTGGCATTTTGTTCCCGATGATCGGCGAACCTTCTGCCCCCGGCGAGCATTCCGCCCCCGGCAATCGGCAAGGATTCTGCCCTTGGCGACCGGAAAGCCTTCTGCTCCTGGTAAGCATTCCACCCCTGGAGATTGACGAGCATTCCACCCTCGGCATCGGCGAACCTTCCGCCCCCAACGAGCATTTCACCCTCGGCAATCATTCTGCCCCAGGCGATTGCCGAACCTTTTGCCCCCAATGAGCATTCCACCCTTGGTGATCGCGAACCTTCTACCCCATGCGATCGGCGAGCATTCCACCCTCGCGAATCTCGACCTTAGGCCTGAAGAGAATCGAGCGGGCCCTGACCCGACTCCATCCCATCGGCCCATGATGGGCCCAAGTCCGGTCAAGCGGTTTTAGGTTCGCCTCGTATCTCCCTCTATAAATACCCGCTCCCTTGGGGAATTCGGGTAAGCTCTTTTTCTCCCCTTGTTGCTCTCTCTCTCTCTCCCTCTTAGCTTTGACTTGAGCATCGGAGGGGGTTCCTCGGGACCAGCTCCGAAGCTCCCTGCTGACCCCTGTTCTGTGGTTCAGTAATCCTAGGATAGTGGGCACGGACTTGGAGATCAGATTGACTAGACCTTCTAGAGAGGAGAAGGATTCTTCCTGGTGGGAGGAAGATCCCAACCCGGACTTTTTCTCCGCATTAGATTTGATGTATGGCCCCGATTCGGGTCCTTCTTGTAAGTAATTTCGTGTTTCCTCTCATACTTTTGGGGGTGAGCGAAGCCTGTGTTGAGAGAGCTCAAAACGTGGGGGGTTAAGTTTATTCTTGAAGGAGTTTCACCCTAGCACTCCACCATTGTTGGCCATGCTGAAAAATAAGAAGCGTCTTCTTTGCCGTGGACATAGATAAGAATGTCACATCGCTGTCCTAAACCTTGCATACCATGTCTGGATATCGTGCGTGTTTAGTATTCTCTTGTACTCGATGTTTGCGAGTCGAGTTTCACGTTTCCTATGGGAACATCAAAGGGAAAGATTATGAGTTGTAATTAAGAAAATCTCAATGACTTGCTCAGAGACACGCAGTACTTATTTTAGCATCGTCAAAGGTTAATCCCGAACAAGATCAATCGCAATATTTGGTTTATAATCATGGAATATAGGAAAACAAATTTATGTATATATTGGTTAGGATATTTAGTTCATATTTATTATCTATTTTGCTTGTAAAATATGTTGGGTTGCGCACATGGGACAAGCGTATAATGTATTTGTGCCTAATAACTTTGATAGGTTTTGCTGGAGACAATTCATCCGAATCTTGAAACATATTTTTCTTCGAAGGAACTTTTTAGTAGTCAAAAGTCAAAAACTTTCAGCAAACTAATAGTGGCACATTAATTCCCCCCTCGATAACTATTCCTATAAATACCATCTGCATCCCATAGGTATGATCTTAATTAATTCTTTCACGCTATCGGATTATAATAGATCGATATGATCATGAGACCCTTTTGTCTTCACTTAGGTGCACTTGTCGTGATCGTCGTCGTCCTCCTCTCTTTTGTAGGGTCCCCCACAGCTGCTAGAGTACTGCACGAAAAAGGCGAGCAAATAGAGGAGATCACACAAAAAAATAAAAATAAAAAAAAATTCATGAGTTAATATATGGTTTGAGTACCATCATTTACCAGCTTGAGCTTTTAAGTGGAAATGAGCTCATGTCCGTATAAGCCCAATGGAAATTTAATATGGTATCATAGCTTAGGTTACGCGTATGCGTGCCTACTCGCGTGTGCGCACCCACACCACGCTAGACCTAGTTTGTTGAGTGCAGCCAAAGTGCGCCTCATGTTAGTCCTCCCTTATCCGAGCACGGAAGAAGAGCCTGGCTAGAGGTCAATTGTTGAGGGCAGGTGTTTAAGGGCACGTGACAACGTGTAGGTAAAAATAGACTATACGTTGCACGTGATGGCTGGTGTTGAGGAGTAAAATGGGATAAATCCCACATCGGAAAAGAAAAGAAAAATTCATGGATTAATATATGGCTTGGGTACCACCACTTATGAACTTGAGTTTTTAAGTGGATATGAGCTCAAGTCCATATAAGATCAAAATGAAAATTTAACACAAACAACTGAATCCGCAGTCTCTTCAAAGGGGAGATGAACCATCTTCAGGTGCCTCTGGTGGCACGAACATCCCCAGTGGTGGCGGCATGAGCTGCCCTTTACTTAGGGCAAGGAGCTTTGCCAGCCGTGATGCTATGCGTCTTAATGGTGAAGGCTATGCTTACCCAAGCGTCAGTCCAATTCCGAGTGGCCATCAATAAAACTTGAATTAACGAAAGTTTTTAGTGACAAGGAAGGCCATGATTCTAATACACAAGAATAGGAAAAGTGAAACTGAGGGGCAAGGGGCGTCTCACAGGCAGGATCAAGTCTGGTATCTCTTTGGTTCTATATCGAAATTTGTGTCATTATATTAAATTCCTTTTAGAAAGGAAGGAGGAGGCTTAATTAAGCACAAGGTCCAGAATTGTACAATACATACTAAGAATTACTATGTTATTCTTTTTATTCAAAATTTCTTGCCATTTGTGCCGGCTCTTGTGAGTAAGTTTATTTCCTTTATTGCCCTTAATTATTTGGTGGACCAGAGTTCAATACGGTGACATTCCTCGACCTTGGCTTATCCCCTTTCTCATTTTGATAAGTTTGTCTT
The DNA here is from genome assembly GCF_007655135.1 of Punica granatum. Taxonomy (NCBI): domain Eukaryota; kingdom Viridiplantae; phylum Streptophyta; class Magnoliopsida; order Myrtales; family Lythraceae; genus Punica; species Punica granatum. Next base: position 15,641,889 of record NC_045131.1, on the reverse strand, counting down.
ACCCCATCTCACCAAATCCCATTTGTCGGTGAAAGTCTGCCATGTGGCAATATCATAAGTTGATTAGAATTTGCCATTTTGATTTTAAGTATTATCACAAAAATAAAAAAAATTCATTGTTGACAAAAATACAATTTTTTATGTGTTTTATAAAATAATATGACGTGTCATAACTATTATATACAAGAACTTCTTTGGATTGGTATTATCCAATTACCAAAATAAACTTGTCAGATGGATTCACTTTAGCTTTAACGTATTGTTCTTTTCAAGCATAAACGAGAAACTGCAGTCAAGATGTGCTTTAGACCAACATTAATATAAAGAATCTATATAAATTATTTATATCGATTCCTTATCTGTATCTATCCTTTTTCGGTGTGTACTCTGGCATTTGAAAGTCCAACGGGACCTAATTAATCCAGTTAGAATCGGGCTGACCTACTAAGGGGTAAAGTTTTCTTAGTATGAATTTTCTCCATTCACAAGACTCGAACACGAGATTTTAGGGAACAAGTACCGACTCGCTTGAACCAATAGACGTTGATTATATATGTATTTACTTATACAACAAAACTCGCTTAAGTGCAATAATTGCTATTTAGTGACTCACTAAACAAACGACGTTTCCATTGAATAAATTAATTTTAATTCTAATAATATAAAAGTGATTATAGAATAATATTAAATGCTATTTGATGAAATAAATAGTTAATTTATTAGCAAAGATTTCTCTGGTTTGAAAATTGTCCATTTAAAATGCCTTTTAACTTGAATATTTGAAAAATAATAAAAATATATCTAATTTACTCATGTATATATATCTTGAAAACAAAACATAATTATTACTATTATCCTTAATTTATAAACGAAGATTTCTCTAATTTGAAGATCGCCTGTCTAAATGCCTTTTAAATGAAAATTCATATTGGGAGAGTTTTATATTCTTGGTGGGTTGATATAGCTCGAACTGGATTAGTTAGAGTCCACTGGACTTCGAGGTCCACTGGATTTCGGGGTACCAGAATATACAAAAAAAAAGCCTTTTAAATATAATATTTAGCAAAATATTGGAAAGATGCCTAATTATTTGTGCTTATAATACCCAACAAATAAAATATAATTATTACTTTCTATAATTTGAAAAAAACTGAAAAACTAGATCAATTTCAAATCAGATAAGAATGAATCCTAAATATTGGAGTTATTATTGACTGCTATATGCTTAACTTAGATAATTCCAGATTTGAATATCTTTTATATGTTATGGAGGTAATTTTCTTTTCATTGTATAGAGTTGATAATTTCGTAAATACTAACTATGAAATAGAAATAGTTTTTTACTGATATTTATCGTGCCATTCAGCCATTTAGATAGTTTGAATATATAACAGAAAAAGGCCAACTTAAAAATTCACTAAATAAAAGCCTATGAAGTGGAAGTTATTCAAGAATTGACAGATTAGTGTGCGAATTGTCTTGAAAATATATTATACTAATAAATTCTATTAATAAATTCTGATGCCTTTGTCCATGATGCATAGGAAAATTGACTACTTTTTGCAATAAATTCTATTAATAAATTCAATAATTATATTTAATATATATTTCCTAAAATAGCCAATAAAAAATATGAAAATAATATTGGAATAGATCATACTCTAAACTAATTAGTCATGCGTAACAATACACTAATTATATAAATTTATGAGCATATTTAATATAAAATTTTACATGCAAAAAGTTAGGAATTTTGAGTGGCGCTATATCAAAAGATGGGCAAAGTGAACTTTTTATATCTAATTAGTTAATCTTTATATTATATTGATGGTTAAATAAACTCGCAATATATATTACTTAAAATTACTAGTTACTTATACACATTTTCCAAAATAAATAAATAAAATATTAATTCTACAAAATAGGGTAACATAGAAATTTTTAAAAAATTAATAAATGAAATGAAGATTGTAAAAAAAATAATTTTCAATAAAAATTACAAAATCAAGTTTGAATGCTTGCAATAATATTAAAGATTATATAAATATTTAATTAACACCAAAGTTGTACTAAATTATATGAAAATGGGTCTAAATTATATGAATGTGGATCTAAATTATATGAATGTGGGCAAGGGCCTGACCTCGGTTGAGAGCTCCCCGCCGACCTCGACCCCTCGGGCGAGGTGGCTGTCTCGTCGGAGGGGGAGCCCCCAGCAGGGTCGGGCCCCCTCCTAGCCGGCCCTCGACCCCTTAGGCGAGGTGGCTGGACTCGGGCCACCTCGCCAGAGGGATTGAGGGCCGGTGGGGAGCCCTCAGCTGGGTCGGGTCCTTGCCCACTCCTCCCCTGCGTCCCCTCCTTCTCCTTTGGTTTTTCCAAAAAGGTTTTGGGCCAAAATTTCAAAAAAGAAAAAGTATGGGGTTTTTTTAAAAATCGGCTGGGTGAAGAGGGTCACTTGTCGTTGTTCTATTGGAGTTTAAAAATCATTAGGCCACATTGGCTGCCGTTTATTGCCATGTCACGAACCATGATGGAATTACTGATGGGCGACATTTTTGGTATGACGAGGGTAACGTCTTGCTATATTAGAAAAAATTGGGAGTTGATGTTATATTTGGGAAAACGGTGCAAATTCATGATATTTGGTGTGATTATCCCTAGTTAAAAAAACTTGTGTAATCTATATCTATCTATACAAAAGTAAAATTTACTTGAATTGCCATAAATGCTACTAATAAATGCTATTCAATTAAAAATAGAAAAAAATAATTTTTAAAGATATATCACAGATATAAAATTGACTCTCTTTTACAATAATTGCTATCAATAAATGTAACAATTATACTTAATATTTTGAACAGTAAATAATTTAATAAACAAATATTAAAATAGATATAATATTATTTATATAAAAAATAATTAGTTAATCATATGTATAAAATATCACAAGGACACTAATTAAATAAATTTACTAGCACATCAAAAATAAAATTTATCATGTGAAATAAGAATTTTGATTGTAATGTTTCAATAATGTGCAAAATAAAATTTATTAATCTAAAAACATGATGCTTTCAATATATATTTTTATTATATTAGTAATATTCAACATGTGTTGAATGTAATACTTAATTAGTTACCTATGCGTAGGATTTCTAAAAAAGTCAAATACAAGATTCTAATTCTATGAATGAGGGTCACATAAAAATTAAAGATTTAATTAATGAAAGTTAAGATTATATATTATTTTTTAAATTATTTACAAAAATCAAATTTGTATACTTACACTTCATATTTGTGGGAATTTTAATATAGTTAACAATTAAATAAATATGCAATGCAATTAAGCAGGAGAATCAGTAGCAAACTTGCTCAAAACTATTTTAAATTACTCTAATATATTAGATTTATTATTCAAAATATTCAGTTATTGTTATTTTATTATATTCAAAAAGTAATTTTATTTTTTCAAAATTATGAATAATTCTGTTGAAACTAATCCATGTGATGCACAGGCCAGAACACTAATACTTTCGTAATAGATATTGGGTCAAAGTTAATGCGCTTAATTTAGTATTAAGAAACGTGTTTTAGATAATTGCGTATTTGAAATTGAGATGGGTTGGACCTTGGGAAACAAGGTTAACGGCGTTGAAAAGGAGTTTTACTTTTTACGCTTTGTTGGCTGCCTTTCTTTGACTGTGGTTTGGTCAACTACACTGAATACTATCCGATTTAGGCAAAGTCATGCATGCGCTTCTCGCGGTGCTCACCGAGAAGGGAGCAAAAGGGATGTCTTCATTTATTTATTTCCCCCCAACAGTATATATATATGTTTACAAGATGCCACTGTTAATTTTTTTTGAAATTATATACTAGGGAAGATTTATACTATAAATCACACAGTACAAGACGATTTTTTTTTACAGTTCTTCTCCAAACAATACAATTTTGATTTCACAAGATAGAACTAAAATTTAGATTTTTTTTATCATATAGTGCGAGGTCAACTTTCTTTAAAAAAAAATGTGACAAAAAGATGACGTGACACCATTTTTTCATACACTCTTGCATATGTGAAAGGTAAAATTGTTTTAGGGGATGTAAGTTTTTCAAAAAATCACCGGAACATGCAAAAGAGGGTAAAAATGCCATGTTATCTGATGTGATTCTTCAAATAGACGTGGCATCTGCAATTGGCCATCTCATACACACATGAGTGCTACGTCAACTTTTCGTCACATTTTTTTATGGAAAGTTGAAGTTGTATTATATGGTGAAAAAAATAAAGTTTTTGTTTTATCTGTTGGAATTAAAGTAATATGTACTGTTTTGGTTAAAAAAGTAAAACTTGCCGTGCTATACAATGATATTTACCCCTTAAATTTTTGGAGTTATTCAATTAAGCCCCTGATTTACAAGTATTTATGTATATAAAGTTTTCCACTTTGAATGAAAATGTATTTAATTTCAAAGGTGGAATTTTGAATTTTAGATTGGAACTTCGATCATGCTTGGATTGTTCTTCGCGGGAGAAGGAAGCAAATGGTAGGCTGCAAGACTCTTTTCCCCTGAATTCCGTTCAAATAACTGGGCTTGACCTTTCATTTAAAAAAAAAAAAGAAGAAGAACTGGGTTTGACCCATAAGAAAAGATTGATTAACCCAATTTATCGATGTAAGCTGACGTTATATATATTAAAAAGTTATCTATATAAATATATGTATCATATTTAGAGACTTCTTGTTGATGACCAGATAAATAGCCATTAGTGTAAAGAAAAGTATGTATGTATAAATCAGCTTTGCAAAATCATAGTAATTACTATGTTCCAGTGAACATGAGCCTCTCGAAACCTAATCAAGGTTTCTATATGCAGGAGTAGTACCGTAGTGGCAAAATTAACTAGGAATTATATTTAAACTTGGAACCTTGTGTTCATATATGCTTTTGATTCTTCTTCACTGCAGAAAAAACAAATGCTAAACAGCAAGAATTTTTTTTTTCCCTTTATTTTTTGGTGAATTCCATTCAAATAATTGGACTTGACCCACAAGAAAGATCGATTGACCCAATTTATCAAAGAAAAAGTTATGTATTGTATGTTTATAGCTTCGCTAGCACTGACGAGATAATCCACCATTTGTGTAAAGAAAATCAATGAATATCGGCTTCACCAAATAATGATAAATGCTAGCAAACTTGGGATTCATCTCAAAAACCAATTTGGGCTTCTATAGGCATATATGAAAAGTAAACCATAGCTATGACTCATCACCAAAGCAAACCCTTAAAAGAAAACAAAACATTAATCCCGTTAGATGGACGAAAGCGAATCCACGGATGGGACGATCTAAACATGACTGATACCACATAATGCTGAGCCTATTTCAAAAAAAAAAGAAAAAAGAAAAAAACCCCATGATACCTTTCCAAGACCGTAACCACTAATTTTAAAAGCCCAAATCTTTTTGTACGTACAAAAATATACTAAACAGTAAAATGAAATTAACAAGATCAATTTGCGATGAAAGACTTTTCATGGATATTAGTCATCGTTCAACAAAGTACTCTCACATATAAGATAGTATTTTTGACCTAAGGTTTCGTAAGATATTAAACAAATACCATAATAATGTCAACCCATAAATTAAGAATATTTCTACATCCTTTTTTTTTTTCGGTGACAAAATTCGTACATTCCTTTGACAGTACTTCCAAAATTTGATCTTTTTTTTCCATGTGAATCATAATATCTGGAAGTCCAATTGGATCACAACTAATTCAGTGAGCCATGTCGATTTACTAAAAGGTAAAACTCTAACAGCTTGAATTTTCTCTATTTGCAAGTCTCGGATTCAAGACCTTATTTAAGAGAAACAAACAACGAATCGCTTGAACCAATCCATGTCGATTAAATTTGAATCTTTTTAGACGTAGGGGAACTCAGTTGATGGCAATTTGGAGGTCGAAAAGCTTACGGGTGTGTAAACTAATTAGTTCGTTGAGGACATTAATTCTTTTATTTTTTTGTGTGTACCATAGTATTTGAAATCCCAATGAGTACCCACTAAGGAGGTAAATCTCTTCCGGTATGAATTTTTAAACATATGGATTGTTCGGTGTGATATTAATCCTTTTACAATATGCTCTTTTCGGTGGCTTTACATTTTTTTTTCGGTAAGAGCTTTACATTACGTTTTTGTGCATTACGTTCTTCCTTGTTTTTCTTTAATATATATTTTTTGGGTGAACTGACATATATTACTTATAGCCACTTACAATGGAATTAATCCTTTGCATTAGTTTGATGTTACAATTAATTTGGCAAGAAGGGAGCGAATGAATGACAATAATTACATATTCGCCAGCTAATATGTTTCTTCTATATATCAAGTTCATTTCGACGGAGAATGGTAAAGTTAACTTACTTCATCCAGTATGGCCCCGTTTAATTATCGAAAAAAATACTACATCCAGATCGCACTTTAACATTAAAATTTGCGCATCTTTAAGCCAAAGTTACAGCAAGGATCACTGGTAAATTGCTAAAATGACTTAGGTCGTATAAAATAAACATAATATACTGATTTGAAATGAAAATTAAGAAGATTTGGAAATTCTGCATTTATAAAACTTACATTACATGGGTACGGAACGATACCCTTTTGCACGGTTGCACCCAACCAATTACAGAAAGACACAAAGAATTAATAAATGAATCGAACATTGGCAACAATGGGAGAGAACTTATCCCACAAAAAGAGAGAGAAAAAAAAAAAGAAGAACTAGCTTGAAGAATTGAAGGAATTTTTTTTTTTAAAAAAAAAACCGTGTATGTTCCTATACACATGTATACAGTATTTTGTTTTCTGTTCATTGCAATTTTGCAAAACGTCCTCAAAAATGAAAATCTGGATTTTGAAATTAAGACCTCTGGTGAGCGGCTTTCTGGTCATTGGTGACTGAGGCAACCCCGAAGCTGGTTGCTCCTTGAGCCATCGGATATGCAAGAGGGGGCAGAGGGCCTCCTAGTCGGCTGCCAGCAAAGTTCTTCTCGGTGAGCCTACAGATCCCACTGCCCCTTTCCGGAATGTTCGTACATGGGTTTCCTGACGATGGCACCGTACCCTTCTGGAGGGACGACTGGAGAGTTGTCAGTGCAAGATATAACGTCTCCCCTTGCAGCGGCCTTGCAGCTGCTGTGTATTGGAATCTGCTAAGCAAGATGGTGGCGACGATGATCGATGAGGACAATGTAAAGATTCTGAGACCCATCGATCAACTCGATGTGATTGATTTTGCAAGTAAATATGTGAGCAAGGTTATGGTTTGTCGTAGAGATGCAGACCCGAAAAGCCCGATATGGAATTGATGAATGGATGTCTGAACCTTTGGAATTGAAAAATATTTATAGGGTATGCTTCCGCGGTTTGGTCCTCTCTTTCATATGGTAGTAAGCATGCTTTGAAGCACACAGCACCAAACAATGACAACAAAGAAAAGTACTCGTTCTAACATTGACATATTCCAAATATCTATTGACTGAATAATCGAAAAAAATTTCATGGTCGGTCTATACATAATATACGGTAACGTCTTATATGCTTAATCAGACATCTCTATTTAAAAATTACATATTTTTAACGAATACCGTGTAGTGTGTTATGCAAAAAAAATATAAAAAGCGGTCGGAGCCACACGTTATCCAACATATATATGATTGACATGGTGCGGGATTTTAAACGGGCCAGGGTCACACATTATCCAACACATTCTGGATTTACATGGTACGAAATTTTGAATCTATGATAGTTCGCATCGCGTAATAGCCTAATTGGTCGTAGATACATGCGTTCATGATTTTTTTCGGGGGTGTTGACATTGGCCAAGGGTCGGAAAGTTGAACGGAGTTGTGGGTCTAAGCATAGAATCAAACCCACACGGTCCCCTTGAACACCCCATTCCCAACTTATATCCTTTTCTATGTAATGCATCCGTTAAACGTAATGCATGATCTGTTCCCTAACACTAATATCAGTAATTCCTGACGTGGAATAAAATGATCATAGCACCCGGAGAAATAACGTTTAGCATACCTTAAAATTATAAAATTATGAACATGTAAATTATTAATATACGACAACATCATAAAAAATAATAGTTCAAAAGTTTCCATAACAATAGGGCTAGCCAAAATAAAATTAGTGCCAACTAATAAATTGAAAATAACTGTAATTTCACTTGAAAATATTATTTCCATTATATAAAAGATCTTCCCTAACTACTAACAAAAATATCTTTCCAAAGTTTTTTTTTTTTAGGTTACAAGGGAAGCATGTAAGTTTAGTGCAATGAAATAAAAATCCTCATAGCTAATAAAAAGTACAAGTAATCCCACTAGATATCGAGCCTAGAACCTCTTAGTTACCATGAGAGAGTATCTACCACTGCGCTGCACCCTTTTTTGATAGCTTCCCTAACTTTTTCATAAAGAAACCATGGTCATCAATGGTGAATACTTATTTATTTTAATAATTTATTATCTATTCCAAAATAACAGAATTAATTCCACTGTGAAAAAATAATCAATCGATGCCCACCAAAAAAAGAAAATCAACCAATATGCGAAGGAAGTGTATGCTCTCCAATATTATATACAAACCATGGTCATCAATGGTGAGTAGTTATTTATTTTAATAATTTATTATCTATTCCAAAATAACAGAATTAATACCATTGTGAACACAAAAAAAAAAATCAATGGCTACCGAGAAAAAAAAATCAATCAATATCCGAAGTGTCAAGAGTATTAATTCCACATGGAAAAAATGAATAAATATCCATTGATTTATATGAGACTTGAGTACCAACACTTATCAGTTTGAGTTTTTAAGTGGATATAAGTTTAGGTTTATATAAACCTGATGGATTATCAAATCAGAGCTATGACACTATATTGGGCTTAGGCCCGTATAAGCCCGATGGAATTTCAATATGGTATCAGAGCCCAAGTTATGGGTATGCGTACTCACGCAAGTATGCGCAGCAATACTACGCCAAGCCCAGTATGTTCGAGAGCAGTAAAAAAAGCGCCTTGTATAAGTCTCCCTCGTCCGGGCACGAAAGATGAGTTTGGCTCGAAGTCAGTTGTTGAGAGCGGGTTTAAGGGCACGTGACAACTTGTCAGTAGAAAAAGACCACACGTTATACGAAAGATGAGTTCGGTTCGAAGTCAGTTGTTGAGAGCGAGTATTTAAGGGCACGTGACAACGTGTCGGTAGAAAAAGACTACATGTTACAAGTAAGGGCTGGTGTTAAGAGTATTAATCCCACATGAAAAAGATGAATAAATATTCATTGATTTATATGAGACTTGGATATAATACTTATTAGTTTGAACTTTTAAGTAGATATGAGTTCAGGTTTGTATAAGTCCAATGGATTATCAATACGAAGGAAGTGTATGTTCTCCAAAATTAGGGAAACATGGCTGGTGTAGTGTGTTCCATGTCTTTTATGATACACTACTAAGCAAAAAAAACTTCAAAACCCGATGTATTTCGTGGAGTAGGCCTCCTGTTAGCTGGCTCAAAATTAATACTAATGGGGCCTCGAAAGGGGAACCCGAGACTTGCAGGAGAGGGAGGTGTGCTTCAAGATGAGGATGGAAGACGGTTGGCTATTTATCCAAAAAAAAAAAAAAAAAAAGAAGACGGTTGGCTGGGTTTGCCCACAACGTAAGAGTTGCTTCGGTGGTGATGGTTGAATTATATATGGGGTGTTCTCACTGGGTTGAAACATGTATGGGAGCTTGGATACATGCGATTTATCTTGGAGGTGGATTTAGAAGTAGTTTGGAAGCTCTTGCAGTAGAAAGATAGGGGTGCTCTCACGTTGGGCAACTATTCAGCACTATTAGAGATGCCCTTCAATGGAATTGGCTTGTGGAGATTTGTCACACTTGTAGGAAAAGGAACGCTTACGCAGACTTGACGACTTGAACAGTGCTATAGTTGCCATTAGGCTCTCACTACTTCTCTTGCCATCCGGCTGATATCACTTTGCCACTTTCATCCCCGTTTCTACTTAATTTTGTTAAATATTCAACGGGCCTACAAGGGATTGAGCCTTGTATGCATCTTGAAAGGTCAAGCTGATAGGATGCAAGACTCAAACCTCTTATAAACTCTTTGGTTTTTCTTTATATTTTTCATGTGAGATATAGGATCCTTGACACCCCCTTACACACAACGTGGATACAAAGTTGGGATTAAACCAAACAAGACGCGAAGTCAACGCGCTACCAAGCTCTGGGGTGAAATTAGACGAGACGCATGGCGCTTAGAGAGATACATAGCCTGAGCACGTACATACAAATTGTCGCATAATTAGCATGCTAGCGTGGGGCTGGGTCTAACTTTGATATCATGTTAAATATCCAACATGCCTACAAGGAGTTGAGCCCTGTAAGCATCCTAAAAGGTTAAGCTGATATGATACGAGACCTAAGCCTCTTATAAATTATTTGGCTTTTCTTTATATTTTTCATGTGGCATCTAGGATCCTTAACAGATTTTATTTGCTATTTCTTTTGTTTTCTTAGTTCACGAGCTTCAGCTCCTATCCATTCACCAAAAAAACACTTGAAAACGTCTTGAAGGGAGAAGGGGAGGGGGCTCGTCGGTGGCCGGACCCTCCCCTTCCCAAGTTGCCGGGGGCATGTGCTTTTACCGGGGAACCTAGAGGGCCGCCAATGAGGCCCTTTCTATCTTAATCCAAAAAGATCTCAGTTTGAACCTGACTAGGAACTCGTGATTAGGGGAGAAGGCGGACTCACCAGTGGCCACCACTCCCTTTCCGTGGTCATTGTTGCCCGTTTTGTTTGCCAATGACTTTAGTGGGAAAGGGGTGGCCATGGCGATTGGTGAGGCTCCCCTCTGGCACTTTCTCCTTTATCTCTTTCGGTTCTAGATTTTTTCTTTGCGATTATACGATAGGCATGTGACTTAATACAAGCATTGTGAACAACGGAAGTTAAATAAAAGGGCACGGAAGTCCCATTGACCAAAATCGAACTCGGCTATGATTCCAAGTCGAAATTTTTTTTAAATAATTTGAAAGTAAATTTATATCTAAATTAATAAAATACCACGTCAATATTTACAACTAACAAAATAATAATGAGTTTAAAAGTGAAAGAAAAGACTTTTCGTGGATTTTGGTCATCGTTCAACAAAGAGCTCTCACATATTAGAAGAAAATATTTTTGACCTAGTTTTTTTTTTTTGGGTAGAATTTTTGACCTAGTTTTTAGTAAGATATTATTGAGACAAACACTATAATATTGTTAACTCCAGATTTGAACCTTTGGAGGGAGTACTTCTCGGTTAATGGCGATTTGGAGGTCGAAAACCGTATGTGTATGTATATTTGTATGTTTCTTTAATTCGTGTTTGTACGTATTACATAAGGACACGAATTACATAAATTTACTAGCACATCAAAAATAAAATTTATCATGTGAAATAAGAATTTTGTTTGTAATATTTCAAAAATGTGCAAAATAAAATTTATATATCTAAAAACATGATGCTTTCAATATATATTTTTATTATATTAGTAATATTCAACATGTGTTGAATATAATACTTAATTAGTTACCTATGCGCAAGATTTCTAAAAAAATTAAATACAAGATTCTAATCCTATGAATGAGGGTCACGTAAAAATAGAAGATTAAGAACGTGTGATTTTGTTGTTGGTGACAGAGATAGAGACCGCAAAAGCCCGAGGGAGAATTGATGAATGAATGTCTAAACCTTTGGAAGTGGAAAATATTTATAGGATTTGCTTCCGCGGTTTGGTCTTCTCTTCCATACGGTAATAAGGGAAGCACACAGCACCGAACAGTGATGGCAAGCAAAAGTACTTGTTCTTACACTGACAAATTCCAAAATAAATGAAAAATTTTCGTCATCGGTCTGGCTAGACATAATATACAGTAATGTCCTATAAGCTTAATCAGACTTCTCTAGTTTACGAGCATTAAAGCGTACAAACATATATCTAGCGAATTACGAGCATATATCAAGCGGATATCAATATAGAAATACATATTTTGAACTTATGCTGTGCTGCAAAAAGAAGAAAAATAGAAAAAGCGGCCAGACCCAAATTATCCAACACACTCTTGACGGACCTGATATGAAATTCTATCTATGATAGTTCGTATCGCGTGATAGCCTAGTAGGTCATAGATAATTGTGTTCTCAATTTATTTTCTTGGCGCATAATATGTTAATAATGTTGACTTGGAGGTAATGGAAGTCAGGGGTGTTGACTTGGCCAAGGGTCGGAAATTTGAACGGAGTTGTGGCTCTAAACATGGAATCAAATACACGCGGTCCCCTTGAAACAATCCCATTCGAAATATATCATTTTTTTTTCGGTGTGTAGTCTGACATTTAGAAGTCCAATGAGTTTTAACTAATCTAGTTTGATTGAATCAGCCGTCAATGGATAAAACTTTCATAATCAAGAATTTTTTTCATTTATAAGAGTCGAATTAGAAATTTAAATTAAGAGAAACAAATATCGAATTGTTTGAATTTTGGTGTGCAAAACATGTACTTTTCTAGGTAACATTTCAAGTTTATGGGGACACGTGGAAGAAGAAGGAGAAGAAGTCGGGGATGCACAAAAAGGCCAACGGTGAACGGTTGCTGCATCCATTAAACGTAATGCATGGTTTGTCCGCCGACGTTAGTTTTGTAATTCGTGACATGGAAAAGGATGATTATTGTATCCAGAGAAATAACATTTAATATAGCTTATAAGATTTCTTATTATATATTCAAATGTAATTATGTCAAGAAAAAAACCGTAATAACCGTTAATCTGATTTGGAAAAACCCTAATTTCACCGAAAAATAGTATTTCCAATATATGAAAAAACAAATATTTTCGGGTAAGTTCCAGTTTATGAAAGATGTTCATTACTTTTTGCACACTAAAATGGTCATCAATGGGGAGTAATTATTTATCTATGTCAAAATAAAAGAATTGATTCCAGTGTGATTAAATAATCCATCCACACCCAATAAAAGAAATCAATTAATCCGCAAATAAAGCGTGTGTAATCCAATGTTAGGAAAACATGGCAGGGGTAGTGTGTTTCACATCTTTTATGAGATGACATGGCCAAGTAAAAATAATTAAAATCCTTTTAAAGGGAGAAGGAAGAGCCCAAGTGGATCCTCTGGTGGCCACCCCTCCCTCTTCGAGATCACTAGCATCTTGCCGATCAGGAATCTCTCGATTAGGAGAGAAAGGGGCCTCTTCACGGCTGCCCCTTCCCCTCCTAGGTCGCCAAAGAACCTATAAGATATTGGCGCAACCTCAGAGAAAAAAAGGTAGTAAAACATGGCGTGTTTTGGTCACCTATGAGGCTCTCTCCTCAATTTGAACTTGACTGGAATATTCCAATTAGGGGAGGATGGGACCTCGCAAGCGGCCATTCCTCCATCTCCGAGATTGCCAATGTCCTCTAGGTCGCCAATGATCTCAGAGGGAAGGCTTGTCGCAGTCCTACCCTTATTAGTTTTGACTATGGAATTTTCCTTTTGTCTTTTCTTTTTAATTACTGTAGTATCTTTAATATATTGAATATAAATTATTAGCTTAATAAAATACCACATCGGAACATTTAATTGAAAAAGTAATGATAGGACCAAAAGTGAATCAATTAGAAGAGTTAGAGCATGTTATGTTAGAGCATCCACAATGCAAGGGTTGCCATTTCCATTTTTGGGAACTCACCCTGGTGCCACATAAGCAAAATTGGGGATCCAAAATAAATGGGGACTCACTCCATCCAAATGGGCCCCATAAGGTATTTATATATAAAAAAATATTGATTTCGAATTATTTTTTTATTTTCGGGTTCAACTAAAAATAGTAATTTTTTTTTATCTATTATGGGTCTAATTAAAATCGAATTAATTTTTTTTGGATTCAATAAAAAATAAAATTTTAATTTTGAATTATTTAAAAAATAAATAAAGACAATATTTTTATTATTTGGGGTCGAAGAAAAATAACATATTTATCGATCAACAACATTACATAATCTTGAACACTGCATCAGAAAATACATCAAGTTGGCAGCATCATTTCATTATTATAATATTAAATAACTATAACCGATAATTTATTGGGCATGATGGAAGAAGGAAAGACTATGCTTGTGAACTGGGGAAGGCGTAGAATTGGTGTGGGAAATATTTGAGGTGAGTGAGTATTTTTATACATGAAATATATTAGTTAAAAAATTATTTACTTATTTTTTTTTTACCGCTGGGGGCAGCCGTAGCTTTTCTACAGGTTAAAAAAGATCTGCTTCCTTTCAAGGCAACGACTCTTTCCAAAAAAAAAAAAAAAAAAAAAAGAAGTAAAGTTGCAGCTGGGGCAAACTGGGCTCCATCTGCAGCTCCAATTGGAGCCCACCGTAGCGAGACTCAATTTTCCCCCACAGTGGGGGTGAATTAATTGGGGACGTCCCCGCTGCCTCCATTGTGGGCGGCCTTATGAAGAAATATGACTAAATGATCTAACAAATCAATGATCATATAGATTTAACTTAAATTTCACAACCATCATTCCTCCACCACCCACCATTTTTGAACAAACTAGAACTTGCACAATCCTCATCTTCTTCCTCATTGATTGATATCCATTTCGCCACGTGTCGGTAATCCGAAACATATATCAGTGATGTGAGTTTCATCCTGAATGATATGAACATCGTGACCTTGTTTGCTTGGACTCTGCTTTTCTATTCGGTCTCGTCTCGGTCATATAACTCGTGTTGTTATATACTGGTTTATGTTCATAAGTTTTTGCTGTATTGGATTGTCCGGATTGGTCCGTTGGGCCGGAAACTAGTTTATTTTAAAAGCTCAAGTCTTTTTGGTTCAAAAAAAGATATCAAACATTAAACTGAAATTAACAATGTTTGTGATGAAAGGCTTCTTGTAGAATTTAGTAGTCGTTCAACAATCGTTGAACAAAGAACTCTCTCATATAAGAAATTAGTTTTGATCTTGTTTTAGTAAGATATTAATGAAACAAACACTATAATAGTGTCGACTCCAGAAACGAAGAAATTTCGTACATTCCTTCTGCAGCACTACCAAAATTTGATAGTGCGTTTGGTTTCAAAGTTAAAGTAATTTTGATTTTGATTATGGAAAAAGACAAATGATTGTGTAGTGTGTTGAGTTAAAGTTAAAGTTCAAATTTTTTACTTGAGAAATGTGTATTTTTGTTGTGTAGTGTGTTGAGTTAAAATTTTTGTGATATTAACTGCGAAACCAAACTGAATGCGTTTTAGAGGTAGAAAATCGAATCTGTGTGCACGTATATGTGTATATCTAATTCATGTCTGCACGTGTTTCCTTCTTTTTTCAACACTTATAACCAACTTACAAGGGAATCCTAGCATTAGTTTGATACATGCAAATTAATTTGGCATTAAGCAGGCATATTGCGAGGAACGAAAAAGTCATCATCCCTAAATTCATCTCAAATATGCAAACCAAATAATCAATAAGAGTCTGGTTTAAACGATTTGATACTCGTTTCCCTTAAATAGGATTTTGGATTTGAGTATTGTAAATAGAAGAACTCTTTGATTGAGAGAACTTAACCCTTCCGTAGACTGGCTCAATTCGAACTGAATTAGTTGGGGTTTCTTAAGTTTTCAAATATTAAGTAACACGCCAAAAAAAATGCAAACCAAAATGTTTGTTCCTTTCGTTGATTTCGATGAAGAAAGGCAAAGTTAAATTAATATCAATGTCGCATTTTAATACAGTGATTTATTTTCATATATATATATATATATATATAGTTATTTAAGGAAGCCCTAGTAAGGGAAAAGAGAAAATAAAATAAAATAAAATAAAGGAGTTACATAAAATATCACTCGTTAGAATCAAATTAAAAATTCTTTATTTCAGGATAACGCCTGCCACAACACTCTCGCTCTCTCGATTTTGCACTTTTTTTTAAGCCGATTGACGACAAGGATCACTGGAGAATTGCTTAAACAACAAAGTTTCCTAAAAATTAAACATATGCATTATATGGGCGGAGAACCAGACCTTTTGCATGGCTGCACCCACCAACAAAAGAGACAAAAAGAATTAATAAACGAATCAAACATCAACTACAGGTGGGAAGTACTCAAAAAAAAAAACCAATGAAAGAAATTACTCAGCAGGACGAGATTAGTCCAGCTAGATGACCGAGGATACCCTCGGTCTCAAAAAAAAAAAAGTGTATTTTTTCGATAAATGTTTACTGTAATTTGTTTTCTCATATTCTTGCAATTTCTCAAAACGTCCAAAAAATGCATCTCTCTTTCGAAGTTACGACCGTTGGTGGGCGGCTTTTTGGTCAGTTGTTCCAATGGTCACGGATGCAACGGTTGCTGCTTGAGCCATCGTATATGCTAGAGGCAATGGATGGCCTCCAAGCCGGCTGCCAGCGAAGTTCTTCTCGGTAAGCTTACAGACCCCACTGTCGCTTCTCGGAATGTTTGTACATGGGTTGCCGGATGGTGGAACCTTACCCTTATGGAGGGTCGACTGGAGTGTGGCCACTGCAAGATATGCCGTCTCTCCTCGCAGCTGCCTTGCGGCTACAGTAGTATACTGAAACGTACTCAGCAAGACAGTGGCCATGGCGATCGAAGAGAAAAATGTGAAGATTCTGAGAGCCATCAATCAACTCGATGTGATTGATTTTGTGAGTGTATATATGGACGTTAAGAATATGTGCGTCGTCGTTGGTGAGATAGATAGATATAGAGACCGCGAGAGACCGATATGGAATTGATGAATGGATGCCAAACCTTTGGAACTAGAAAATATTTATAGTGTATCCTTCCGCGGTCTGTCCTCTCTTTCGTACGGTAATAAAAAATGCTTTGAAGCACACAGCAACCAAAAGGGGACAACAAACAAAAGTGCTTGTTCTTACTTTGCCGATAATTTCCAAAGTATCTGTTGACCGCAATATCGTAAATTTGTCATGGTCGGTCTAAACATAGTATACAATAACGTTTTACGTGCTTACTCATACTTCTGTACCAATTAATACATAGTATATACAAACATATACCAAGCGACTTACAAACATATATCGAGCGGATGTCAATTTGAAAATACGGATTTTCAATTAATACCGTGTAGTGAAAAAAAAAAGGAAAAAGAAAAAGCGGCCAGGGCCACACATTATCCAGCACGTTCTTGACGCACCAGGTGCAACATTTTAAATCTACCTGTGATAGTTCATATCGCGTGATAGCCGACCAGGTCATAGGTAATCGCGTTGTCATTTTATTTTCTTGGGGTATAAAATGTTAATTAAATAATGTTTGACTTGGAGGAAATGGAAGTCATGAGGGGTGTTGACCCAACCAAGGGTCAGAAATTTGAACGGAGTTGTGGGTCTACTACACACACGGTTCCCTTGAATACCCCATCCCCAACATATACAACTTTTTTTTTTCTCTGGTTGTAAGGAAGGCCATGGGTCTAAATACAATGGAATTTAAATTTTAAATATCTAATAAATGGGTACAGATAGTCTCACACTTGAGTGTCGAATCTGGACTATATTGTCAACAGATGATGGTATGTGTCAACGTGCTACACCCTTTTTGATCATATACATCCTTCCTATGGAATGTGTTTCAAGTCTAACGGGGCACCATATGAGGTTGAACACCCTCACACTTTGAAATTTTCCAAAATCGCTTTTCTATCTTTACATAACTCATATGAAGGATATTTAACAATTCTTGACGGTGTCTATTATGTATATAACACACAGTAAATAATGCCTCACAACATTGAATTAATGATATCTACTAAGGTACGATATTTCCTCTCGATTGAATATAAGTTCACACTTATCCAGAAAATTATTCACTTATAAAATGTAGTTGTTCATTTGCATATATTAACAAACTTAGATTAAATTGTGCAAACTCTACACATCTCACAAAGAACACAAATTAATATTATAAGCGAACGAACAAAATTTAACGGTTTCGTTACTTACCTTGAATGCAATGTTAGCTCCTACAACCATCTCAAATAACTCTTTTTGATTGTTGGGGATTTATACCTAGGGCGGATGGTTCAGAGACGAAGACGGACCGAATTTGGATTCGGTCGAAGAAGAAGATGTCGATCTCGAACTCGAAGTCGAAAAGATGACAAACATGATGTTCGATGTTGAATAATTGCTTCGAGGCACGGGGTTGCTTTTTGAAAAAAGTTATTTGCCCCCACACAAAGTTGCTAAAGGGTTTCAACGAATCTATTTGAGGATACAATGCTTTTGTGTGTTCTACGATTAGCAAACTCGTAGAACACCCTAATTCTCTCACTCAATATTCTGGAATTGTTATTAATTAATTGATCAATTGACTTTGGGCACCAGAGCCTCTATTTATTTGTTTTCAATGGGCACTATCGGGGAGAAAAGACCTGTTTTTTGTTTGGGTCGTGCCTCACAAAGAAACTTTTTAATTAATTAATTAATTTAACGTTCGGTCAAGTATTAGCCATAACCAATGCAATGCATTCGTCAAATGACCATTGGCACAAATAACCACTCGTGCCCCTTCAATGCAACACCGCCTATAATCTTCCATCAACCAAAATTGCCTATTTAGATATATACATGCGCGCGCGCGTGCGCGCACACACACATATATATATATATATATTAAAACTTCAATTTAGTCTACTAAACAAGTGAATTGCACTATGTAATTACCGAACATGTAAACCCATTTAATTTGCAATATATATATATATATTAAAACTTCAATTTAGTCTACTAAACACGTGAATTGCACCATGTAATTACTGAACATGTAAACCCATTGAATTTGCAATCTACTTTCTCAACAATCCCCCACTAGATTGCTAATTCCAGAAAATAAAGAATTATGATTATCCATAAAGAGTGGTATCGTTAGATTTAAACCATCTCTTAGTGTAAACCCTAAAAGCACCAACGAAGTGATTGGTGGCTAGTCTCTTAGACTATCACTCTTAACGTCGATACCGGAAAAGTTACACACACAACCGTCAAATAATTTGAGTGAGAGTTTCTTTTCTTTAGCACCATTATGGCTGTCAGCACCCCATTTTTGCTCACCGATTCAAATTACATTATCAGCAATGATCCAAGTTATGACTTGAGCAGAGTACAGAAAAACGGTTCAACAGAGCGGAATCACTATTTATCCTCAAGTCGGCAAAATTGAGCAAATGACCCAAGGATGTGATAGAAGGACTCCAGGGATCACCAAAAGGCAACAGAGCGACAGAGAGCTCAACAACGTCCAAAACCGGCATTTCCAGTGTACCACATAAATAGTCCTATTTTCCGATAGTTCGCTTGATCATCGGAAGATAACCAATATTGGACTCCAAAAATCCACTCCAATGCCAAACAGATGAAAAGTGTCCCCAAAGGCTTTTTGCAAATCATCTGCTCGATACAGAACAACTTTCTGTATACAGACAACTTTTCAGTGGAAGTCCAAAAATGCCGGTTTCCTGGAGAAAAGTTAATTCCAAATATCAGATGCGGCCATGCCCCACAACCATATAGAGCACGAGCAGTGCTTCAAATTGTCTTTTGGAAGCCATACAGATACCCTGAATGACTTCCGAGCGACAAAACGGGCATACCCCTCTTCGGAAGAGCATAACCGGAGACTGGTCTGATGGAATTACGGCAAACGAAGTTCACACCACATTGCCCTGAAAACTCCAGCGGACATTCGCAATGGGGCAAAACAGACAGCAAAACCCTTCTCGGTTTCCCGAGTAACCTTCGAGGAGCACAAAAGACCATTTTCAGTGGAAATCCATATCCGGAAGTCCTCTTTGGGGAAACTTGACGCCGGATGGTTGGCAATTCCAGTGCCGCTTATCTCAACCCTCAATGTGGAATCGTCAGAATGAATCACACAACTCATCTAGACCCCTCGAACAGTGCTTTAAGGGTCTCAGATGCACTTTTCATATCCTTAGAGACCCAATCTCGGCAAACAGAGATCATAGTGATCTCCGGATCGCCCAAGAAACTCAGAAAGCATTATGAGAAATCCAGTTTCGGCCTCCTAGGACGTCTCCGGCCCCGCGTTAGCATTACCGGTTTAAGGGACAATTGTTCACGTTGTCTGACAATTTACGTCATAATGACCAACGTGAGATGCAGACACAAGATATGCTGTCAGAAGCGGACAACTTTGCTCTGGTCACCTATAATGAGCAAAACTGGCTTCCGAGCCTCGTACACTTCTGGGACATTTCTCCATGAAAAATGCCAATCTCGGGCTCATTAAACCCGTTTTCTCGCGCATGTTGATAATTCGACGTTCAATTCGAACCACGAACTTCGAATGCGCAACCAATCGAGACCCGAGCTTTCTCCCGGTTTCTCCTCTTCGGCCGTGGGACTGATGGATTGCCCAATGGCAACTCCTCCCTTGCCAAAGCCGTCCATCCCATGCTCTCTTGCACTCTTTGCCTTCAAAATATCTAGCTTTGTCCTTCTTGCACTCAACCATCACCATCCATGCATTCAATGCATTTGGCTCATCTTCATGAAGAATGCATGGAGGAGATTCATCCTTATCTTGCTTAGCATATTCGGATCCCCATAAGCATGCCCTTAATCAAGTTTTTTCACACTTAATTGCACTTAAGCATAGCCTATATATTGTCCAAATGTCATTAACTTAATCATACACCTTCAAGCACTCTCTCTCTAGCATTTCTCACTCAAACAAAAGCTCTCAAACTCTCAAGGAGTTTAGCAAAATCGCAGCTCAGCAAGAACAAGCAAAACCAAGCAAAATCGGGCAAAGTCTTAAGTCGGAATCCATCCCGGCTTAAATCCAAACTTTACCAAACTTCATATCCCACATGTTTTTGACCCCTCTATCCATTTCTGAGCTTAGATTTTAAGTTTGAAGCCTCTAAGCCATAGAACCAGCCTTGAACAAAATCTGGACAGATTTGGTCCTTCTCGGGTCAAAAATGTCAAACCGGGTTTCAAGCCTTTCCAAGTCGGTTTGAGCTACCAAAACCCATCAAAAACCTCCCCACACAAACCTAGGGTGTCAAGGAGTCAAGAAATCCAAGAAAAACCCGTCGGTTTAACCCCAGGAAGAAGAAACAGCCCGACTGCCCAGTCGGGTCGAAATTTCTGACTGTTTGTACGGTTTTCTTGCAGATCGGGTCGATCCAGGACTCTTTTCGGAAAACGACCACCACAGCCACCTCCGGAGGTGAGTTAGCAGTCGGGAGCCGTTGGCCTTGCTCAACAATTCCATCGGGAGCCTCCGTGGCGACGTCCGACCCGACTTGTGCCAGTCGGGTCGAAATTCCAGACGTGCTCTGTTTTGGGTGATTTTTGCAGGACTGTACGGGTCTACCCGACAACTCTGAGAACAAACGACCACCACGGTCACTTAGAGGGGTCCCTTTGCTATCCAAGGCCGCCGACCTTGCCTCAAAATTCCATCGGGAGCCTCCGTGGCGACGTCCGACCCGACTTGTGCCAGTCGGGTCTGTCCTGTATTCCAGCCGGGTCTGTTTGGTGCCATTCGTATCCGTTCAACGGAAAACAGCCCAAAACCCGACCCATCAACGGTCCAACCCGACTCTTGAAGGTTCCATCCTGCATATCGGGACTAGGTATGACCATTCCCGACTTAGAGGAGCTAGGACTTTTACATTCTCGTTGCATTTATGGAGTTATAAGGGGTTTTATGTATGTTTTATCTTCAAGTTTTAATCTTTATGCATTTTCCATGTTATATCATGCATATTTATCCTTGATTTATATGCTAGCATGTCGAGAAACACTTGGATCGTAGTCGAGAAGAACATCCCGATCCGGGAAAGGCAAAGAGCTCACGGGTTTCCCTCCAAGGGAGGTGACCGAATGCTCTCTTGCTCCTTTCGGGCAAGGAGCGATCTTCTTGACCCGATCCAAGTTCGATTCCCGAGTTTCATCGTATTTTCTCACGTGCATGAAGTCGGTATTGTTTTATCGATTCCTTAAATAACTTGTTTGTGCATGTTTCCATGTTCGAATGCGTTATTCAAATCATGGCAATACCGACTTTCGTTTAATCGTGTCATTTATAATGTTTGTCGTTTAAGCATGCGAGAAATGATTCGAAACGAGACGGGGAAACCTCGTGGAACCCCATTCGGGCCATGGGACCTCTCGGCTATCTCCAAGGAGAAGTAACCGAGAGACTCTTAGACTCGTACGGGTTGCATGAGGATTCCTCTTCCCATTTTGAGTTTGTTCTCGGCTTTCGTGTAATTTGCAATTTACATTATCGTCGCAATATCGCATGAAAATGTCTTTTCAAAACAATGCATGCATGGATTCGGGTATCGATGACTCATTCGGGTCCATTCAGTTACTAGGGTAGTTTCGGTCATTGGACCAAATTATCCTCGATCCTTATGGAATCGTCTTGGTTGTCGAGTCGCGAATCGTTTTCACAATTAATGCATTCGGCACAACCCTTAAGCATTAATTCCACAAATAGGTTAATCGGGACGCTCACATGATTAAACCCACTTCACACTGATAAAGTTTACACGAATGACCATTAACTGATAACTCGCGTCGATGAGTTGTCAAATGACGTTGGTGCCCTTTTCAAACTTATCAATTTCAAAACCCGAAACGCGCGGTCCGACGTAGCATGGACGTCTGAAAAGGGCTTATGTGTCTCAACTTGAGTTTTTACCTGATTCCAAGTAACTCAGGTTAGGATACAGAAGATCTTTCTAGATCACTTCCGGGCAGATCGACCGGTTCTTTGGCTTTTTCGGGGTTCTTGCACAATCCTGGACGATCTAGGGAATTGGTCGACACCGGTTACAGGCCGAGGTGGCCCGCACTGCGATGTTTCCCCTTTTCTGAAAACAATTTTCAAATAAAGGGCAAAATCGTCTTTTCACAATTCAGCGACACCTTTAGGGTTAGCATGACAGAAACACTACAGTACGGGATAAGAACAGGCTACCTGCTCAAGTGCAGGTTCATCTGCATAGCCTTTTCTTATCTAACTGATGAGTTTCTGTCATCCTAACATAGACTCATGTAACTAGAACAGTTATCTCTGTCAGAAAACATGCAAAATGCTGATTAACCTTTCACTCGACCTAACCAAACACTAGATAATGGTTAGGAGGAATTCTAGATTCCAAATCTAGAGTCAAAACGCGAGTTTGGCTAATTCAGTGGAAATTCAGTGTCACAATACAGAACAACTGTAAAAGCAATCCACACACGCGAGATTTGACTCTCTTAGTCAAGTTTTCAAAACAAAGCCGAATGCTAAAACATTGGCACGTGCTTGTTTGTCTAGGGTAGGATTTGCATGCCAAAATACCCCGGATTAACAACTTGTTAAAACACGTACACTCGATAATAACAAACACATTGTCTATTATTTACCTGCTGCGTGTTATCTTTCCGCACCTGTTTGCCATGCGGGTCGAGCCTGATCCCTAGGCTGAATAATATTAGGGTTCAACGCCCTAATCATCGAGCACAGGGTTCAACGCCCTAATCAACACTCACAGGGTCCAACGCCCTATTCATTGAGAGCGTCAATTGAATTTCAGTTCTTCGGTCTTTTCCCTAAACTCACGGTGAGTTAGAGTGGAATAATAACCGAATGCGAAACGACTGGAATTCGACCCTTTTGTAATTTGTATTTATTGTTTTCGAGAGCATTGTAAGGATTTTATTTTGTACATTTATTCTGTAAGAATTCCAGTCGGTGAGCGAACGGTCCGAGAGTCGAATTAATCGAATCGGTCTAATGCTTGCCCAGATACAAGTAAATCCAAGAACTCTCGGTTCTGGTTCATGCAGGGATTCAACCTCCATGGTTCGATGAACTGTAATGCAAGATTGTGAACCAACTCCCCGACATACGGGTTTACTTATCTCTCGGCTTCTCAACCGACATCGTTTAGTTCACCGAATCTCCGGTGTCAAAACGTGCGAGCCGAGTGCAACTTAATTCAAGTGGTAAATAATAAAACATGCAAGCCTAGCAAACCAGAGTACCGAAAGGGCGTGCGGGATATAGGCCCGCACGTAACATGAACCCCCGAACTCGGACTTTCCGGTTCCGCATAGATCAATGCCTTAACAACAACTAGGTGTTCCATACCCCTAGACCCCGGGTAACTTATCCACCCTCGACTTTCGAGTCGTAAAATGATAAGTGGCGACTCCTTCTTTCACGCGTGTCCGTCACGCGTCCCCACGGGAAGGTGGACACTCCCAAGCCGTGCGATCCAAAAGCGCGCAATGCGGGCCCCAACGAGAGTCCACATTCGGGTCCGTACAATGGCCATGTGCTCATCATGTTTTCATGAACATATACGAAAGAGAAAACCCTGAGAAGAACTCTCGTTCGAAGCGCCAACATTTCATGTCCATATAGGTGAACTACTCGATAACTAATATCAAGTACCAATCCATTAAGAGTTATAACTCATCCTCCTAAATTCGGGCACTAAATCCTTATTCTTAGTGTACATTTGTCATTCGATAACTTGTTATTACCCCTTAAACCTCGAAACGAGCTTTTGGCTAGAACGAGGTAGGGTTCCCATTATCAATGACGCGATTTACGATTTTGATTTTATTTTAGCAACTGTACCTATACCAAATTCCTCAACTAACCTTTCGTCGATGAGATCGCTAAATTTTTACTCATCTTTACATTTCAAACTCATGTCTCAAGTTAATATGTCTAGACCCTAGATATACATTTACTAATATACTGGGTAAATTGTACTGGTGGTCCAAAAAGTTTTACAAATGTTTTAATATGGTACAAAAAGTTTTTTTTGCTACTTGATAGTACAAAATATTTCAAAGTTGTTTCAGTATAGTACAAACCGTCATCTCGCCATTGACTCTGTCAAGCTATCCTTTACAAGACTGTAAATTTTGCATCATTATGTAACTTACGTAAAACATTTTGTACTATTAAGTTACAACTTCAAAACATTTTGCACTATCATATAATGTCCCACAAAAATCGATTTTGCACCATCAGCGTTGGCTTGACGGCGTCAATGGCGAGATGACGGTTTGTACTATACTGAAACAATTTGAAACATTTTGTACCATTAAGTAGCAAAAAAATTTTTTTGTACTATATTGAAACATTTGTAAAACTTTTTGGACTACCAATGTAATTTACCCTATACTTGAGACATGATCAACAACATAATCACAACATACAAAAATGGCAACTTAGATTGTGGCCAAAACTCTATTATAATATGAAATCTCGTCGCTATTCCGCTTTCTTAACCTCAACATCATGAAGATACTTATTAATTCAATCACTTTAGATCATTACTCTCATTCTCTAACCTTTAGGGTTTTCCTTGCATATGTAACCACTTATTCATAAAGACACATTTTAGTTTGATCAAGTGATTGGACTCACGTTCAAATCTGTTAACTCATTAATAGTTTGACTAATGTAGATCAAATTTTCAGACTCGCGCCCTGAATTGGTTGATCATCAAAAAACTTATTTTCAATGAGCACACTTCCCTTATTTCAATTATCGTATTTGACACTAAGATAAAATTCGATAAGCCTTAAAATCTCGGGCATATCTCTAAGTATACCCGTGATTGCTCTTAATCCCAACTTTGGTCTTCGTTGAATGGGAACACCATATGAGGCTGAACACCCTCACACTTTGAAATTTTCCAAAATCGTTTTTCTATCTTTACATAACTGATATGGAGGATATTTGACAATTCTTGACGGTATTCTATTATGTATGTAACACACTGTAAATAATGCCTCACAACATTGAATTAACGATATCCACTAAGGTACGATATTTCCTCTCGATTGAATATAAGTTCACACTTATCTAGAAAGTCATTCACTTATAAAATGTAGTTGTTCATTTGCATATATTAACAAACTTAGACTAAATTGTGCAAACTCTGCACATCTCACAGAGAACACAAATTAACATCATAAGCAAATGAAAATGATTTAACAGTTTCATTACTGACCTCGAATGCAACGTTAGCCTCCACTACCATCTCAAATAACTCTTTTCGATTGTTGAGGATTTATACCTAGGGAGAATGGTTTGGAGACTAAGATGAACCGAATTCGGATTAGGAGAAGGTGAACTTCGGAGACAGTCAAAGAAGATGTTGATCTTGAAGTTGAAGTCGAAAAGATGACAAACACGATCTTCAATTTGAATAATTGCTTTGAGGCATGGTTTAATGCTTTTCGAAAAGACTTATTCGCCCCCATACAATGTTACTAAAGGGTTTTAGCAAATCTCTTCGAAGATACCACGAAAATTTTGTGTGTTCTTCGATTAGCAAACTCGTAGAATACCCTAATTCTCTCACTCAATATTCTTGAATTGTTATTAATTAATTGATCAATTGAATTTGGGCATAAGAGCCTCTATTTATTTGTTTTCAATGGGCACTACTGGGGAAAAAAGACATGTCTTTTGTTTGGGTCGTGTCTGAAGAAGAAACTTTTTTTAATTAATTAATTAATTTAACTTTCAATCAAGTATTAACCATAACTGATGCAATACATAGGTCAAATGACCATTGGCACAAATAACCGCTCGTGCCTTTTCAATGCAACACCGCCTATAATCTTTCATCAAACACAATTGACTATTTAGATATATACGTACATATATATATATATATATTAAAACTTCAATTCCGTCTACTAAATACGTGAATTACACAAAGTAATTACTGAATATGTAAACCCATTTAATTTGCAATCTACTTTCTCAACAGAAGATACAAAAAGCCCAATGGTGCAATTCCAAACATGATAAAAACTAGGCATAACACCCGCACATTGCCACGCGTTAAATAACCTATTAAATTAATATTTAGAGATGAAAATTTTAATACGATATTTAGTGATCTAATCGAATCCAATAGCATATAGATTTGTTTGGGGATTAAAAGTAATTATTCACAAAAAAAATATTTGATATATATCAAAACATGTACACTTGATTTTAAATCTCCTAACTGCACTCAAGAAAAAACTTGCTAAGAAAAGAAATTCTCTTTTGTCAAATCATATTAAACTCTCCAAATTACTATCATCGTGTCTGGCGGATACTCAAGAAATATCACACCGATTTATTTTTTCTTAATGAGTAATTAAATTAGCACTCCGATATCTGAACATTATATCTAGGTCATTTTGATTACGCTCGTGATCAATATTAAAGTCTTCTATACAACTTTTCATATGTTAATCTATATATACATGAAAACAAAACAGAAGCCGAATATAAAACGAAACTCTCTCACTTAGCCACGTCATCACTTATGTATTAAGAATTTTTTTATCATTAATTATGCAATAGAATATATATTATTTGTAGAATTTTCATTCTTATATTGTAGCAATCAAATTATCATTCATATAGATTGTAGCAAAATATAGAGTAGGAACCAATAATAATGATGGCTTATAATATTTAGAGAGTTGCCATTTGCATTATGGGCAAATATATTTTTATAATATTAACTACAATCAAACTACCGTTTATATAATATTGTTTGCTTATAATACTGTTGTTCATATTGCGCCGTTTGTATATATATATATATACACTACACGAGTTGAACAAAGTGAGGCAGGCAAAGAGAGAAGCAAGTGCGCCAACCAAGTAAACTCTCAATTCATGTTTTGTATGAACTAAATGCACTTTAATTTGAGTTTGGTGCATGCTTTTATTTCTTTCCCAACGATACTTTGGTTGTGGGTCATATGTCCTCTCTGATCTCTTTCTTTTTCATCTCAGTATGCAACCTCCTCTACTTTTTTGAATATTTTATAAGTTTTATTCAGAAACTGATTTATCAAGATATGTTCACATATGATATACTTGAATTTTTTTTTACTGTTCATTTACTTATACTTTTTATGCATATATATATATATATATGAAAACAAAGTTTTGAGCCGAATTCTCACGCTGTCACATTATCAAAATATAAAACAGAGCTCGTAGTCGAATTCTTACACCGCCACATCATCATTTATATTAAGAAAATTGTTATGTTCTTATTAAAGAAATTTTAATAATTAACTATATAGTAAATATATAAATTTTATATATAAGGCACAACGTGATCTATATAAACTATATATTTAATTTTCACACCGTCACATCGTCAAAAAATAAAACGGAGTTCATAATCGAATTCTCACATTTCCACATCATCATTTATACTAAGGAAATTATTATATTCTTATTGAAGAAATTGTATTAATTAATTATATAGTAAATATATAAATTTTATATATAAAGCACAACGTAATATATATAAGATAATAAAATATGACAGAAGGCATAATGTAATATATACAAGGGAATAAAATATGTAATAAAATATATAATATAAAAGATATAGTTGTCGCTTCAATTAAATAGATAGATTAAATATATTATATATATAATTGTCGTTTTCTGACAATTTCATATCTTTATATATAATATAGCCCTCTGCCTAGCCGAGTATTGGTTAAAGGAAAATAATATTCTATATATAATTCTAAACCTCTTTTTTCCTTTCTTCTCCAAATTTTTCATTTTCTTGGTTGAGTTTTGATTCGTAGAATGAATTGCCTAATGCAAATTTCAAACTAATTGCGTAGATATTTTGATTGTTTTAATAATCTTCTTTAAATTTTTCTTTTTCTTGATTAATCTTTGATTTGTTGAATGAACTTTATTCGAGAGATCGATTGTTTCGATATTGATTGTTTTGATAGGATTTCTATTCCATTTTCATTATGATCGTCGCTTAAGTAACGGCAAGACTTTTCTTTTTTATTCTTATTCTTTGATTGAATTTTGATTTGTAGAATGAATTTTTTTGACTAATTTCTTTTTCAAACTAATTTTTTCGATATTGTTTGTTTTAATAAAATCTTTATTCTAGTTTTATTATGAGTGGTCCTTTAGTAATTGAAAATCCTACAATCATTAATATATATATATATATTAAGATCAAAATTTACATTAATTAACAAACACGAATAATTTTTTATATTTGAGGATTTCTATCGTTAAATTCCTTAGTAATCGTCTGCGCAACGCGCAGGTTTTTAGCTAGTTGAATATAAAGAAAAAAGCAACAACCAATGTGGGTTGACTAAGCGAGGAACCCACCTCGCTCAGTTGTAGGATAGTAAACTTGCGATAGGGTGTTTCCCTTATTCGATTGATCAGCGAGTGATAAGTGTCCTCGCTAAATTGGTAATCAAAGAAAACTGAGTGCATGGCAAGTGCTATTGATTGAAGCAAGTGCTAGATTTGTTTTTTCATTGATCGAGAGAGGAATACATGAGGAGCGAAAGTAAATAACTAGAAATTTAAAAATCCTACCCTAAGTGGAGGAGGAAGGGTCTGCAGTTGTGTTTCCTTGGTCACTCTCAATTGCCACCTCAATCCTCTCTTCTCCCTCAGCAGCCACATTGCTTGCTTCAACAGCTTGAAAGGGGATCACCCTCTTGGGATTCACTTGGAGGAGGAATAGCCTCAGCTAGACGAGGAAGGATGGACTCCTCAGAAGGACTTTTGTCCAAGTCAGGAACGACATCAAAGAGTTCAATGTCGTGCCATGGATACTCAGGATCCCTAGCGAGGAGTCCACTCTTCGTTGCTTGAAGACATTGATAACATGTCTTCATGCCCTCCCGATGAAGTCGCTTATTGAACTCACTTTTAAGCAAGTTCACCTCCTCATCCTTATCTTTCCTCGCTTCCTCGAGGGCCTTCAGTCGCTCCTCGTCTTTCTCCTTCAAGGCCTTATCCAGCTGGGCCATCTCTTTGCCAACATCCTCGAGAAGGGCTTTCTGTTCTTCGAGCTCCTTATTCAGCTTCGCCATGTCCTTGCTTAATTTCTCGGACTTGATCTGCTCACTTGAGAGGACATTGTCGACCGGCTATTTCTCACGTAGGACCGCGTTCAGACGATCCTTTGTCTTCGTGAACAGCTCATTATTGATCTTAAGCTGTTGCTTGAGGGTGCTTGTCTCGCCCTCATAATCCCTCACTTCCTTCTTGAGGTCCACTACCTCATCCTTGAGAGCCATAACCTCTCCTCGTAGTCCCTTCCTGGCCAGCCCATCATGATAGTATTGCTCGATCAGCTGGTACTCACCCGATTTATGCTGCAATATTAAAAGAATTTAGTGGATTGGATAAATTCAATGAAAATGGGGGAGGTGAGTTGGAAACATACTCGAAGAGCTTCCACCAGGAGATATATGCTTAGATCCTCGCGGTCCTCGCTGTCGATATTGCCAAGCACAGCATCAGGTAGGACAGAGAAGCGGAGCAGCTTAGTGGCGACCTCTGGATTAAGCGAGTATCAGTCCTTGTAGACATCATGGCCTGGGGCCAGCTCGAGGAAGGTGCAGGACTCGAGCCAGGGACAAAGATTTGGCCACTTGCCAGCAGAAGGGCTGTTGGAATTGGCCTAGTCGCAGGATCATGCGGTTGTTCGGCATTAGTGCCCACATTCTCTAGGTTGACAATGAGAGGGGGTCCTTGTTTCTTGCTTGGTCAATGGTAGTGGGCACCATTACGGACTCGCTCTTTTCTTCTTTATTGGTAGAGGGTGTGAATTCCAACTCCCCAGCTTCTTCCTCCTCTTCCTTGCGAAAAGCTACTCGCATGTATCCTTCCCTCGAGCTCGACTTGGTAGAGCGCTTCCTCTTCCAAGGCTGAGAGCTGGCAACAATCTAGTCGTCATCGCAGGATGTGACTTTCTCCTGTTCATCGGAGTCACTCAGTATGTGGCTGAGATCGAAAGAGTTAAGGCCAGCTGAAAAGTAAAGTCATGAGAGATTTAGTACATACCTATTCAAAACCAACTTAAGATATAGGAATGAGGTGGGCCTCGAGTAGGTTTTTAGGTGTAACCCATGTCTCTAAGCCCAATGGCTCGAACCCAGCAGGAAAGCAATCATCCCAATCTTGGATCTCAGTAGAGGAGTAGAAGGGCATGTCATCCACCCTCCTCTGTTGAGGGAACCCACCTCGCTTGATGAAAAAGAAACTTTTCTTATAATCGGAGTTCTAGCGTTTGCCCGATATAATGGGCTTCCCGCGAACTCCGGGACGAGCCTTAAAATAATACATAGACTCGTCGCTGGTAGACAAAAGAAAAAGCTTGTCGTGGCGCCTAAAAGCATCAAGCGAATAAGTATATCTTTTCCGACGACAGTTGATGTAAAATGCAAGCCAGATCCGCCATGATGTGGGTGTTACCTGAGTCGGAGGGATCTTATAGAAGTCAGCTACCTCAGCCATCCGGGCATGTAGCGACCACCGTAGGCTCGCCTTGATTTGCTCAGGATTCACTATCATCTCGTCATCACCGGTGCTGGTAGACGACCTATGGGGGCTAAAAAGATGTGAATCGTCGTCTTGGTTAAGCATTCCCTCTTCCCCGATAGAGAAGAACGCGCCTCGACAAAGATGAATGTGCATAATAGCATGAACAGAGACTGAGATGGTCTTACCTTTGGCACTAGAAGAGTCACCGCCAACCACTGGGTGTGTAGTTGCGGCGGGAGCAACGACGGCATTGGAGCAAGGGCAAGAGAGACAATTTCTAACGAGAAGGATTTTCAGCCCAAATTCATATCAACAAGTCTAAGCCCAAAGAAGCATATTTTGGATATATCAATGAAATATTCTCGTGATGTGGAAAGGGAAGATGAGATGTATTGATCCATAGATTATGAATATTATTATCTTAATTAGGTAGTATATTTTACTTGGATAGAAATATATTTCGAATTAGATATTACTTTCAAGCTATAGATTAAGAAATAATTACTTGTCTTGTTTTGGGAAGTTACATAGTAAAAGCCTAGATTATAATTTCCTATTTTAGTATATTCTTAGTTGTCTTAGGCCTATATATATGTAGTCCATCTCCTTGTACCCAAACGCTAGAATTCTATATCTTAAGAATAATAATATTTCTTTGATAAAGTTGAGAGATTTCTCTTTTTCTCATGGTCCTTTTGGGTGTTATTCATCGGGTTTAGACTTGATTTATTCCCTTCGAGTCTAAATCTGATATGGCGAATGTAGCGAGTCACAACCATCCTTTTATCGAAGAACATAGGGTGTTTTACTTTCATGGAGTGGAGAGTCGGGAGGCTTGATGCACTTATGAAAGGCAGCAATTGGAATGAAGAAGACAAAGGCTCGACATAGTGAGTTTTTCCTCGTAAGTCATCTTTCGTTTGACGCATTCCTTATGATTTCTGTTTCGTTGATGATGATGAAAATGTAGAATATCATCGGATCAGTAATTCTCATGGAAGAAGAGGATATCTATATGAGCTAAACCACTATTGTTCGAAAAAAATCCCAATTTTTAATGGAAATACATGTGACGAGGAGTTTCTTGAGTGGATTTCTGATGTAGACGAGTTCTTCGACTATTATGACATCCCCGATAATGGAAGCCAACTTGATCGAGTTGTTAATCACTTGAGAGGTAAAGCTTCTGCTTGGTGGGAAGAATTGCAACAAGATTGTGTTGAAGATGGTAAACATTAAATTTTTACGTGGAGGCATATGAAGAGATTACTAAAGGTGAAATTTCTATCACAAGATTACCAATAATATTTAGTTCTCCATGACCAAAGGTACATACAAGGGCATAGAACTGTACATGAGTATACAATGGAGTTCTTAAGTTTGTCCAAAGATCATGCATTGACTAAGGTAAAGACCCAACAAATAGCTAAGGAGGTGCAACCAACAGTCCAAGAAAAGATGTAACCCATGCCAAAAACGAAAGTTTATCCTCAAAATAAATTTGAGCACGAAACCAAGGCTGACATCGAGGAGCCGAAGGAATCGCAATTAATGCTCGCTCCAGAGTTCCCATCCAAAGAGCAAGTTGAGGAAACGCCAAAGAAAAGTAATGTTCCGAATAAAGTAGTCTCTAGAAAAGAGGACAAGAGGCCGCATCAAGTGGACTACAAGGAGGAGCGAATTCATGAAGTTTCTAAGATTGTTGAGAGTCCTAAAAAGGAAGATGATATCGAGATGAAGAATGAATTAACTCCAGAATCACATGAGTTGCCTATGTTGATCGTGAAGAAAATATCTTTTGAAGAGAAATTCCCAAAGATGTCATCAATATTAACATTCCCACGTAAAGCTTTAGCGAATGAAGATCCATCCATATGAGCGATTCAACTTCACAGTGACTACAATACTCGAAGCACATCAAAGCTTGAGGACGAGCTTTTCACAAGTGGGGGACAATGACGAGGAGGATTTTCAATTCAAATCCATATTAACAAACCAAGCCCAAAGAAGCATATGTTAGATATATCAAGGAAATATTCTCGTGATGTGGAAAGGGAAAATGAGATGTCTTGATCTATAGATTCGGAACATTATTATCTTAATTAGGTAGTATATGTTATTTAGATAGAAATATGTTTAGAGTTATATATTATTTTCAATTTTAGTTCGAGTCAAGAGTCTAAAGTGTTATATTATTTTGGAATAATTACTTGTTTTAGGAAATAATATAATAAGAGTCTACATTCTAATTTCTTATTTTAGAGTCTTCCAAATTGTGTTAAGCGTGTATATATATATATATATATATAGTCCATCCTATTGTAGTAGAACACAACTCTATATCTCAAGAATAATAATACTTCTTTGATAAAGTTGAGAGATTTGCCTTTTTTAGTGTTATTCGTCGAGTTTAGACGTGATCAATTCCATTCGAATCTAAATTCAGATTTAGACTTGAGAAATTGTGATCCGTACTGCATTAATTTCAGAGAGTAAGAAAGTTTGAAATTAAGATAGAGAAGAATGGCGCTCCTTACCAAAAAAAGGAAAAAAAAAAAAGAAAAGACAGAACAATGGCGTGGCGAATGGTTTATAAAGATGAAGCGAGGAAGACGAAGCGACGACTCCGTCTACAAGGCAACCGCTGGGTATCGAGAAGATGAAACGATTGATGACGTCAATCGATGTCGCTCAGTCACCTTGGTGATCAAATGGCATGGGGGCACGCGACTGATGTTTTCCCTGGAGCTCATAGATGGACCCAGACATGCCCCGTCGACGTTTCCTACTTTAATACGTGTCTCGCTATGCGCACCAGTAGTGAGATGACACGTGTTCGCTTCCTTACCACAGTTAAGGAACGGACAGGGGCCAAATGAGGGGTTCCGGGCCTTGAGCTTCGAACTCGAGACTAATGGGCTGCACCACCCAGGAAACTGTCTATCTAGCAGACCTTGCAGGTGATTCCTTATTAGGCAAAGATGTATTCGCCCAAGGAATATATCCAGCATGATATCTAATAAATATATAGGGAATTTACGTATTTCCTATTATCTCGGAGAATATGTCTCCATATCCCTCTCCGATATAAGCAAATCCTACGTTTGTTAGTTACAATTAATGCACAATTACTGTCTAGAGTACTGTCTCTGACTTAAGTATCGGGAAATCGAGGAACACCCTTGACATCCCTTTACGCAGATCCGAGGCGGAATTCGTTGATGGAATTGGGGACGTGAAGACCATCAAGGCCTGAGATCTGGATCCGACTCCATCACCAATAAATGAAAAATAGTCTAGAAATCTGAAGTGGAAATAAAAGTATTCGTAAATTGTGCATTTGTAAACATACATTACATGCATGGGTCGGGATCGACACCTTTTTGTATGCACCCAACCAACAAAAAAGACAAAGAATTAATGAATGAATCAAACATCAACAACAATCGGGAAGAACTTATCCCACCCAAAAGAAAAAATAAAGAAGTTACTCGGACAGGCGAGATTAGTCGAGCCAATAGACCTAGGACACCGATGGTCTCAAAAAAAAAAAAAGGTGTGTTTTCCTATACATGTTTACTGCTGTATTCCGTTTTCTCAGCTCACTGTAAATTTGCAGAACGTCCTAAAAAATGAATGTCTCAGTTTTGACGTTAAGACCTCTGATGTGCTTTCTGGTCAATTGTCTCTTTGGTTACAGATGCAACCCGGAAGCTGGTTGCTGATTGAGCCATCGGATTTGCGAGAGGAGGCAGATGGGCTCCTTGCTGGCTGCCGGCAAAGTTCTTCTCAGCAAGCCTACAGACCCCGCTTCCTCTTCTTGGAATGTTCGTGCATGGGTTGCCTGACGATGGCACCTTACCCTTCTGGAGAGACGACCAGAGAGTTGCCACTGCATATTCCGTCTGTCCTCGCAACGGCCTTGCAGCAGCAGCGTATTGGAATCTACTCAGCAAGATGATGGCAATGATGATCGATGAGAATAACGTGAAGATTCTAAGAGCCATTAATCGATTTGGCGTAATTGGTTTTGGGTGTCTAGAGGTTAATGGTTAAGAATATGTGGTTCGTTGTCGGCGAGAGAGAGATAAAGACCACGAGAAAGCCCGAGATAGAATTAAAGTATTGATGAATGAATGTCTAAATCCTATGGAAATGAAAAATATTTATAGGGTTTGCTTCCGCGGGTTGGTCCACTCTTTCATGCGTTCAATAAGCATATTTTGAAGCATATAACATCAAAGAGTGACAAACGATAAAACTTGCTATTTACTTTGACGATTTCCAAGTACGTATCTATTGACTGAATATTGCACGTTCTTTCATGGTCTAGACATGATATACGATAAAGTCTTACACGCTTAATCAGGCTTTATACGTACATACTAAAGCTTAGAAAAATATGATTTGAACATACTAAAGCTTAGAAATATATATATCAAGCGGATATCAACTCAGTTATAAAAAAAAAGGGTTGGAGCCCCGTGTCATCCTGGAGCGATATTTAAAATGTATCTATGATCATGCATATCGTGTAATAGGTCATAGGAGATAATTATGTTCTCCATTTTCTGTTATGAAAGGGAATTCGTGAGTTTAGTTTAAAAATATTGATAATTAGATAAAAAAGTAAAAATCTCATCATCTAAAAATTGAATTTGAAATTTCTTGATAATAGAGGAGGGCATGGCAGTTGGGTTCTCATTACATATTTTTGCAGGGGCATAAACGTTATTAATAATGTTTGACTTCGAGGAAGGTCGGAGTCAAGGGTATTGACTCGGCCAAGGGATGAAAATTTGAACGGAGCTGTGAGTCTAAACATGGAATCAAACACGGTCCCCTTGAACGCCCCAACATCCCTTCCATTTTACGAGAGACGCGCTGCATGTATACATTAATTAATTAAATAATTACTTTCGATAGAGGGCATATGTCCGTACTAACGCCATCTTAATCAGTGTCTATGTAGGTATACGGTGAGAAAAAGATATTATGTATAAAAGGTATAATACGTGACACCATATTATCAAACTCATAAAAAAACTCTAATTTTATCAACAATAATTTTTTTTTTTTTTGCGATAGTGCTAGAAACCAATATAAGCTATAAGATGGAAGGTCCTTGGCATTATGATAATTATATTTGCTAATTAATTTATATTTGTACAAATTTAAGAATCTACTTGGTGGAACTACCTAGATTGGAGTAAGTATGGAATCGACGATAAATTCGGCAAATTCTCGAATTAATTTGTTCATGAGTCGAACCGAAGCTACCTCAAAGGCTTGCTTAAACAAAAAAAACTTTACTGGGTTCAATC
Organism: Punica granatum; assembly: GCF_007655135.1. Classification (NCBI taxonomy): domain Eukaryota; kingdom Viridiplantae; phylum Streptophyta; class Magnoliopsida; order Myrtales; family Lythraceae; genus Punica; species Punica granatum. The sequence continues at coordinate 15,605,022 of NC_045131.1, read as the reverse complement.
CAACAAGATATTAGTGTTGAATTTAATTCGACGGTGTGGTCCAACATATATATTAATTACTTATGTATTATGTGCTATCTGATCATTTGGTCCGATTAAGTGATCTAATTGAATTTCAAGTAATGAGCCTTAATGACATATATGTAGAGTATGAAGGAGAAGGGCAAGCCCAAAGGTGGGGAGATAAAGAGTGATTCAATGTGCAGATGCTAAAAGGTAGTTGCTGAATTTATGACGGGTGAAATTAAATATTATAATAGCCTCAGACATTTACATGCAACTAAGGATTATGTCCCCAAGTCATATGTTAATATACCGATATTTTGATGCCTCATATGTCCGCTCCACTTCCGCTATGAATTCATGTACACTTCCGATTATGCTTTCGATTTGACGAATTCAGTATGTGCGATCTTAGGGTTTCAAGAACTCAATTTCTAACAATCCTACCCTAAAAATTTCTCCAAATAATTAAAATACCAGACCTTTTTTTTCTTTTCTTTGTCAGAACTCTAAAAACTATCACATCCATGGTTAATAAATTGAACTGCTTTGGATATATGAAGTTGCAGTTTCAATAAATAGTAACCTTATAGAATATAAATAATTTTCACACCGACACTTATGCGGTTTGTCAATTCATGAATTTACTAGCTTTATTTATGTCCATGTTATTATTTAGAGTGATTATTTTTAGATGAATTTGTAAAAATTTTGACATGACAATTGAGATTTTCATTAATTTATATATATTCTTAAGTTGAGCGCAGTGCATACAATAACAAATAAAGAATAATTGAAAATGAAATATAATATCAAATATGGATGAAGAAAATGATCTTATTTATAAAAGATATTACATTTTCTTAAATATCAAATTCTTAAAAATTGTAATTGATAACTTCCATGTAAGTAAAACAAAATGAAGTGCAAATAATCTATTGTTAATAATTTTTAATAGATTTACCTATTACTATTCAAAAGTATTCAATATTTAAACATACTTATTGCATATAATAAAATTTTCTTTTAATTACTAATTATGTCGGAATTTTTATAAATATTTATTTTAAAAAATTGCATTTTTATATAAATTTTGAGATTATATATTTTAAATTAAGAATGTGCTTGTATAATAAAATTATTAAATATTTAATGATTTATATGCATTTATTAATTTAGTCCTAATTACATATATATTTGTAATTATTTATTTAGACATTTATTTCTATGATCTTATATTATAAGTAATTAATTTTCTAACCCTATTTGTTATGGGGATACAACTTTATATATATATATATATATATTGATTATTAGCTTTTAATTTCTATATAATATGTTAATGTATAAGTTAATAATGAATTTACTATTTTGTCCCTATTTATTAGGGTGTTGTCAACTTTATATATATATATACATATATATATATCCCATATTTTGATTTTATTTGTATAAGTTGTTCACATTTATGATGAAATATATGAAGATAAATTTATTATACTGGTGCATTGCACGAATTCTATAAAGTATTTATCAAAACATTTTTAATATGAAAATAATAGTTGGTTTAAATTTATAGTTTATAACAACATATAAAAATTTACCTTTATATTGTATAAATTTTAATGCAGTAAAATCATAATTATGATAGAAGAATATATATCAACAATATTTCAAAAGTTCTTGATGTATGAAATTCATATAATATATACATTATCGCAACTATCGATTTAATTTCTAAGAAAATTAATTTTAAATTTGAATACTATTAGATCACATCATTCATTTTATTTGATGAAGGAATAATACTCTTGAAGTCTATCATAACATTTAAACTACATTATTTCTTGTCCTTTATTATAACTGATATTTCGCATATTATTTTTTATAAATTTGAATCCTTTTGGATAAATTACCAGGCACTAGAATGCGAAATTTACTTAATTGAGCTTTTATCAGCTTAGCAATAATTCTTAAAATTTGTAAATTGATTTTAAGCTTATATAATTATGAATGACTATTTATTTTTCTTAATTATGAATATAGTAATTTCTTAATAAAATGACAATAATTTATCGAAAATTTAAACTATTCTTTCTTACATCTTTGAAAATCTTTTTATATTCTTATATTATTATTAATTAAAATATTAATTATTATCATTTAATTTCTACATAGTATTTTTTAACATATGAATTTACCGTTTTGCCCCAATTTATTGTGGTGTTATCAATTATTTATATATATTGTTATTAATTATAATATTAAGTATTATCATTTAATTTCTTCATAGTATTTGCAACATATGAATTTACTATTTTGCCCATATTTATTAATATGTTGTCAACTTTATATATATATATATATATATATATATAAAATATTAAGTATTATCATTTAATTTTTGCATAGTATTTTTCGACATATGAATTTACCGTTTTGCCCCATCTATTAGGGTGTTATGAAATTTATATATTTATAAAGATTCGTATATTGTTATTAATTATAATATTAAGTATTATCATTTAATTTTTAGATAGTATTTTTAACATATGAATTAACCATTTTTCCCATATTTCTTAGGGTGTCGTCAACTTTATATTCCATCTAGCTAAAGATAAGGAAGTTGCCTAATTAAAATAATTTACTTGCTAAACCTCCAAGCAATCTCCATAAACACGATCTTCTTCCAAGGAAAGACTCCTTGGAGATCAAATTTAGGGCACCAGCTGTACCTTTGCTTTGATTTGCATGCAACAACCCAAAAAGGAAGAATATCGAACAAATTCCTTAATCGGGCTAATGGCCTTATGTGTTCCGCTACTCTCTATGTCTGGTGTGCTAAGCTAAGGAAATAACTCCCACCGCCATGTAAAGTCACGTACTTGTCCTCTTGTATGTCCAAATTCGTGTGATAACATCGTTTTGGAAAGAATCAAAATTCTTCCCCCATGAAAGCTAACAACCATGGTCTTTGCTAAATGATCTGATCAGCCCAACTAGAAGCTTCCATAATTTCTTTCACGAATTTACAGCCCACCAGCGGTTGTCCACATTGGGTAGTGATGCGATTCCTGCCAAGAATGATGAGACTCGACAACTAAAGGAACTCAAGATCGTTTCACGATCAGATTTGATTGACCTTCGACTCGTTGTTTACGACATAAACAAGAACCTTGGCATAACTGACATCAACCCGTTGTTTATTGCGAAATAAGAACCTCGGTATACGAAGACGCCACAAACGGTGGTGGAAAGCCGTTTGATAAGTCGATGATTTAACGCCATGAAAATTTTCGATAAGGTCGAATTAGTTCTTCAAGAACCAAAGAGAATACTCTCACAATTTTCTAAATGTTCATTTTTCTTAAAAATTGACAAGATTAGTATATATAAATCAAAACTATTTCCTAATCCAGCCATGTCTCATCAAAAGAATGAAAATAAAATCTAAAGTATCTATAGAGATATAACTTAATCTATAAAGATATGAAATTTAAATATTTTTAGAATATCTCGATGAGATTTAAACTTTAAACAAATCTAATGATATTTTCTCTTGATCTTCAAATATTCTAGAAACTTCCTCAAACACTTGCCGAATTTAGCCTTATCCGAAATCTTCTATAACTTGAATCATGTTGATGGATCTTTGTTGCTTACGTGGTTCATGTCCAATGGACCTCTACGAATTTGTTTGAGCCCAAACCTCTTGAATCAGATTGTTGAGTTCATCTTTAAACTTCTTTACTCATGCTCACGTAACCGGTCCAATTGGAACTTGAACTGGATCCCTTGAAGTCGTGCTACGATTTGCATCAGGTAGTGCCATGGATCCTTGAACCGGGTCCTCAAGTCTTTGATCATGGGTTATCTCACCACTTAGGCCTCTTGGTGTGTCCAAAATGCAAATGTCGAGTTGTGGGCCTTAATCAAACCCAAATTCGACTTATTAAGCTCACCAAAGTGTCACGCTCCTCACGGGTTTATAACAGTCGTTAGGTGCAAAAAACGAGTATAAACAGGTACCGTATGAGTTCGGGGAATATCAAGGGCAAAAGCCTCATGGAGACTGCATAGACAACGAAATGACCCATTATAGCCATTCATGCTGGGATGGATCTTTGACAAAAAATTATAGGGAGCGCTAGAACTATCATTGTTTACGGTCGAGAAGATCGACGCTACGGGAAATGGAGGAATGTTTTTCTTCTGGAACTACTAGTAGAATCTGATCGAGGACCGGATCAGCACCTTCACGAAATTGTAGAATCCGTCTCTGTGGATCATGGCCATCCTGATAAACACATACAAAATAAGGAGGATAGGAACAATATGAGTAAGAGTACACAAATCAAGAGTATAACTCGTTAAGCTAATTACACAACTAGAGAGCAGCCTATCAGCTAAAAGGTTCATATCATCAACACCACAAACATAAATAATAAGTTCAGCTGGAGAAGTTAACAAAGACGAAGCTAGAATGCCATGAGCTATGCTACTCAATGAAAGGAAAATTGCAGAAACCACCCAAATCTGTCACAGAAAAGGGTGTGGCTTGTTAGAAAACTGATATGGTTGGTCAGTTGCTTGGGAAGAACATTAGTCCTGCCAAAGATTGGGTATTGAATAATATCCCTTGTCACATTAAACTTTGCACCTAATTCTGCAACTATGGCAAAAGAATATGGGTCGTATTGAGTTTGAACGTAAAGAGTACCAGAGTGGATCAAGTTATCAAAGGTCCCATTAGAATTGATGACTCCTCAAGGCTTAAACTATGCATTGTGATGTTGACTGCCGATATAAGGCCCGTGAAGTTGGATGTAATGATGGAAACTAGGGAAGATTTGACAACTAAACTTGGCCCAAATGCTCAATCAGGTATAGTTTGAAAACCAAAGATAAAATGTACAAATGAGAAATTTTATGTCACACATATGTACTTACATAGTTATGTATATGTATATACATAGTTACGTATTTTTAATGTCATTCCACAATTTGCATTGGAGTGGGAAAAGATTGAGAAGATAAAGAAGTTCTTGGGGGTTTTCTTTGAGATTATGAACTTGTTTTCTGGAAGTAAGTATCCGACTACAAATCTATACTTTCCTTTCACTTTCAAGGCCTATCCCTCCCGTTCTTTGAGGTTAACTTCATCACGACTAACAAGATAATGCTGCAGAGGTAACTTCTTATGGCTGAGGATGACAGGCACAACCCGATCCCAATGCTCTTCAGCCCGTCGGGGGACTGGGATGAGAAGAACTCCATCTAGGCCACATATATGAATGCTTCCGAGACCCCCACAAGAAATGTACCGAGGAGTCTGCCAGAATACGTTCAGGGAGCTCTTCTCCTCTCTGCTATCACTCCAGAAGGATAATTTCCACTGCTCTACGAGTCCCACAAGGACCATGGCCACTCTTAAGATCCCCAGTCCAATCCCGATCTTCTTCAACTCACTCAGTGGCTTTAGCTCCCTTTCCGTGACTTTCCTGAACAAGGGGATAATGAACTTGTTATACAAAGGGATGAAGGCTGAGGTGCTCACAATGTTGAAAGTGTTCATTCCTATCGGAGGGATGTAAAATATGAGAATGCTCGCCTGTCCATGGCCTCCCTGCTCAACGATAAGGGAATGCATCTAAATGAACACCAAGGACTGATGAGATTGTGCAAACCCAAATTGGTAGTGACCTCAGTATGCACTTCACCTCTTCGACTTGTGTGATTGTACAAAAGAGCTAGGGTTGACAATTCCTAACACAATACATTAATATGGCATAGATACGACACAGTATTGAACGGGTTCGGGTTTGGCATTTTTTATATTCGGTCTAAACGGTCCAACTCATTTAGACACGGTTAATAAGCGTGTCTTATCGGACTGAACCCTTATAACTCGATTATACACGATTAATTCTGTTTTATTTAGACGTGTTTAATCATGTTGCTATAATCGTGTAATCCATTAACCCATTTATATAATAAAATTACAAAAAATATCCTTACTAACTCTAACACTGTAAAACCAATAAAAAAGACAATACAAATCCATTCCTTCCGCCTCTCTTTCCCTTAACGGCTCTGTCCATGCTCACAACCAGGAACTCTTTCACAGACATGCCTCTCTCAAACTCTCATACGATCGTTGACCACGACGCAAATCTTCTTTGTTCTTTCGTGGTGCTTGAGGTAAACTCTCTCTCTTCGATTTTTCCTCTTTGTCTCTCACTCTCTCTTCGACATTTCCTCTCTATTTTGAGTTCGATTTAACAGCTAGGGTTCTTGGATTTGTAGTTCTTTTGATTTTTTGAAAAAGTTTTAAGAGCAGTAGTTGATACATGTTTCTCATTCTCTGTTTTATTTAGGGATAATGAGTTTAGAAAAGAATTTGGAGTTGAAGTTGGAATCCTATGGGAAGGAGAAACCCATGGCCATGATAAACGAAGATAATGATGTAGTGGAGCTCGATGGAGATGAGATCAAAGACACTGCAACAAGAACTCAGGCAAAGACATCCAAAGGCAAGCGAAAGACAAGGCTGACCTCAGCTGTGTGGCATTTCTAAGAACGGTTAATAGAAAAGACCATTAATGGTAAGACCTATTGTAAGTGTAAGAAGTGTCGCTCGCTTTTTGTTTGTGATAGTCAATATGGGATAGGAAATCTAAAAAGGCATTGTGAAAGATGCAATCGTAAGGATACACGAGATGTTGGTCAGTTGCTCATGAACCATGATATTTATTTGAGAAATGCTACATGTGATCCTGAATGATTTCGTGAATTGTTTATTGTTGTCATTATTATGCATGATCTACCTCTCGTCTTTCTGGAGTATGCTGGAATTAAAGCAGTATTTTCATATTTGCATGAGTGTGTGCCCTTTATATCTTGAAACACTGCAAGTGCTGATGTGTTGAAGGTTCATAAAAAAGAGAAGTCACGGTTAAGTGCCTGCTTGAGGAAGGTAGTGGTAGGATTTGTTTAACATCTGATTTGTGGATCTCGATTGCTACTGCTGGGTATCTCTCTTTGACCGCATACATCATTGATAAAAATTGGGTTTGCAAAAGAAGATTCTGAATTTCTTCCCGATGCCACCTCCACATATTGGTATGGCATTGAGCAAAAAGATTAAATCTTTGTTGGCTGAGTGGGGTATTGATGAAATGTTGTTTTCTATTACTTTGGATAATACCTCCGCAAATGACACTTTCGTGGGCTTATTGAGATCTCATTTAACTATAAAGGATGCACTCATAGCCAAAGGTGAATTCTTTCATCAATGATGTTGTGCCCATATCATTAATTTGATTGTGCAAGATGGACTAAAAGAGATTGATGTTGCGGTAGACAAAGTGCGGGAGAGTATCAAGTATGTTAAGGGGTCTCAAGTTAGAAAATAATTTTTTTTTGAATATGTGAGACTCTCGTCCTTAAATCCGAAGAGAGGCTTGAGGCAAGATGTCCTTACTTGTTCGAATTCAACATTTCTCATGCTTGAAAGTGCATTTTACTATCATTGTGCATTTTGCCACCTAGAATTAACTAATTCCAATTAAACAAATTGCCCTACCTCATTGGAGTTGTAGAAGATTGAGAAGATAAAAAAGTTCTTGTGGATTTTCTATGAGATTACAAACTTGTTTTCTGGAAGTAAGTATCCAACTGCAATTCTATACTTTCTGTCTACTTTCAAAGCATATGTGATGCTCAAGGATTATAGTGATGGGGCAGATGAAGATTTGAGAGCAATGTCATTGATGATGCTAATGAAATTTGAAAAGTATTTCGTCTGAATTTTCAATTATTTTATCGATAGCGGTGATATTGGACCCTAAGTATAAAATTCAGTTTGTGGATTAGAGTTACAAAAAGTTGTATGGTTATCAGTCTTTAGAATTTCAGACTGTTCGAGATAAATTATTATCATTGTATGAAGAATATACATCACATGAGATGAGTAATCGAACATTCGAATAAAAAAAGAAGTTGCTTCCAAATCCTGATCAAGAGTCAATTGAGCTAAATATTTTCTTTTTCTTGTTGTCATTTGCACTTGAAATGTGTTTTCATTGGTCTCTCCTTGTTATTTTAATTTATTATTAGGAGTTCAATGATTATGATGATTATGAGTATTCAGCATCTTCGAAAAAGTCTGAGCTGGAAAATTACTTAGATGAGACAAGGATCGGTAGAAAGATGGGCCCGAACATTCTTGATTATTGGAATATTAACTTCCAACGATATCCAACAGTTGCAAATATGGCTCATGATATTTTAAGCATTCCCCTATCCATTGTTGCCTCCAAGGTAGCATTCAGCTGTGGAGGCCGTGTCCCCGATCAATATAAGAGTTCTTTGAAACCCAACCTTCTGGAAGCACTCATGTTCTCTTGAGATTGGCTTTATGGATTAACCGGTAAGTATGCTCTAATTTTTAAAGTTCTTTTGTTGATCTTTCTGTATTTTGAATGTAGATGCTTGTGAGATTTCCGTTGATTAACTCGTTGAGGATGTGATGAACATATATATTAGCGAGGGGCCATCAACTCAAGGGTCTAAATACTGTGGTTAAGAATTAGTAATGCTTTTAAAAATCGACTCAAGGGTCCAAATCCTTTCACTTTTATATAGGGTAAATTGCACTGGTGGTTCAAAAATTTTTACAAACGTTCCAATATGGTACAAAAAGTTTTTTTTGTTACTTGATGGTACAAAATGCTTCAAAGTTGTTTCAGTATAGTACAAACCGTCATCTAGCCATTGACGCCGTCAAGCGACGCTGATTGGGTCGAATTGGGTCGGGCGAAAACAAAATGATCCAGGTCAAGTTGGGGTTTCATCTTCCTCACCCGAAATCTACTACCCCTTCCCAAAAACCCTAGCAGCCTCTCCCTCTCACGGAAACTCGAGCACCGTCGTGCCCGCCGATCACGGCCGCCTTCCACGACGATGACGATCGTGCCGCCACTGGCCGCGAGTCACCTGAATCGAAAAGTTGAAGGCTCGAGATCTAGACAAAGACAGGAGAGACCGTGAGCGGGGAAAGGATCGACTGGGTCGAGGCTTGAGGCCACGATTCCACCCGTGTAGGTCTAGACCTGATGACCCACAATGCCAGACACGGCTCACGCATCGGTCCTGACTCACTAACAGCTGCGACCGCGTGAGCTCCGACCCAGTCGATCACTTCCCCGCTCTCGATCTCTCTTGTCTTTGTCACGATCCCGAGCCTTCAGCTTTTCGATTCAGGTGACTCGCGGCCAGCGGCGGCGCGATCTTCGTCGTCGTGGAAGGTGGCCGTGACCGGCGGGCATGGCAGTGCTCGAGTTTTCCTGAGAGGGAGAGGCTGCTAGGGTTTTCGGGGAGGGGTAGCAGATTTTGGGTGAGGAAGATGAAACCCGGACCAGACCCGGATCATTTTGTGTTTCGCCTGACCCAATTCGACCCAATCCGGTGATCCGGATGAAAACAAAATGATCCGAATGGCCACATCAGTTTATTGTTTCGGCCACGTCAGAAAGGAGCGGACACGTGGTGAGCCACGTCAGCGTCGCTTGACGGCGTCAATGGCGAGATGATGGTTTGTACTATATTGAAACAATTTTGAAATATTTTGTACCATCAAGTAGCAAAAAAAACTTTTTGTACCATATTGAAACATTTGTAAAAACTTTTTGGACCATCAGTGCAATAACATTTTTCCTTACATTGAATGTATTCTTAGGTTTCATTGAAGATGGCAAGTAGAGCTGGGTTTTTTATTTGGTTGGAAGATGGCTCGATATTTTGCTAATTTAACTACTGTCTTTTGTTATTGAGTGATAAAGCTTACGGTGAAGATCGTCAAGGTCGGTTTCTCATTTTGTTACCATGACCTCAGACTACGCACATTATATTATCCATGTACTTCGTTGATCTATGGAATATATATATGTTGTGTGTGGATTGTGCTCCACTTATGAGTGCTTTATGCAAGTCTTTGATATGTTAGACTGTTATTGTGTTTTAACCCATATGTATGGATACTTGTACCTATTATGACATGTTTCGATAAACGGGTTTAACATCTCTTGTCCGGATTGACACGGATATAAACAGATCGTGTTCGTGTTTTTAAATTCTAACCCATTTAATAATCGTATTGTGTACAGGTTATGACTTCGATGACACGCGTCCATTTAAACACGATACATATAAATACGACTCGACACGAATTGCCAACCCTAAAAGGCGCCATGTGCTCACTGTCTGCCCTTGGTTGCAGATATTCTTCTGTTGGCTTCAATAACAATAGCCACTCGATCAAGAAACCTGTTTTTTTTCCTTTAAAAAGAGAGAGAAAAAAAAAAGGAAAGATCAATTGCAACTGATCTCCCTTTCGACTTTCCTGATTGAACGAGTTTTTTTAGTTTTTAAATTTTTTTTCTTTTCTAATTGTGGTTAAATATGTAAAGGAAAAAAATGCCCAATCAATTCAACAAAAAAGACATGTTCAATCACACTTGAAGCCATCGGTGTGGCGGACCTTCCTCGTAGCATTGCCTTCTCATTGTTGTCCATGAAGTTCGTAGAGCCCTTCACCATCCACAGGAACTTCCAGCTCCATCTTTCAAATGGAAGCGGCAATTACCTGACTGATTCTCAAGATTGGATTCCCCATTGGCTTAAAATGCCGAAACCTCGTCATTCGACTAAAAAATAGTGCGTGTGCTATAATAGAAAAACCAGTGCAAATCAAAAACATGACCAACCAATGGCCCATATTCTCGAGGTAGACGGGCACTGTCTGAGCAGCCAGGCATCCCATGTTGATGGCGACGTAGTAGTAACTGTAGAATGAAGACTTGGACTGCTGCTCATCTGGATTCTCCCTGTTGAACTGGTCCACCCCGAGGGTGGCTGTCAGCACCCAATTTTGGTCTACCGGTTCCAGAGGAGCGAAATCGTCATTTTGCCACCCGTGAGGGAAGTATTTCCGATTAATTACTTGAGTATTCGCGACTTTTTGAAATAGCAAAATTTCCTAATTTAACACCAAATTTATGATTTTTCAAAAATAATACTATTTGGGACGTTTTCGAATTTCGCGTACATCGAAGTCAATTTTCAAAATCCGGGATAAAATTCGATATTGAAAATGATTTTATTGCATAATATCGATCAACGAATTTTTTTGAGCACGATGGTGATCTCGAATTATTTTCCCGACATCCGATCAAAAAGAGAGGAATTTTCAATTTGTACGCGCATCGAATTCAAATTAAAAAAAAAAAGAATCAGACACGGTTAGAGGTCAAAATTGACTTCTAATCGTTGTCTGACTTCCCCTTCCCTCCACGTTCCTGTTCTTCTTCCTCTTTTCTTTCTTTTTCTTTTTCTTTTTCTTCTTCCCCCTGCCGAGACAGAACCGAGCCCTTGACCCGCCCTTGCACCGTCCTCTGCACACGCGACCTCTGCTAGACCGGCTCCTGACGACAGCTCCCATGCACGCTAACTCTCTCTCTCTCTCTCTCTCTCTCTCTCTCTCTCTCTCTCTCTCTCTCTCTCTCTCTCGGTTCTTTTCTCACAAACCCGCCGCTCACAAAAACAGGGGGGCTGGATTTTTCGAGGACGGACGCTTTCCCTCAGCTCACGAACTCTCTCTAAAATCCCTCGGCTAGCTGATTCGAAAAGGGACGGCTCATTCGGAAAGAAACTCCCAGCTCGACTTTTCGCCGAGACCCACAGTTCGCCCACGACCGAGAAACTCCCAGCTCGACTTTTCGTCGAGACCCACAGGTCGCCCACGGCCGAGAAACTCCCAGCTCGACTTTTCGTCGAGACCCACAGGTCGCCCACGGCCGAGAAACTACCAACTCGACCTCACGCCCGAGACCCGCAGCTCGCCCACGGCCGAAAAAACCCCAGCTCCCTTGCCGAACCCGTAGCTCGCGTTCGCCCACGGCTCGGCCACCCTCTCCTCCTCTCCATTTTTCATTTTTTTCTTCTAATCGGGTCCAGATCACCGTTGAACAGACAGGCCCGGCCTAGAATCCCAGCGCGGCCCGGTCCAGATCCCCGCAGCCCAACAGCTTAGCACGGCCCGGCCCAGATCTCCGCGGCCCAACAGCCACTCCCAGTGACGGCTCAGCAGCAGCCTAGTTGGGCTCGATACCATAGTCCGGCCCGATAGCCATCTTGGCCCAGCAGCCCAATCAACCCGGCGATTTTATTTTTTTATTATTTGTTATTTACATAATCACCCCTCAACTTCCCGAACTAGGTAAATCCGCGACTTAGTGGCATGTTTAGGGCTTCATTTCTAAATATTAATGTTTGTTTGATGGATATGATGTGAAATGAGCGTTCTTGGGTTGCGTAGGTGATCGGATTTGTCTCGAACTCGATTTTACGAACTTTCTGTTTGTTTCATTTCAGTCCAGATGACGCATTTTTATTTTCTCAGATTTGCCCCGAATTTTAAAATTCTTTTCAATCAAGTCCCAGTCATTCTTATCATTTTCCAATCAGTCCTTGAATTTTCCAGAATTTTTCAAACATACCAAGAAACTTTTCAAGTTCTTTCAGTTTAGTCCTGGGACCACTTTTCGCCGTTTTCAGATCTACCCCTAATTTTAAAATTCTTTTCAGTCAAGTCCCAGTCCTTTTTATCATTTTCCAATCAGTCCTTGAATTTTCCAGAATTTTTCAAACATCCCAAGAAACTTTTCAAGTTGTTTCAGTTTAGTCCCGGGACAAGTTTTCGCCCTTTTCAGATCTGCCCTAATTTTAAAATTCCTTTCAGTCAAGTCCCAGTCCTTTTCATCATTTTCAAATCAGTCCTTGAATTTTTCAGAATTTTTCAAACATCCCAAGAAACTTTTTAAGTTGTTTCAGTTTAGTCCTGAGGCCATTTTTCGCTTTTCAGATCAGCCCGAATGTCCAAATTCGTTTCGAACAAGTCTTGGGACATTTTCAGCAATTGTTATACAGTCTCCAATTTTTCCAGAATTTTCAAATCAGTCCCCGAAACGTTATCCGAATTTTCAGATCAGTCCCTGCTCTTTCAAAATCGTTCAAATCAGTCCCTGGGCATTTTCAAAAAAATATCCAACCCTTTCATACTTGGATCCCCGACCGACAACGTATGTGCCCGTTTAAATATTTTGTTTCTGTAATTATATGTATGCAACATGAGAATACGTGCTCTTTGCATGATTTTCCGCTTCCATGAGTCGGTGTTGTTTTATCGATTCTGTTAATATTATGTTTGTGTATGTTTGTATGTGTTTATCATGATCATGGCGGCACCGATTGTGTAAAATACGTATGTTCATTGTGCTTGACGTGATGATATGCCCTTAATCAGTGTTTAAACGCTTTATTTTCTCGTTTTAATCGAAACATCACATGAATTGGTTTAATCATGCAAACTCGACCTAAAATTAATTTTTAAATCCCAAGGTGGTCGGGAAAATGACGGTGACCTACAAGGATTGGCACGAGATGCTCCCTTTTGCGCTCTTAGCATATCGAACATCTATTCGCACCTCAACCGGGGCAACTCCATACTCCCTGGTTTACAGCATGGAGGCAGTCCTCCCAATCGAAGTGGAGATCCCCTCCAAGTGGGTCCTCGCTGAATCCAAGCTCAAAAAAGCAGAATGGGCGAAGCAGCGCTACAAGTAGCTCAATCTCATTGACGAGAGACGGCTAACAGCGCTCTGCCACGGTCAATACTATCAACAAAGAATGGCCCGAGCGTTCAATGCAAAGGTTCGCCAGCGCGAGTTCTACCCCGGCAATCTCGTCCTGCGAAAGGTCCTGCACATTGCACTTGACTTTCGAGGCAAGTTTGTAAACAAGTATGATGGGCCTTTCGTCGTCAGGGAAGTCTTCTCTGGAGAGGCAATTATCCTAAGCGACATGGACGGGACCGAAAATGCGCTCCCAGTCAACGCCGACGCCCTCAAGAAGTACTACCCTTGACGGTCCTCTTTATCATCCGGCGGTCTCTTTGTATCCCCCGCAAGCTTCAGACCACCCTCTAGACCTTCATCTTCCTCTATTTTCCTTCGGGCTCTTTGCCGTTTCACCTCATTACATTTTCTATTTTTCATGCACGTGCCTTGTCCATTCAATCCTTCTCATCTAAGAATACTTCAAAGAGAAAAAGAATAATTTCCCCGCTAGGTCGAAAACCTCCTTGAGGCGACCTAGGCAAAAGTTAGGGAACGAGGGGCACGGCTTAAAATCCCAGAAATGGGAGTCATGGCAAAAGGAGAGCACAAATCAATTCATCTCTAGGCTAAAAATCCGTAAAGGGCGGTCTAGGCAAAAGTTAGAGAAACCGAGAAGTGCGATCGGACCCGAACAAGGGCGGTCGTAGCAAAAGGTGAGCACTCATGTGAGAAAAGTCAAATAAAAATATCCCGCTAGGTCATCACGCACCCTGCGCCCTAGACAAAAATTAGGGGCAATTGTCGGCTTGACCACGAAAGAACAGCGGCACTTTGCGTGAAACTACAGCTAGTAGTGGTTCGGCAGTCCTCAGTGCAAGCAAACTCTCTTCGACTCTCCAGGCTCGAGACACGCCTCGAAACGGGGTCGTATCCTTGATTTGGATGATCCTAAAGATCCCTCCCTTTACCTTTGCTCAAAACTCTACGGACTATGCCCCATCTTGTGAAAAGCCTTTCATTTAGTTAAGTGCGTGTCATAATCGGGGACACGGCTGCCCCTCAAAGGGTCACTGTGTCCAAGTCCCCGAAGCATCGCTACATAGATTTCTTTTGCACATCATAATTCCAGCGGAATCGTGTAACTGACAACGACCGTTAGCCGTCGTTCCTTGTGTGCAGGTGTGAGCATGCGGATCCTAAAAGGTTGTCTCTTCCTGACGGACTCATGTCTGCCTCATAGGATAGGACACCATCCCAATCTGAGCGGGTGGCCCTCAAGGAGACACATAACGCCCTATCATGCGACGAGCGGCGAATAACGCTTGCCATTGCATTGTCATAAGCACAATCTGAACTCAAATCCAACTAATCATAGTCTTCTCTTTCCAGCGCCCTGCGCCGTCCCCCAACATTAGTTGTTGCTTCTACATTCTATACACTTTCGCACCATGTCAACATTTACTGTTTTTCGGACTCCGTGTCCATCTTTACAGTTTTTCGGACTCCGTGTCCATCTTTACAGCTTTTCGGACTCCGTGTTCAGGACTTCGTGTCCATCTTTACTGCTTTTTTTGACTCAGTGTCCAGGACTTTGTGTCAATCTTTATTGCTTTTCGGACTCCGTGTCCATCCTTATAGCTTCTCGGACTCCGTGTCCAGGACTTCGTGTCCATCTTTGCTGCTTTTCGGACTCCGTGGCCTTCTTTACTGCTTTCCGGACTTCGCGACTGTATTTACCGCTTTCAGGACTTCGCGTCCGCCTTTAATACTTGCCGGACTTCGCGTCCATGTTTACTGCTTTCTGGACTTCGCGTCCACATTTATTACTTTACGAACTTTATCCCTGCATTTGCTGTTTCGAGTTACAAATTCACGCCGTATCATTTCTCTGTCATGACTCCTTTATTTTCCCACAAACAGGTTCGTTGCATTTGGGAGAATGTCCAGATGGTCATCAAGGCCAAACGGGTGCTTCTCATGATCTTTGGCCGCGCCCTCTATCCGAGCACACAACCAAAGAGGGGTAAGCTGTCAGTACCCAATTTTGGTCCACCGGCTCCAGAGGAGCGAAATCGTCATTTTGCCATCCGTGAGGGAAGTATTTCCGATTAATTACTCGAGTATTCACGACTTTTTGAAATAACAAATTTTCCTAATTTAACGCCAAATTTATGATTTTTCAAAAATAATACTATTTGGGATGTTTTCGAATTTCGCGTACATCGACGTCAATTTTGAAAATCCGGGACAAAGTTCGAGATTGAAAATGATTTTATTGCATAATATCGATCAACGAATTTTCTGAGCACGATGGCGATCTCGAATTTTTTTTTCGACATCCAATCAAAAAGAGAGGAATTTTCAATTTGTACGCGCGTCGAATTCAAATTCAAAAAAAAAAAGAATTAGACACAGTCAAGGTCAAAAGTTAACTTCTGACCGTTATCTGACTTCCCTTTCCCGCCACATTCCAGTTCTTCTTCCTCTTTTCTTTCTTTTTCTTTTTCTTTTTCTTCTTCCCCTTGCCGAGACGGAACCGAGCCTGTGACCCGCCCCTGCACTGTCCTCTGCACACGCTACCTCTACACACGCGACCTTTGCTGGACCGGTTCTTGACGACAGCTCCCGTGCAAGCCAACTCTCTCTCTCTCTCTCTCTCTCGGTTCTTTTCTCACAAACCCGTAGCTCACAAAAACAGGGGGTTGGATTTTTCGAGGACAGACGCTTTCCCTCAGCTCACGAACTCTCTCTAAAATCCCAGCTCAACTTTTCGCCGAGACCCACAGTTCGCCCACGGTCGAGAAACTATCCGCTCGACCTCACGCCCGAGACCCGCAGCTCGCCCAAGGCCGAAAAAACCCCAGCTCCCTCGCCTAACCCGCAGCTCGAGTTCGCCCACGGCTCGGCCACCCTCTCTTCCTCTCCATTTTTCATTTTTTTCTTCTAATCAGGTCCAGATCTCCATTGAATAGACAGGCCCAGCCCATAAGCCCAGTGCAGCCCGGTCCAGATCCCCCCTGCCCAACAGCTCAGCGCGGCCCGGCCCAGATCTCCACGGCCCAACAGACACTCTCAGTGACGGCCCAGCAGCAGCCCAGTTAGGCCCGATACCCTAGTCCGGCCTGATAGCCAGCTCGGCTCAACAGCCCAATCCACCCGGCGATTTTATTTTTTTTATTTACAGAATCTCCCCTCAACTTCCCGAACTAGGTAAATCCCCGACTTAGTGGCATGTTTAGGGCTCCATTTCTCAATATTAATGTTTGCTTGATGGATATGATGTGAAATGAGCGTTCTTGGGTTGCGTGGGTGATCAGATTTGTCCCGAACTCGATTTTACGAACTTTCTGTTTGTCCTATTTCAGTCCAGACGACGCATTTTTATTTTCTCAGATCTGCCCCGAATTTTAAAATTCTTTTCAATCAAGTCCCAGTCCCTTTTATCATTTTCCAATCAGTCCTTGAATTTTTTAGAATTTTTCAAACATCCCAAGAAACTTTTCAAGTTGTTTCAGTTTAGTCCTGGGGCCATTTTTCGCTTTTCAGATCAGCCGGAATGTCCAAAGTCGTTTCAAACAAGTCTTGGGACATTTTCAGGAATTTTTATACAGTCCCCAATTTTTCCAGAATTTTCAAATCAGTCCCCGAAACTTTATCCGAATTTTTAAATCAGTCCCTGCTCTTTCAAAATCGTTCAAATCAGTCCCTGGGCATTTTCAAAAAAATATCCAACCCTTTCATACTTGGATCCCCGACCGACAACGTATGTGCCCCGTTTAAATATTTTGTTTATGTAATTATATGTTTGCAACATGAGAATACGTGCTCTTTGCATGATTTTCCGCTTCCATGAGTCGGTGCCGTTTTATCTATTCCGTTAATATTATGTTTGTATGTGTTTATCATGATCATGGCGGCACCGATTGTGTAAAATACGTATGTTCATTGTGCTTGACGTGATGATATGCCCTCGATCCGTGTTTAAACGCTTTATTTTCTCGTTTTAATCGAAACCTCACATAAATTGGTTTAATCATGCAAACTCGACCTAAAATTAATTTTAAAATCCCAAGGTGGTCGGGAATTAGGATCCGCATCGGACGGTCCATCAATGATCGGCTCGACGGTCTAAAACCCGTATATTTACAACATTTGACAAAATATTAATTAATTTAATCAATAATTCTACTAACGGAGTAATTGGGACGTTCATGCAATTAATTAACTCACTTGGCCCTAATAATTTTGCACGAATTGGTAATAAACCGGTAACACACATCAATAGGTTGCAAACATGCGTTGGTGCCCTTCTCAAAACTTGCAAATTTTATAAAACCCAAGACACGTGGTTCGATGTGACATGGATGTCTAGGGAGGACTTGTGCGTCTTGACTCGAGGCCTCACCTGATTTCAGAAAACTCAGGTTGGGACGTGGAAGTTTTTCTTAGATCACTTCCGGATAGATTAATCGATCTTTTGGCTTTTCAGGGTTCTTGACAACCCCGGAAGGTCCAGGGGATCGGTTAGCGCCGGTCACAGGCCGAGGTGGCCCGCACCGAGTAGTCTCTCTTTTCCGAAAATAATTTTCACCTCAAGGGCAAAATCATCTATTTGCAACTTAGCGATACCCCTAAGGTTAGAATAACAGAAACACCACGGTATCAGGGTAGAGATGGACTACCTGTCTAGGCACAGCTTCATCTGCATACCCCGGTCCATCCGACAGATGAGTTTTTATTATTCTAGCATAGTCTCGGGTAGTTAGTTCGGGTGGATTGGCTCAAAATACAAATACCGGACTAAATATGTACATGGTTAAGACAAAAACGGGCAATAGCGGGATAGGCACTAGGTTCTTGGATTCACAGGCGGAATACATGTTTGGTAATAACCTGTAACTACCGTAGTGTCACAACATAGAACAATCCTAAAAGCTACCCACAAACACAAGACTTGACAACAAATATCACGTACGTTAGGTCCTCGGAAAATAGTGTCAAATGCGAAATATCTTCCCGAGGCGATCCTTGATCGATTCAAATCTTGCACCCACTTTGTCTGCTTTAGGGTAGGATTTGCCTGCCAAGATACCCCGGTTAATAATCGGTTAATTCACGTAAATTCGGCAATAACAAAACCCCATTGTTTGTTTATTTGTGCCCGCTTGTTACATTCTTGCACTTGTTTGTTATATGGATCAAGCCCGATCCTTTATGACACAATTCATAGGGGGTCCAATGCCCAATCGTAGATCACGGGGTCCAATCCCCCTAACACTGAGCGCGCGTCTTAATTTCAATTCTAGTCTTTTCAAACCACACGATGAGTATGAGTGGAATAATAACTGAACGCGAACCGACTGAGATTCAGTTGTTGTAATTTGCATTTTTTATTCGAGAGGACAATGTAAGGATTTATGTTGTACATTTATTCATGTAAGAATTTCGGTCGGAGAGTGGACGGTTGGAGTGTTTCTTCGAATTTACGGTGTCAAAATGTGTAAGATGAGCGGAACTTAATTAAGCGGTAATTAAATTAAAATGGCAAGTCTAGACAAGTTAGAGTACCGATAGGGCATGAGAGATATAGGTTCGCATGTAACAGAACCCCCGAATTCGGAACCTCGGGTTTCACAGACCATATGTCTTAGTAATTAGGTGTACCCCGTACCCCTAGACCCGGGTAACTTGCCGGCCCTCGACCTTCGGGTCGTAAAATGGCAAGTGGCGACTCCTTCTCACGTGCGTCTGTTGAGCGTCCTCGGGAAGGTGGACACTTCCAAACCGCGTTACATTAGGCGCGCACACGCGTGCCCCGGCGAAATGAAATTCGGGTGAGCACAGTGGCCAGGGTTGGTTCAGGGGCTCCAAACCCAATGGCAACTAGGTAAATTGAGATGCAGAACAGCTCCACTTCGATGGGACTATGAGGCTTGCAGAGCCCTCTGACTTTACCACACCATTGAGGCTTGAGGAAGAACAAGTATGTGCAGAGGGATGCTGCTAGCAATCCCTGCAAAAGACATCAATCTTGTGAGCCGTGATCGGTGAGCTATATTGATTGGGCCGAAAATGAAGAGCAGGGTAGAGCGACGGAACGACTTGGACTTACAGTAGTGGAGACAACCTGAAAGATGACACAACTGTTGAACCTGCCCATGTAGGAGTCACTGAGGAAGGCCTCGAGCTGCCACTGTACATATTGGCTGCCACAGCATTAAGTTGTTGCAGCACTGATTTCGAGAATAGCACCATGTTCACCTTGACTTCGAAAAGGCAATTGTGATCCGGCCTTGATTCACTGATCGATGATGAGAAAGTCTTAATCAAAATGTCTCATATACATACCTTTCTGGGTCTTTTGGCTAAAATGTCTCGTATGGAAAAGGAAGAACTGATCCACTAGCTGGACACCTGATCATCACAAGTTCAAAAGACATTATCGTACGTACGTAATGACATTATCCTGCAGCTCCATCCACTGGTATGGCCCTTGATGGCGGGCCTTCCACGCCAGTTAAGGGAGCCATCCTTGGTTTCTTCTCTATTCACGAACAAATTAACTGTATCCACCAACGTACTATTCAGAGTCTACAATTCCATGTGGAAAAATTAAGAAGAATCCAATAGATTTATAAGAGATTGAGTACTACAACCTCTTAGCTTGAGTTTTTGGATTGGAGGTAAGATTTAATAATTTATAGGCCAAGTGAAAATTTTACACATACAAACCATAAAGTTATCCAAATATATGTCAGATTTTTGTCCTCAAATATATGTTATATAATAACATTTTGGAACATTAATACAATAATTGCATGCATTTCTAAAGGATTTTGGACTTTCAGTATGTTGCTCGATGGCATTTTCTTTAATTTCCACTTTTCTACAAACGTGGTTTAATTAATTGTTTGATACGATACGAAAATCATATGATCCCGTGATATACAATCAGGCTGGAAAACAGAAAATTGTTGTAGATAGCTAGAAAAGGACCGAAGTTAATTTTTTTTCTTTTTTTTTTTGGTGTGAACTCTATTCTCTGGAAGCTCAATTGGGTCCCGACTAATCCAGTCGGACCGGATCAGCCCACTAAGGGGCAAAACTCTTATAGCATGAATTTTCTACATTCACAAAAATTTAAACTCGATACTTTACTTAAGCAGAACAAACATCAAACCGCTTGAACCAACCTACGTTGATAAGACCAAAGTTGATATTTTAATTAGACTTGGGTAATGCTAATGCACCTTGAAGTCAGCTGATGAAGAGTACCGTTTGATGCGATTCCCGCCAAGAATGACGAGACCCGACAACTAAAGGAACCCAAGATCGTTCCACGATCAGATTTGATTGACGAACCCTCGACCCGTTGTTTACGACAAAAACAAGAACCTTGGTATAACTGACCTCAACCCGTTGTTTAATGCGAAACAAGAACCTCGGTATATAGGAAGACGCCACAAACGGTAATGGAAAACCGCTTGATAAGTCGATGAAGACGCCACAAACGGTGGTGGAAAGCCGTTTGATAAGTCGATGATGAACGCCACGGAAACTTCCGATAAGTTCGATTAATTCTTCAAGAACCAAAGAGAATACTCTCACAATTTTCTGAATGTTCCTCCCATTAAAAATTGACTAAGATGAATATATATAGACATAAAGTAATCCTAATATGGTCATATCTCCTCCTATAGATAAGGAAATTAAAACCAAAAATATCGATAGAGATATTACATAATCTATAAAGATATAAAATCTAAATACCCCTAGAATATCTCTATGAGATTTAAACTTCAAACAAATCTGATGTTATCTTCTGTTGATCATCAACTGTTCTAGAAGCTTCCTTAAACACTTGCTGAATTTAGCCTTGTCCAGAATCTTCTATAACTTGAATAATGTTGATGGATCTTTGTGGATCACGTGATTCATGTCCAATGGGCCTCCACGAATTTGCTTGAGCCCAAACCTCTTGAATCAGGCCGTTAAGTTCATCTTTAAACTTCTTTGCTCGTGCTCGCGTAATCGGTCCAATTGGAACTTGAACTGGATCCCTTGAAGTCGTGCTACGATTTGCATCATTCCCCTCCTCTTGAAAAGGATTTGTCCTCAAATCATCACCTACATCAAAAGGAATCAAATCAGAAACATTAAAAGTAGCACTTACATTGTACTCACCAGGTAAGTCTAGTTTATAAGCATTGTCATTGATGCGCTCCAGGACTTGAAAAGGTCCATCTCCTCTTGGAAGCAGTTTGGAACGTCTTTGCGCCGGAAATCTCTCTTTCCTCATATGCAACCAAACCCAATCTCCGGGTTCAAAAATCAGCTTATGACGGCCCTTGTTGGCGTGTTTTGTATACTGCTCCGTTTTTCGCTCAATGTTGAGTCTTGTTTTCTCATGAATCTGCTTGACAAATTCAGCTTTCTTTTTGCCATCTAAATTAACATGCTCAGTCAAAGGTAAAGGAGATAAATCCAATGGAGTTAAAGGATTAAATCCATAAACAACTTCAAATGGTGAAAATTTAGTAGCGGAATGAACAGATCTGTTATAAGCAAACTCAACATGTGGTAAACACTCTTCCCATGTTTTAATGTTTTTTTTTATGATTGCCCTCAACAAAGTAGACAAAGTTCTATTTACTACTTCCGTTTGACCATCAGTTTGTGGGTGACAAGTCGTAGAAAATAACAGCTTAGTACCTAACTTACACCACAAAGTCTTCCAAAAATAGCTCAAGAACTTAGCATCTCTATCCGAAACAATTGTTCTAGGCATGCCATGTAACCTCACAATCTCCCTAAAGAACAAATCAGCAACATGCGAGGCATCATCCGTTTTGTGACATGGAATAAAGTGTGCCATCTTAGAAAATCTATCCACAACCACAAAAATTGAATCTCTCCCACGTTTAGTCCTCGGTAATCCTAACACAAAGTCCATTGAAATATCAATCCAAGGCTCACTAGGAATTGGTAAAGGAGTATACAAACCGTTAGGCTGCACTCTGGATTTAGCTTGCCTACACGTAATGCATCTACCACAAATTATCTCAACATCTCTTTTCATATGTGGCCAATAGAAGTGTTCTTGCAAAATAGCTAAAGTCTTTGCTACTCCAAAATGTCCCATTAATCCCCTACCATGTGATTCCTGCACTAATAACTCTCTCAAGGAACAATTTGGCACGCATAACTTATTCTCTCGAAACAGAAAGTCATCATGCCTAAAGAACTTACCACAAGGAATTTTCTCACAAGCTCGATATTCCTCACAAAATTCATGGTCATCAGCATATAAATTTTTAATGTGCTCAAAACCAAGCAATTTTGCATCAAGTGTAGAGAGTAATGCATACCTGCGAGAAAGTGCATCGGCGACCACATTCTCCTTACCTTGCTTATACCGAATGACGTATGGAAACGTCTCGATGAACTCCACCCATCGGGCATGTCTTTTGTTTAGTTTGTGTTGGCCCTTCAAGTGTTTCAAGGACTCATGATCGGTGTGTATCACGAACTCCTTAGGCCATAGGTAGTGCTGCCACGTCTCTAAAACTCGAACCAATGCATACAACTCTTTATCATAAGTTGGATAGTTTAAGGCTGCACCGCTTAGTTTTTCGCTGAAGTAAGCAATTGGTCGTCCTTCCTGCATGAGAACTGCACCTATACCAACACCTGAAGCATCACATTCAATCTCAAAAGTTTTAGAAAAGTTAGGTAAAGATAATAAAGGAGCATTGGTCAGCTTCTCTTTGATTAGCTGAAACGCCTTCTCTTGTTCTTCTCCCCATCTAAATCCAACGTTTTTCTTGATCACTTCAGTAAGTGGTGCTGCTATGCTACTAAAATCCTTCACGAACCGCCGATAGAAACTAGCAAGTCCATGAAAACTACGAACATTACTTACACTTGTAGGACTAGGCCACTCTTGGATTGCACGTACCTTCTCCTCATCAACCTGTATACCTTGTGCACTAACAACAAATCCCAAAAAAACAAGCTTATCGGTGCAAAAAGTACACTTCTTCATATTAGCAAATAACTTTTCCTTCCTAAGCACATCTAAGACAGATTTCAAATGTACCTTATGATCATCTAAGTTTTTGCTGTAAAATAGTATATCATCAAAGTAGACAACCACAAATCTACCTATAAATGCACGCAAAACATGATTCATAAGTCTCATAAAAGTGCTTGGAGCATTAGTCAAACCAAAAGGCATAACTAACCATTCGTACAAACCGTATTTTGTTTTAAAGGCAGTTTTCCATTCATCTCCTTCTTTCATTCTAATCTGATGATAACCACTCTTTAAATCAATTTTAGAAAATACACAAGAACCATGTAACTCATCTAACATATCATCTAAGCGAGGAATAGGATGACGATACTTTACCGTTATGTTGTTGATTGCTCGGCAATCAACGCACATTCTCCACGTCCCATCCTTCTTAGGTACAAGTATTACTGGAACAGCGCATGGGCTCAAGCTCTCCCTCACGTACCCTTTCTCTAACAACTCCTTTACCTGCCGTTGAAGCTCCTTTGTCTCCTCAGGATTGCTCCTATAGGCTGGTCGGTTTGGAATTGTCGCACCGGGAACAAAATCAATTTGATGTTCAATCCCTCAGATTGGAGGTAAGCCATGTGGTGTTTCCTCGGGAAAGACATCCTCATACTCCTGCAAAAGAGAAACAACAGAACTAGGAAGAGAGATATCAAGTTCGTTAGTATTGAAAAATGCCTCTTTGTACAAAAGTACAATCATCGACTGATTTAAAAACATTGCTTGCCTAATTTCTCCCATGTTTGCATAAAAATTCTTTTGTTTTCTCTCTGATTTTCTCTCAATGGCCGAATTTTGATTTTCTTTTTCTCTCTCATTTTTCTCGGCCTCTCTCTGATTTTCACTCTTTTTCTTCTGTTCACTCTCTTTCTTTTGATCACTCTCTTTTTGCAATCTCACTTGATCCTCATATACTTGCTGCGGAGTCAATGGTACAAGAGTGATTGATCGCTGATTAAGTACAAAGGAGTATTTGTTCGTAAAGCCATCATGCTTCACTCGTCTATCAAATTGCCATGGACGCCCTAGCAACAAGTGTCCTGCTTGCATCGGTACTACATCACACAACACTTCATCTTCGTATTTACCGATTCGAAATGCAACTAACACCTGCTTGTTCACCCTTATCTCACCACTATCATTCAACCATTGCAGCTTGTACGGCCTATGGTGCTTCACCATGGGCAGTCTTAATTTTCCACCATTGTTGCACTTGCGACATTAGTACAACTACCACCATCAATAATCACACTACATACCTTGTCTTTGATGTAGCACCTAGTGTGAAAGATGTTCTCCCGCTGCACTTCTTCAACTCCTTTTGTTTGCAAGCTTAATGCTCTCCTTGCCACCAATGTCAATGCATCTGGAGCTAAATATTCCTCTTCGGGAACGTCCTCCAATGGGGGCATGTCATCGGTGTCGGAATCTTCAGTGTCGGTCACAATGTCACCATTGTCTCGCATCACCATGACCCGCTTGTTTGGGCATTGACTTGCTATGTGTCCCCTGCCTTGGCATTTAAAACACTTAATGTCACGATTCCTGGAGGTAGAAATGTCGGTTTTACCTTGAGGAACATGGCTGGTTGCTTCTCGCTTTTGCTCGGTTTTCAACATCGACGTGGATTGCTTCTCATCTTTCTTCCACTGATTCGGTTTCCAAGTGGATGTGCTTGGACTTTGGCTTGCACGTGTATTGCCTCTCCTCTTGAACTGGTTCTCAATCTTGATGGCCATGTGCACCATATCCTCCAACTCCACATAATGTTGTAATTCCACGGCATTTTGAATTTCTCGGTTCAATCCAGCCAAAAATCTTGCCATAGTAGCCTCTCGATCCTCCTCTATGTTAGCTCTAATCATGGCCACTTCCATCTCCTTAAAATATTCCTCTACACTCCGGTTACCTTGCCTAAGACTTTGTAACTTATTATACAGCTCCCGGTAGTAATAACTAGGAACAAATCGCTTCCTCATCACCCTTTTCATTTCCTCCCACGTAGCTATAGGTGGCTCTCTATTTCTTCGCCTATTTATCATCAATTGATCCCACCAAACAATTGCATAATCCGAGAATTCAATTGCTGCCAATTTGACTTTCTTTAGCTCGGAATAACTATAACAATCAAATACAAACTCCACCTTTTTCTCCCACTCAAAGTATGCTTCGGGATCACTCTTTCCTTGGAACGATGGGATTTTCATCTTAATACTACCCAAGTTATAATCTTCCCGATTCCTATCTTCTCTAAACCGCCCTCCATGTCTCCTATTACTAACAACCGAATCTCGATCATCTTCATCAAAACCAGCCCCATAAATCTCTTCATCTTCAACCCTCACTTCCCTCGGTTGAACTCTTTCCCTCCTACGTGCATTAGGAGCGTTTCGTGGCTGCTCCACACGTTTATTCTCTATCAGATCTATCCGTTCATGAACCTGCTCAAACTCCAACCGCATCACACGCCTCATCTCACTCATCATGGCCTCTATAAGTATTTTCGAATCAGCCAATTCCGTTGCACCTTCGGGAATACTCTTAGCACTATTGTGAGACATGATTGCTGCAAAATAAAGTTAGAAAGAATGGACCTCACAATTCGCTCCCTTACGTGTTTACACTCAAGAATGTGAATCACTCTACACTCGTGTTTTCACTCAACAAAATATGTGGCTTTTAACCCTCTAATATTCTCACCGCTCTTGCCTTTTTCCACTCGACAATTCTCTTTCAGTTCCTTTGGAACTAAACAAACAACTCCAAATTTTCCAGCAACAATTCACCAAGAACTCATCAAGGAAAATTAATGATCAAAGGAAATTTCAGGAAGAAAAGAAGCAAGAGAAAAGGCAACTACTATGAAGGATTAAATAAACCAGAATGTTATATGAAATTATGGGATCAGAATCAATGCAGATTACAAAGAACGAGAAATAACAACTTTAGAATGGTCTGATGTAAAAAATTTGGATCAAATTGACAACGATGTCTTCTTTCTTTTCTTTCGATCCTTTTTTTTTTCTCAGCTCTGTATTTTTTTTTTTGGCCGATTTTTTTTTTCAGCTCTTTTTTTTTTCAGCTTTGTATATATTTTTTTTTACTAATAATCCACAAAGAACAATTTCGATGAAGCGAAACTCAGCAAATTGAAACAAAAAAGGATAGGATAAACCCGATTTGAAGCCTGATGCTCTGATACCAAATGATGCGATTCCCGCCAAGAATGACGAGACCCGACAACTAAAGGAACCCAAGATCGTTCCACGATCAGATTTGATTGACGAACCCTCGACCCGTTGTTTACGACAAAAACAAGAACCTTGGTATAACTGACCTCAACCCGTTGTTTAATGCGAAACAAGAACCTCGATATATAGGAAGACGCCACAAACGGTAATGGAAAACCGCTTGATAAGTCGATGAAGACGCCACAAACGGTGGTGGAAAGCCGTTTGATAAGTCGATGATGAACGCCACGGAAACTTCCGATAAGTTCGATTAGTTCTTCAAGAACCAAAGAGAATACTCTCACAATTTTCTGAATGTTCCTCCCATTAAAAATTGACTAAGATGAATATATATAGACATAAAGTAATCCTAATATGGTCATATCTCCTCCTATAGATAAGGAAATTAAAAACCAAAAATATCGATAGAGATATTACATAATCTATAAAGATATAAAATCTAAATACCCCTAGAATATCTCTATGAGATTTAAACTTCAAACAAATCTGATGTTATCTTCTGTTGATCATCAACTGTTCTAGAAGCTTCCTTAAACACTTGCTGAATTTAGCCTTGTCCGGAATCTTCTATAACTTGAATAATGTTGATGGATCTTTGTGGATCACGTGATTCATGTCCAATGGGCCTCCACGAATTTGCTTGAGCCCAAACCTCTTGAATCAGGCCGTTAAGTTCATCTTTAAACTTCTTTGCTCGTGCTCGCGTAATCGGTCCAATTGGAACTTGAACTGGATCCCTTGAAGTCGTGCTACGATTTGCATCACCGTTCCTTCTCCCACATCGCCATGAGTACCTTCCTTCTTCTAAAATCTTAATCCACAAAGACCAGAGAGAATTTACGCGAATGACGAAGATAGCAGATGAGTGATCGGAATTTGTATAAAAAGCGAGACAGCTTCTAATTTTCGTAAATTATATGATCAGATCCGTTGTCGACCCATGGAATATTTCTCGTCTTGGGATAAACTATATGCTTTCCATTTCTCAACATGTTGGCTGGCCCAAATTTGCTTACATACTTAATTATTTTGTTTCATTATCAGAATTAAAGGTGCTGCCCGGTGATGTTCTGGTATATGTTTTCCATTTCTCAACAATGCTAGCTTATATTTGTTTACATGTTTATTTAATAGTATACCACTTTTGCTATAATAGGCTGTGTGCTGTCCTGGTTGCTCTAATATATATGTTCAATTGGATGATGAATTTAGGGTGTGTTTGTTTTAACTTAATTAAATAAGTGCTTAAAAGTTAGGTTGCATTTATTTCAACTTAATTAAATAAGTAATTCAAAATTAGTTACAAGTTAGTTATAAGAGAAAATAAATATAAGAAAGAGAAAAAGATGAGAGATAATGATGTAAGAAAGAGAAAATGAATGACGATGAATTTAGGGTGTGTTTGTTTCAACTTAATTAAATAAGTGCTTAAAAGTTAGGCTGTGTTTATTTCAACTTAATTAAATAAATGATTCAAAGTTAATTACAAGTTAGTTATAAGAGAAAATGAATATAAGAAAGAGAAAAAGATGAGAGATAATGATGTAAACTACTTAATTATTAAGTAAAAAATTACTTAATGAAATAAATAGAAAATTTTGACTTAATGAAATAAGTCATTCTTCACTTATCGGTGCTCCTTATCTCTTACAAAACTTTTCTCATCCTTATTTTTTCCCCCTTCTTCCTATACATTTAATCCCTTAACTAATTAAGTGCTTAATTTTTAAGCACTTAATTTATCAAACTCTACCTTACAAGTTAGTTATAAGAGAAAATGAATATAAGAAAGAGGGAAAGATGAAAAATAAGGATCTAAACTACTTAATCATTAAGTAAAAAATCACTTAATGGAATAGGTAAAAATTTTTGACTTGATGAAATTAGTCATTCTTCACTTATTGGTGCTCCTTATCTCTCACAAAACTTTTATCATCCTTAATTCATTCCTCCCTTTTTCCTATACATTTATTTCCTTAACTAATTAAGTACTTAATTTTTAATCACTTAATTTATCAAACATCACCTTACTGAAAATCAGTCAGAACAGCTTTTAACGACCGTCAAACCCGTCAAAACGATCATCAAACCCAAAATGTATGTGCAAGTTTAAGTCTCGAGGACTTACACTCCATTTGGAATCTCCCTACGTGTGAGAGTTCAATTTCTTGGACAATGGAAACAAAGTAACTTTGGGAGGGTGTTTAGGAGGTGGCAAATGTCCTGCGCAGTATCGAAAATGGTCCATGGGAGATTCTGTAGTGAGTCCATTAGTAGAGCCCGGACAAATGACACAAAGTTGGAGGCGAGAAAAATACTGGCTCGATATGTAATGCTATCCGCTCACAGCGGATTCAATCCCCTTTGTGAGACCACAGATATGCCCATGATTCTGCCAACCTACCCAATCACTACTGCAGCACCGAATAATAGTGGACGATCCGTTCTCAAAGTCGTGGCTCCATCCGTACGGACTTTCCATCCAGCTGTTGTAGCGGTTGTGGACATCGATGAAGGCATATGTTCTGGTCTTATAATTAGTACGGGTTATTTCCATGTCTTTTGTCTTATAATTAGCGTGGGTTAGTTCAAGCGGTTCGATGTCTGTTCCCTTCAAACAAGGTCTCGGTTCGTATCTTGTAAATAGATAAAATTTATACTATGAAAGTTTTACCCCCTTAGTGGGCCAACTGTCTCGAACCCGATTACTCGGGGCCCGGTAAACTTCCGGATGTCAGGGTACAAACTGAAAAAAAGAAAAAAGAAAAAAGAATGAGATCCTACTATAGGAAAACAGTTGGGAAAATAAAGAGGTACATGAAGTACCGCTCGAGTCAAACTCATAATTTTTTTATAAAATTTTTAAGACGTACCACTGCACTATAGTTTCCTTCTCGGTTTGCACTTCTTTAACCCAAATGACAACAAGGATCACTTTGAGAATTGCCCAACAACAAAGTTTCCTATAAAAGAAACATAGTCTAGAGGTCTCAAATGAAAATAAAAGGATTTGTAAATTGTACATTCATGAACATACTGTTGGAGAAAGGCCCCGTTGTGTCCGAAAATGGAACTTTCAAGGGAGTGGTTTAGGTCAAGTGGAACACGTAAGACGACATAATAACACGTGAGCACGGGATGTTAGAGAAAAATTAGGAAGTGTGTGGGACAATAGACAAATGCTCAGTAAGCTTTTGGGTTGGGTTCAAGTCCAAATTAGACTCATTTTATATTAAAATTTATCCAACACATACATTCCATGCATTGGTAGGAACCACACCTTTAAGCATGGTTGCGCCCGACGAACAGAAAAGACACAAAGAATTAATAAATGAATCAAACATCAACAAAAATAGGGAAGAACTTCGCCCCACAAAAAAGGAAAAAAGAAGAAATTACTTGGCCGGGATAGCAGCCCAGCCAGTATACCTATGACACCCATGGTCTCAAAAAAAAAAGTGTTTTTTTCCTATACATGTATACTGTTGTATCCCATTTTCTCAGCTCACTGCGACTTTGCAAAACGTCCTAAAAAGATGAAATTCTCAGTTGGTTTCGAAAGTTAAGACCTCTGATGAGCGGCTTTCTGTTCAGTTGTCTCATTGGTTACAGATGCAACCTGGAAGCTGGTTGCTGATTGAGTCATCGGATTCGCGGGAAGAGGCACATGGGCTCCTCGCTGGCTGCCAGCAAAGTCCTTCTCAGCAAGCCTACAGACCCCACTGCCCCTTCCTGGAATGTTCGTGCATGGGTTGCCCGACAATGGCACCTTGCCCTTCTGGAGGGACGACCGGAGAGTTGCCACTGCAGGATATACCGGCTCTCCTGGCAGGGGCCTTGCAGCTGCAGTGTATTGGGATCTCCCCAGCAAGATGGTGGCGATGATGATCGATGAGAATAACGCGAAGATTCTTAGAGCCATTAATCGAATCGATGTAATTGATTTTGCGGGTATATATGTAAATGGTTAAGAATACGTGGTTTATTGTCGGCGAGAGAGAGACAGAGACCGCAAAAGCCCGAGATAGAGTTAGGAAAAGTATTGATGAATCAATGTCTAAACCCTGTGGAAAATGGAAAATATTTATAGGGTTTGCTTCCGCGGGTTGGTCCACCTTTCCATACGGCAATAAACATGTTTTAACACGTACAAATACGAACACCAAACAGTGGCAAACGATAAAACTTGTTCTTTACTTTGACGATTTCCAAGTATCTATTGACTGAGCATCGTACGTTATTTCATGGTCTAAAACATGATGTACAATAAAGTCCTAATTTATTAATTAATCAGGCTTAATTTTTGGGCAAGTTAATCAGGCATATTTTACTTTAAGAACGATATATATGATTTAATACTAAAGCTTAAAAATATGTATTGAGCGGATATCAACTCCGTTAAAAAAAAAAGGAAAAAGAAAAAGATCGGAACCGCGCATATCCTAGTACAATTTTTTGAATTTATCTATGATCATTCATATCATGTAATAGGTCATATAAAGGAGAAAATTTATTCTCCATTTTCAGTTATAAAGGGGATCGGATCCATGAGTTTTGTTTAGGATAACTGAAAGCAAAATGGAAATATATGGAAAATCTCATCACGTGAGATGTAATTTGAAATCTTTAGATTCCATCAAAAGAGAATGTATCATAGTGTCTTTCACCTTCGCCTATTCACTTATAGGTGAATGATTCGATATCTAGTGGAACTATCCGTGTCCTTTTATTAGTTATTTAGGATTTATCTTTCATCTTACTAGACCTTGAAGCTCTTTTTGTAGAAAAAAGAATTCTCTTGATTCCTAATTTTTCTCAAGATAATTGTGTTCTCGTTATATATTTTTGGGGCATAAATAACGCGAATGATGTTTTGACTTGGAGGAAAGATGGGAGTCAAGGGTGTTGACTCGGCCAAGGGTTGAAAATTTGAATGGAGTTTATGGGTCTAAACATCGAATCAAAACCCATACGCGGTCCCCTTGAACGGCCCAACATCCTTTCTATTTAACCATAGACGCGCTGCATGTGTATGCATTAATTAATCAATTACCTACCTTAGATATAGGGCATGAGACCGCAATAATGCCATTTTATCGGTGTCTCTGTAGGCATACTGAAGGTGACACGGGAGAGTAATAGCGCTTAAAGTCGAAGCTGCGAGATGGGAGGTCCTTCGCATCTTGATAATTAAATTGGTTAATTGATTTGTAGATACGAATTTAAGAATCTACAGGGTGGAACTGCATACATTCAGAGTAAGTTTAGAATCAATTTTAAATTTGGCAAATTCTCGAATTAATTCGTTTGCGATTCGGATTGAATCTACCTTAAAGGCTTGAATTAAAAAACAACACAGACTTACTCGGCCCAATCCAATGAGATATTACAGGCCCAGAAAGTTTTCCAATTAATTAAGGATGATAATGTCAGAATTATTTGTTCTTTTCTTTTCTTTGGCAAAACTCTAATAAATAATCACATCCTTGGTTATTAGATTGAACCGTCTCGGATATGTTAGGGGACTGAATTTTGGGCCTGACCCACCCCTGAGGCCTGATGACACACCGCGAGCCCATCAACGTCTAGCGAAGCCCGGCTCAGTATGTTCAACGTGGCTGCGATCCATCAGACAATGTTCAATTACTGAGTAAGCTGGATTGATTGCTTATTAGTCAATGTTCAATGGTTATGATTCTTATTCGAGCTCTCTTGGTGCTATTGTGGCTGGTTTTATAAACCACCCTTGTGGAAGACGAATTTAAAGTTTGAGTGATCCAAGTGTTTGTTCTCATGAGTTCGGAGGATCCAAGGGAGTATGCCCTTGATGACTAACATTTTGTAATCTTTATTGATAGCGTATCATTGATTCGGTGTCGGTCCCATGGTTTTTCCCCACATCGGAGTTTTCCATGTAAAATTCTAGGTTTTTTTCCTTTATTGCTTGTTGGTTAATTTGATTGGTTTCTATCTCGATTACACTAGTAGGAGAGGAAGATTAATCGATGCGTTGTTATTTGACGGAGCACACCCTTCCCATCACTCGGCCCAATCCAATGAGATATTACAGGCCCTGAAAGTTTTCCAATTAATTAAGGATTAAAATGTCAGAATTAATATTTTTTTCCTTTTCTTTGGCAAAACTCTAATAAATAATGACATCATTGGTTATTAGATTGAACTGTCTTGGATATTTTGGTGGACTGGATTTTGGGCCTGTCCCAATTGGGCCCCTAAGGCCTGATGACACACCGCGAGCCCATCGATGTCTAGCAAAGCTCGGCTCAGTATGTGCAACGTGGGCATCAACCCATCAGTCAATGTTCATTTGCCAAGTAAGCTGGAGTGCTTATTAGTCAAGGTAACCAGAGAAAACTTGTCTACTTTATATGGCGATCGGGTAAATACATGGGAGAATCTCTATGGGTGCTAACATAATTTATCCCTAAACTTCCCTATAAATATGGTATACACGTATTTAGGGGTAGAGCCAATTGACACTCTATACTCTTTCCCTCATATATCAGACTCAATTTGATTGCCTATAGCAATGTGAAGCAAGATTACTAATAATTCGTGTAGATTCGGTGGAGCTCCCATAAATTTGATTCTTTAGTTTGGTTCATAAATTCATGAATTTACAAATTGTGTAAGAGTTTAGGTTTAATAATTATTTATATGTCATAAGGGCAACTATTTATTGAAACTTCAACTTCATATATCCTGATGGAACCTAGAAAATTAGGTCTCGATCACGGATAAATCACGTTCACGTTGCTGATGACGAATCCTTGATCCACGAGCCTCGAACACCTATAGATCAAATTTAAGAAAAAGCAAAATAAAATCTTATAGTTCACCGAAGAAAGAAAATAAAATCTTATGCTGACTTATTTATCGTTTGTTCTCGGAGTTTTTCTTATTAAAGCTTTTCCTCGCTCCACGCACTTCTGGCGGACTTTTTGTGTGGCCGAGTTTCCTTACAAAATCTTTGACATCATTGAAAAGATCTTCACATTAATAGCATGGTCCTTCATTGGCTCCAATTGCAGGCTTGGGCATGAAGATTCGAGAATGAGCCCTCTTAAACGTCGGCGTATATGTCTCTGTGCTTCTATTTATTGCTACTTTTATTTCAGCAAATTCCGGGTTACTTATGTATGTATATATTGAATCCTGGGTAAACGATGATCGATACTATTGTTTTTTACATGGGATATGAGGTGCATTACCGAGGGTCTGCAATCGAGGATCTAATACTATTATATAAAATAATTGTCGATATTGGAGCTGCTTTTAGAATTTCCTAAGATCAATCTTATTGCTCAATAAATAAAAATAGTAAAACTAAATAAATCAAGAAAATTCCACGAAATCATGTCTAAGAAAATTACTAGGCATGTTGCACGTCGCGGTGCTTGTAACCAATTTATTTGGCCATTTCCAACAAAATGATGTAGCTTTTAAATTATGAAAGGGAACATTGAAATATTGTGGGTGTTAATCTGAGCGAGTTTGCTGCTAGGCATAACAGCCATGAGTTGATTATTTTATCATATATACTAGTCCTCACGCACCTGCTTCGCACGTGCGCGATTGCTTTCGGGTTTGGGAACAAACTTGACAATGGGATTAACAATTTAAAATATTGCAATCTTGCATTTTGTAATTCAATAGCAATATCTACTTGAATGAAAAGACCTAAATAAAGTGCTAGGCAGCACTGCATCTTGCACTAAAATAGGCATGTTGCAAGGAGCGATGTTGCCTAGCACTTTATTTAGGCATTTTCATCCAGGTAAATGTTGCTATTGAATTACAAAATGTAAGACAGCGATATTTTAGGCTGTTAATCTCCATTATCGAGTTTGCTCCTAGGCCTGAAAGCAATTGCGCACCTGCAAAACGCGTGCGTGAGGGCTAGTATATATAAAGAAAATAAAAGTCAAATAAATTATATAATAAGGTGACAATTGTATAGTTTCTTTTAGCGATGATCATCAAGGTTACTAAAGGTGGTTACTTGAATATATATATATTTATTTATTTATTTATTTTGCAGCATTTTAATATCAATTGTGTAATTTTTTTGGAAAATGAGCTATAAAAAGTATAATGTTTTAGTGGCGCTTGTCTTTGTACTTACCAGCAATTGTGTAAATAGCTTCTATAACCTTTAGCGATTAAAAGTATAATGTTTTGCAATTCTATGTAAAAATTTTACAGTAATTATGATTGCTGTTTATCAAATGACAAGGGGAAGGAATTGCGAAAATTGCTTCTATAAACTTCGATTTAGTATTACTTGGAATGCATCGTAACATAATGATCCGGATGTTATGCATTTTTTATCATATTACTAGTAGCAGCAATGCTGCCTAAGAGCGTACGAAAGCTAAGTTGCTCCGGTATCGGCCTCGTCTCATTTTTCAAGTGATAGAGTTGTACCACTTCGTGCCTATTACGAAAAATCCTAAATTCAGGGTCACTATGGCATCCGAAAGAAAGAAAAACCGATCCAAATGGCCGTCGTTCAGGTTTGGAGGAACCCACCCATGCTTCCCGTTCCTTGAGGTCACGTTCGTCACAACCGACAGTGTAATGCTGCAGACATAACTTCTGACGGCTGAGGATGACAGGCACAGCCCGATCCCGATGCTCTTCAGCTGGTCTGGGGACAGGGACGAGAAGAACTCCATCTGGGCCACGTACGTGAATGCTTCCGAGACCCCCCACAAGCACGTACTGGGGAGTCTGCCAGAATATGTTGAGAGAGCTCTTCTCCTCTCTGCTATCACTCGCCAAGGCCAATCTCCGCTGCTCCACGAGCCCCACAAGGACCATGGCTGCTCCTGCGATCCCCAGCCCAATACCGATCCTCTTCAGCTCACCCAACTATTTTGACATCCTTTTAGTGACTTTCCCGAACAAGGGGACGATGAGCTTGTTATACAGAAGGATTAAGGCTGAGGTGCTGACAGTGTTGAGAATGTTCATGCTTGCCGGAGGAATGCCAAGAACGCCAGCCTGTCCATGGCCGCTCCCTGCTCAACGAACAGGGAGTGCATCTGAATGAACACCAGGGACGATGGGATTGTGCAGAGCTAGATGGGTAATAGCCTCAGTATGCACTTCACCTCTTCGACTTGTGTGATTGTACAAAGGGGCAACAGGTTCACTGTCTGCCCGCGGTTGCGGATATTCTTGCTGTCGGCTTCAATAATGGTAGCAGCTCGATCAAGAAACCAGTTTAAGAGGCCCGGGAAAAAAAAAAAGGGAAGATCAATGGCAACTGATCTCTTTCTGTTATCAAGCCGAGTTTTCTACCTTTTTTTTTTCTTTTTTCTTAATTATGCGAAAATATATATGTAAAGGAAAAAACATGTGCAATTGCACTAACTTGAAGCCATCGGTGTGCCAGATCTTCGTCATAGCACTGCCTTCCCTTTGTTGTCCATGAAGCTCATAGAGCCCTTCACCATCCACAGGAACTTCGAGCTCCATCTTTCTAATGGAAGCCGCCATTACCAGACTGATCCTCATGAGTGGATTTCCCATTGGCTTGAAATGCCGGAACCTCGTCATTCGACTCAAAAACATCACGTGTGCTATCACAGAAAAACCAGTGCAAATCCAAAACACAGCCAACCAATGGCCCAAATTTTCGAGGTAGAGAGGACTGTCTGAGCAACCAGGCATCCCATGTTGACGGCAACGTAGTAGTAACTGTAGAATGAAGACTTGGACTGCTGCTCATCGGGATCCTCCCGGTCGAATTGGTCCACCCCAAAGGTGGCCAGGGATGGTTCAGGGGCTCCAAACCCAATGGCAACTAGGTAAATAGAGATGTAGAACAATGCCACTTCGAGGGGACAATGAGGCTGGCAGAGCTCTCCGACTTTACCACACCCTTGAGGCTTGAGGAGGAACAAGTATGTGCAGAGGGATGCTGCGAGCAATCCCTGCAAAAGATATCGATCTTGTGTGTCGTGATCGATGATCTATATTGACTGGACCGAAAATCAAGGGCAGGGCAGAGAGAGGGAACGACTTAGACTTACAGTGGCAAAGACAACCTGAAAGAATGGCACAACTTCTGAACCTGCCCAAGTAGGAGTCACTGAGGAAGGTGCCGATCAAGGAACAGAGGTTCGTGGTCCCCAGCCACCGGCTGTACGTGTCGGCTGCGTCAGCATTCTGTTGCCGCGGCACTGATTTCGAGAATAGCACCATGTTTGCCTCAACTCACGCAAAGGCAATTGTGATCTGGCCTTTGAGTCCCTGATCGGTGATTAGAAAGTTTTAATCGAGATGTCTCAAATGGAAAAGGGAGAACTGATCCACTAGCTAGACTCCAGATCATCACATATTCAAAAGACATCATCTCACCAACCTAATAACATTCTCGCGCAGTTCCATCCACTGGTATGGCCCTTGATGGCAGGCATTCCGCACCAAGTCAAGGGAGCCATCCTTGGTCTCTTCTCTATTCACAGATAAATTAACTATATCCACCTGCATACAAATCTTAAAGCTATCCAAATATATATATCTGACTTTTGCCCTCAAATATCTGATATTAACTTTTGAAACATAAATAAATAACTGCATGCATTTCTAAATCATTTTGGATCTTTAAGTAGGTTAGTCGACGGCATTTTCTTTAATATCCACTTTTCTAGAAGATTTATTTAGCATGTGCTTTGATTATTTAGTTGATGTGATATGAAATCAGATCCATCTAACGTACAATCAGGCTGGAGAAACAAAAGGTTGTTATAGATAGCTGGAGAGGGGCCAAAGTTGACGTAAAATGTTTTAATGCGACTTGGTTAATGCTAAATTGCTAATGCACCTTGAAGTCAGCTGATGAAGGGGACCTTTCCTTCTCCCACGATGCCATGACTACCTTCCTTCTTCTAAAATATTAATCCACAGAGACCAGAGAGCGTTTATGTGAATGATGGTGCAAGCAGAGGAGCAATTGGAATACATATAGAAAGCGAGACGGTTTCTAGTTTTTATTAATTATATGATCAGATCAGTTGTCGATCTGTGGAATATTTCTCCTGTCTTGGGACAAATAAATGCTTTCCCATTTCTCAACATGTTGGCTGGCCCAAATTTACTTACATGCGTAATTAATATGTTTCATAATCACAATTAATGGTGCTGTCTTGTGAAGTTTTGATATATGTTTCCCTTTTCTCAACGATGCTGGCTCAAATTTGTTTACATGTTTGTTTAATAGTATACCACTTTTGCTATAATAAGCTCGGTGCTGTCTTGTTTGTTCCGATATATATGTTTAATTATTTGACGTTGAACTTACTGAAAATCAGTCAGAACAGCTTTTGACAGACAAACAAACCTGTCAAAACGATAGTCAAGTCATTGTCAAACCCGAAATGTATGTGCAAGTTTAAGTCTCGAGGACTTACATTCTGTTTGGAATCTCTCTAAAATGTGAGAGTTCATTTTCTTGTACGATAGAAACAAAGTAACAGAGGGAGGGTGTTAGGAGGTGGCAAATGTCCTGCGCAGTATCGAAGATGGCCCATGGGCGATTCTGTTCTGATGAGATGGACTTAACTAGCTGTAGTGAGTCTGTTAGTAGAGACCGGACAAGTGACCCAAAGTTGGAGGCGAGAAGAATACCAGCCCGATATGTGATACTCTCTGCTTGCAGC
Organism: Punica granatum; assembly: GCF_007655135.1. NCBI lineage: Eukaryota > Viridiplantae > Streptophyta > Magnoliopsida > Myrtales > Lythraceae > Punica > Punica granatum. Next base: position 15,566,321 of record NC_045131.1, on the reverse strand, counting down.
AGATCCAATTGACCACAGATATGCCCAGGATTCTGCCAACCTCATCAATCACCACTGCAGCTACGATATAAATAGTGAATGATCCTTGTCTCAAAATCGTGGCTCCATCCGTTAAGACTCTCCATCTAGTTGTTGTAGTGGTTGTGGACATCGATGAAGGCATGCGTTCTGGTGCATTGTGTTGTGCATCAAGCTCGTGGCAATAGTATTTTCCCTTATGACGAGAGCTATGTTGAGCATAACGTGATCGATCAATGGGGAAGAACCATTAAAGACCACCTTGTTTCGGGCTATCCCAACAAACTATGCATCGATAGAGCTGCATCTCCACGTGTCCTTTCAGGGGCAGGCAGATCGGCTAGAGAGAGCCCATCCCGCAAATTGTCAATCGGGATCATCTCACTTCGTACTGAGCATCGGGAATAAAAATGTGAGATTCGCGTTCCACTTAAAATCGGGCCAAAAGTAACCGGATTTGGCTAGAATTCAATCAATTGGTTGCAATGGGTTTAAATGCTGGATCCCAAATTCCGTTATATATATATTACTAATTCATTTTAAAATGCATTCCAAACACTATTCTTCGATTCACTTCAATTAAATCCCCATCAATATTCCGAATAGCATAATTCATTTACAGGTGGATTGAAATGAAACAAATTGAACTGAAATAAGCTGAATTCAACAGCAGAATGAAGAAGAAGTCCCTCACTAATTCAGGGGCGACACGAATATACCGACCACTTATACTCCTAATTTCCTAATAAAGGACACTGCCAGAGATAAATTGAGGCAGTATGGATCTCATCTGATCAATCTGCCAGGTAAGATTGAGAACCTTGGGGCATGTAAGTGTTTGGCGAACGTGCTATGGACTTCTCCAATGAGCTCAGAGATGGAGAAGAGACCAGAAACTGCATCCAGAAAAGCCATTACCAGCTTCCTTGAATAACTGCAAACTAAATCCGTCAGGATAGGATGGAGGTGCCACTGCCGCCGGCCTTGCCTCCGTCAGCCGGCCAAAGAGCTGCTTTCATCTCATCACTAATAAAATATCTCGCAAAATTTCCCTCGCTAATCCCTCTGAAGTCTGCTGAAAATGTTTTTCCAGCGGACTTGCAAATCCCTTGCTAAGTTCGATTAAAGAATAAAAGAATTAGTTAAAAGAGACTGAAGGATAATCCCTCGATATTTCGAGCGATCAATCCCTCACAAATCCCTCGATATGGGAGGGATTTGCGAAGGACATGTCGCTCACAAATCTGTTTGTAGCCGCGAGATTTTCCCTTGCACCGTCGAGGTATGTGAGGGGGACGGATCCCTTAAAATATTGAGGGACTGAATCCATCCTTTAGTTTTCAAAAAGAGAAAATTGGTGAACTTAGACACTATGTTCGGATTGAGAGCTTTGGGTGTTTTGGGGAGTTTTTGGAGGGGGAGGAGTTTGGAGGCGTTATAAATCCCTCCAATAATCTTGTTTGGAAAAAAAATTATAAGGATTTTGGAGGGGTTTGAAATATCTGCAAAGCCCTCCAAATGCCATAATTCTCAACTCTTCTAATCGAGAGCTTTAAGAGGTTTTTATGCATCTCTTTATTACAAAAATAATAATTTAACAATTTGATCCCAAAATAAATTCAAAATAATAAAAATAATCCAATTAAATCCCTCCAAACCCTTTAATGAACTATATTCAAACAAGGGTTTCAGAATCCCTACATAACCCTTCAAAACCTTCCCCTCCTTAACCTTCCATAATCCTCCGAACCCCTTAAGGAAGAGTATCCAAGCATAGTGTGAATGTTAAATAAAATTGAAGTGACAAATTGCAACATAAAGAATCATTATAGGTGAAGTGATAAGACTACTACATCATTATTGCCCTTCTCTATTTCAACTCCTTTTTACAACTTCTTTCTTTTCTTTTTTTCTTTATAATTCGTTGAATATTATTGTATAAATCTCTTCTTTGTTTAAAATGTGAAACAAGTGCATGAGTTTTACTCATATAAAAAAGTGCGTACTACTTGCAAGAATAGTTGGGTCTACGGATATAAAATTTCAAAAAGATATTAAATGTTTGCGAAAGTGCTTAAAAGGTTATCAAGATGAAATAAATGAATACTAATTTACTATATAAAGTTTTAGAGATAAACAATAAATCAAATATAAGAAAGACAATTTTAATAAACAGTATTAGAAAAATTGTATAACTAATAAATATGGGTGGAGTTATGTAAGTAGTTGGAAGTACCTAACACATTAGCAAATGAAAAGATAAATATTATATTTACAATAAAAATTTTCGAATATACAGTAAATAAAATAAAATCTATAGAAATGACAAGATAAAGACAAACACTGCGATGGTAAGGCATGCGAATGCCTCGGACAAGATCCGGGTTTGAGTTCGCCCAATCGGCGTAAGAGCGAGGAGCACAGCGCTGGGGGTTGAGCTATGTCTATGTCATTCGTGCGTGCTCCCTGCGGGCACCATCGGCTGGCCCGATGAATTTTATTATAATTTTAAAAGAATAATAAATATGAATTTTCGACGGTATTTTCCCAAAAAAAATTTCCTCACAATATCGATGGATTTGCGAGGGATTCTTCGCTATTACTGAGAGACCAAATCCCTCGCAAATGCCTGATAGTTCCATCGCCATAGCAAAGGAATCAGTGAGGGAGTTTTCCATCACAAATTTATTAAGACAAAAATGCATCGCTAATCTCTAAAAAATGTCTGCGAAGAAGGATTAATCGAGAGATGAATAATCGTCGAAAAAGGCCAAGCTCTTTATGGACTACACACCGATTGTTACGTCATACGTGTAGTATCTGATACCGTGCATACCATTGTTTCATTTTTTTTTTATTTTTTTTTTGGGGCTGTGTAGTGCATATCATTGTTTCCATTTATTTGGACCTAATGGCCCTTACCTAGGGAATACAATTTTTCATTCAATGCCATAGGATACTGAGCTGGACCTGGTGGACTGGACTGGGCCGCATATTTGTTTTGTGCTCTGGTACACTGTGATTAACTGTCGATCGATCCTTTCAATGGAAATAGAAAGGCCTTCCGTTTATTCCATTTTGCGAACCAATAAATTAAACCGTACATGCCAAGTCCGCATCGGATGTGTACGGTTAATTTCATGGGCCAAACAATACAAGAAGAGCAAAAAATTCTCCTCGTTATGGCTTTTTAGTGTAGAAATAGAACTATTACTAAAAAAGTCTAGCGTGGTCGTATCATAGTTAGGCCCAGCCCGTCGGATTGGTTAAGCTAAATGTGCTGGCCTTCTAGCATATCGCGCTCGTGTTGTTGAATTCGTACATGATTGCATTGTTTCGCATTCATTCTATAACTTGCGGGACACGGTTTCCAGCTAGCTTCCCGTTCATAGAACTACAAGAACCAATTTTCTTGAAGTGTAGTATGCGTGATAGCAGGCGTTAATTAAGAACCCCGCATCGGAAGGTCATGCTAATTAAGGTAATGGGTCCGAAAGACCGAAGACTATAGTAAACTCCCTCTTCGAGATGTCTTTTGAAGACCTAACACTTCAATAGCACATATATTTCGTTACATTAAATATCAGTCAACACATCACATTCAGGATACATATATGATAATGAAAGTCGCAAAGAAAAGAAAAGTAACGCTAACATCCTCATTGGGCCCATCACTCAAAAATGCTAACTGCTTATGAGGTCATTAGACTTTACATATAAATCCCAGGTCTCCATTTTGCACAATCAATGTGGGATTCGCAGGGCGTGACACAACCTTCTCCCAAAACACCTACCTGTAATCCCGCATAGTTGTGGGCCAGAGTCGGCTCTGATACCATATGTAACGTCATCGCTGGGTCCGTCACTCAAAAGTACTAGCTGCTACTGAGGTCATTGGACCTTACATATAAATTTCAGATCTTCCCCTTGCGCAATCGATGTGGGATTTGGGGTGTGACAATAAGTTAACAGATTGCGAAAGTCGTAAAGAAAAAGGAAAAATGTAACATGATACAAGATCGAGAAGTTAAGAGTGGAGAGCGCGAATTAAGAAAAGACTAATCAATCTTAAATAATGGTAAAAGCATTTCATTTTACCAATATTGGGTTTTTTTTTTCTTTTCATATAATTTTTAAAAGCTGAAATTGGAATTGAAATTAAAAGCTCGATCATGTAGCTAAATACAATTTAGTAATAATCTATATATATGTGTGTGTGTTGGCAATGCATATGCATGCATGAATGGAACTTTTTTTTTTGTGAAAGATAATTTCCTCATGCACGTGCCGTTGGAAAAATGTGTTGAAAGACATTTGAGAAGACCAAAATACCAGCCAACTATTGGAAATTATAAATTGCAAATTCATTGGATTTTATTAATGGGTCACTTAGTGTGATTCATGAGTACTTGGACGAATTCGGGTTACGAAGTGAAGGTTCATTAATTCAATGGATGCATTTGAGTGCAAGACAAGTAATGTATATGGAAGTGTCTACATTAACTAAATGTTCATGTAAGATCATTAATTGCTTATCCATGGGTGATGTTCTATCTAAGAGTTACGTCCAATACGAAGAGTTCTGACTCTTCGATAGTGTCCATTGAGTGCATATAAATAGAAACGCTATAGTGTTCAAATTATTTTATTAAGAAAAATTTAAGAAATCAGAGTGAGAGTTAGGGAATTTCTTGATTTTGCTAGTTGAAGGAATTCATAAGACTTCGTTGTATCCCGGGAGGACCTTTACCTTAACCCTCTAGCAACTTTGTGTGGGAGCAAATAGTTCTCTTTGGAAAGCGTCATTCGCGCCTCGAATCCTATTGTGTTAACCCCACATCTCCTCCGGATCGATCATCTCCACCCATTTCCCCAACAATCAAATAGAACTATTTTGAGATGCGACGGAGGCTACCATCGCGTTCAAAGTGATGAACCAAGAGTTCGTGAAACTCGATTGATTTGACGGCACAAACTTCAACTGCTAAAAGGACAAGATGTTGTTCTTCCTTACCGTCTTAAATGTGGCGTACGTTCTGGGCCCGAACCTGCAACCCTTGGAGGATCCCGCCCTCGATGCAACCCCCGAGGAAATCGCAAAGGTGGCCGAACTCAAGAAGAAGCGCGAGGAAGACAAATTCACATGTCGTGGACACATCCTCAACACTTTGTCCGATCGACTGTACAATCTCTACATGTCGATGCAGTCCCCGATGGAAATATGGAAAGCTCTTGAGGAAAAATACAATACCGAACGGCAATGTACCAATAAATTTTAATGATGAAGTATTTCGAATTCAAAATGCTCGATAGTGTCCCTATCATGGATCAAGTCCATAAACTACAAATCCTTGTAAGTAGGCATCGTGACCTGAAAGTTATTATTCTAGAATCGCTACAAGTCAGGGCTATCATCTCAAAGTTACCCTCGTCTTGGAACGATTACTGGAAGAAACTCCTGCATATGGCGGAGGACTTCACTGTGGAGAAAATACTTAAGCATTTGCGTATTGAAGGGGAAACTCGGAAGCGCGATGCGATGTATCTTCCCCAAGGTTCTAAAGTGAACCATGTGAGTGAGTCCAAGAACTCTTGGAAAGGCAAGCGAAAGGCTACGTTCGAGACCGAGGAAACGCAAGACAAGAAGAGAAAGTCTCGCAATTGCTATCATTGCAATAAGAAAGGGTACTACATTAAGGATTGTAAACTTCTCAAAAAGGAGAAAGATGCCATAACTTCCAAAGCCAATATGGTTGAGGACATGGACTTAGTGGCCATGGTTACGGGAGGAATCGAGAGCTTGGAGATTGGTATGATTATTGAACTCAACATAGCCATGACCGATAAGTCCTATAATTGGTGGCTCGACTCCGGAGCTACTGTCCATGTGTGTAACGACCGGCAACAGTTCAAGAGCTATGAACCAGTGGCAAACCGTGAGGTGATTATGGGCAACTATCAATCGGTCAAGGTGCTCAATCAAGGGACGATGACACTCAACTTTACATCCAGGAAGAAATTGACCTTAATCAATGTGTTGCATGTTCCTGATGTAAGATAGAATTTACTGTCCGCGAGTCTTTTGTGTAACAAAAGGTTCAAGGTTATATTAGAATCCGATAAGTTAATCTTGCTTAAGGGTGATATGAATTTGGGAAAGGGATATTGTAGCGATGGCATGTTCAAATTGAGTATTGATATGAATAAAGCTAATTCTTATGCTTATATTATTGAATCTTATCCTTTGTGACATGCGTGTTTAGCACATTTTAATTTTAAAACTTTACAATATATGCAAAAGAATGGTTACATCAATCTAAGTGATGATAAACTTGTGGATAAATGTGAAATTTGTGTTCAATAAAAAATTACCAAGAAACCGTTTCTTAAAAAGTGTGAAAGAAATTCACAAGTGTTAGATTTGATCCATTCGGATGTTTGTGAATTAAATGGAATTCTAACAAGAGGTGGAAAACGATATTTTATCACTTTTATTGATGACTTCTCAAGATTTACTTATGTTTATCTCATGAGGAATAAAGACGAGGCTTTTGGCATGTTTAAATGTTTTAAGAATGATGTTGAAAATTTGTTTAATAAGAAAATCAAAATGCTTCGCAGTGATAGAGATTGTGAATACTTTTCCAATAAATTTGATGTATTTTGTGAGGAACAAGGTGTGGTACATGAGTGTTCCGCGCCGTATACTCTACAACAAAATGGTTTGGCGGAAAGAAAGAACCGTACCTTAGTGGATATGGTTAACTCGATGTTGTTAAATGCAAAACTTCCATATAACCTATGGGGTGAAGCATTATTGACTGCGTGTCATATCCTTAATAGAATACCATCGAGAAAATTCAAGGTATCTCCATATGAGTTATGGAAGAGTCAGAAACCAAACTTAGATTATTTCAAAGTGTGGGGGTGTTTGGCTTACTATGGAGTTCCCGACCAACAGAGAACAAAATTAGGACCAAGAGCCGTTAAGGGTGTATTCGTTGGATATGCCTAACATTCTAAGGCTTATCGTGTTCTCGACTTGGTGTCAAATATGATAATTGAAACGAGAGATGTTGTATTTATTGAAAGCAAGTTTTCCGACGATTCAGTGGATTCAGAACAAGAATATGAACCAATGATCTCAAGTGATCAAAACAAGAGACGTCTTTGTGACAATAAGGATACGGAGCCGAGGAAAAGTCAAAGTGTTAGAAAAGAAAAGGACTTTGGTCTCGATTTCATTTCCTCGCAATCTCTAGCGTATCTCGTTGAGGGAGATAGAGAATCTGTGATTAGGAAAATCCCCATAATGCTTAATGTGGAAGGTGATCCACAGACCTATGGTGAAGCCATGGCTTCTAGGGATGCGGCATTTTGGAAAGAGGCGATCAATGATGAAATGAATTCAATATTGTTCAACAATACTTGGGTCCTAGTTGATATTCCTCAAGGATCGAAGCCTATCGGGTGTAAATGGGTGTTTAAAAAGAAGAATAACCCAACCGGGGGTTCTCCGACTTTTAAGGCTAGATTGGTGGCAAAAGGATTTAGGCAAAATAAAGGCCTAAATTATTTTGACACCTATGCACCGGTGGCTATGATGACTTCCATTCGAGTTCTTATGGCACTTGCATCTATCCATAAGTTACATGTGCATCAAATGGATGTTAAGACGACCTTTTTGAATGGTGATCTCAAAGAGGAAGTCTACATGGAGCAACCAAAAGGCTTTGTGCTTCTCAGGAATGAACATAAGGTGTGTAAATTAATCAAGTCATTATATGGCTTGAAACAAGCGCCTAAACAGTATCATGAGAAATTTGACTCGGTTATTTTGTCATATGGTTTTTCGCATAATTGTGCGGATAAGTGTATTTACACTAAATTCATCAATAGGTACAGTGTAATATTTGTCTCTATGTGGACGATTTGTTGATGTTTGGGATGGATTTGGAAGGTGTTCGTGAGACCAAAGAGTATCTAGCCTCAAATTTTAAGATGAAAGATCTCAACGAGGTAGATACAATCCTATGTATAAAGGTGCAAAAGCATGAAAGGGGTTTTGTACTAAGCCAATCTCACTATATCGAGAAAGTATTGGAGAAGTTCAAACACTTTGTGCGCACCCGAATTTCGTCTCGTCGGGGCACGCATGCGCGTGCCTATGCAACGCGGCTTGGGAGTGTCCACCTTCCCGGGGACGCGCGACGGACGCACGTGAGAAGGAGTCGCCACTACCTGTTTACAACCCGAAGGTCGAGGGCCGGTGAGTTGCCCAAGTCTAGGGGTACGGGGTACACCTAATTGCTAAGGCATATGGTCTGCGAAACCCGAGATTCCGAATTCGGGGGTTCTGTTACATGCAAGCCTATATCTCGCATGCCCTATCGGTACTTTAGTTTGTCTAGGCTTGCCATTTTTTATTTAATTTACCGCTTAATTAAGTTCCGCTCATCTTACGCGTTTTGACACCGTAAATTCGAATAGACACTTGAACCGTCCACTCTCCGACCGGGATTATTACATGAATAAATATACATCATAAAACCCTCACATTGTTCTCTCAAATAAAAGATAAATTACAATGACTGAATCCCGGTCGGTTTGCGTTCGGCCGTTATTTCACTCATGCTCACCGTATGATTTTGGAAAGGACCGGAAATTAAATTAAATACGCACTCGGTGTATGGGGGCATTGGACCCCGTGATCGAAGGTTATGGGCATTGGACCCAGTGAATCGTATCCTAAAGGATCGGGCTCGACCCGCATAACAAATAAGTGTAAAAATTTAACAAGTAAGCGCAAATAAACAAACAATGAGATTTTGTTATTGCCAAATTTACGTGAGTTAATCAATTATTATCCGGGGTATCTTGGCATACAAATCCTACCCTAAAACAAACAAAAAGGATTATGGATAGGGTATGTATCATTCGGCATCATTTAACGGACACGACAGACATGATGTCCAAAGTCAAGTCTCGAATGAGTGGGTTATTTTTAGATTATTCTGGATCGCGACAATATAGCTTTTACAGATTAAAAGTATTTTCACCTAAAAAACCCAAAACCTAACCCTCTATTCGACTATTGCCCATGTTTGATTTAAGCCGAGTTTGTGATTAATTTGCTTTCCCATGTTTTGACCAATTCTATGCACAAACCTACGGTAGGATCACGGCAGAACAAGAACCGGTAATCTTGCCCTTGAATCGGTAAATATGTGTGTGCATGAAAATCAAGATTACGTTGTACGTATCTCGGTGCTTTTGAAATTGTAAATTTTGAAAAGGGCATGACTAACAGTTCTTGAACTGTTGACGCAATTACAAATTATTAATCAATTCGTGCAATCCATTTAAAGAAATCAAGTGATTTAATTTAGCCAAATTTAACGTCTCGATTATCCCGTATGTAGAATTTTAGGTTAATAAAAAACTTGCCGAATGCTTTAGTCTACGGATTTCGAGTCGTCGAGATAGCCATTAATTGACCGCCCGATAAACTTTAATTTCCGACATGGTCACATAATTACAAAAAATGAAATATTTAAACGGGGCACATACATTGTCGGTGGGTGATCCAAGTAGAAAAGGGCCGGGTATTTTTAGAAAATGTCCAGGGGACTGAATTGAACGATTTTAAAAGAGCATGGACTGATTTGAAAATTTTGAAAAAATTGGGGACTGATTTGAAAATTCTGAAACAATTGGGGACTGATTTGAAAATTCTATAACATTGGGGACTAATCTGAAAATTCTAAAAAAAAGGGGACTGTGTAAAAAAATTTACTGAAAATGTCCCAGGACTTATTTTAAATGAATTTGAAAATCGGGACTGATCTGAAAACGAAAAAAATGCCCCAGGACTAAACTGAAACAACTCGAAACGTTCCTAGGATGCTTGAAAAAAAATTCTGGGAATTCCAGGACTGATTGGAAAATAGTAAAATGACTGGGACTTGATTGAAAATAATTTTGAAATTCGGGGCAGATCTGAAAAGTGTGAAAAATGGTCCCGGGACTAAATTGAAACAATTTGAAAAGTTCTTTGGGATTCTTGGAAAAATTCTGGAAAATCCAAGGATTGATTGAAAAATAATAAAATGACCGGGGCTTGATTGAAAATGATTTTGAAATTCGGGGCAGATCTTAAAAAAATAAAATACGTCCTCTGGACTGAAATGTGACAAATCAGAAAGTTCGTAAAATCGAGTTCGGGATAAATCGGATCACCCACGCGACCCAAGAAAGCTCATTTGACATCATATCCATCAAGCAAACATTAATATTCTGGAAACGAGTCCTAATCATGCCACTAAGTGGAGAATTTACCTAGTCCAAAAAGTTGAGGGGCTTCTCTGTAAATAAAAAAATAAAAAAAATAAAAACAAATCGCCAGACGGATTGGGCTGTGAGGATGATTGGGCCGGACGGGCCTTCTGGGCCGGACTGGGCTTAGATCCGGATCGGATTGGGCGGGACGGGTCTGCTGGACCGGACTAGGTAGAGATCCGGATGGGATTGGGCCGAACTGGGCTGCTATTGGGCCGGCGAAGCGGGCTTGGGCTGGACGCTGGTCGACGGGTCGGATGCTGATGGGCTGGGCCGCCGCTGCTGTACTGGACGCCGCTGCTGGATTAGACCGCCGCAGGGCGGCTGGGCGACTGGGCGACGCGCACGCACGGCCGCGAGGTGAGGGGATCCAGGATTTCGAGCCGTGGGCGAGAGGGCGACTGAGCTGAGGGGTCTCGGCGCCGAAACCAACTCTAGTTTCCGGGGGTCTAAACGAGCTGAGGGACCGTGAGTTGTGGGCGAGCTGAGGGAGTTCCGGTTTGAGGACGAGCTAGGAGTTCCGGAACCAGCTGAGCGAGAATCGTGAGCTGTGGGCGTTTTCGGATTCGAGACCACCCGAGAGAGAGAGAGAGAGAGAGAGAGAGAGAGCACCCCCACTTTTTTCGAATCCTCCACCACCGTTCTGCCTGGAGTCCGCGAGGAAGAAGAAGAAGGAAACGGAACCGAGATCGAGCGAGATTTTCGCCGGAAATTTGCGAAATCGGGAACGAAAATCCCGTTTTTTTCGGTTGCAGGGACCAAAATGAAAAGAAGGAAAAAGGAAGGAGGAAATAGGAAGAAAAGGAAAAGAAGTGGGCGGGAAAGAAAGAAATGAAAGGTCTGTCCTGTCGGTCAGACCGGTTCTGACCGGTTCTGACCGACTTGACCCTTTTTTTTTTTTGGTGTGTGGGCAATGGTCGGTCAGACCAGCTCTGATCGACCCTGCCCATCCTTCCTATCGGTCAGACCGGTTCTAACCGGTTTTGACCGACTTGACCCTTTTTTTTTTTTAAGAAAATGTGATAAATTGGGAAATGACAATTTTGCCCCCCTCGGAGCCGATGGACCGAAATTAAGTGCTGACAGCTTGCCCCTCTTTGGTTGCGTGCTCGGATAGAGGATGCAGCCAAGGACTATAGGAAGCACCTCGTTTGGTCCTGGCGACCATTTGGCAATTCTCCTCGTTTTTGCTAATATGTAGGCCTGTTGCAAAAATAGTAAAAACCATAAATTAGTAACTGTGGACGCATACTTGAAAGACATTAAGTGAGGACACGAAGTCCAAAAAGTAGTAAATGCGGACACGAAGTCCGGAATGCAATAAATGTGGACACGAAGTCCAAAATGCAATAGATGCGGACGCGAATTCCAAAATGCAGTGAATGCGGACACGAAGTCCTGAAAGCAGTAAATGAGGACACAAAGTTCGGAATGCAGTAGACTCGGACACGAAGTCCGGAATGCAATGAATGTGGACACGAAGTCCAGAATGCAGTAGATGCGGACGCAAAGTCCAAAAAACGGTAAAGATGGACACGAAGTCCTGGACGCGAAGTCCGAAAAGCGGTAAAGATGGACGCGAAGTCCGAAAAGCGATAAAGATAGACACGAAGTCCTGGACGCGAAGTCCGAAAAGCGGTAAAGATGGACACGAAGTCCTGGACGCAAAGTCCGAAAAGCGGTAAAGATGGACACGAAGTCCTGGACGCGAAGTCCGAAAAGCGGTAAATGTTGACACGAAGTCCTGGACGCGACGTCCGAAAAGCGGTAAAGATGGACACGAAGTCCGGGACGCGAAGTCCGAAAAGCAGTAAAAGATGGACTAGAAGTCCGGGACGCGAAGTCCGAAAAGCGGTAAAGATGGACACGAAGTCCCGGACGCGAAGTCCGAAAAGCGGTAAAGATGGACACGAAGTCCCGGACGCGAAGTCCGAAAAGCGGTAAAGATGGACACGAAGTCCCGGACGCGAAGTCCGAAAAGCGGTAAAAGATGGACACGAAGTCCCGGACGCGAAGTCCGAAAAGCGATAAAGATGGACACGAAGTCCTGGACGCGAAGTCTGAAAAGCGATAAAGATGGACGCGAAGTCCGAAAAGCGGTAAAGATAGACACGAAGTCCCGGACGCGAAGTCCGAAAAGCGGTAAAGATGGACACGAAGTCCCGGATGCGAAGTCCGAAAAACGGTAAAGATGGACACGAAGTCCGGGACGCGAAGTCTGAAAAGCGGTAAAGATGGACACGAAGTCCCGGACGCGAAGTCAGAAAAGCGGTAAAGATGGACACGAAGTCCCAGACGCGAAGTCCGAAAAGCGGTAAAAGATGGACACGAAGTCCGAGACGCGAAGTCTGAAAAGCGGTAAAGATGGACACGAAGTCCCGGGCGCGAAGTCCGACAAGCGGTAAAGATGGACACGAAGTCCCGGACGCGAAGTCCGAAAAGCGGTAAAGATGGACACGAAGTCCGGGACGCGAAGTCCGAAAAGCGGTAAAAAATGGACATGAAGTCCGAAAAGCGGTAAAGATGGAAGATGGACGCGAAGTCCGAAAAGCAGTAAAGATGGACTCGAAGTCCTGGACGCGAAGTCCGAAAAGCGGTAAAGATGGACACGAAGTCCTGGACGCGAAGTCCGAAAAGCAGTAAAAGATGGACACGAAGTCCTGGACGCGAAGTCCGAAAATCGATAAAGATGGACACGAAGTCCTGGACGCGAAGTCCGAAAAGCTGTAAAGATGGACACGAAGTCCTGGACGCGAAGTCCTAAAAGCGGTAAAGATGGACACGAAGTCCTGGACGCGAAGTCCGAAAAGCAGTAAAAGATGGACACGAAATCCTGGACGCGAAGTCCGAAAAGCGATAAAAATGGACACGAAGTCCTGGACGCGAAGTCCGAAAAGCGGTAAAGATGGACACGAAATCCTGGACGCGAAGTCCGAAAAGAGGTAAAGATGGATGCGAAGTCTTGGACGCGAAGTCCGAAAAGCAGTAAAGGTGGGCATGATGCGAAAATGCAGGGAATGTAGAAGTAACGACTAGTGTTAGGGAATGGCGCGGGGCGTCGAAGAGGGGCGCTTGGCATTGGTTCGTGGCTTTGTTGGGATGGTGTAGTGGTAGGCGTGGCTTGCATTGCCGCCGGGGTGGTTGTGCTTTGCTGAAGGTCCGCTTTGCCCCTCGAGCGGTTGTGCGTCTGATCTGCCTGAAGCCAACCCTGCTGTTGGATTGATTGTTTGTTACTCTTGCTGGCAGCTGGTCTCGCCGTTGGAGCGATTACTTGCTGGGAATGCCCTGGTCTCACCAATGGGATTTTTGCTTGCGAGGCGGTTGCTCGTTGCTGGTTGGGCGGCTGTTCATTTGCTAGGGACCGGCGTCTAGCGATGCGGGACTCGAGCTCTGGGAGCGCCTACGTACCCTCTTGGACAGGGGATCAGAGTCTGCCGTAGTTCTTGCGTTTGCTGTACCTGTGATCCTGGCATTATCAGTAAGTCATGGGGTTACTAACAATGTATAAGTACAGGTAAAAGGATGCGTTCGCGACGCATGTTCTTCAGTTTCGGGTCGCCGGGGCGACCCGTGGAAAGTTTTTGCTTTGCCGATGCGAATGAGATCCCATTTTCGAAGGCCTCAATGCGAGGGCTCCAAGGCTCCTGTTGGCCATGCACGAGCGTATTGAGACATTTTCGATGATGCTCTAGCGGCTCTGTCGATTATTCGACGCGCCCGTCGGCTTACGACCCTTCTCGTCAAGGTACCGTAGGGCGGTTGCGCTTGTGACCCGCACGAGGATTTTTTTTGCCTAGATTTTATCAGACTCGGTCTGACCATTTCCATAATACTATGACTAGACCTCAGAAAGAAATGTCTGGGATTTCGAATTTGTGGTAGCCTGTTGAAGGGTGGCTGTGACCCATTCTGAAGTTATGCAAAGACAAACAGAAAAGAGAAAGTTTGGGGGAAGGCGTTGCCCCAGGCTAAAAGGATACACGAGTTCACGCCTGTAGCGAGATGTACCACTTTTCCTCTGTTCTTCTGTTGTGTAGGCTGTATTAAACTGCTTGGATAGCATGTCCGGTTTGCCCACTGTGCTTGAGGAAGAATCCACGCTGGACGGTTGAGCTGTGTTGGAGGGCTGATCAAGGATCATGTTGGAGTAGATAATCTGGCCATTTTCTTTGGGGATCCCTAGTCCGCACGATGTGTGAGAGACTAGGGTGACTGTTTTGTTTATCTCTCGTTTTACTCTCCTTTTGCTACGGTTACCCACCTCGGGGCCGTACCTCTCAACCTAAAGGGGATTAGCTTTCCATTTGCCGCGACTGCCTGCCTCAGGATTTTCAGTCGTGCCTTTCTCTTGCCCTAGCTTTTGCCTAGGTCGCCCCGAGGGGTTTTCGACATAACGGGCTCGATTCTTTTGTCTCTCGAGTTTGCAAGGGCGAAAGGTTCGAAGGATTCGACTTCCGAGTGCGTTGCGTTCTGTCTCCATCGAGGAGTTGCATCTGCTGCTCCCCTTTTGTCAGGGTTTGTTGGTTTTTCAAGATTGGCGAAGCCGGAGTTTTAAATCTCAGCGGTGCCTTGTTTTGTTCGTTGGCGAGTTTTCCCGCATCTTTTCTCTCTCTCTTCATTGGCGGGATTTTCCCGCTTTTTTTTTTTTTGCAGTTGGGGTTTGTTTTGTGCCCCATGCTTTGTTTGAAACTCCAAGATTTTGCATTGCCGAGGTTGCTTTGGTGTGCTTCGCCTCGTGGAGACTTGTTGTGTGTTACTAGTCCTATTTTGTGAGTACCAGCTTTCTTGGAAGTTTGAATCTTGTGCACTCAGAAGTCGAACTTCGTGTCATTTTCCCTTGCAAGCATTACATGTGAATTTCCCCTGTTGTCTAGGAAAAGAAAATATCAAATTGCCCCATGTGGAATAGGGAACCGAGGTTGCCTAGCGCGAATGTTGAACGGGAATGCCCCTGTCCTCATTTGTGAGGTGGCCCGTGGTAGGCGTCTGGTGTGATGTCGCCGATCACCTCTTGTTGTTCTTTACAGCGCGTGCCTCTTGGAGGGTGCACGCTGTTGAAGCCATTGGATATTCGAGGAAGATGGTTGCATCAATACTGAGCGATTCGCTCGATTGTCCTTGTTTTCGACTTCATAGGGGGGTACCTCAGCGTCGGACACTTCCCTCGTCAAAGTATAAGGAAAGGGTCCGAGACAAGTTCTCAAGGAAGCGTGAACTCGTGCATCGCTCTTCGCTTGTGGTCAATGTGCCTCTGTGAAGGATGACAAAGAAGACAATGCATTAGGCGATTATGCGGAGAATATGTGGTAAGAAATATGAGGTGGTCCCATAGGAAAATCCATTTTTGTCCCGCGCGCGACCCATGAGGTGCCACGTGTTGGTGACATTTGTTTCTGGGAATCTAGTCATCACTACTCTGGAGTGGTTAGACCGTGACTAAAGTCACATGAGCATATTTTCCCTAGTTGCGAGTAAGCATGCGCAGTCGTCCTAGGGAAGCTCGAGGAGTCAGGTCCCATGAGGACAAGCGAGTCGAACAGGTCCAACAGAACTAATAGGGCGTTGCAAAAACTGTCCTAATGCTCCATTGAAGGATTTGTTCATGTCGAGAGCCCATTTGTGGGAATGCATTTAAATTAAAGCAAAAGAGAGTTTAAAGAAGACTGCGCATGTTGCCCCCTGTATTCAATCGGCGACCACAACAGATGTGAATGAGATCCATTCTTTGATCGGAGGCCTGATCGTGCTGGTATCTCCTACGATCGAGAGTTGGGTCATGCTCTGCTTGTGGAGCTGTCACTTCCGGTCTTTGCAGCGAAAGGATTAGACTTGCTTCTCGGAGTATTGCTTGGGTGAATTTGAATCCAAGTCGATTTTGGATTTCAGATGAGCCTGAAAGCAGTAGATGCGAGGTGTCAAAACCTGAATGTAATAAGTGCCGGGCCGGAGCCCAAAAGCAGTAAGTGCTAGGCCGGGGCCCGAAAGCAGTAATGCAGGACCGAGGCCCGATATGGGGTCGAAGCCCGATGAGGGGCCGAAGCCCAAAAGTGGGGCCAAAGCCCGATGAGGGGCCGAAGCCCAAAAGCGGGCCCGAAGCCCGATGCAGTAAAAGTGGGGCCGGAGCCCGATGCGCGGCCGAAGCCCGATGCAGTAAATGCGGGGTCGGAGCCCGATGCGGGGCCAAAGCCCGATGTGGGGCTGGAACCCAATGCAGTAAATGCGTGCTCGATAAGAAAGTGCAAGAGATGCGAAAGGAAAGGTCAATGCTGAGGAACAGTGCAGGGCACTGCAAAGCGGTGACTCTGATTTTCTTGCAGTCTTGCTTTGTGGAGCAAGGATGGGGACTTAGTGTTGAAATTCTAAGGAGCTGGATGAGAGATGTTTGTTGTATCAAGTGTGGTCGCTCAGTATTCAGGCTGTCTTCTTGTTGAGAATTTCCTGCAATGGAAAAAGAAAACAATGAAAGAGCATAAACTGTTCAAGATTTCAATGCAAGAGTGTAGGGAAGCGAACTGGCCTGGTAGGCGTCGTGCGAGCACACCAAGAGACATGCATTGATGCGTTGAGTATGCGTGTATGAGTTGATGTGAACATGCTTGGACATGTGTGAGGCGCGCTTAGCCGCTAGTGTTGCGCAGGGTCTTGCGGAGAGATGTGCATCTGATCACGCGATGATACTCTCTGCGAAGAAGGTCTTCACTCACTTATACGGTGAGACGTTAGCTAGTATACAAAACAGTAAATGACTATGATGCATGCGATGCGTGAGTTTTCCAAAACTAATGCCGTCATTCGTATTAATTCCGAATGGTTCAAAGTGCAATACAAATTTTCAAAAGATAGTCCTAAATCGGTCTTCTAACGTGCTCGAGGTGCAAGCGATTGTCGCCATGGAAAGAACTAGTTCCAGGTGAGGGCCTGGTAGAGGTGTCTATCCTAGGATTTGCGTGGACCTCCACGGGCCTTCTTCCTGGACCTTTCCAAAGCAGCGTTCGCTTGCGCCAACTCCTGATCACGCCTCTGCAGTTGGGCGCGGGCCTGGGCGAGCTCTCTCTGTAGTTGGCGCTGATCAACAAGCTGCTCGTCCTTCTCTGCGACTTCTCGACGAAGACGATCTCTTTCGACTCTGAGATGAGTGAGCTCGGCTTGGATGGCCATATTCGGAGTGGGAGTTGCGCCGGGTGACCTGCCATCTCCGACTCGCGGAGAGTTGACGAGATCCTCCTGTGCTGCTGGACCCCATCGGTAGAAGCGAATGATGTATTCTTCTGTAGCTTGGAAATCCCGCTCATCAAGGGTCGGATGCTCGGTAATCACAGTTCGCCATGCATCCAGGATCTGTTTGACGTTACTTTGGCGATCTACGGGTGTCTGATCCTCCCACCAAGTATGTTTAAATCTAGTTCGCGCCGTATCCTCGGGGACCGTCTGTAAGCCACCGAGCTGCCTCACTACTCGCGCTGGAAAATAAGTGGTGGACCCCGCATGACTCATGAGTGGGACTCCATAAAAATCAGGACACCTAAGGGCCATGGGTCCGAGTGGCATCCACGCGATGCGCCATTTAAAGCCCTTTGGTGCTATTTCGCGAAAAATTTTGATCCACTCAGAGACCTTGCGTTCCTCCACACGCAACAAAGGTAGTAACCGCGAAATAATAGACTCCGGACGTGTGAAAAACATAACCGGGCGAACAAGGCCAAAGGGGTTTGCATGGCTTTGGAGCCAAATTTGCAAAAGGATTGGGGACCCTCTCAACCTTCGATCGGTCTTCCTTGTAACGCGATCGAGGGACCTTATGGTCTCGGCCAACAAGGCCACCTCGTACTCGCGGCCTCCAACCACTTGGAGGACAACGCTAGCTAAGGCTGCGTCAATGTGACCGGCCGAGCGAGGGAATAATAGAGTCCCAAAAATTAAGAATAAGATCGCATGACAAAATTTTTTTGTAAAAGATCCCCTTGAACCTCGCGCGCTCGTATTTCAATAAAATGGAGGAGTTTCGCGATGACTATCTCTGTGCCACCGGAATATGCAAGTTCGGCTTGTAGCTGAGACCTATGCACCCCGAGTAGACGCGATACCAAAACAAGTCGGGTGGTGTGGAAGTTAGGTTCCACAATGTTGCGAGTGGCGGCAATTCTTCCGACGAGAGTGCGATATTCCTCGATGGTAGGTGTAAGCTCGGTACCTTGGATGTTGAAGACGGCGTGGACGGGGTCCCAAAACGTCACCGCTGCTCCCAAGAAGTTCCAATCCACTCGGCATATGGCTAGTATTGGTATATCTCCAACAAAGGTCCTGATGTAATCGCGGTCGACTTGACGTAGATGAGCCCAAACGTGACTAATTTCCTCGAGTAGTGGCGTGACCCTGTCGAGGTGTGGAAAGGAGACCGAGCACGCCATCTCTTACCAAGATGAAAAGAAAACCGATTTTGGACTAGTTAATACAAATGACGCCTAATTTTGAAATTAGATGATGCATGGGTACAGAAAATAAATGCCCACGACTTAATGTATACAACGTACATCTCTCTCAAAAACAGAAAAGGACTCAAATGGCGCGCAGGCCGACTCGATGGACTGTTACTGAAGTTGCGTTGGAAGATGGCATGGAGCTCCTGCAGTATGCATGGTTTCGGTACTACAAGGACCGTGCTACCTAGGGATGGGGGCCCCCGACTCAAGGGTGTCAATTCCTTGAAATCGAGCGGGATTCTTTTCAAGGCCTAAGCGACAGTCGAACTGCGCGCCGTACCCCTACTTCGAACCCCTATCTAACCTATGCTCCTATTACCGGTCGTGGGATGCGACCCATAGGTACCTAGAAGCTAGTATGATATGTAATGCGTGTGCGAAAAATAAAAGTGCGTAAAGTAGATAAACGAAAAAAAACTGCGAAAAGCGATAAATAAACAAGCAAACAAAGCAAGCGAGAACGAGCCCGAACCCTCTAAGTGTCCCCAGTGGAGTCGCCAAGCTGTGCGCACCCGAATTTCGTCTCATCGGGGCACGCATGCGCGTGCCTATGCAACGCGGCTTGAGAGTGTCCACCTTCCCGGGGACGCGCGACGGACGCACGTGAGAAGGAGTCGCCACTACCTGTTTACAACCCGAAGGTCAAGGGCCGGTGAGTTGCCCAAGTCTAGGGGTACGGGGTACACCTAATTGCTAAGGCATATGGTCTGCGAAACCCGAGGTTCCGAATTCGGGGGTTCTGTTACATGCGAGCCTATATCTCGCATGCCCTATCGGTACTCTAACTTGTCTAGGCTTGCCATTTTTTATTTAATTTACCGCTTAATTAAGTTCCGCTCATTTTACGCGTTTTGACTGAATTGAACGATTTTAAAAGAGCATGGACTGATTTGAAAATTCTGAAAAAATTGGGGACTGATTTGAAAATTCTGAAACATTGGGAACTAATCTGAAAATTCTAAAAAAAAGGGGACTATGTAAAAAAATTTACTGAAAATGTCCCAGGACTTATTTGAAATGAATTTGAAAATCGGGACTGATCTGAAAACGAAAAAAATGCCCCAGGACTAAACTGAAACAACTCGAAAAGTTCCTAGGATGCTTGAAAAAAAATTCTGGGAATTCCAGGACTGATTGGAAAATAGTAAAATGACTGGGACTTGATTGAAAATAATTTTGAAATTCGGGGCAGATCTGAAAAGGGTGAAAAATGGTCCCGGGACTAAATTGAAACAATTTGAAAAGTTCTTTGGGATTCTTGGAAAAATTATGGAAAATCCAAGGACTGATTGAAAAATAATAAAATGACCGGGGCTTGATTGAAAATGATTTTGAAATTCGGGGTAGATCTTAAAAAAATAAAATACGTCATCTGGACTGAAATGTGACAAATCAGAAAGTTCGTAAAATCGAGTTCAGGATAAATCGGATCACCCACGCGACCCAAGAAAGCTCATTTGACATCATATCCATCAAGCAAACATTAATATTCAGGAAAAAAGTCCTAATCATGCCACTAAGTCGAGAATTTACCTAGTCCAGAAAGTTGAGGGGCTTCTCTGTAAATAAAAAAATAAAAAAAATAAAAAAAAATCGCCAGACGGATTGGGCTGTGAGGATGATTGGGCCGGACGGGCCTTCTGGGCCGGACTGGGCTTAGATCCGGATCGGATTGGGCGGGACGGGTCTGCTGGACCGGACTAGGCAGAGATCCGGATGGGATTGGGCCGAACTAGGCTGCTATTGGGCCGGCGAAGCTGGGCTGGGCTGGACGCTGGTCGACGGGTCGGATGCTGATGGGCTGGGCCGCCGCTGCTGGATTGGACGCCGCTGCTGGATTAGACCGCCGCTGGGCGGCTGGGCGACTGGGCGACGCGCACGCACGGCCGCGAGGTGAGGGGATCCAGGAGTTCAAGCCGTGGGCGAGAGGGCGACTGAGCTGAGGGGTCTCGGCGCCGAAACGAACTCCAGTTTCCGGGGGTCTAAACGAGCTTAGGGACCGTGAGTTGTGGGCGAGCTGAGGGAGTTCCGGTTTGAGGACGAGCTGGGAGTTCCGGAACCAGCTGAGCGAGAATCGTGAGCTGTGGGCGTTTTCGGATCCGAGACCACCCGAGAGAGAGAGAGAGAGAGAGAGAGAGAGAGAGAGAGAGAGAGAGAGAGCGAGAGAGAGAGAGAGCTCCCCTACTTTCTTCGAATCCTCCACCACCGTTCTGCCTGGAGTCCGCGAGGAAGAAGAAGAAGGAAACGGAACCGAGATCGGGCGAGATTTTCGCCGGAAATTTGCGAAATCGGGAACGAAAATCCCGGTTTTTTTCGGTTGCAGGGACCAAAATGAAAGGAAGGAAAAAGGAAGGAGGAAAGAGGAAGAAAAGGAAAAGAAGTGGGCGGGAAAGAAAGAAATGAAAGGTCTGTCCTATCGGTCAGACCGGTTCTGACCGACTTGACCCTTTTTTTTTGTGTGGGCAATGGTCGGTCAGACCAGCTCTGACCGACCCTGCCCATCCGTCCTATCGGTCAGACCGGTTCTGACCGACTTGACTTTTTTTTTTTAAGAAAATGTGATAAATTGGGAAATGACAATTTTGCCCCCCTCGGAGCCGATGGACCGAAATTAAGTGCTGACACACTTGAATATCAAGGATTCAAACACTCCATTCGATCCGAACTTCAAGTTAAGTGAGAATAATGGCAGGGCTATAGCGCAATTAGAGTACGCTAGCGTAATTGGAAGTCTAATGTATGCAATGCATTGCACCAGACCCGATATCGCATTTGCTGTGTGCAAATTGGCGAGATTTACAAGTTGTCCTAGTAGCGATCATTTGAAAGGAATTTGTAGGATTCTTGGTTATCTTATGAAGACAAAAAATTTGGGATTATTCTATGGTGATTATCCCGCGGTACTAGAAGGTTACTCAGATGCAAGTTGGATTACAAGTCTAAGTGACAATAAGTCCACATCGGGATGGATTTTTATGATTGGAGGTGGAGCCATTAGTTGGGCCTCCAAGAAATAAACTTGTATCTCGCATTCAATCATGGAGGTTGAATTTATAGCATTGGCGGCTGCCGGCAAGGAAGCATAATGGCTAAGAGATGTCTTGCTAGATATAAAGTTGTGGCCACAACGTAAGTTTGCCATTTCCGTATATTGTAATAGTGAATCCACCATGTCTCGAGCGTACAATAAGGTATATAATGGAAAGTCTAGACATATAAGTTTGAGACATGAGTATGTGGGACAATTGATTAGGGACGGTGTGATAACTGTTACCTATGTTAGGTCAATTGATAATTTAGCGGACCCATTGACGAAAGGTTTGTCAAGAGATTTGGTTAAGAGTACCACTGCTAAGATGGGTTTAAAACCATTCTAATCGCGTCATTGATAATAGGAACCCTACCTGTTAGTTTTGAGGTTCAAAGGGTAATAACAAGTTATCGAATGACACAATGCATTAAGAATTAGGATTTAGTGCTTGAGTTTTAGGAGGATGAGTTTTACTCTTAATGGATGGACATTAGTTGTCATGAAATCCACCTATATGGAGGTACCGTTTCAACGAGAGTTTTCTTTATGGTTTTTTCTCTCGTACATGTTCATGAAACGGGATGAGCACATGGCCATAACGGTGCTAAAGCAAATAAACTCCTACTCGAATACTTTACGATTCTGTGTGTCACTTTTCCGGTATTGACTTTAAGAGTGATGGTTCAAGCGATTAGCCACCAATCACTTTGTTGATACTTTGAGAGTTTGCACTAAGGAAGGGTTCAATCTGCCAACACCACTTCTTTATGCATGATCGTTGTGTACTTATGTTCTGGAATTAGCAATCTAGTGGGGGATTGTTGAAAATTATATATTGGAAATTCATGGGATTTTATTAATGGGTCACTTAGTGTGATTCATGAGTACTTGGACGAATTCGGGTTACGAAGTGAAGGTTCATTCATTCAATGAATACATTTGAGTGCAAGACAAGTAATGTATATAGAAGTGTCTACATTAACTAAGTGTTCATGTAAGATCATTAATTGCTTATCCATGGGTAATGTTCCATCTAAGAGTTACGTCCAATACGAAGGGTTCTGACTCTTCGATAGTGTCCATTGAGTGCATATAAATAGAGACGCTATAGTGCTCAAATTATTTTATTAAGAAAAATTCCAGAAATCAGAGTGAGAGTTAGAGAATTCATCGATTTTGCTAGTTGAAGGAATTCATAAGGTTTCGTTGTATCCCAGGAGGACCTTTGCCTTAACCCTCTAACAACTTTGTGTGGGGGCAAATAGTTCTCTTTGAAAAGCGTCATTCGCACCTCGAATCCTATTGTGTTAACCCCACATTACCTCCGGATCGATCGTCTCCACCCATTTCCCCAACACCAACACATCCAGACCTTGACCTGATGAATTGTTGTATCTTTCTTTCTTTTCTACATTCTTGTTCCTTTACTGTATAATGGGGAGTATCGCATTACACGTGAAAGTCGTAAAGAAAAGAAAAAATGCAACATGATATATAGAGTATAAGGTTGAGAAGTTGAGAATGGAGAGCGCGAAATAAGGAGAGACCAGTAAATCTTAAATAATAGCAGAAGCATGTCATTTTACCATTGGGTTTTTTCCTTTTCATATCATTTGTAAAAATTAAAATTGGAATTGAAATTTAAAACTCATTTTGTTGAATACAATCTAGTAATAATATATATATATTTTTATAATATAAAAATATATATATATTATTACTAGATTGTATTCAACGAAATGAGTTTTGATAAGAGGGGATAGGATGTATACTCGAGTCTTCAAACATTCCAAATATATATATATATATATATATATATTACATAAATGTTGGCCGTGCATATGCATGCATGAATGGAACTTTTTTTTGGTAAAAGATAATTTGCGCATGCATTTATCGTTCGAAAAATGTGTTAAATTCCTATATTATAAACATATAAAGTATATATAGAATTAATATCACATATACGTTCTCAAAATATTAAAAATTCCTCACATTCTTCAAGATAATAATTAAGCATCATAATTTTCCGATTAAAAATAATGGAAAAATAATGAAAATTTGGAGAGTTGACGATTAGTAGGAAAATCGAGAAAAGTTAGAGAACTGGGGGTTAATCAATGAAGTTCTCATGTCTCGTGTTTTATCTTTTATATATTATATATATTGATTGAGATGCAAGAGAAGGGCAGAATAATGTAAATGGACAATATAGCTGTTCGATTTTTCTATTATATATTTTTAAGGGAAATGTACAAAAATTCCCTTATGGTTTGAGTTTGAAACAAATTGGACCATATGGTTTTTCGAAAGACAAATAACATTATGCGGTTCACTTCGTAAAACATAATGGACCTCATCATCAATTTTTTAGTCACTTTTGGTCATCAAACTTTTCTTTTTGCCATTATTACCCTAAAACTTTCATTTTTTTTCAATTTGGTCCTAAAATTCCAAAAAAAAGGGGGAAGGGGCTGGGGCCGTCGGTCGATGACTTCGATCCTACTACCGAGGTCTCATGCACCTACAGAGGATGCAAGCGACCATGGAAGTGGGGTCGGGGCCGCAGATTAATAGCCTCGCCCCTGAATAGATCGGGATCTTGAACTCGAAATCCCTGTCGATAGAGGGTTAGGGCCACAAATTGGAGATTTCGACCCCACCCTAGAGGTTTTCGGTGTCCTCTATAGGTGTCGGCAGCCTCGGTGGTGAGGTCGGGGTAGCCAACCGACGGCCCAAGCCCCTTCCCCCCATTTTTTTTTTCGAATTTTTAGTACCAAATTGCCAAAAAGTTGAAAGTTTGAGGGTAATAATGAATAAAAAAAAATTTTGAGGACCAAAAGTGATGAAAAAATTAACGGTTAGGTCCATTATGTCTCACGAAGTGAACACATGGTGTTATTTGTCTTTAGAAAAATCACATGGTCCAATTTGTCTTAAGTTCAAACCATAAAGGGTTTTTATACTTTCCCTTATTTTTAATTATATGATATCTAATTAAAAAATAGTTATTTTTAACTTTTTAGCAGGTTATTATAAAATTCAACTCTTCCTCCTAAATAATCGTATAAAATAATAATCATAGGTCCAAGACTTCTAGTCAAATGTGTAGAGTTTATTTTCTATTTTTCTTTGTTTCATTTGAGACAAGAGACGTAAATAGATTTAGATCAAAGACGTATATATTGACTCAGATGGTTCGACCTCGAGTCTTGGAAGTAATGAATCCTTTGACGGTGTCTGACCATTAATTTCTGCATCCCATAATATTCATGGCGGACGTACGTGGTTGCTCTGTTCTTCCTTCATAACATTCTAACTGGTCCACACCCCGAATGTACGAAATTGTTGGTCATTTCTTTTAACAATTGAAAGGGGGTAATAAATTGTTCAAATTATTGAGAGTTGTACGACGTTCGCCCCCCCCCCCCCCCCCCCCCCCCCTCCTCCTTTCTTTGGGTCAAAAGCTACTTTTGGGAGATGCATTAGTGCACCCAAATCAAAGGTTAGCCGGCCAAATTGTTTCACACCACTCCTCGGGAACTGCCTAATATAATTTTTTTCGATGTAAACCCTAGTATTCGAAAGTTTAATTGGATATCGACTAATTCAGTTGAGGCGGATAGGTCCAATAAGGGGTAAATATCTTCCAACATGAATTTTTTGCCTAATATAATTTTATTCGTGGAGTCCTAGGTGATGAAGCTTATAAGGCAATTTTAAATGTTTTTGTACTCAGATCTGCAGATATTGTATTTGTTTCACACTTAACCCTTTGGTTGGACGAAAATTTTCAGATTAGAGGTAACAGTCAGATTGTTATGTAAACAAGCTCTCTGGAATTGTGAACTTTAGGATCTTGTAAGGGCCATAATTTATTGTTGCGTCTACTACGTGCATTGGATTTTTGAGAATATCCATGGGTACTCTAATATTGTATTATTTGGCATGGAAAAATTGCGGGGGACGCAATGTGAAATGCCATTATGACCACATACATTAAAATTGTAAATTATAATACACATAATGATGTATCAGAAATTTTAATTTTATATTAATATATGTGGTATTTACTTCTTGTTTTCTTCCATCATCATCACCATGATCATGATCATGATCATCATTATAGTTGTTATTGATGATATCAAATAATAGGTAATTATTAATTATTTGCCTTTTATAGGAAATAAATAAAATTATTTTGATAGTTCAATTTTTCTATTACTAGCTTAATAGTTTACAGAAATCCATAAAATGAATAAAAAAATAATGTAATTGTCCTTTTAACCGAAAATGAAATTTGTTAGTCTTACCCCGTTCTTAAAGGCGTCAAAAGCAAAAAGTTCGCCAGCTCTCTCTATCCCCTCCAAGTGAGAAACTGAGAATGGGAAGCAAAGTTTTTGGAAATTCAGAAATCTTCCGAATTTAATAATAGGGGGGAATGAAGGTTTGTGGAATTCCACAAATTTTCCACCGATCCTAACATCATTTCATGATAAAAGTATTTCGACTTAGAAACTTGCGCTGGGACATACACGTTGATCGTTGGTCAACGTAGTTTCTATCACCTGTTGAAACAGAGGTAGTCCCTGTGAAGTCTTTAAAGTGAAGAACGGGGGCTCAGACGAAGCAATCAGTAGTCATGTTGTGGGTTTCTAAGGTCGCGAAGGAGACCGTCATCTCTCCGATAATGTGGACGTTGAATTGATCGATTGACGCAGACAATACCTTTTCTTCTGGTACGAGCTGCTGAATCTTAGTCTCAAGATTTCGGTTCCCTTCCATCGGGGTAAAATGAGTATGGAAAATTCCAAACATCACTTATTGGTTGACTCCACGCTTTAATAATGTCTTCTTCTTTTCCTTACAAACTATATGCCTAATACAATAAAATCGAAATTTTAATAGTAAATAAGAGGGTAGGGATAATCCTACAATGAATGTCAAACTTTGAACCTCTTGATTATTAGACGATAATCACCACTACAACAATTTAGTTCATTTCACAGATATTTTAATTGACTTCTGCATCCAACAGAGAGAATCAGTTCCAAAATTTTATATTTGCATTGGAATTAAAATAAATCCTAAGTTAGCAAGATTCGGCCAAAAACATAATTCAGTTGGTTGTGATACGTACCCTTAAATGACATTCAAATAAGATTATTTAATTCATTTTAATTAAATTTATCGATCCTTTTATAAGATAAATTCATTTATAAATGAAGTGAACTGAACCGAATGAACTATATTGAAATCTTCTGAAAGATTTTAACTAATGTGGAAGGGTGGAGAAATATAGAACCATACATAACAATGAATCGCTGAACTTGCGGGTGTAAATATATTAAAGGTATGAACGACCCAAGAAATTGCATAGGCTAAGTTAATCATAAGTGGAGATAGAAATAATAAGTATATAAAGAATCTATAAATATTCCAAACTGATACAATCATAATACAAAATCAAATTTAAATCCTTATAATTTAACTACCATAGATTGTTTGTCGTCGACTACGACATTTTCTCGACTATTGCATGAAACATAATGTCCAACATCTAATTCGTTCTAGTGATTTAGAGAAATAAAAACAAAGTACATAATCTTCAACGATTGTTTGTAATAAAAGAGCACATGCAATCCCACCATGAGAATCTAATTGCTTTTTCAACGAATCGGTTTGTCAAGTTTTCTGGTTTTGATTTCGATGTACTTATCGCCCCAGCTTTTTCAATGAAAATCTTCAGTTTTTGTAGTAGGTTTGGCTTGCCCTTCCAATAATTCACTCTTTGGTACGAATTCTAACCCCACCCCAGAGTGGCAGTATCTAAGCAAAATGCCGCGACATTTGATCTTAATTTCGAGTTGCTGATCACATCCACGGCACGGCCTCCTCTATAGTGTACTCGTAGTCATTAGCTGTATGTATATATCGGTATCAACCCCGCCCTCCGACCGCGGCAAGAAGTCATCGTCTTTGATTTAGCCAAAAATAAAATAAAGTGGACACTATAAATCCTTGATCGAGAGAGCTATATCCTTTGTAGGCCGATCCGGCTCAAATTGAATTAGTCGGGCTCATTGGATTTCCGAATTCCATCATACACACTAAAAAAAATAAAAATAAATGGCACTATATAATAATAATAATAATAATAATAATAATAGACATCTCACGTTGCCCTCACTGCATGCACCACTTTTCACTCTATATATAACATCTACTACGTCTTCTTGAAATAACACACCGCATCCCAACGCCCCTCTGCTTGCCTTGCCTCCGCATCTGGATACAACCAACTTGATACAACCTTTGAACAGCACCAGGGCAAATGACAAACGAAATTGCTGAAACCGAGCTAGACTCGGTTGAGAAGGTGTTTGCAGCACAGGAAGCTGTACCCTACTGGAAAGACCAGCTTACATTCCGCTCGTTCATTGTCGGCTTCTTGCTTACTGTACTGATTACATTCATCAAGATAAAGGTAAGCCTAAACACCGAGATCATCCCCTCGCTAAATGTCTGCGGGGGGCTCCTCGGCTATTTCTGCCTCAAGGTCTGGACGCGTTGCTCCAGGAAGCTCCCGTTTACAAGGCAGGAGAACTCTGTAATTCAAACCTGCGTCGTTGCTGGCTCTGGAATCGCCTTCAGTGGTAATTAACCTTGCCTAGTAAAGTAATTGCTTTTGCTTTGCAGAAGGTGCATGCACCGTTGATATATGCTCTGTTTTTATTCTAGAATTTAAATTATTGATATATGCCATGTTGTTCTTGAAGATTAAGAGATTGATTGATTGATTGTTTCAGTACTTGTATGGTCGTATGGCTTCCTTCCTTCGTTCTACCTGCATTCTTCCGTCAACACTGAATATCTCCTTCATTTAATTTTGATTTTGCATCCCCCATTGTTCGATTTCAATGGCCCTCCTCAGTCCTCAACCTGATCCTTAACCATTTCAATCAGCTTTGTCCCACTCCTCAGATTGGAGTGAACAATCTTGTACAGCATTCTACCTTTCGATTACTTCTCTTACAACATTGTTTCCCTTCTCTATCACTCCGGGTACTCCTTTAAATTGTATTCATACAACTCGAGCTTCTTGACCTGAGATTCCATGCAAAACTTGAAATTTTCATGCTTGTTGCACGATCTCTGCAAAATGATTTTTTTTATGGCAATGCGTATTTAATCTATTTCTGCATCAAGTTTTGCCTCTCAAATTCAGAATAGTGAACCGTGAACAGAATATGATACTTGCTTATTGTTGGTTGTTTGGAAAGGGCAGGAGGGTTCGGGAGCTACTTGTTCGCATTGAGCGGACGAATAGCCGGCCAATCGGATGATCCGGGTTCAAAAGATTTCAAGAACCCATCACTCTGGTGGATGATCAGCTTCCTCATGCTCGTCAGCTTCCTTGGGCTCTTGGCGGCCATCCCACTTAGGAAGGTACATCGCCTTTCTTTTTCAAAGAGGGTGTAACGCAACAACGCATACTCTCACTTAATAATCAAGAGTTTTTTTGATTAAATACTCAGAGTTTTATTAGATATTAAAAATATTTATTACATTGTACTAAATTTTGAACCTCTTTCGTAGTAAAAAAAAAAATTTCTCCTCAATTTTCCTCAACGTGTCAATCTTTTATCCCTCCAACTCCCAATCCCATGAAAAAAAGGATGAGATTTTATTTTTTTTATTTTTATTAAAGATGAGCGGGCAAAAGGTTCCCCTTGCCCCAAGGGTCCAGAGAGGGACCCATAATCATATCTTTATATAATATAATTCTTTAATATTAAAATATCATTAGTCATACCAACGAGGCATAGTTCAAATGATTCGACGCTTGATTTCTTGAAGAAAGATCTTAGTTCGAGTCCTTGTAAATATGAAAAATTCACGAGGGGAGAATTTTACCCTTAGTGAGTCGACCCGACTCAACTTGATTGGGTCTAATTAGACTTTCGGATATAAAGGTCCATACTAAATAAATATCATCAGTCATACATATAACAATATATTTTTATTAATTTTCACTTAAGATTTTCATCAATGAAAAACAAATCCAAAATATATAATGTTCATTTTTTTGATGAGAAAAATATATGTCATAGCATAATCTTTTATTTTTATTTCAATTTTATTACAACATTTTAAAATTACACTATATATCACATCGTTTAGGGCATAGTGTCAATTATAACATAACATTTTACTTTTGTGTCAATTTTATCATAATCTTTTAAAATTACACTACATAGCACATCGTTTAGGGTGTAATGTCAATTATGTCATAAGGTCAAATTTCCCATAAAAATTAAACAGAAGACAGATGTGATGCACCCGTGGATGAATATTGACGCACTCGTGGATGAATAGCACCCGTCGATGATTTGACACACTGGGTGAGTCAGAATATAGGTTATTCCGTATATGCAAGAGTCTGAGCCCACTATTCATCCACGTGTGCCCCTGATAAGCTGTCCGTTTAATTTTCACGGAAAATTTAACATCAGGCTATAATTGACATTATACCCTAAACGTTGTGCTATATAGTGTAATTTTAAAAGGTTATGATAAAATTGATACAAAAGCAAAATGTTGTGTTATGACATATATTTTTCCCTTCTTTTTTTTTTTACAATTCACGGACTTCATGACTAGTTAAGGCGCGAAATGAGGATTCATAATAGCTGTTTTCATGTGAAGCTTTATCAATGTAATGGTAAATTGTTTATTATTAATTTAGTGATCAATCCCTGTCAGATATTGATCGTGGACTTCAATCTAAGCTATCCTAGCGCAACAGCCACTGGATATCTCATCAATAGTCTCCATACTCCTCAAGGAGCCAAACTCGCCAGGTATAAAAAAATAAATAAAAAAATTCAATTTTCACGTGTTTATTACATGAGACCTTGAGTTTGTTTCTTGCCTGATAATATGGATGCTTCTTATTTCGTTTTGTATTTCAAAATGAATCAGAAACCAAGTGAAAGAAATGGGGAAGTACACAGCTATCAGCTTCGGATGGGCTATGTTCAAATGGCTTGGCAGCAGGGGACAAGATTGCGGGCTCGCTGCATTCCCGATCTTTGGTCGCAAGGCGTACTCACTAAAGTACCTGCCAAATGTTATTCTGATTCCCTCAATTCTATAAAACGAAACATTAATTGCTGCGTTTGATTTCAAAGTAGGATTTTAAAATTAGATTTTGATTTTGAAAAAAATTGATATAAATGGGACCCACTCTTTGACTTTGTATGAGTTGTTTTGTTTTGTTGTGGAAAAATAGTGATATAAATGGGGCCCACTCTTTTACTTTGTATAAGTTATTTTGTTTTGTTGTGGGTAGAATTAAGTTAAAGTAGACTTTAAAATCCTACTTTAAAATCTACGCCCATGTGTTTTAATCTGTTAACAATTTTGCAGGTTCTACCTTGATTTCTCGGCCATATACGTTGGAGTTGGGATGGTTTGTCCTCACATCATCAACATATCTGTGCTTCTTGGAGGGATTCTATCGTGGGGTCTAATGTGGCCTCTGATAGAAAGGAGGAAAGGAGATTGGTACTCTGCAGACCTGCCCTCTAGTAGCATGCGTGGGCTTCAAGCTTACAAGGTATGAAATAATAATTAATATATGATTTATGTATCGTGACCAGTTGGGGTCTAAAATGTGGCCTCTGATCAAAAGGAGGAAAGGATATTTGTATTTCGCCAATGGCTTAGTTTGTCTCTTTAATTTGCAGGTGTTTATCCCTATCGCGATGATCCTCGGAGACGGACTCTACAACTTTCTCAAGGTAGTGAGCCAGTCCTTGATCGGACTGTACCAGCAAAAGAGGAAGAAAAACGGCCCACCTCTTCCCATCGCCTCAGTTTACCCGATGCCCAACCGGGCCCCGGTTGACACTGAGTGCTCTGGGCGCTCCTTCGATGATCAGAGGAGGACCGAGCTGTTTCTCAAAGACCGTATCCCAACACGGTTCGCTATAGCGGGCTATGTAGCTGTAGCTGCAACCTCTGCAGGCATTCTTCCGCAAATATTTCCACAACTAAAATGGTATCATATCTTCGTCCTGTATACGGTTGCTCCACCCTTTGCCTTCTGCAATGCTTACGGATGTGGTCTCACTGACTGGTCTCTGGCCTCAACCTATGGGAAGCTCGTTATCTTCATTATAGGAGCGTGGGCTGGGCAGGCCCATGGCGGCGTGGTTGCCGGCCTCGTTGCTTGTGGGGTCATGATGAACGTTGTGTCCACGGCATCAGACTTGACACAAGACTTGAAGACTGGGTACGTGACACTATCCTCGCCCCGTTCCTTGTTCGTAAGCCAGGTGATTGGGACCGCAATGGGCTGCGTGGTGTCCCCATGCGTGTTCTGGATCTACTACAAGGCCTTTGATGACCTTGGGATAGATGGAAGCGAGTATCCTGCGCCAATCGCGTCAGTATATAGGAGCATGGCCCAACTTGGGGTGGATGGCTTCTCTTCCCTTCCCAGCAACTGTCTCAACCTGTGCTATGGCTTCTTTGCTGCAGCGGCTGTGATCAATGGGGCCCGTGACCTTGTCGGAAAGAGATGGTCGAGGTTCATTCCTGTTCCAATGGCAATGGCAATGCCATTCTATATTGGGGCGTACTTCGCCATCGATATGTGCATCGGGAGTTTGATCCTGCTTGTGTGGGAGAGAATAGACAAGGCAAAGGCAAAGGCCTTCGTTCCTGCTGTTGCTTCGGGATTGATTTGCGGTGAAGGGATATGGAGCCTGCCCAGCTCGATTATAGCTTTTGCTGGAGCCAAGGCGCCGTTTTGCTTGAAACTCAAGTTCTAAATTTTGTTTTGCATAGAATCATGTGAAGAAATAGAAGAGAAATCTATTCACCCAGAAAAATAGGAGGGAAATATGACTTATTCTCTTATGGGTGATTCCACTACCATAGGGCGCAATCTTTTGTACCAAGATAGTACAATAATTTCATCCATTGGATCATCTCAACTTTTAATCTTGTCCGTCAATTATTTACATATTAGGTGAAGACCCACACGTTGCACGGACTATGATTAAAAACTTTTAAATAAAAATCTCAAAATATAAAAAATTTATTCTTATCATTAAATAATATAAAATTTGATAGATATATATATACATAGTAATATATAAATCATTGAGTTTTATGTAAAATTAGGAATTGTTGAATAAGGATCTAAAACTATAAAAATAAATTTGGTATATTGTTATGAGTACTCAAATCAATGTTTGTAAAAATAAATAAATAAACTAAAATATTGAATTCAAAGTTGATGAGGGAAAGATGTCAATTGAATTATAAAATATTAATAAAAAGAAAAATTGAAGGATTTAAATTACTAAAGCAATACCATAACAATTAGTTTGAAAATTTATGCATTAAAAAATTTATTCTACAAATCAGACATCACCCAATGAATAAGAATAAATAAATAAATCTATTGAACTCGAAGTTAGAGAGAAAAAGATTTCCATTAAATTATGAAATAAATATAAAAAAGAAATATCCAATGTATATAAATTAGAAATGCTTTACAATTACTGAAGCGACACCTATAAAGGAACTCGAATAGAGATAATATAATCTATATAAATAATAAATTTCGAATTTGGAATAAAAAATCCATTCAACAAATCAAATTTCACCTAAGAAAAAGAAAAATTTGGAGAAGATTGCTTAAACAATCAACATCGAAGCAATTAGTTTGAAATTTGCTTTGAAAGAATCATTCTATGAATCAAAACTCAATCAAAGAAAAATAATAAAGAAATATGGCTATCAAACTCGAAGTTTATGGAGAAACGATTTTCATTAATTATGAAATAAGAACAAAAAAGAGATATATGAGGCTTAGAAATAAGAAAAGTCTTACAATTTTTTAAGCGACACGCATAATGTAATTGAATTGAGATCCTGTGAAAACAATCAATATTGACACAATCACTTTTAACTTTGCACATAAAAAAATTCATTTAACAAATCAAAATTCAACCATGAAAGAGAAAAAATTTTAGGTAGAAAAGAAAAAGAGATGTTTAACTTATATATAAATTACTGTTCTCCTTTAAAAGATACTCGGCAAGGCGAGGGGCTATATATACACACTGATATTGAATTATCAGAAAACGACAACTATATATTTAATATATTTAATCTATACATGCTAATATATTTAATGTCTATATACCTAATCTATATATATTTAATCTACCATTTTAAGTTAAAGTAAATTTAATTTGACGCGGCATCTATATTTAATTTCATACGTTTTTTTTTTGCCGCACATTCAATTTTTGATTGACTTTTATTCAATTGCTCCCTTTTTTATTACTAATACTATTCAAAATAAACTAATAAAAAATTTTATTTATCTATATTAGAAAATCTATATATTATTCGATAATTATGAAAAAGTAATTATAGTTAACCGAAAAAATAATATTCTATAGGACAACTCTATAAATATTATAAATTCTCATTAATATTGCTTTCCAACTCCATATTTTGCTATATCACCAGCACGGTGGTTTGGTGGTTAAGTTCTAGGCGCTCCATTCGAACATCACGAGTTTGAACCTCACTGAGAACGTAGAGCTTGCCACTATGTGTGTGTATTATACGATGGCGGTGGTCGGCCCATAAGGCATGATCCAATGGGCCTTGGACTTAATTTACTAGTGCATTGGTGGGGCTGCGGTGATCAAGTTTGACTAAAGTCTCAACGAACTATGGCGAAAGGAACATTCCGTGGTGGTTATGTTTCCTTGGTTCGGGCAGCCACAGCGGACCAATAACCCGACCTAGCCTTTTTATTTAGCAAAAAACTCTAAATTTTGCTATAGTAAAATATATGAGCGGCAATTCAATTTCTACAATATAAAAGATTTCCTAAATAGCAGCTAATGTATACAATATATATTATATTGGGCTATATGGAAATAATATACATATTCTACTGCACAATGGATGATAAAAAATTTTCTTAATACATAAGTGATAATGTTGTAAAGCAAGATAGTGTCTATTATTTTTGATGATATGACAGTGTAAAAAATTCGAGTTTATCAATTTCTCAGTGAAATTATCCTCTTTCGCTTCATGACTTTACAATACAAAATTATCCTCGAATGATGACCTCTAGGTCAACAGGCGATGCATGCGCCACTGCGCTACGTCCTCTTTTGATTATACTATAGTTATATTTTTTTTCTTTGTTTTCCAGATATCTATACATACATATATATATATATATATACACACTTAATACAAAAGCGTGAAGCTCGTAAATTGTTTCTTCCCAATTTGATTCCAAAAATACCCTTATTTTTTTACTAAAGTTCCTAACGGTGCGTTTGGATTCAGAGTTAAAGTAACTTTGATTTTGATTGTGAAAAAAGACAAATGAGTTGGGATTAAAAATTTGACTTGAGAAATGTGTGTTTTTATTGTGTAATGTGTTAAGTTAAAGTTAAAGTTAAAATTTTTGATTTGAGAAATGTGTATTTTTGTTATGTAGTGTATTGAGTTAAAGTTAAAGTTAAAATCAAGTTGATTTTAACTTACAAACTAAACAGGCAATGCTCACTCTCACAAAATAAATTAAGGGCCTCCACAGTCATCTCATTTTTCAGTTACGGAGACCTGTGGGTCAAGCATGATGAAGTAGAAATCTCATGGACCCCCTTTTTACAATGCAGCTTACTCTTTTTCGGCTCTTGGTGGCTTGTTCACCCCAAGAGAGGGGGGAAACCAAAAAAAAAAAAGGTCACCTTGTTTTCTTCATTTCTAGCCAATCATACTATATATGGATATTAAATGAGGGAGTTGCTAACATTAGGAGCCTCCTTTTTCTTTTTTTCTTTTTTTGTGGAGCATTAGGAGCCCTCGTTAAAAGTTGGACTTTATGGATACTCCAAAAAAATAAATTTCTTGTTAAATAGAAAGAAATTTATTATTTAACAAAATTTAAAATAATAAGTTTCCTCCATAATAACAAGTTTTTTATTATTTAGCAGGTAACACATTTATTAAAAAATAATAAATTTCTTGTTAGATAATAAATTATTATTATTTTGTTATGAGTAATCATTCACAAATTGCAACGTGGCCTCTGTAAGAGTTTCCAGTTTAAGGATGCTCCGTAGGGAAGTTAATCCCATTAAACAATAATGAAACAGAGGAGAGGAATTAAGAGGAAAGAGGGGAAAAGTGGGGGCAAAAAAAAAGAAAAAAGGGGAGAGGCCCCTGTCAGAAACGATCAATAGAACGTCAAAGACAAACTTTCGGTAATAAACCCATCCTCTTTTTTTTTTTTGGGTAAAGTTTAAACCCATCCTCTTTAATTGTATATATACGTACGCGATATAACTGTATTTTGTTAAAACGGAAATAACGAACAACAAACGCCAAAGAGACAAGGGAGGAATTTCGCTTACAATTCAGTTGCTTCATCTGATGTGCATCGGGTTACATGTACGGATGTTCCTTCTCCGATGATCAAGAATTCTATGACAATTAAGCCTTTTTTTATTACAGCGGTGTGGAATTACCTTTTGCTCCTGCAAACTGTTCCGCATATCCGTCTTCTAGTTCTGCAGAAAATTTTTCGTGCCGCTTTTTCCAATCGTACCACCTCATTGTTATTGTCATAGTTCAATCCGAACCTTCTCATACTATCAGGGGATCCAACATTATTTGAGCAGTATTGGAAGAAGGTAGGAGAGAGGTGCAACAATGAGAGAGGGATTCGATTAGTTACTTCAACAACTCACAAAGATGGAGACTGTGTTGTTTCCTTTTGCCAGAACTTGATGACGGCTCCATCTGCCGCACTAGCTCGCCGGAAGATCTTGACGGATTTCTGCCACCTTGTGGTCAGGAATCGATCTATCCAACTCTGCCAGGCTGTGCCGTGCGGCCTCTCCTCTGCTGATGATTCCCCTCAGCCTCTTAACGTTCCCTCTCCTCCGCTGATGATTCCGCTCAGCCTCTTATCGTCATTTTAGCTGCCCCTTACTACTCAGTGAGTCCGGTACGTACTTTCTGTAATTCATCATTTAATTTGATCATCGCCTCGTCATCCTTTTCCCTCATGGCTCCAGTATATATAATATATGTGTTTTATAGTCTAAACATGAATTTGATGGTATGCGTCTTTTTAATTGACGGTAACTATCACATATTTTTCATTTTAGAAAATTATAGAATCCAGGAGTCAAGTGATCGATTAGATTTTTTATTAGACTAGACAACGATATTATCTGGTGCAAAACATGTGGGTATTCGTCTAATATTTGATATTTAATTATAACCACAGATTTATAGTGAATTCAAAGACAATATATATATATATATATATATGACATTTCGCGTTGCCCTCTCTGCATGCACTGCTTTGCACTGTGTCTTTAACATCTAACTACGTCCTCTTTGAAATAACACTGCTCTCAACATCCTCCCTATCCATCTACAGTTTATTCTTTCTAGAAGAGAACCCCAATTTGAGAGTTGAGACAACCTTGGAAACAAGGGCAAATGGCAAGCAAAATTGCTGAAGCCGAGTTAGACTCGGTTGAGAAGGTGTTTGCAGCCCAAGAAGCTGTACCCTCCTGGAAAGACCAGCTTACGTTCCGCTCATTTGTTATCGGCTTCTTGCTCACTATTCTGATTACATTCATCAAGGTAAAGGTAAGCCTAAACACAGAGATCATCCCCTCACTAAATGTCTGTGCCGGCCTCCTTGGTTATTTCTGCCTCAAGGTTTGGACACAGTGCTCCAGCCAGCTCCCATTCACAAGGCAGGAGAACTCGGTTATTCAAACCTGCGTCGTTGCTGGCTCCGGGATCGCCTTCAGCGGTAATTGACCATGCCTAGTAATGTAATTGATTTTGCTTTTCAGAAAGTGCATGCATCGTTCCCCTGCCGTGGCACTGTTCGTTGATATATGCTCCGTTGTTATTTTAGAATTTAAATTATTGATGTATACTCTGTTCTCAATAATTATAAGATTGATTGATTCAGCACTTTTATTGAATATCTCCTTCTCTTTACTTGCTCTGATTTTACATCTCCAATTGTTCGATTTCAATGGTCCTCCTTGGTCCTCAACCTGATCTTTCTCTGTTTTAATCAGCTCTGTGCCACTCCACAGATTGAATAATCTTGTACGACATTC
Organism: Punica granatum; assembly: GCF_007655135.1. Taxonomy (NCBI): domain Eukaryota; kingdom Viridiplantae; phylum Streptophyta; class Magnoliopsida; order Myrtales; family Lythraceae; genus Punica; species Punica granatum. The sequence continues at coordinate 15,528,240 of NC_045131.1, read as the reverse complement.
TTCCTTTCGATTACATCTTACAATGTTGTTTCTTTCTCTATCATTCTGGGTACTCCTTCAACTCGTACTCATACAACTCGAGCTTATTAACCTGAGATTCAATGCAAAACTTGAACTTTTCATGGTTGTTGAGCACCCCCTTTAAAATGATTTTCTATAGCCACGCGTATTTTATCTATTTCTGCACAAAGTTTTGTCTTTCAAATTCAGGATTAGTGAACCGTGAACATAATATGATACTTGGTTATTGCTTGTTGTTTGGCAAGGGCAGGAGGGTTCGGGAGCTACATGTTCGCGTTGAGTGGACGAATAGCCGGCCAATCAGGTGATCCGGGCTCGAAAGATTTCAAGAACCCATCACCCTGGTGGATGATCGGCTTCCTCATGCTGGTTAGCTTCCTTGGGCTCTTGTCAGGCATCCCGCTTAGGAAGGTACATCGCCCTTTCTTTTTCAAATATGGAGTAGCGCAGTGGCGCATACTCTCGCCTGGTAACCAAGACATTCATTGTCTAATACTCGGTGGGATTATTTGTGCTTTTTTATTAAATAGGGGACCCATAATCACTACTATATATGATTCTTTAACTTACTGGTCATATTGAATTGTCGTTAATTATATATTTAATAATATAGTTTTATTGATTTTAAGTTAATATTTTTAACAATTACAAACAAATATAAATTATATAATATATGTTCTTTGCTTTGCAATTCATGGACTTTCACGATTAGTTTGTCACAAGGCAAAGACGTTCATAATAGCTGTTTTCACATGAAGCGTTATCAATATTAATGGGAAGTTGTTTATCAACTAAGTGAATGATCAATCCCTGTCAGATATTGATCGTGGACTTCAATCTAAGCTATCCTAGCGCAACAGCCACTGGATATCTCATCAACAGTCTCCATACTCCTCAAGGAGCCAAACTCGCTAGGTATCAAAAAAAAAAAATCAATTTTCGACGTATAAACACAAGACCTTGAGCTTGTTTGTGGACTGAATTATTAATATGACCGACTTCTTTCGTTTTGTATTTCAAAATGAATCAGAAACCAAGTGAAAGAAATGGGGAAGTACACAGCTATCAGCTTCGGGTGGGCCATGTTCAAGTGGCTTGGAAGCAGGGGACAAGATTGCGGGTACGCTACCATCCCGTACTTTGGCCGCAGGGCTCACTCACTGAAGTACGTGCCCAATGTTACCTTAATTCCCTCAATCCTATAAAGGGAAACATTAAATCTTAATCAAATGTTTTAATCTGTTCTAACAATTTTGCAGGTTCTACCTTGATTTCTCGGCAATATACGTTGGAGTTGGGATGGTTTGTCCTCACATCATCAACATATCCGTGCTTCTTGGAGGGATTTTATCGTGGGGTCTAATGTGGCCTCTGATCGAAAGGAGGAAAGGAGATTGGTATTCCGCAGACCTGTCCTCTGGTAGCATGCATGGGCTTCAAGCTTACAAGGCAGGAAACACTAATTAATATATGATTTACGTATTGTGATTAACTGGGGACTAATGTGAACTCTGATCGAAAGGAGGAAAGGAGATATTGGTATTCCACAGTCTGCTTAATGTATCTCTTTAACTTGCAGGTGTTTATCCCAATCGCGATGATCCTTGGAGACGGACTGTACAACTTTCTCAAGGTAGTGTACCGGTACCAGCAAGACAGGAAGAAAAATGGCCCTTTTCTTCCTATAGCCTCGGTTTCCCCGATCCCCGACCAGGCCTCGGTCGACACTCAGTGCTTTGGACGCTCCTTCGACGATCAGAGGAGGACCGAGCTGTTTCTCAAAGATGGAATCCGGACATGGTTCGCTATAGCGGGCTATGTAGCTATAGCTGCTACCTCTGCAGGCATTCTTCCTCAAATATTTCCCCAACTAAAATGGTATCATATCTTCGTCCTGTATACGGTTGCACCACCCTTTGCCTTCTGCAACGCTTACGGATGTGGTCTCACTGACTGGTCCCTGGCCTCGACCTATGGGAAGCTTGTTATCTTCATCATAGGAGCGTGGGCCGGGCAGGCTCATGGTGGCGTGGTTGCCGGCCTCGTTGCTTGTGGGGTCATGATGAACATTGTGTCCACGGCGTCAGACTTGACGCAGGACTTGAAGACTGGGTATGTGACACTATCCTCGCCCTGTTCCACGTTCGCAAGCCAGGTGATTGGGACCGCAATGGGCTGCGTGGTTTCTCCATGCGTGTTCTGGATCTACTACAAGGCCTTTGATGACCTTGGGATAGATGGAAGCGAGTACCCCGCACCAATCGCGTCTGTATACAGGAGCATGGCCCAACTCGGAGTGGATGGCTTCTCTTCCCTTCCCAACAACTGTCTCAACCTTTGTTATGGCTTCTTTGCTGCAGCGGTTGTGATCAATGGGGTCCGCGACCTCACTGGAAAGAGATGGTCCAGGTTCATTCCTGTTCCAATGGCAATGGCAATGCCGTTCTACATTGGGGCATACTTCGCCATCGATATGTGTATCGGGAGTTTGGTCCTACTTGTGTGGGAGAAAAGAAACAAGACCGAGGCAAAGGCCTTCATTCCTGCCATTGCTTCGGGATTGATTTGCGGAGAAGGGATATGGAGCCTGCCCAGCTCGATAATAGCTTTTGCTGGAGCTAAGCCACCGTTTTGCTTGAAACTCAAGTTCTAACATTATGTTTTGCATATAGTTTTGTGAGGGAATAGAAGGGAAATAAGACCCGTTCTCTTATTGCAGATGAGGACGTGTAGCTCTAGATTACGCATGTAGAGGTGATGCATATTTATTTTTTTGCGGTAGAAACGTGATGAACATTTAAATGTTATTTTTAAACAAATAAATTATATATATTCGTACAACAGACGCATGTGCCCTGTAACTGACATTAATGTGCTTATAGTTTCTTTGATCGGAAAAATGTGGCCTACGATCTCAATCGTGATGGTTTAGGTTCCTTCTAGGCTCAGTGACATCAAGCAAGATTGGTCTGAGCACCATCGATTCTAGATGACCTCGACTGAAATCGAAACAACCTCAGGCTAGTGATCTCAACCAAGATCAGTTGTGGATCTGTCCAGGCTCAACAACCTCAATTGAGATCTAATAGAGCCCTATGAAGATATGTCAACCTTATATATGTTTCCAAGGCCTCCACCGATTTAAATGGAATCCCATAGATAGTCTTGACTCTCGAGTGATAAAAGAAATAAAGTATATGAAGCAAAGATAGAGGAGCATTTGCAGAAAATTTAAAACGTCATAACGTATAAACAAATTACAGTTATAATCCAAGAAAAACAAAATGAAAGTAGTCGAACCAAATGCTAGTAAGCAAACCCCAACCCATCATTTACAGAGATCCTCTAAATTTAGGGTGTGTTTGTTTCAATATAATTAAATAAGTGCTTAAAAGTTAGTTACAAATTAGTTATAAGATAAAATGAATGTAAGAAAGAAGAAAAGATGAGATAAAGATCTAAATTACTAAATCATTATGTAAAAAATCATTTAATTATATAAGTAGAAAATTTTAACTTAATAATATATGTCATTTTTCACTTATTAGTACTCTTTTATTTCTCACAAAACTTTTCTCATTCTTATTCATTGTTTCCTACCTTCTATACGTTTCTTCCCTCAACTAATTAAGTGTTTAATTTAAGCACTCAATTTATCAAAAACCACCTTACTCTTTCTATCTAAGGTTAGGCAAGACATAGCAAGATAGATAAAGCACCATGCTCGATCACCCACTGCAACGGATCAATGTACGACTATCCCGCATATGTCCCCTTCTATTATATTAGGAGCTATTACTTGTCTCCATTTTTGCTAAGTAAATTCCTCTAAAAAAAAGGGGTTTTAGAATATATATATATATATATATATATTTATTTTTATATTTTTTGCTTTTGTCGACGTAGAAAACATTGGCTAAAACCCTCCCGACATTCCCCTCGAAGTTCTAAAAAATGTCAGAAAAAAACCCGTTGGTAGAGGGTTCCTTATGTTTTTGGAAAACGTCGGAAAAAACCATCCTAGGCCGACATTTGAGAAACGTTGGCTAAAAGCCAAATCTAGGCCGATGTTTTAAATGTCGGCAAAAATTGAGCCTTGGCCGACGTTTATTGCATCGGCCAAAATCATGCCGAAGCTGACATATATTGTGCCGGCTAAGATCTGCCTATGCCGACCTTTACTGCGTTGGTAAAAATTGTGCCTAGGCCGACTCAAAAAATGTCGGCCATAGCCTTTTTTTTTTTTTTTAAAAGGCCTAAGTCGACACTTAAGGCGTCGGCTCAGGCCAATGTAATTAAGAAAATAGACAACCGATTGTCAACTAAATTGACAACCTGTTGTCAAGAAACCTCAATTGAAGACGGGTAAAATAATATCACGACAAGAAAATGCATGAATCATTCCAAACACAAGTTCACAACTGCACCCTCTTACTCCTAGCGTGGTGAATGCTCGGCAAGACAACTCCATTCGCGATTGTCACCGACCCCTGTTCAGCTCCTCATTATTCATCACGGCGAGCTGTATGTGCCTCGGCCCAACTCTGTTCTTCTTGTTGTCGCTCGCCCCATTACAGCAAGCTCCAGAACCTAAATAAACCATGAATCCATCATCGAGATCTCTTATTGATGGAAAGCATTAGAAAAAGGAAAATTTGACTGACACGTGTAAAATTGGTCACACCAAACTTCCTTGCTCTGCTCTCTGTCTCTCGTCTTCTCTTCTTGTTTCTCTTTCTACTTCGTCCTTGCATCTCTCTTCGGCCTCAGATGTCGGCCTCCTTTCCGTTCCCTCAAATCCGCAACTAATCAAGTGAAGCTGCTCATCTCGGGTTCCATACTCCGTAACAAGCTCTTGGGCTCTTCGGCAAGGTTGGACTTCGTCCGCCCTCAGCTTCCTCCTAAGAGGACTGGGAATGGAGGGACAAAGGTTGAGCTCGTAGGAAACATAGATTGAGATCCATTGTGGGGGAAAGGGGACGAAGGAGAGAGATTGAAGACTCGAGCTGAGGTTCTGACAATGATGGTGAGGAGGTCGGGCTTCCAACACACACGTCGTAGGTACCGGCACAGGGGAGACAATAATGGTGGAAGATGGCGTGGAGGCAAAGGAGGCGGTGAGGTGAGGATGGAGATGATGAAGGTGATGGAGAATGAAAGAGGATGATGATGGATGATCCTTTCCTTAGGTCTGTAAAAAATTAAAAAGAAAGGTGAGAAGACAGAGAGAGAGAAGGGAAGGGGCGAACATGGTATCTTATCTCTTGGCCTATAGTGATAACAGGTGGGACAACATGTTGTCCTATCTATTGCCATATATAAAAGTCAGCCTTTAAGGACCTTTATTCCATAATTATTTGCAAAAATAAGTGGAACTCATCAAGTCTTTCATGCCTCGTTCCTAAATTATTGGCAAAGATGTTATTATCAGAATTTTCAATTAATAAAAGTATATCGTAGTTCGAAAGAGTAATCACTGTGGACATTCGCCTGGGTTTGAATCTTACTAGTGATAACTTTGTGCATCGAGTTTCTTGTTCCTCCATCGATTAGCCTATATATACACAAACACACACACATTGCATGGATTTTTATATCGTGCACCGCCTGTGGAAACCAATTTTTCACAAGTTGCTTCTATAATTATGACATGTGTACTTTTTTATCCCAAGAACTAATACCGTTAGTTTTCAAGTTAATTTTATCTTTATAATTAAAATTACAAAAATTACCTTAAATTAAACATTGACTTTCTATAATAATTACAACTTATTGAGAGAAATAATCCTAAACAATATGGAAAAATTACAAAAAACTATTTGTATGGTCTCTCTCCTTTCTAACAATATTCTTTAACCTCCATGGATAGCAAAAGACCCAATAAGGGGATATTGAGTGAGTAATACACAACCACTTTTATACCGTGCACCGCCTGTGGAAATCAATTTTCCACAAGCGGCTTCTATTATTGCGACATGTGTCATTTTCCATCCCAAAAACTAACACCGTTAATTATTGTTAAGTTAATTTTATCTTTATAATTAAACTTTTAAAAGTTACCATATGTAGAGCATGACTTTCTATAATAATTACAATTTAAATGAGAAATGATCGCAAACAATGTGCAAAATTTACAAAATTTGTAGACTTTTTTGTACATTCCTTATCCTCTTCTTCAATATTCTCCAAGCTCCATGAATTTTCATAGGAGAAGCTAACGAAGATTCAGTTGATGGGGTCGATGGGGATTTCATAATAACGGTGAAATACTTGAAGATGATGCATTGAACAATAATATGTATTGTGTTAATGTGATGCTAACAATTTCCAAGTAGACGGAAGATGGGCAGTCACAAAGTGATACAACATAATTTTACTTTAACATCTACAAGTAGCAATTTATTTATAAGGTTGTGTAAGAAGCGGAAAATCTAGAGAAGAATCTCAAATCTTTAATGAAATCAAATAGATATAATGAATGACTTCCTGAAAGATTATATATAATTCAATTACTAAGAAAAATTAAATTAAAACAAGGAATAAAAAAGTATAAATTTTGTAACTTGTGTACATCAGTCTTTCGCCATTGTCAAGTAGAGTAATGACCCCCTTATCGAAGAAAATATTGGCTGGTCTTACCTCACCAGCACATAAATCTATTAGGTGAGGAAATACCAATAAGTACTTGCCAAGACAGTATGTGAGTCCTCATCAATCCTCTCTGTCATTTAACTATATTAAAGACTACTGTTTTTTTTCCTGTTTTAATACAAAGACTTATGGATAATGAAATATAAATTCTAATATCTAATAAATAGATATATACGAGTATTCTCACTACGAAAATCGGATCTGAAACTTTTTAATTACCTGACGAATGTATACAACACTACACTACACCCCCTTTCTTAACTTGATGCTAATTTTCTATCCTCTATACATTTATAATATATAAAGAACATCCTTTTCGGTTCTCGTGCCTCGGAGGTTATGGGAGTCTTTGGAAAGAAAATATTTAGTCCATAAGGAGGAAAATATCAATTTCTTTCTTAATTACGAATGCACATAAAACCATAGTTTGAATCACTTTTTTCGATTACAAAGGAGACCCAATGTCTAGTATAATGAAAGAGAAATCTTAAATAACTAATAAAGAGGCACATGTAGTCTCACTAAATATCTAACCTATGACCTCTAAGTCAATAGGCTAGAGTGTGCGCCACTATGCTATGCACTCTTTTGAATCACTTTTAAATAAATAGCACACCACTTATATAATTTGGTGCTAGTATGAGAAGGTAATTTGATACAGTAGTACTCACGTTACCAACTATCTTCACCTAAAATTTAGATTTTTCTAGTTTTGATTCTCATCAATATAGGACTTTCCGTGCTCTTTTATATCCCATTCGCCTCTTTACTATATCCAAAACCCCTCCCTTGTATATCGGAAAAACAAAATATGAACTCGGTGCTAAGATTTGTATATATTTTATAAATTTTATTCATTTATTTATTTATCTATTTATTTATTTATTTATTTTTATGAATGAAGCTCACACATCATAGAAAGGAAAGGGGAAAAATTGGGAAATGGGAGAGGAGAAAATCGAATCCATGACCTCTTGATATCAAATTGAGGATTACATCACTATACCAAATCCTCCCTTCTACATTTTAGTCATCAACGTACTCAAAGAAGGATGGAATTTTTTTCTCCTCTAGAATAGAGCTAGGTATAGCTACAACCATGCGTTGCAGTAGGTATGAAAGATGGTTTCATTCAGTAGCACTTAGTTTAGCGACTAATTTCGCCGAAATAAAGGGATTCTAATTTCTACACTCATTAATAGGACTTTCCGTGCTCTTTTTTATTCGGCCATAAGAATGCCTAATTGGAGGATGAGAGGCTTCGAGTACGAAAATTAGGCCCATTATAACTCTGAGTAGAATGTGCAGTGGTGCCATGATTGAGCTTTGATGTACTACTAATATGGCTTGGGTGTGCAATTTCAAGAGCAAAGCAAACATACTTATAGGAACAAAAAATAAGGGAAAAAAATATTTTTGATCCTATAAGTTTGGCATTAAGTCAATTTTGGTCTTATAAATTTTAAAAGTGCTGAATTAGTCCTCTATGTTTATTCCGTAAGACACTTTTGGCCCATTCCGTAATCGGCCGTATCGGAGTTGCTGATGTGGACTTGACGCAGTCAATTTTGTCCACGTGTCAATTTCTAATTGGCTAAAAAATTTTAAATTTTAAAAAGTAAATAAATAAAAATAAATAAATAGTAAAATATTTTAAAAGAAGGGAAGGGTACCAGATCGAAGGCTCCCCTTCTAGCCACCCCTCCCTCTCATCAACCTCGCCGGGCTGGAAGGGGAGTCCCCAATCCGGTATCCTACCCTTTTTTTTAAAACAAAAATTATCTTATTAGTTTTCTTTTAAATTTTAATTTTTTTTAGCAAATATGAAATTGACACGTGGACAGAATTAATGGTGTCAAGTCCACATCAGCAACTTCGTTACAGCCCATTATGAAATGGACCAAAAGTGTCTTATAGAGTAAACATATAGGACTGATTCCGCACTTTTGAAATTTATAGGACCAAAATTGATTGAAAGCCAAATTTATAAGACCAAAAATTTCTTTTTCCCGAAAAATAAGTGAAATCTTCAAAGTCAATTGATTAAGTCAATGTGCAATACAATTATATCCTCCCTAGCTAGTCGACAATAGGAAATTTGCTTTCATCGGTGGGACAAGAATATTTTTTTTATGAGTAATACTGAATATTATTGCAAATAGTAAGGAACATCATTGTAAGGGTATCCCTCGAAGACAATACGAGCATCACAGCCTAACCTAAAGCCAAGTTGACAAAGATCATGTGCTTGGTAATTCAACGCTCTAGGGACCCAACTGCAACAACATTCCAACAAAAGAGAAGATAAAACCATAATGTCTGCAATGGTATTCTTAATTATCCAAGAAGCATTCCGGGGATTAGCAAAACCTTCTACTACTAATAAAGCGTTAGTTTCAATGCAAATTTTCGACAATCTTGCATTATGGGCTAAGGAAAGGGCAACAAGGATTGTAGCAGCTTTTGCTTGTAACAGTGATGTCGTCTTGATGGATGCACACCATGACTGGATGATGATTTGACTGTGGAGCCGAGCTACCCCTGATATGTATGCTTTGTCTTCTCTCCAAGCTGCATCAAAGCTAATTTTCCACCATTAAGGTCTCAAGTTCTGCGCAGCGATTCTTAGGGGCTGTAAAGTTCGATCATGGAAGTCCAACATAATGGGGTAGTTCTCCGACATGTCAAGACATTGGAGATGGCTGCAGGCTTCAGGCTGGGGAGTTGTCGAGTTGTTGGAAGGTTGTGACTGCTGATTGTCTCTATGGTTCAAATGCTCCCTAAAAGATTTCCTGATGTGCAGCAGCATTCGGTTGAGTGCGGTCTTAGTTCCTGTAAACAAACTTTCATTTCTTAGGTTCCATAAAGTGTAGAGAACAATAGCACCATAAGTTGAGAAAGAGAGAGGATTTATGTGGTTAATAAGAAGCATAGTAAGGGGCTGCACAATAAAATTTACAATATCAAATAGAGAGTTTGCAGGGAAATTATATGAGGTCAAGTTCCATGGCAATTCCTCCACACCACTTGATAATACATACATCCACCAAATAGGTTGGTAAAATTATCAGAATCGGATTGACAAAGGGGACATGATGTTCCACTTTGAGCAAACCAGGGGAGGCATTCACTTGCTATTCTCCACAAGTGGATTTTCAATCTTTGGTGAATCTGTAGACCGCATATACACTTCCATTTAACCACAGAATTCTGATTGAATTGATATCTTTGATCGAGAAAATAAAAAAATTTAACTGTGTGATCGCTTGAAGAGGTGGGCGTCCAAACAATATAATCATCTAAGTCTTCTAAAGGGAGATGTAACTTTGTAATATTCAGCACACTATCAACATCGATTGGATTTCTGATCAAAGCAATATTCCACCTTTTCGAGTGGAAAGGCATTAGGTGTCGTACCTTGATGTCATGGTTAATGTCAATATCAATTTTAGGTAAGGGTTTAAAATTTGTCATACCTGGCACCCATGGGCCCCCCCATACTGAAATTGAGGCTCCGTTACCTATAGAGTGGCAAGCACCTACCTGGAGGGTATTGCGACACCATTGCAGCCCTTTCCAAATGTGCGATGAGCTGGTCATGGATCTTTGTTTGGGGGATAGGAAATTGCTGTATTTTGCTTTCATTGCCCTCATTACTAAGCCGTTTTTCTTTGAAGTTAAAGCCCAAGTCGTTTTGGAGAGCATGGCCTTATTGGATTCTTTTGCTTTTCTAAAACCTAAGCCACTTGAGGCTTTCGGTTGGCAGAGCATATCCCAGCTTTTCGAGGCGTAGTAGGGACCTGATTCCTCTTTACTTCTCCACCAGAATCGTTTACTAAGCTGGTCCATCTTATTTAGAGTAGTCTTTAGCAAATGGAACATTGACATAGTATATATTGGTGTAGTACTAATGACTGAGTTAATAAGGTTTCCTCTGCCTGTCCATGAAAGGTTTTCTAATTTCCAGCTCACTAACTTACCTTTGATCTTGTCGATGAAAAAATGAAAGGATTCATTTTTTCTTTTGCGGAGAAAGACTATATTGCCAAGGTATTGAGCATTAGCCTTGAGCTTTTTCATTTCGAGCATGTTCTTGATGCTTTGACACTATGCGAACCCAAATTTGCTCTCGTCGGGGCCCGTATATGCGCGCCTATGTGCACGGTTTGAGAGTGTTCACATTCCCGGGGAATGCGTGACGGATACGCGTAAGAAGGAGTCGCCACTTACTGTCTACGACCCGAAAGTCGAGGGCCGTTAAGTTGCCCGAATCTAAGGGTACGGGGTACACCTAATTGCTAAGGCATATGGTCGGCGGAACCCGAGGTTCCGTATTTGGGGGGTTCTGTTACGTACGAGCCTATATCCCGCGTGCCCTTTCGGTACTCTAGCTCGTCTAAATTTGCCATTTTTAATTTATTTACCGTGTGATTTAGGATTGCACTCTTCTTATCGTTTTGACACCGTAAAGTCGATGAATTGATTGATTCGAGTCAAGAATCCGAGAGACAAGTAAGTTCGTACATCGAGAAAACGGTTCGCTATCCTCACTACAGTTCGTCGGACCATGGTGGTCGATTTCCTGCTCGAACCGAAGCCGCGAAGCATTAAATCTACTCGTCTTTCGGGTAAGTGAATTAATTCGATCAATTCTACGCTCGGACCTCTCGCTCGCCGATCGAGAATCCTTACAAATGAATGAATAAATGTACAAATGAAATTTCTTACAATGTACTCTAAAAAAAATACATAATACAACCGAATAAAGTAAATGGATCCCCAATCGGTTTGCATTGGGCCAATATTCCGCTCCAGCTCACCGTGAGGTTTCGAATGATCGAAAACGAAATTAAGATGCGCGCTCGGTGTATAGAGCGTTGGACCCCGTGCAATGTGTAACCTACGGATTCAAGCTTGAACCGCAACAAATCAGCAAGTAATAGTTGAAAACTGAAGAAAACTGATAAATACTGATGAAAACATACAAAAACTGACAAATACAGACAAATATAGACAAGTTTGTGTATTATACCGAATTTACGTGACTTCATCAATTATTATTCGGGGTTGATTGGCAAATAATTTACCTAACCTAGGCAAGCAGGAGAACATGCTAGGGTACAGTGCTAGGCCGATTATGCATGTGTGAGTTAATTTTAAGACTTTGTTCTATAAATGACATTGCGATTTTCACTGAATATGCTAAACTCATATTTTGACTCTAGATTGAAACCTAGCGTCTCGCCTAGCCATTTTCTAATGTTCGATTAAGTCGAATGAAGGGTTAGTCGGATTTCACATGTTTTATTACAGAAATACAAGTTTAACTGCTCGAATTTACGATAGGATAACGAAAACACTGAAACCGGACGAAGTGGGCTATGCAAATGACACTTGCACCCGAACGGGCTGCCCGTCTCCGACCGTGGATCTAAGTGTTTGGATCACCCTAACGCCTAGGGAGTCGGCGATTCACAAAAAGACGGTTATGCCCTTGAACTGTAAAGTGTGTAAAGTGTTCATGCAAAATTTGAGATCACATGACGCAGACTATTAAACATCGGTAGCCGGTGCCGATCGATCCCTTGGGTCCATCGGGATCATGCCGACCCCGAGAGAGCCGAGAAAACGATCGTTCCGCCAAGGAGTAGTCTAAGGAAGGTTCGTACACCCCGACCCGGGCCGCCTCAAATCGGGCCTGGACTTAAGTCAAGGCGCACGAGCATTCCCTAGATGCCCATGCTACGCGTGTTAAGTGTCTCGATGCTTTCAAAATTGTGGGTTTTAAAAGGACGTTTCCGATATTTCGTGATTCGTCGATGCGATTACGAATTAATAACCGGTTCGTGCGATTTATTTAAGTCGAGTGATTTACTTAACCGAATGATACGTCACATTTTCCCGTGTGTGAAATTATCAGTGATTATGACCTTGAGCCTTAGAGTACCAGGGGTTCATGAAGCGATTTGTGACACGAAAACCAAGGCGAGTCCCTGAAGGCCAAGAACGCCCGATCAAATGAGGATCGATGCGCTCTTGGACCCTCGTGGGCCCGAGATAGTTGCCGATACACAAATCCATGTACATAATTTAAAACTAACATGCTTAACTTACGATTTATCCTCCGATCGATGCTAAACGAAAAATACGGTTGCACACAATCATATATCAATCATGATTATAACACATATTCTACAAAGCCGGTGCTGCCATGATCACGAGAAGCACATGCAAGCATGCAAGCATACACGAACACAATATTAACGAAATCGATAAAACGACACCAACTCATGAAATGGGAAAACGTAAATCACGCATTGCCATGTCACATACACGTAATAAATAAGACAAGAACGTATTAAAAGAACATGCATATTTGTCGGTCGGGGACTCAAGCAAAACGAGTTGGATGTCCAAGGATTAAATTGAATAATTTCAAAAGAACTGGGGCTGATTGAAAATTCAGTTAAAGTTCCAGGGACTGATTTGGAACAGCTCAAAAAGTCAGGGGTGATTTGGAAGAGTGCAAAGGGTCGTAGGGATAGAACTGAAACAGATGGAAAAGTTTCTTGGACTAATTTGAATCGTTTGAAAAGTTCTGTGGCTGGACAAAAAATATTGAAAATGGCCTAGGATTTGATTGAAACAGGTTTGAAGGTCTAGGGGCTGATCTGAAAAAGTGAAAAGAGTTGCAGGGACTGAACTGAAACAGATGAAAAAGTTTCCTGGATAGTCTGAAAAGTTCCGTGGCCGAGTGGAAAATATTGAAAATGGCCCCGGATTTGATTGAAACAGGTTTCAAAGTTTAGAGGCTGATCTGGAAAAGTTAAAAGAGTCGCAGGGACTGAACTGAAACAGATGAAAAAGTTTCCTGGACTGATCTGAATAGTCTGAAAAGTTCCGTGGCCGAGTGGAAAATATTGAAAATGGCCCAGGATTTGATTGAAACAGGTTTCAAAGTTTAGAGGCTGATCTGGAAAACTTAAAAGAGTCGCAGGGACTGAACTAAAACAGATGAAAAAGTTTCATGGACTAATCTGAATCGTCTGAAAAGTTCTGTGGGCGAGCGAAAAATATTGAAAATGGATCAGGATTTGATTGAAACAGAATTAGAAAGTTTAGGGCTGATTTGGAAGCATGAAAATAGTTGCGGGGACTGAACTGAAATAAATTGAAAAGTTTGTAAAACCGGGTTTGGTATAATCCAGCTCATCCACACGATCCACAAACATTCATTTCACGTTATCACCATCCAAATAAATATTAGTATATGGAAATGAGGTCCTAAGCATGCTACTAAATTGGGATTTATACCTAGCCTCGGGAGTTAGAGTTGGGAGGAACTCGAGGGGCTTCATAGATCCTTCCAACCAACCGGTCATGGGCTGTTCATGGACATTGCAGTAGCAAGGGAAGAGGTAGTAGAGCTCAATTAGCTCGGGAGAACCCGGAGGTCTGGTCAACAGCAAGAAATGACCTCAAGGCTCAAGGAGGAGTGTAAGTGGGGTAGCAGGGACGGCAGAGAAACTGCCTAAGGGAACGACTAGGATGAGGTGGAGGTGGCAGCTGCTTCAAGTGGCGAGGCATGCGAAATGCTCCAGGAGCTGCGGGGAAATGATGAGCAACGGCAACGACACGCAATAGGGAGCTCGGGGACGCCCTGGATAGTGGGGCAGCAACTCAAGGAGCTCGGGCAGTACCAACGAAACGCAACAAAGAGCTCGGGGAAACTCTGGACGGTGGAGTAACAGCTCGAGGAGCTTGAGTAGCAGCCACTAGCCACGCCAACCTGCAAAAGGGAACGAAGAATAGCAAAAAACAGCCTTGCTAAGACGAACTTGGAGGAGAAGTAGTAACAGCAGCTTCACGGAGAGGAACCGGGGTTGGACAACGACAAGGAGTTCAAGGGTGGCGGCTAGAGAAGAGCAGCAGTTGATACAAGCTTGCACAAGCACAGAATGGGACGAGGATGATGGTGAAGAAACGGAATGACTGAGGGGTGTTGATCCTACGGGAAGGAAAGGAAGGGAAGGAGCTAAGAGGGAAAACAGTGAGCTGTGGGAGAGAGATGAGATTAGTAAGAGAACGGGCGTGAGCTGAGAGTGTGAGCTAAGGATTTCCGCTATGAGGTGAGGGTGTTCTCGAAGAGCTGAGCTGAGTTTTTTTTTTTTTTTTCCTTCTTCTGAGGTCTTGGTGCTCCCCCAAGAGCTGAGGGTCTGAGCTTGGGGTTTTGCCTCCAAGAAAAAAAAGAAAAACGACCAGCAAGAGCCAGGCCCTCCCGAGAGAGAGATATCTCGTTCGGAAGAGATGGGGATTGCGTGAAGAGGAGAGGAGCAGTTGAGGGCACAAGCTGCAGACTTGCAGAGAAGGCTGCAGGGAGCAAAAGCAAGCAGATTGCCAGGGCCTTGCAGAGCTGGTTGCCAGAAGAAAAAGAGAAAAAAAAGGAAAGCTGGTCTGCAGAGGCAAGTAAGGGCGTCCTGTGCAGTCCGCAGAGGAGAAGAAGGTGATGGTATCAGAGCTGAGGGAGACAGGTCATGCAGATGGTGACGGGGCCGAAAAGAAGAAGAAAAGAAAAGAGAAAAAAGAAAAGGAAGAGAAAAGGAAAAAGGAAAGAACAGGAGAGGTTGGCGGGAAGGAACAGCAAAATGGGAGTGAAACTACCAATAAAAATGTTGGTTGAGTGGTAATCAGTTCACCCCCGTAAGGAGGAGAACACGAGTTCGAACCCCGTAAAGCACACTTGTTGGGAGGGAGAATAATCTTTAATGCTCGATCTTCTGACTGGATTAGTCAGATCTCATTGAGCTCTGAATACCAAGATACACACCGAAGAGAGTGAAACTAATCGCTTGACTCTCTCTCTTTTTTTTTAAGTTGAATTGACGCGCGTAAAGACTAAAAATTCTCGTTTTTTCAATTGGATGACAGAAAAATGATCCGAGATCGCCATCATGCTCAGAAAAATTCATGAATCGATGTTGTGCAATAAAATATTTTTTTGCCTTGGGCTTTCATCCCGGATTTTGAAAATTGATATTGATGTACGTGAAATCCAAAGATATTCCGTAAAGTATTATTTCTAAAAAATTATAAAATGTGTTAAATTAGGAAAATGTCTCATTTTCAAAGGTCGTGAATGCTCGAGCAATTGGTTGAAAATACTTCCCTTATACGGGTGACAAAATGACAAAATATTTCCCTCATACGAGTGACAAAATGACAATTTTACCCCTTTGGAGCCGGTGGATCAAAATGGGGTGCTGATAGACACCTTGAGGCCTGGGTATTTTTTGAGAAAAAAGCCCCGTCTTTGTCAAGATTAATTTGTTGGCCCGACCAGGAACAAAACTTTTCTAAGATTTCCTTTGTATGAATGATGTCAGAGTTTGTGGCCTTTAAGAGGATGAGCAAGTCATCAGCAAACATGAGATGGGAGATGGTAGGTCTGCCACGACTAATTTGAATGCCTTCAATAACACCATTTACCTCAGCCTTGTAGAGTAATCTAGACAAAATTTCCATTGATATGATGAAGAAACAAGGGGAGATGGGGTCGCCTTGTCTGAGACCTCTTTTCAGGTTGAAGTGTCCATGGACGGTAGGAAACCCCTTAAATTGGTGCCATAACAAGACATTTGGTGGTGGTTATTTCATCCCATTCTTATGTGGAGGAATTTTTTCGTTTTTGTGGATCCCATAGTCGCGCAACATATGAGGTACCACAATTTTCGTTCCCCTTTTGATAAGTCATTACAAACTTCATTAATAAAGTAATATCAAGGTACAAAAATAAAGTTTAGAAGATATGAGAGGACAAACCATCCCAAAAAGAACAAAATTAAGATAAACTCTTAATTTATATGAATTCACTATATTAATCCTACTTGATAAAGTCAGCGTAAATAATTAACTTATTCATAACATAAATATATAGATATGGAGATGAACTTAATCTATTTTTTGTGGATGAACTTATTTATTTTTGCATAAATATTTTGTTAATGAAATTAATTGTATATAGGGAGAACTTTGCTCTCCCTTCGATCGAGCCTAGTGCTCCCGAGCCTTGAGTTCACCCAATCAGGGCTCGTGGACACAAGGTCTGAGTTTGCAAGCCAAGGGCAAAGCTGACCCTAGGGTCTATGAGCCCCATGTGGCTCAGATGACAAGAGCCATTGATTTGCCGAAGCTCAAGGAAAGATTTCTAAGCTTTTTTTTTTCTTTTACAAAAAAGGTTTTTCTTTTTTAAATTTTAACTTTGGTGTGTTTTGACAAGTATTATTAAATATATTTTTTAATAAATAAGTTCTAATATTTGTTGGGTGGTGTCATTTTTTTTGTATAGGAGGGATAATTTCGTATTTTTATCCTAAACTTCTCTATCTATTCTTTCAAATCAAATTTGAGATTTGTAATTCCCATCTCCCCTTTTATATCCATCAAATCAGCAAAGTACATATGTAATCTTTGTTCCATTACTTACTCATTCCATTCATCGCTAATTCCATTACGACGAAATAAACATAGCATATATAAATAGTTTCAGTCTTGATAGCACTAAGTATTATCCTGATAAATCAAGCGTCTTTCAATAAATTAAATGATTGATCCATAATGCATGCAACCGTGTAATACCCAGTTGATTGAGTACCAAAGTAACAAAATTGTGATCATACTTTAGTTTCAATACAATTAGGGTACCGCAATGCATGATAATTGAAAGCATTGAGATTAGCATAGCCTATTCCATATATATATATGGTGTGCTTTATTTTTTCCCCCCCTGTTTCTTTCCTTCGATTGATGAGCAAATTGTGGTCCTTAGGTGACAGGTATGATGCTCATCCAGGCTTCCAGACATTTCAATGGTTAAAACCGATCATGCCCAACATCACACGGCCTTCGAGCTTAATAAACATTGAAAAATCTTATGTAATTTATATGAATAATTTGCAGTCGTATAAATACTCCTCGTAATAAAAAAATAGGAATGAAAACTCTTAAATATAATTACTTTCATGTGAGTACATAAATTACGTATATTCCAAAGATTATTTGAATTGAGGAGCTAAGGATTAAAAAAAAAAGATATAGATAAATATATAAAGAACGAGACCCTGCTAAACGACGAACTAAACAAAATTTTAGTTCGAAAATTATACCCATGCTAAGCCCAACGTTGTGATTTCTCTGTTCTGACTTATATTATAAGATACTAATTATTTAATGCAATGTATCTTATGTTTGGGTAACTTCTAGGAAACCACTGTTTTATATACAGGATGGGAGACGAGGAATTACCATTAGCCATATATACAGGATCTAGTTAATCCAGAATACAAACAGTATGGTGGCAGAATGATGGCATTGAACTGAACTCAATCGTTGCCTTTGCACCTCTCTCTCTGTCGTTGCCTTGGCTGTTTGTATCCTCTACCATACTGCCTCTTCTTTAGATCATCAAAGACCCTCTTCTCGTTCACCATCTCCCTCTGTCTGTCGTTGCCAAAAGAGTGCGTGTTTGTGTCCTCATATCTTGCTCTCTCAGGCTGCCTCGAGACTGTCTGTGTGTTGTCATCTCTTGCCAAACAAAAGGCTGATATCAAACTCCTTGGAGGATTCAGCTGAATGTTCAGGATTTTAAAAGGAAAAGCAAAGATCGGTCAGTTGGCTTCGAATCAGTCTGATGTTCCCTTCGAATAAGTTTGACACAAATTGCTGTGCTGATAGAATTCCGAGTCAATATTAGAAAGAAACTATGTAATTCTTTGTTCAAATCTCTTTTGTTGTTTGTTCAAATTGTAAATTTAATGATGCCATAGCAAACTCTGAGTCAATTCATGATATAAAGTTCAAACTCTAATTGTGGTTTTCATGTCAGTATCGAAGCTGCAGCAGTAGGGGCTGTGTTTGCTCGGAACTTTGAGGGAGATTTAGATTGTGGAATTAAGAGGCAGAAAGGTTGCAGCAAGCTCGGGTTTCGGAAGTTGAGGCAATGATACCGAAGAATGGACTAATTCTTTATAAAGAAAGGGCTTGGAATTGCTTCTTCGACAATGACTCTGTCTAATATAGAAGCTGCAGCAGTAGGAGCCCGAGAAAGAAAAGCAGAGGATTGGTCAGTTGGCTTCGAACCAGTCTGATGTTACTTTGAATCAGTTTGATGCAAATTGCTGTGCGGATAGAATCTTGACTCAATATTAGAAAGAAACTACGTAATTCTTTGTTCAATTCTCTTTTGTAGTTTGTTCAAATCGTAAATTTAATAATGCCATAGAAAACTCTGATTCAATTCATGATGTAAAGTTCAAACTCTGATTGTGCTTTTCATGTCAGGATCGATGCTGCAGCCGCAGGAGCTGCGTAAGTAATTTTACTTACATTATTGAAATCGCAAGGACCTTACAAAAAATGATACAAGTAAATTAATCTAAGAATTCGTACAATTTAGAAATAAATATATCTTTTCAAATTTGATTAATTAGAATTGGTATCTTTTTTCATTTTCCATTTCTACAAATGTTTAATTATACTCTTGAAATTGCAATTGGATTATTTAGTTCAAAAATGATGTTGAAATACTTTTTGAAAAATTTTCACTCAAGTAATTACTTACAAAATTGAAATTGTAAGGAGTTTTGAAATATTCAGTAACCATTACATGTTCTGTATTAATATTAATTACACTTAGAAATAAAAATGATGCTAAAAAGAATTGAATTCTTTAGAAGTTCATAAAACGAATAAAATAAATTTAGTTTCTATTATTGAATTTACTTAAATTTGAATCATTTAAATTCTATGAGCAATTTACTTTTCAGTGAGCTACGTGTCACGATCCGAAAATTCGACATAAATTCCCCTAAAATTTCTAGATATCTATTTATTTCACAAACCTGCTAGATATTTTCCCATCAGCACATAATTATAGAAATATATATATATATATATAAAAGAAATCCCATAGTAATCTATAAAACAACTAAACCAAAAATTTTAGGTCGCAACATATCCATAAGCATTTAATACATAACTTAATACCTACAATATATACAGATCTAGCTAGAAGTTCTTCACGCTGATCCTTGATAATCCAAAAAGTTTCCCCGTGCTACTAGTCTAACTTCTAAGTCATCTGAAAAAAATATATATGCAGAGGCTGTGAGCTGCATCTCAGTGAGCACAAAATTTCAGAGTAAAATGAACTATTAAATGAATATTAATCCTTAATTAACTATATATATATATATCAATAAAACATACACCACATCTAGATCCATCAACTAATACATTCCAATCAACAATATCTGTCTATAAAATATTTTATACCTCACAAATGAACATTTACAAATCTCAACATTTTATATAAATCAAGTATACATAAAATTCCACCATAATATTAAAACATGCCTTTAATTCACTATCGCATAATAACTTCATTCAATATGTACAATATATACAAATACTTCACAGTGTCCAAGCTCCAGCAATCACATACACAACACACAACTCAATATAGCATAATCATCAAATACCCATTAAGTCAGCGTTTCATAGCAAATCACTATCCAAGCACTTAACAGATCAGGTTCTAACATCCCACGCGCAATTAAGTATATATAGAACACATTCAGACAAGACCAACCATCATCATATCCAATCTCAATCAATCCTAACACACAATGTATAACACTACTCAAACCATATAGCCACAGGGTTGCATTTCCTTGCAACAAGTTAAGAAGGTACCGTAACCCCACACTTCTCACCCATATCATCCTCAGCTCTCAATACCTATATCTCATAAAGCGAGGGCTGCCTATTAACCTCTGGCGGTAAGAGTTGACCACCGTTTATATTCTGCTGGGTCTAATAGCTGATCAGGCCCCTATTTCTATTCCGCCGGGTCCAACGGCCGATCTAACCCCTACTTATATTCCGCTGGGTCTAACGGCTGATCAAAGTCCTATTTGTATTCTACCTGGTTAGCGGCCAATCAGACGCCTATTTGTATTATGTTGGGTCCAACGGCCAATTAGGCCCATTTTGTAATATATCAGGTCTAGTGGTCCCATGGCTATAGTCAAACAACAATACAAGAATAATCAATTGCAACCATGCCATCTCACCTCATATATCCATACCAAATTCTTATTCCCAAAATTATCACAATCTTTCCTTTTATAATACTTTGTATAATTTTGTATTCATATAACATACAACTCGTCAAAATTATTTCGATGAGTCAAGCCTTCCGGGTGGATGCTTTTGATCTCCTTCGTTGCCTATCATTTGAAGCATAAAACTAAATTATGAACAACATAATAATACGACCATACATATTAGTGTTGGTAGGTATCCCTCCTGATAGGAAAAAGCCACATTGATACTTCCATAATCAATCTCGTCTCTATTTTATCCTATATTACCCATCAATTCCTATAAACATGTAACTTAATCACTATAACTTAATCACGTAACACCATTAATTTGAATCACTATCTACCATTAGATCTTTCTAGAATCACCACTTAATGATGTTTAACCTCCAGACTCTGCTTAAGCAATTAAATGGAGAAAAGTATGCATTTCGGTTATTAACAAGGTACTTATATTAATAAAACAATTGATTTCAACAGTGGAATTCCATGAAAATAAACAGCTTCTCAACTCAACCAAGAAAAGCAAGGTTAAAAGTAAAAGAAGTTCAAACAATTTAAACTCAACATCTCATACTTAAACATATCACTGATTATAAACTTAATTTCTTCCCTTGTTGTCTTCTCAATCATTTATCCATTGCCTTCTCTATATGCTTTGTTCCATTTTAAATAATACCACTAACCTAACTGTGCGCACCCGAATTTCGTCTCGTCGGGGCACACGTGCGCGCGCCTAAATGCAATGCGGCTTGGGAGTGTCCACCTTTCCGGGGACGCGTGACGGATGCACGTGAGAAGGAGTCGCCACTACCTGTTTACGACCCGAGGGTCAATGGCTGGTGAGTCACCCGGGTCTAGGGGTACAGGGTACACCTAATTGCTAAGGCATATGGTCTGCGAAACCTGAGATTCCGAATTCGGGGGTTCTGTTACATGTGAGCCTATATCTCACATGCCATATTGGTACTCTAGCTTGTCTAGGCTTGCCATTTTAATTTAATTACCACTTGATTAAGTTCCGCTCATCTTATGCGTTTTGACACCTTAAATTCGAAGAAATACTCCAACCGTCCACTCTCCGACCTGGATTCTTACATGAATAAATGTACAATATAAATCCTTACATTGTCCTCTCAAATAAATAAAAATTACAAAAACTGAATCCTGATCGGTTCGCGTTCGGTCATTATTCCACTCGTGCTCACCGTGTGGTTTGAAAAGACTGAAACTGAAATTAAGATGCGCACTCAGTGTTTAGGGGATTAGATCCCGTGATTTACGATTGGGGCGTTGGACCCCATGCGAATCATGTCCTAAAGGATCGGGCTCGACCCGCATAACAAACAAGTGCAGAAATGTAACAAGTAAGCACAAATAATCAAACAATGTGGTTTTGTTATTGCCGAATTTACGTGAGTTAACCAATTATTAACCGGGGTATCTTGGCACACAAATCCTACTCTAAAGCAAACGAATGGGTGATGGAGAGGGGATGTGGCATTCGGCATTATTTTTTTGTGGACCCGACAAACACAACGTTTGTAATCGAGTCTCGGATGTGTGTGTTGTTTTTAGAATTTCCTATATTGTGATAATGAGGCTTTTACAAATTGTGACAATAGTGTTTTTGCCTGAAACCCAAAACCTAACCCTTTTACTCAACTATTTGCCCGTGTTTAATTAAGCCGAGTTTGTGATTAATCTGTTTTCCCATGTTTTGACCCATTCTAAACACAAACCTACGCTAGGATAACGGTAGGACAAGAACCGGTAGTCATGCCTTTGAACCGAAAAATATGTGTGTGTATGAAAAATCAAGATTACGTGACACGTATCTCGGTGCTTTTGAAATTGTGAATTTTAAAAGGGCATGACTAACAGTTCTTGAACTGTCAATGCGATTATAGATTATTAATTGATTCGTGCAATTCATTCAAAGGAGTCAAGTGATTTAATTTGGCCGAATTTAACGTCCCAATTACCCCGTGTGTGGAATTTTTAGGTTAATTGGAAATTTACCGAATGCTTTAATCTACGGATTTCGAGCTGTTGGAATGGTCATTAGTGGACCGCCCGATAAACTCTAATTTCCAACGGTGTTGAGATTCAAAAAAATTAATTTTAGGTCGAGTTTGCATGATTAAACCGATTCATGTGAGATTTCGATTAAAACGAGAAAATAAAGCACTTAAACACGGATCAAGAGCATATTATCATGTCAAACACGACAAACATACAAATTTTACACAATCGGTGCCGCCATAATCGTGATGAACACATACAAACATATACAAACATAATATTAATGGAATCGATAAAACGGCACCGATTCATAGAAAAACAAAAAATCATGCAAAGAGCACGTATTATCATGTTGCATACATATAATTACATAAACAAAAATATTTCAACGGGGTACATACGTCGTCGGTCGGGGATCCAAGTAGGAAAGGGTTGAGTATTTTAAAAAAAAGATGTCCGAGGACTGATTTGAATAATTTTAAAAGAATAGGGACTAATTTGAAAATTCGGATGAAATTTTAGGGGACTGATTTGAAAATTCTAAAAAAAATGGGGATTGTGTAAGAATTACTGAAAATATCCCAGGACTTGTTTGAAATGAATTTAAAAATTCGGACTGATCTGAAAAGTGAAAAGACGACCCAAGGACCAAACTGAAACAACCTTAAGAGTTTCCGGAACTGTTTTAAAATCCTGAAAAATTCGGGGACTGATTGGAACGTGCTAAAAATGACCGGGACTGGACTGAAACGAATTTAAAATTCGGGGCAGATCTGAAAAGGGTGGAAAATAGCCCCGGGACTCAACTGAAACGACTTGAAAAGTTCCTAGGAACGGTTAGAAAATTCTGGAAAATTCGGGGACTGATTGGAACGTGCTAAAAATGACCGGGACTGGACTGAAACGAATTTAAAATTCGGGGCAAGTCTGAAAAGGGTGGAAAATAGCCCCGGGACTTAACTGAAACGACTTGAAAAATTCCTAGGAACGGTTAGAAAATTTTGGAAAATCCAAGGACTGATTGGAAAATATTAAAAATGGCTGGGACTTAACTAATAATAATTTTAAAATTCGGGGCAGATCTGAAAAAATAAAAATGCGTCCTCTGTACTGAAATGAGACAAAACGAAAGGTTCGTAAAATCGAGTTCGAGGCAAATCCGATCACCCACATAGCCCAATAACGCTCATTTCGCATCATATTCATCCAAGCAAACATAAACATTCAGAAATGGAGCTCTAAACATGCCACTAAGTAGAGGATTTACCTAGTTCGGGAAGTTGAGGGGTGATTCTGTAAATAAAAAATATTTAAAAAAAACAAAATTCGCCGGGCGAGTTGGGCCTCTGGGGGGGCCGGATTGGGCTGGATTAGGTCGAACGGGCCTGCTGGGATTTGGACTGGGCCGCACTGGGCTTCTGGGCCGGACTGGGCTGGTGAGCCGCTGGACTGGGACGCGAAGATCTGGACTGGGCCGCTGGATCTGGACTGGTCCACTAGATCCGGATCGGGCTGCTACCTGCGCTGGCCCGGAGAGGAGTTGACCCGGTTAGCAAAAAAACGAAATAATGGAGAGGAAGGGATCCGGTTCGGGGCGGCAAGAGGCGAGCTGGAGGCCGGACGAGGAGCCAAGGGAGTTGAGGCGAGGGGGAGCGGGAGAGTTCCGGGCTGGGGTGTCCGGACGAGCCGAAGGCGAAGTCGGTGAGGAATCCGGAGGTCGCGGGTGAGCTGGGGCGAGGAAATCACGAAGAAGAGAGGACGTGAGGGAGTCGAGAGGCTCGAGGTTGAGTTGAGGGTGTTCACGAGCTCGGGGTTTCGCGGTTCCGAGTTATGGGCGTCCGGACCGTGGGAGCTGAGGGCGAATGAGAGTCGGAGCTGAGGAGCGTCCGAACGAGCTGAGGGAGTCCGCTGAAATCGAGCTGTGGGTTTTTCTTTCGTGTGTGTTCTGGTCTTTTTTTTTTGAACCCCTACCTAAAAAACAAAATCCTGAGCTGCGGGATTTTGTTCTGAAAAATCGAGAGAGCCAGAGAGAGAGAGAGTGTCCTGGTTTTTTTTTGGATCGATCCCTAAAAATGTTGCAGCTGAGATGAGGTGAGGGATCCGGAGGTCGCGGGTGAGCTGGGGCGAGGGGCGTCCGGTCCAGGGAGAGTGAGCTAGGTTTTTTTTCCTTTTGGATTTTCGGGAGAATCCGTACTGAGAGCGAGAGAGAGAGCCTCTAGGGTTTTGGATTCAATCGATTCCCGAATTGCGGCTAGGGTTTTTTCGTCCTCCATCCATTCGGTTTTTCGATCTTTTGTTCTCTGCCCCCCTGTTGCCCTGGGAGTTTGGAAGAAGAAGAACAGTGGCAGCCGGGCGGGGATTCGGGCAACGGTCAAAAGCCCTGACCGGAATATTTTTTTTAAAAAAGATTTAGGAATTCAAATTTAACACGCGTAAAGATTAAAATTCTTGTCGTTGCAATTGGATGTCGAAAAAAAATTATCCGAGATCGGCATTGTGTTCAGAAAATTTCGTGGATCAATGTTATGCAACAAAATATTTTCCGGCCTTAATTTTAGTCCTGAATTTTAAAAATTGACGTTGGCGCACGTAAAATTCAAAGACTACCCATGGAGTACTTTTTTTGAAAAAAAAATGGTAAATTGGCACTAAATTGAGGAGATATTCTATCTCCAAAAGTCGCGAGTGCTCAAGCAATTAACCAGAAATACTTCCCTCCGATGGATGGTAAAAATGACGATTTTGCCCCTCTGGAGCCGGTGGACCGAAATTAGGTGCTGACACTATCATATTTCAAATTACAAACAGAACACAATCAACAAAGGAAGATGAAAGAAGTAAACCTCAGCGACAAACCTAATTATGCCCATAACCTAATCTCCTGCTTTCCTCTCGATTCTTCCTTCCTCCTCCTTGGTTCAGCTCTATTTTGAGCTCTATGCTCGTTTTTCCATCTCTAAGCCCTTTCTGATCCCATCTTCCTCTCCCATGAGCTCCATTGAGCCCTCTCCCTTCTGATCCCATCTTCCTCTCACTCTTCTTCTCTCTGTTTTCTTTCTTTCGACCAGAACCTTCCTTCTCTCTCCCTAGTTTCCTCTCGTCTGAGAATCTCTCTCTCTCTCTCTCTCTCTCTTGTGCTCTGTTTCCCCTTCGTCTTCCTCCCAGCCAAAACGAACAGAGAAGAAAAAGAAAGAGATCAATGAAATGAATGAGATAGCGGTGGAAAGGATTGCTCAGGGGAAGAATTTTGGGGGCCACGTAGAGCCCATGCCACCATTTCTTTTTTGTTTTTTTTAAGTAACATAAAAGTACATTATATAATGTGTATATATATATATATATAAGCATATGTAAGTATATGGGTATGTATGCGTGTTTGAAAAAATATGCCGGGTCACACACTACGAGTGATTTATTTTTGTTTCTAATTTTCAATTCCACGAGCTTAAACATATTCATGAAATTAAATTCAAATTTTCGGTTTAAAAAGGATATTGAAATATTTTTCAAAAATTTCCAAGCAGGTAATCTTACTTACATTATTGAAATCACAACGACCTTAGAAAAAAATCATACAAGTAAATTACTCTAATAATTCATACGATTTAGAAATATATATATATATATATCTTTCAAAATTTGGTTAATTAGAATTAGATTCTTTTTTCATTTTCCAATTCTACAAATACTAATTTATATTCTTAAATTCGTAATTGGATTATTTAGTTCAAAAAGGATGTTGAAATACTTTTTAAAAACTTTTCACGCAAGTAATTACTTACAAAATCAATTGTAATTGTCAGAATTTTTGGAATATTCAATAACTATTATATGTTTTGTATCAATATTTATTACACTTAGAAATAAAAATGATGCTATGAGAATTGATCTCTCTCTTTTTTTTTGAGCTAACTTTGGTATTCGGAAGCTCAACTAGACCCGACCAATCCAGCAAGCATTTTCAGCCCACTACGGGGTAAAGTTCTTTCAGCGTGAATTTTCTACATTTACAAGGACTCGAATCTGAGACCTTATTTAAGCGGAATAAGCGTCGAACCGCTTCAACCAACCCACGCTGGTTAAGAGAATTGATTTCTTTAGAAGTTCGTAAAACGAATGGAATAAATTTAGTTTCCATTTTTATTAAATTTACTTAAAGTTGAAACATAGCAGTGATTTACTTTTCAGTGAGTTACGAGTGATTTATTTTTATACAAAAGATATATATCCAAATATCTTCTACAATATCGATATTGAAAATTAAGATTCTTTTTTAGAAACTAGAAGGCTTAATTATTACCTTAATGTTAATCAGGTTAATGTTGTTCATGCTTTTACTAATATTAAATAAATGATATAGTTTCTTATGTATATATATGATAAATTTAACAATTTTATTTATTGTTACTTTGACAATTATCAAAGAGTTAAATCTACAACTATAAGCTAATTAATTGTTTTAAAGACACTTTATAATAAAAATATACAAATTTCTACTATGATAAACAATCGCAGGCAACGCGTAAGTGACATGACTAGTTAATTAATAAAGAAGTGAAATATGGTGGCAAGTGCGAAATTGCCCATATGCACAGAAGCGTCATTTTCTTCCAGTTTTCTTTTCTTTTTCTTGACTTTCCTTATGTTTCGTATAAAGATTCATGCTGCACGCTTGAATACTCAGTTGTTCTGTTGGCGGATTATGGTTGACCTCCAGTTCAAATCTTTATAGTCCACTCTTTTTATTATTATTTTTTTCCAATTTCACATTCCCTATACTCTTTTTTCTTTTTTTTCCCTTTACAAATAAATTATTTCTTCTTTTTTAATACAAGAAAACAATGGATGGTACCAATTTTTGTATTATCGCATTTTGTCTTGGCTTAAACATAATTGTAATTTCAATATTTTTTTAAGAAAAATAGAGCCTATATACTAAAATGTTTTTATCTAAGATATCTAGAGCATATAACCTGAGTTAAATATAATTAAATTATATATGCACAAAAATTTATTATTGCATAGAAAAATGAGATATGATTAGTACATAATTGTAGTCATGTAGAATTTCTATAACAATATAGGAACATATAAATCTCTACATAATGAAAACAGGTTCGTATATATATACAATTTTGCCACCTATTCCCATTTTCATTTTTTCAATTGCCGGCAGGGCTCCCCCACCCCTTGTCCGACATCGACTGCAGGTTTCTTTTACATAATTTTGCTATTATTACTATTATTATTGTTATTACTATAACATGTAAAATGATTTTGGCTGGAATTTGACCGGAATGTGCAACGTGCCTATTTTTCAGTGAGGTCGAGGGGTAACGTGCAACCCATGTAAAAATACCAACTAGAGCCTACACGGACTCGAGCCCATCTGCAACCCAAAAGTTTAAGCTGATAGGTTACTGGACCCAAGTCTCATATAAGCTTGTGGTTTCTTTCTCAATTTTTCGATGTGAGACAACATATCTCAACATTATTGATAAGGGAAAGGAATTAAAAGTAGCACGATGATTCCCACTGGCGAGAATAGAATATAAATCTTCTTCATTTCTGGCGAGATAATATCTGGCAGTACCTCTATTTTTGTAACATTTTTAATTAATTGTTGTTCTCTCCCTTCTGGAGGCTATTCAACCTAGCATTATCATGTCGTTAAATGGTATATGCTTAGGTGAATTTTCGCTTGATTCTTATGAAGAGTGGGAAGATTATTCAGTCTTTTCCAGGGATGAGACCAGGGGGGATTGTTATGGGACAGCTTATTTCCATAAAGTCTTTGAAGTAAAGAACGGGGGGTTGAAACAGCAACCGTCACCGTGTAGTCATGGTATGAGACCCACTCAATGATATTAGGCACCAATTTTTTTCTTTTTCCTTTTTTTTTTGTTATGTACCATGATATTCGAAAATCCAATTAACGGAGTCCGACTAATTCAATTCGAGTCAGGTCTGTTCATCAATGGATAAAACTCTCACAATCAAGGATTTTCTCCATTCACAAGATTCATATCCGAGACCTTGCATAAAGAAAATAAGTGTCGAACTGTTTGAATCAACCCTTATTGGTTATCAGACACCAAGTGAAATGGTTTACTTGTGAGGGTTCGGTGCATTGCCATCATTCTCAACTTGGGATCAATATATATTAGATTAATTAGATCTTCTATATATAGTTAATGGTAATTCCTCGTCTCCCTTCACTTCTCCCCCATCTCTATTATAGGTCCATGGATCTCATTTCTAATAAACGAAGGAAAATAGTGGTTTTCTTGAATTTACACAAACATAAGATACACTACATAAAATAATGAGTATCTTATAATATAAGTGGGAACAGAGAAATAATTGACACAAGAGGAAAAACCAGTTTCCCCTGACCTTTGGGGTTAAGCAACATCACGTGTTGGACCACACGTTGCCACGTGAGGGCGAGTGTTGAGATATGTTGTCCCACATCGAAAAATTGAGAAAGAAACCACAAGTTTATATGAGACTTGGGTCCAGTAACCTATCAGCTTAAGCTTTTGGGTTGCAGATGAGATCGAGTCCGTGTAGGCTCTAGTGGGTATTTTACAAATAAACTCATGTCATCAGTTGTGCTCCTTCAATTCCTTTCCCTAATCATTAAACTCATGTCATCAGTTGTAAACGAAAGAAGGAGAAATCAAAACGTACAAGAAAAAAAGAGAAAAGTTAGAACCGTTGAACACGGAAAACAAATGCCAAGCAATAGACGGCACGAAGACTAGAATTGCGTTTGTTGGAAGGCAGATGCAGAAATTTGATTCAGGTCAAGAGCAAATGTCATTGAACATTACATCCCTACACACACTTCACTAAAAGTGTTGTTTAGCTGAAATAAGCGTTATTTTTTCTTCGCGAGTATAATATAGTTGTAAAGCAAGGCCAATTTAGGTTGACAAAAATTGAATATAGGAATTATAAGCAAAGTTTCACTCAATCACTTGACTATGTATAATTAAAATGTCTAAAAGTGAGAAATTGACCCAAACAATAGACCCACAAATTCGTACTTATAAGCGTTTTGTTGGTTGTTACCCATTCACGCTCAATCAATATTTTTTCCATGATAATACCATTCCTTAAGATCTGCATTGAGGAACAAGAAGTGAGAAATATGGTGCAAAGTTGAACAAGTCCAACTGAAATAAAATAAAAAATAGAAAAAGTTCATGGGTCCAACTATTATGACGAGGATTCCAAAAGAATAAACAAAGCTATCTACCGAAAAAAAAAACAGAAAAAAGAAAGCAAAGCTAATTAAATCATAGCATGAGATGGAATGGACGACAAGTGCGGTTGGTTTTTTGTCCTAAAAGAAATATCTTTTCGACTTTCGTAGCTCAAAGATTATTGGAGACTTTAAAAAAATAAAAAAAAATAGTCCTCCAAGTCCAGGAGGATAAGATTCGAGTTCTTTCATAACTATGTATGCACTTAAACTTCATGCAACAGTAGTTTGGATTAATTTAACTAGCAAACCACTTAGTTTTTATTTATAAGGAAGAAATAAGTCTAATACAATGAAATAAAAATTCTAATAACAAACACGGGGCACAAGCAGTCCCATTATGAAAATCGAACATGAAATCTCTTTATCGAACAGGTGAGAACGTGACGCCACTCACTACGCCTTCTTCTCTACCACTTAACCTTTATAATTTAGTGCTAGTATGAGAAAGGTGGTTTAACAAAGTAGTACTCACTTCAAAAACTACTTTCACTAGAAACTAAGAGATTTTAGTTTCGAATCTAATTAATAAGACCATCCTTACTCTTTTATATCCTGTTCCTCTCCTTCCTATACCCAAAACCCTCCATTATATATGCCGAAATGCAGAAAATAAACCCCTAATATTAGCATATATTTCTAGATTTTCCTTATTCTTTTCCGTTAACAAGAGAAGATCCTGAACCAAAGATTGAGGAGAGGAAATATAACGATACAGGGAGTCCAACTAGTGAAAATCATATTTCTGACTTCTTGATCTTCATATCTCCTTTCTCCAATTTTTGTCATGCATGTATGGACTCGTAGACGGATCGAAGGTTTTTCTCCTCTAAAATACTTACTTGGAGCCCCTTATTTAACTGGGCAATTATATTGACTTAGAGGATTTCACTTATTTTTCGTTCCTGTAAGAATGTTTGCTTTGCTCTTGAAACTCCCCCTTCAAAGCTCAGTCACGGCACCATTATCCATTCTATTCCGTGCTATATACTGGCCCTCATTTTCGTGCTTCAAGCCTCTCATCCTCCAATTGAACATTCTCATAGCTCTGCTAGCAGTAAAGAGGGGAAGTGGATATAAAAGAACACGATAAGTCCTATTAATGAGAATGAAAATTAATTAGAATATGTTAATTTCAATTGAAACTAGTCATTAAAATGAGCGCTACTGAATGAAACCGCCTTTCTTATACTAGCACCAAATTAAATAAGTGGTGGGCTATTTATTTAAGATTAATTCAAACTGTTGCATTACGTGCATTCATAACTGCACTATTGGGGGCCCTGAAGGACGAGAAAATTTAATTTCAATGAACAACGTGAGTCGGTTCAAACAATTCGGCGTTTGTTCCTCTTAAGTAAGGTCTTAAATTTGAGTCCTTCTTAATGTAGAAATTTTACGCTGCAAGAGTTTTACCCCTTAATGAGCATTGCTCGACTGAATTAATCGGAGCCTAAATGGACTTCAAAATACCAGAGTTTACATCGAAAAAAAATAAATTCCACGACCTCTTATTTATTTTTATTTTTTTTTTCAGTGGGCCGCGCGAGATATCTTATCCCAATGAGAGCAAATTTCTTGGTGTCGACTTGCTAGAGAGGATATAACATTCACTTAATCAATTGACTTATTAGAAGATTTCAGTTAATTTAAATTTCCTCCCACCCTATATAGGTATGTTTGCTTTGCGCTCATGAAATTCCACACCCATATATGCCATATTCTTCAGTACATCAAAGCTCAGTCATGGCACCACCACTGCCCACCCTACTCCGCTTGAATGAAGCAATCTGCAGTAGCCATGTTATGGGTTTCTAAGGTTGGGGAGGAGCCCGTCATCTCCCGAGGAAACCGACATTGACTTGATCAATTGACGCAGAAAATAGCAGTTCTTTTGCTCTGAGGCATGAAATCTTAATCTCGGGATTTCCGGGCTCAAATTTACTTCCAAACAGAGAAAAATGGTAAGAATGGGAACCCACAAATTTCCGCTAATCAAAACATCGCTTAATTTTTTGGGTAATAATAACGGAGCCTAAGGCCTGAGAAAATAAAAAATTAAGAAATATAAACGTGAGATATGAGGACCCCAATAATATTGTTGAAAATCAACGATGATTTAAATTGAGACGGTGGGTGCTGGAAAAAGTGGAAATAAGAGCCAAATGAAGCGCTGGTCTTGCTAGCAAGCACAAACGTTACCCTCTTAGAAAGTTTTGCGGGGAACATAATTTTCCGAAAGGGACTTAGCGATGGTTTGGGAATTCCCTAACCAGACCTAAATGCTGGATTAAAATAACAAGACTAGAAAAATGAGCCGCGCGTAGAATTATTAAAATAACAAAATGATGACTTCTATTGGAAATGACATGTATGGAACGTAATATAAATAGCTTGTGCGTGAAATGGAATTTCATCTCATCAGTCGCTCTGCTTAGAGTCTGTCCAACCTATAAAATTTAGATATTGTTGAGTATACTATTAGCATTAGTATTTAATAATTAAGGGAACTATATACGTAATTTTGAAATGAAGCCAGCACTCAAACATATGATGATACAACTAGCTCATCAATAAATATAAAAATAAACTTGACTATAACCCTAATTAATATGGTCTTTTTTTTCATTAGTAAAAATTATGGGAGACATTACTTTCGTAATTTCGGGAAATGGAACATAAAAGATTATTCCCTCTCCCAACAAGTGTATCTCCTAGGATTCAAACCCGCGTTCTCCACCTAGAGGTTGAGGCTGCTTATCACTTCAACCAACAATTTGTTGGTTAATAGGATCATTTTGGTAAATACATATGAGATATTACACAAATAATATAGGATATACGAAATAAGATTATAAAATTTCCAATCTAAATCAAATATAATTTAAAAATAAGAAACTTTGAATGAGAAATTTTCTTACGTTAAGTATAATAATTTTTTTCGCTTCCTTGAGAACTATATAATTTTTTTTTGCCATGTAAGTTCACTCTTAATCAAGAAAATAGGAAGTACTTTAGACATGTATCTAGGCGGAAAAAATATAATAGATGACTCTCTCTCATGGGAATTTATCTTGTCTTGTATATGGATCCCAAGGAATGTAAGAAGGTGGGACATTCCCACCGAGAATGTCCTAAGAATAAGGGTAGCTGTGCGGACCCGAATTTGCCTCTCGTCGGGGCCCGTATGCGTGCGCTATCGCACGACTTGTGGAGTGTTCATCTTCCCGTGGGGACGCGTGACGGACACGCCTGAGAAGGAGTCACCACTTGCTATTTTACAACCCAAAGGTCAAGGGTCGGCAAGTTACCCGAACCTAGGGGCATGGGGTACACCTAGTTGCTAAGGCATTGGTCTTGCGAAACCAAAAATTCCAGATCCGGGGATTCTATTATGTGCGGGCCTATATCCCGCACGCCCTTTCGGTACTCTATCTGTCTAGGGTTTGCCGTTTTACTTCATTTACCGCGTGAATTAGGGTGCACACTCCTCGCCCGTTTTGACACTATAACTTTGATGAAACGCTCAGACCGTATGCTCACCAACCGGGGTCCTTACAATGAAAAAACATACAGGAACAGAAAAAAATAGACATAAATAGATAATAATAATAAAAAAACAAGTGAATACGGACAAGTCATATTTTAAAGGCCTTGTTTACGTGGTTAGCCAATTATGAACCATGATTGTTCGGTAGACAATTTCCTAGCCTAAACAGACGAAAAACATATTTGTGTACGGTGCTAATTCAACTAAAAATGTGTGGGTCTGTTTTAAATCATTATTCATGGTGACAGTGCAGTTTTTACTGATTATGCCAAGAACATGTTTTTCACTTGAAAACACAAAGCCTAACCTCTTTTGCCTATTTGCCCACGTTTGGTTATGTCGAGTGTATGATTAGTCCAATTTCACGTTTTATTCAACAGATGAACCCAATCTAAAAACTATTGACGCGATTATCGGTTATTTATTGATTCAAGCACCTTGCTTAAAGCCGAATGATTTATTTAGTCAAATTACACGTCCCTTTTCCTGTATGTGAAATTCCTTAGCGGTTATTGTCCTATACCTTGGGTACTACGGTTTTGTGAATTGACTTGTGACACGAAAATCGAAATGCAAATCTATGCATATTATTTATAGGTTAATGCGCCTAACCTACAATTCGTCAACCGATTAAAGCCAAACGGGCAAAGTAGGGTTACACGTAATTATATGTCACTCACAATCATAATACACATTTCACAAATTTGTCAAAGGACCGAATTGGAACAATTTCAAAGAACCGGGCTAATTTGGAAATTCGGTCAAAGTTCCAGGGACTAAACTGAAACATGTTGAAAAGTTACTTGGGATGGTTGAAAAATTCCGGAAAATTCAGGGACTGCTCGGAAAAAGCTAAAATGGCCCAGGACTTGTTTAAAACAAATTTGGAATTTTGGGGCCGATCTCAAAAGTGGAAAATGTTCCAGGGACTAAACTGAAACAGATTGAAAAGTTCCCTTGAATGATTGAAAAATTCTGAAAAATTCAGGACTGATTAGAAATACTGGAAATGGCCCAGGGCTTGTTTTAAATGAATTTGGAAATTCGGTACCGGTCTGAAAGGGGTGGAAAATATCCCAGGGACTAAAATGAGACAAATTGAAAAGTTCCTTGGGATGACTAAAAAATTCTGGAAAATTCAGGACTGATAAGAAATGTTGTAAATGGCCCAGGGCTTGTTTAAAATGATTTTGGCAACTCGGTACTGGTCTGAAAGGGGTGGAAAATAGCTCAGGGACTAAACTGAGACAAATTGGAAAGTTCCTTGGGATGACTAAAAAATTCTGAAAAATTCAGGACTGATCAGAAATGTTGGAAATGGCCCAGGGCTTGTCTGAAACGCATTGGAAAGTTCAGGGCTGATTTGGAAAAAGACGAAAAGGCTTCCTCAGGACTGAAGTGAGACAAACGAAAAGTTCATAAAATCGAATTCGAGACAAACCCAGTCATCCACACGACCCACAAGCGCTTATTTCATGCCATAACGATCCAAAAAAACATTAATATTCAAAGATGGAGCCCTAATCATGCCACTAAGCCGGGGGTTCTTGCCTGGTTCGGGAGGATGGGCAAATCGGGTCAGCTGGGTGGGATGCCAGACTGGGCTGCCGGTCCGGAATGGGCTACTGGGCCGGACTGGGCCGTTAGGGACCGGATTGGGCTGCTGGGCCAGACTGGGCTGTTGGACCGGACTGAGTTGCTGGGCCGGATATCCAAATGGGTCACGATAGACCCGATTGAATGGAGCAACGTCTGGGGGGAAGAAAATCGGCCTGGGTTGCTCGGACAGCTTCTCCGCGTCTGCTAAGGGAGGCTCTGGACTCTCCAAGG
Source organism: Punica granatum (assembly GCF_007655135.1). Lineage (NCBI taxonomy): Eukaryota > Viridiplantae > Streptophyta > Magnoliopsida > Myrtales > Lythraceae > Punica > Punica granatum. Next base: position 15,492,734 of record NC_045131.1, on the reverse strand, counting down.
GTTCCTGGGCAACGCAACAACCGACCTGTGGGCGCCGAGAATTCGACCTATCCCGCAAAACACACAAGAACCCGTGAGAGCAAAATGGAACCGAAAGAGGAAGAGAAGGGTTGGGCTACATCTGGCGCCGTGGTGTGGCTGCACGCGACCCGCAGGAGCTCCCAGAGCGTGGTGGAGATGAGATGGCTCAGATGAGACGTGGAGGGGGAGTGGAGAGGGGATAACAGGAAGGTGATGACAAGAGGGTGATGGGCGTGAGCCGAGAGCATGCGGGAGGAGTCGTATAGGGTCCTCTGTTCGTCCGTGAGAAAGTCGGGATTGGGGCCGAGAGTGAGTGAGGGATCTGGAGCTAGAGGAAAAGCGTGAGTCGAGGGATTTTTTTTTTCAAAAGGAATGGGAGCTGTGAGAGGACTGGGCGAGCTGAGGGAAAATTCAGCTGAGGGAGAGAGAGTGTGGGAGTTGAGTCGTTGCCGTGACGAAATGGAGAAGAGAAAGGGTCGGTGAACTGTCGTTTCGGGTTCGGGTTGTCAAAGGAGAAGAGAGGGGTGTGGGAGCTGGTTGCATGCCTGGAGTCGGTCCGGACGGGAGGTCGAGCCGAGGGTTTCGTGAGAAGTCGGGGGTAGCAGAGGTCGCGAGTGCGTAGAGGTGGCGTGTGTAGGCGTCAATTCCTACAAAGAAGACAAGAGAAAGGAGAAGAAGGAAGGAGAAGGACGGGTTGCAAGTTCAGTCAGAAGGGTTGCAAGGGGAAATGAAGAAGAAAAAAAAATGAAAAAGGAAGGAGGAAGGAAAAAGAATAAGGCAATGGCGGGAAAGAGAAAAGGAGAAGGGCAAGGGCAACGGTCTGACGAGATCTAACTGTTGCCACAATTTTTTTTTTCAAAAGATTTGAAATTAATGCGCATAAACAGTAAAATTCTCGTCTTCTCAATTGGATGTCAAAAAAATGATCCGAGAACACCATTGTGTTCAAAAAAATTCATTGATCAATATTGTAAAATTTTCGGTCTAGAGTTTTCGTCCCGAATTTTGAAAATTAACGTCGATGTACGCAAAATCCAAATATGTCCCAAATAGTATTATTTTTGAAAAATTATAAAATTGGTGTTAAATTAGGAAAATTCCTCATTTCCAGGAGTCGTGAATGCTGGAGTAATTAACCGAAAATACTTCCCTCATGCGAGTAACGAAGTGACGATTTTGCCCCTCTGGAGCCGATGGACCAAAATGGAGTACTGATAGCTTGCCCCTCTTTGGCTGCGTGCTCGGATAGAGGGTGCAGTCAAAGACTGTGAAAAACACCTCGTCTGGTCCCGATGACTGCTTCGGCCTCCCCCATAGCCGCTTGTTCTCCTGTTTTGGATGTATGGGAGAAAACCGTGCGAGTGTGCAGGCCTATTGTGAGGGAAAGATAGAGGAATCATGGCAAGGAAATGAGAAAGTGTGAATTTGTAACTCAAAGTGGTAAATGCAGGGTCGACGCCCATAATATTGTAAATGCGGGGCCAAAGCCTGTGAAAGCGGTAAATGCGGGGCCAAAACCCATGAAAGCTATAAATGCGAGGTCAAAGCCCGCGAGAGCGGTAAATGCGAGGCCGAAGCTCATGAATGCAGTAAATGTGGACGTGACATTCGGAAAGCAGTAAATGTAGACGCAAAATTCGAAAAGCAGTAAATGTGAATGCGAAGTTCGGAAAGTCGTAGATGTGGACGCGAAGTCCGAAAAACAGTAAATGCGGATGCGGAGTCCTGAAAGCAGTGAATGTGGACGCGAAGTCCAAAAAGCAGTAAACATGGGCGCGAAGTCCGTTGACATGAATTCCAGAATGCAGTAAATGTGGACGCGAAGTCTGAAAAGCAGTAAATGTGGACGCGAAGTGCAGAAAGCAGTAAATGCGGACACGAAGTCCAGAAAGCATTGAATGTGGACGCGAAATCCAGAAAGCAGTAAATGCGGACACGAAGTTTGAAAAGCAGTAAATGTGGACGCGAAGTCCAAAAGGTAGTAAACGTGAACGCGAAGTCTTGAAAGCAGTAAATGTGGACGCGAAGTCCGGAAAGCGGTAAACATGGACGCGAAGTCCTGAAAGCAGTAAATGTGGACACGAAGTCCGAAAAGCAGTAAATGTGAACGTGAAGTTCGGAAAGCAGTAAATGTGGACGCGAAGTCCTAAAAGCTGTAAATGTGGACACGAAGTCCTGAAAGCAATAAATTTGGACGCGAAGTCCGCAAAGCAGTAAAGGTGAACACGAAGTCCTGGACACCAAGTCCAAAAAGTAATAAAGATGAACACGAAGTCCGGAAAGCAATAAAGATGGACACGAAGTTCGAAAAGCAGTAAAGGTGGACACGAAGTCCGGAAAGCAGTAAAGATGGACACAAAGTCCGGAAAGTAGTAAAGGTGGACACGAAGTCCGGAAAACAGTAAATGTGGACACGAAGTTCTTAAAGTAGTAAACGTGGACATTAAGTCCTCGACACAAAATCCGGAAAGCAGTAAAGGTGGACACGAAATTCGAAAAACAGTAAATGTGGGCATAATGTGAAGATGCAGGGAATGCAGAAGTAAAAGCCAATGTTAGTGATTAGCGCGGAATGCTGAAAGAGGTGATTTTGATTTGTTGGGCTTGAGTTCAGGTTGTGCAGCAAGAACGCGGTGGTAGGCGTCGCTTGCCATTTGTCGCACGATTGAGAATTTGTTGGACGTTGGCATCAGCTTTGTTGCCATAAGGGCATTGATTTGCTAGAGGCCAATCTCACTGCTGGGGCGATTGCTTGTTCATTGGGGATGCCCCAGTCTTGTGATATGAGACTCGAGCTCTGGGGTGGAGCGCCTACGTACCCTAACGGATCGGGAATTAGAGTCCGCCGTAGTTCTTGCTGCTTGTAGTGCTTATAGTCCTAACATCATCAGTAAATCATTGGTGAGTTACTATGACATATAGGCACACGAAGGTTATGAAAATGGCGCCGTTGTGACGTTGGATTTTCAGTTTCGGGTCGTCTGAGTGACCCCGTGAAGACCTTTTGCTTTAACAGTGCAAGTCGGCATTGATGCGAGGTCTCCCGAGACTCTTGGCCATGTATGGGTGTATCGAGACGTTCTCAATGATACCCCAACGGCTCTATCAATTTGTTCGACACGCCCATCGGCTTAGGACCCTTCTTGTCAAGGTGTTGTAAGGTGGTTGCATTTGTAACCCGTATGGGGAATTCCGTTTAGATTTGGTCAGACTATGGTTTAGTCATTTTCTAGAGTGTCATGACTAGACCCCCGAAAAGAAGTGTCTAGGATTTTGGCTTTGTGGTAGCTGATTGAAGGGTGGCTGTAACCCATTTGGAGTTATATAAATGACAAGGAGAATAGAGAAATATTGGGGAGCACGTTGCCCCAAGCTAAAAGGATACACGAGTTCACGCCTACAGCGATGTGTACCCCCCTCTTTTCCGTCATGCTCTTGTGTAGGCTGCGCTAAACTGCTCGGACGGCATGCTCGGTTGCCTACTGTGCTTGAAGAAGAATCCGTCTTGGAAAATCGAGTTGTGTAGGAGAGCTGATCAGGGATTGCGTTGGAGTAGACAACTTGGCCATTTCCCTTGGGGATTCCTGGTCTGCGCAGTGTGCGAGAACCTAGGGTGACTGTTTTTTTTATCTCTCGTTTTACTCTCCTTTTTCTATGGTCACCCACCTTGGGGCCGTACCTCTCAACCTAAAGGGGATGAACTCTCCTTTTGCCACAATCGCCTGCCTCGGAATTTTCAGTTGTGCCTCTCTCTTGCCCTAACTTTTGCCTAGGTCGTCCAGAGGGATTTTCGACCTAGCGGACTCGATTCTTGTCTCTCGAGTTTGCAAGGGCGAAGGGTTCGAAGGATTCAACCTCCGAGTGCGTTGCGTTCTATCTCCGTCGAGGAGTTGCATCTACTGCTCTCCTTTTTGTCGGGGTTTGTTGATTTCTTCAAATTGGCGGTGCCAGAGTTTCATATCTCGGCGATGCCTTGTTTTGTTCATTGACAGGTTTTTCCCGCGTCTTTTCTCTCTCTCTCTCTTCAATGGCGGGTTTTTTTCGCTTCTTTTCGCTCTATTTTTTTCTTGCAGCTAGGGCTTGTTATGTGCCCCGTGACTTTGTTTGAAACCAAGGTTGTCAGAATCGCGATTCTACCTAGAATCGGTCGACGGTCGTAAAATCGTGAATCGCGATTCGAATCGTGAATCGTAAGATTCTACCTGTAATTAAAAAAATAACAATATACATATATGTAACATACTTTTCTGAGCAAAAAAAATTAATTCTTGTTCATTAAAATAAAAACACAAACCAACAAATCAACAATAAGTTATAAAAACACAAAATACCGTTACAAATTATCGAAATTCAAGGTTCAAAATCCAAATCATAACTCAATATCCCGAAATAAAAAGTTAACAACATATATCATAACTCATAACATAAAATGAAAAAGCATATCAAATCTCATCCAAATTGTCATAATCACCTACGTCATCATCATACAAATTATCAAACTCATTTTCTTCAGGAAGCTCCAAGTCATCAACCGTGCCATGCTCTTGTGTGCGCATATTCTCTGCATCTGCATCGCCAATTTGATTATCTTCACTCTCTTCATCACCGTCATTCCCACGACCAAGAGAACGCAAGTTAAAATTATGGCTTAAAGCTGCGGTATTCTCTGTCTCCTCTTCGACAATCCATTCATCATCGGAAGAAATGTCATCCACTTGAAGATCAACTTGCTTCCTGATCTTCTTATCTTTTAACTTCAAATTGTACATCACAAATACTAAATCATTCATCTTCTTTTGATGCAACCGATTTCTTCTCTTTGTGTGTACCTAAGTAAAACAAAACAGTTAGTAGATATATTAAAATGAATTCTAATAAGGCTAGGTAGCACATGGTAAAAAAAAATCCATAAAATACCATTTCAAAAGCACTCCAATTATGCTCACATCCCGAAGAGCTGCAGGTCAAACTTAATATCCTTATACTAAATCTTTGCAACTCTAGGGTATCGGCACCATATGACTCCCACCAATATGCCGGTGTCTTCTTGAACCTCATAGACTTTGCAGATGAAAATCCAAAGAGCCCTCTTTCATGTTTGAATTCCTCCAGCTGCAAATCAACCTTATCCCTCTCTTCATCATCTAACATCCGATCCATAACCTTATATAATCCACGCATAACTTCTCTATCAACTCTAAATTCAGAAGAGAAATGCAACTGGGGGTTCAGGTAATAAGCAGCAGCATGTAGAGGCCTATGAAGTTGAACCTCCCATCTCTCATCAATAACTTTCCAAACAGGATCATAGCTAAAAGCATGAAACGGGCCATTATTAGATACTTATAAATTTCAAATAATAATGAATAAGTAAGAAAATACTAAGCATATAGCAACTTATAAATAATTTTACCTTTTCCGATCATCTTTGAAGTTTGCTTTGATCTTCTGCTTAGCTTTCTCCATCTCATTATAAATAAAGCCCATCGCAGGCTTTTCATCCGAATCCACCATGCGGAGCACCTTAATGAGAGGATATGCAGCCTTCAAACATGTATTAACATTACTCCAAAATCTGTTATCCATAACAGCACGTTCCGCATACTTTCCACCTTCTAACTTTGCAAATTGACTCCCTTTCCATTGTTTGGATGCAAACATAGTCCTTAGAGCATTTCTATTATCGAAGAGGCATCCCAAAGTCAGATAAGCAGTAGCAAAGCGAGTCACAGCCGGTCTAATCAAATCTTTACCCTTTGTGAAATGCTTTAGCATCGTGATAATGAGTGTTCTCGAGTAAATGAAGGTTGTGATCTTCCTACCCTTCATTATCGTCAGCTCATGTACCTTAATTTTCTTCTCCAAATCCTCCAGCATAAGATCTATGCAATGAGCTGCACAAGGAGTCCAAAATAACTTCTTCCGTTTCTCCATTAACATCTCACCTGCCGCCTTATAATTGGCAGCATTATCTGTGACAATTTGAACTACATTCTCTTCCCCAACTTGCTCTACTATATCATCTATCATTTTGAACACTTTATCTGCAGTCTTAGAGATGTCTGATGTGTCAATAGAAGTCAAAAAAATTGTGCCCTTGGGGCTATTCACTAGGAAATTACATATAGACCTCCTCTTCTTATCAGTCCATCCATCTGACATAATGGAACACCCCGACTTCCTCCACATAGCTTTATGCTCCTCAAGCAATGACATAGTATTATCAACTTCTTTTCTCAAATATTTATCTCTAAGCTCGTGATAAGATGGCGGTTTCAATCCAATGCCATACTTCCCAATCAATTGACACATCTTCTCAAACTCAGGATTCTTCACACAATTAAATGGAATTGCACTTGTATAGAAAAAACGAGCAATCTGCATACACACATCCTCTCTTAAATCCTTTTTCATCATCTGATTAATTGTTGGTTGTCCTTGCTTGCTTTGAATGCTCAAACTTTTCTTCTTAAACAAAGTAGAGATTTCAGTTGTTTCCTTTCCCTTTCTCTTTGTACCAACTCCTACATTTTCATCATCATTATCAATGTCTACAACATCATTATTTTCCAACCCACAACTACTAGCTTGTTTCTTCTTCATTGAAATATCCTCCAAATGCATACAAATTGCGAGCATATTATTCTTAACATCATCAGGAACAGCAATACAAGGTGACACATTAATCTTGGTACATCCCAAGTGATGCTTCAATCTATAAGGACCCCCAGAAACTATCTTATTACAGTATTTGCATTTAATCTTTAGTCTTTCTCCTGGAACTTCATAACCGTGTGCCCATGCCGGATCATCTCTAACTCCAGATGTATTTTTTCTAGATTTGGCAACTACCCCAGTATTACTAGCCGATGCACTCCCAGATCCACTTGCAGAAGCCATATCTGTTCAACCCAAACTCAACAATCACTCACTTAACAATTCTAACACAAACATGGCTTAACTGATCAACTCAGTCCAGAACGAATCATTCTAGAATGAAGACTAATAGCAGCAAAAATTTTGTTACAGAAAAAGGGAAAGAGTTAGGGAAAAGGTACCTGGGTAGTAGCCCTTTGGCTATATAACAACTCCTATTTTCTTGGAAGGAGAATCAATTAAGACAGTGGCTTGAGAGAGTGCAAAAATTTGGATTAATAAAAGTGATTAGATAAGAGCTGTGGTTATTAAGAAATGAGCTGTGGCTATTGAATACGAGCTGTGGCTATTAAATCTATGAACAGGACGATCACCTTCAATGCCAGTAAATTAACTAACTGAGTATTTGAATTGCTTATAAATTTACTACTCATCGATCCCGTCAAATGTGCAACTATCGATCGTGCCATCAACCAAGCATTCACTCAGTAACAGAATGAGCCACAACTGTGGCCATAAACCAAGCATTCACTCAGTAACATAACGAGCCACAGCTATGGCCATCAACCAAGCATTCACCATTACCACGCAACAGAACGAGCCATAGCTATGGCCATCAACCAAGCATTCACCATTACCAAGCAACAGAACGAGGAAAGAAAACATCAAAAAAGGAAGCAGCAGCAGGACGAACAAAAAAAGAAAAAAGAAAAAAAGGAAGATCAAACACGTCCTTCCCTTCACAGGATTACGTACCCTGACACCAGGGACTTAAGCTACGTAACTATAATGGATAGATACACTTTATATACTTTTTTTAAAATATATATATATATATATTTTCCTTTTGTTGAGGAAAGCCGTCCTCCCATGGCATACATGGAGGAGGAATCTGGAGACTTGCTTTAGAATTAAAGCTTTGGTGTCACCGTGATGTGAGGTTGGGATGTGAACACACTCAAAACAGATGATCCGACCCCTGTTTTTCAGTGATTGGGTTAATTGCACAACAGATTCGCACTCAGTCAATTGCCAATATCTGATATTAAACCCAGACTCCTGTTCTCAAGCTACATCAAGTTCAAACTCGACGATAAGTATTAAGTACTCGATGCTTTTCATACCTGGAAAATGCAGAGGAACTAAGGAAATAATCGCAACTGCAATCGAAGCTTGGACAAGCTAGCTTCTCGAAAAAAGAAGGCGGTGGACCGTCAATCGAAGCGAGTAGGTGGATCGAACTATCGAAGATTTCGTCGAAGATTTGAGGCAATGTTCGAAGGTCGAATTGGAAGGAGACGATCTCTGTAAGGAGCTTCCGTGGAGAAATTAGGGTTTCATCTGATAGGAAAGGAGGAAGAAGAGCGGGTGGGAGAGGGGTTTCGGGTTTGGGCTTTCGGGTCCAGGCTTCGGCCCGCTTATTGGGCCCGGGCTTGGGCCGAATCTGGCCTGAAGGTAGAATTGCAGAATCAGCCCGATTCTGCGATTCTACGATTCAACGCGCGATTCGGTTCCGATTCTACGTCCCCGACTCACCTAGCTGAATCAGAATCGATGATCCTCCTTGAATCGTAGAATCGTACGATTCTACGATTCGAATCGCGATTCTGACAACCATGTTTGAAACTCCTCGGCTTTGCATCGCCGAGGCCACTTTGGTGTGCTTTGCCCTGTGGAGACTTGGATCTTGAGGCTTGTTTTATGCATTCTGAAGTCGAACTACGTGTTCTTCGCCCTTGCACACTTTACAGGTAATTTCCCCTATTGTCTAGAAAAAGAAAAATGCAAAATTGCCCTAGGGAGTATGTGACCGATGTTGTCCTGGTGTTTGCTGTGGAAGACGCCCATTCTTGATGCGAATGACCGGGAGCGTTCTAGTGTCGTTTGTTGGAGTGACCAACTATGGTGACTTCAAGGCGAACTTTAACCAGGAATGCCCCAGTGTACATCGCTTGCCGAGGTCGTGTTGTCGCGAGCTTCAACCGGGGATGCCCTAGTGTACGAGGTGGAAATGCTCATCGTGGGCGAATGATGTCCGAGGTGGTCTCGGTGTGAATGGTGAACGTGAATACCTTGGTCTTCATTGTTAATGTGACCCGTGGTGGATGCCTTGTGCAATCATCGACCCCGATCGTGCTTGTGTCTCCAGCATCAGTTGTACGCTGGAGAGGTGTGCTCTCGAGGCCGATTGGCATGCTTGTTTGTCGATTGAGATAGTTGCGCTGAAGGTATGTGGCTCGTTCGGACGCTTCCGTCTTCGGCTTCATAGGGAATACCTCCTTGTCAGGCCCTTCCCTGCTAAAGTATAGGAAGAAAGACCCCATAGGAGTTCTTGGGGAGGTGTAAACTCGCGCATCGCTCTTTGCCCGCGACCGACGTGTCCCTATGAAGGATGACAAAGAGGATGATGCATTAGGCGATTATGCGGTGGAATATGTAAGGTAGACCCATGGGAATATGCATTAGGCGATTATTCACTAATCATTAATGTGCACAAAAAAAAATTTCAGTCTAGAATTTTCTTCTCGGATTTTGAAAATCGAGGGCTCGGGGAGCCCTTGGCATAATGTGCTAGAAGGGCCTTAAGCATGGACAATATGCAGCATAGTGCCCTAAGTGGAAGAACCACGAAGGTAAAAACGAAAGGGCCATCATAGACAAGAAAGCCAAATGGCTAGGAAAGGACACAACCAAGAAAATTTCAATTCCTGAACCTTCAGAAGGAGAAAATCCTCAGTGTCATTGCAAAGATGTACACGAACTAGAGACATGTGCAAGTTTCATCAAGGACAACAGTAACCAAACCACTAATCATGAGGATAATCCCTCGAAAGAAGAGACTGAGAAAAAAAAACCCTAAAAAGGAATTCAACATCCTTGATGAGCTGATGGCTCATGCTATGATTCCTAAAACTAAGGAAAATTGGGATTTGTTGGGAGAGCCATCAAGGAAGTTTGACTACAAAGTCCAATATTCAGCTCCTCTTAGTTTCTACATGAATGAACCCATAGTTCCTACAAGATGGGGATTTGAGGACGAAAGTCATAAATAACCCTAACGGGTTGATGCCAAGGCCATTAAGAGGACACATTTCGAGGATTCTATCGAGGATATTACTTTGACCTTGATTCTGACCTTAAGAAATTTGTAATTGCTAAAGAATTAACCCTAATATATTTTGGATTAAGAGGAGAGTTAGTTAGAAGGGACTTCAGAAAGATTGAATATTTTATGGATGAAACTTTTTTGCAAGATCAGACTTATGGCATGTGCGTTCATATCTCCGAGTTAGATGAGGAAGGCTTGCTCGAGAAGTACTCTCAGAAGCAACACATCGTGAAGGACATTAATCATCTTATTTCCCCTAGAAATTCAACAGGCGAACCACGAAAAAGAAGTGGAACTCATGGCTTTATAGATACAGGAAACCCCTTTTTCGAGAACAAGTCATTGCATGGGAAGAAGCAGGGGAAATGGCCGAGATCTCCCTTTTACAAAGGAAGGCCTGGCAAACATAATAGAGTTCGATAGGTCCGACTATGAGCCGTGTGACTAGTTATCTACTCCAATCAAGAGTGTGTTGTGTTGCTTGGGTACTCCCCAAGGTATGTAACGACATTGAATATGCAGTACCAACAGAGAATAAAAGGGAGGATAGATCTATAACACCATTAGTATTGAGATATCAATCTCGTGGAGGCGGTAGACTCGTTCTCACAACAACTCTAATCGGATTTAGAAGTAATGGAAGATACTTATTGGAATAGGGTATCTAAAGGCGACGCGAATAGAGTATCTAAATGCTTTCTTAGAAGACTTGCTCTCCAAAGAATGAGAGTAAGTCTTCTAAGAAGTGCTACTGATAAATGCTCTTAACAGAGTAAAGAAGTTGTAGCACAAAAGAGCCTACAACGTCGGTGACGAGCTTGAGGCAGAAGCCGAAGTTTAGTGTACCTTGAATTTTCAAACAAAGATATATATTTATATATGATTCTATCATTTATGTCTTCTAATCTAAATTGGTTGAAGGGAAATTGTCTAGAGGTAAGGAGGAGCTTAAATAGCAACCCGATCCTAGGTTCGAAACTCCTTGGAGCCATCGGAGCGTTTTTGGCATGATTATTCGTTCCGTACGCGCTGGGGGTTCACGGAGCCTCGAGGATTAGTCGGGCGAAACCCGGACACCCCAGGTTAGCCAAAAAAAAGAAATGATGGAACCTATATAAAATATTGCTAGGCAGAAGCCAGCACTAAAGCGTACATTAGAGCAGGAGAAAATTTGACTAATGGGGGATAATTTGTGCCTTAATTATCACCCAAACGAGCTCAGTTCAAGAAAATCGAGAGAGTAGTGCTTGGGCATGATATTTTGAAAAATTCCAATGTGATGTCGGAATGCTGTCCTAATTCAAAGGGTCTACAGCCAGACCGAGAAAAGGCAGGGATTCTGTTATGGGTTTAGTTAATTCTATTTTTTGTAATTCTATAAGCTATATGTTATATATATATATATATATATACACAAGCGGCATATATATAGTTTATACATATAATCTTGCAAACGGCATGTATATATACATATATGCAAACGGCATATATAAGTTTTGGGCTATATTATTCCATTGTATATGATCTATGTATTGAGCAATGTATACTGTTGAGATATGTTGTCCCACATCGAAAAATTGAGAAAGAAACCACAAGCTTATATGAGGCTTGGGTCCAGTAACCTATCAGCTTAAGCTTTTGGGTTACAGATGGGCTCAAGTCCGTGTAGGCCCAAGTGGGTATTTTACATGGTATCAGAGAGGGTTATGCTTCCGCGCGCTCATGTGGGCGCACACCACGCCAGATTCAATTTCGAGGTAGCCAAGAGTGCGCCTTATGTTAATCAGGCCCAAGAGTGGTCCGGTCCAGTTCCGAGGTAGCTAAAGGTGCACCTCTAGTTAGGCCCGAGTGTGGAGCTCAAGACTAGTTTGGTATTTGTCCCCCCTTGCCCGAGCACGGAAGAGGATGCCCGGCTCGGGTCAGTTGTTAAGGGCGGGTGTTTAAAGCACGTGGCACGTGTTGGACCACACGTTGCCATGTGAGGGCGGGTGTTGAGATATGTTGTCCCACATCGAAAAATTGAGAAAGAAACCACAAGCTTATATGAGGCTTGGGTCCAGTAACCTATCAGCTTAAGCTTTTGGGTTACAGATGGGCTCAAGTCCGTGTAGGCCCAAGTGGGTATTTTACATATACATAATCTACATAATTTACTGTATATTATGGCCTTGTGTATAATATTTATATTCTATTGGGCAATATGTGGATATAATCTACATATTTCGTTGATAATCTATATAAGAATACTTTCATGATAAAAGAATATAAAATTTCCTTCTATGTTCATAATGATGAGAAAATGTAAGAGAATTTCGTCTTTTATTTTTAATGATGTGACGACGTGAGAATTTAACTTGCGCTTTGTTTTCATATATATATATATATATATATATATATATCTACCAAATTCAAGAGAAAGTCTTACATGTAACGGATATATTATGTAATAATGTAACAAACAAAAAAGAGTTCATAAATTCGTCTCGATTCTTCCTTCCTCCTCCTTGGTTCAGCTCTATTCCGAGCTCTATGCTTGTTCTTCCATCTCTGAGCCCCCTCTAATCCCACCTTCCTCTCCCATGATCTCCATCGAGCCTTCTCCTTTCGCTCTGCTACTCCCTCACTCTCACTCTTCTTCTATCTATTTTCTTTCTTTCGACCAGAACGTTCCTTCTCTCTCCCTGGTTTCCTCTCGTCTGAGAATCTCTCTCTCTCTCTCTCTCGCTCTGTTTTCCCTTCGTCTTCCTCCTAGCCAAAACGTACAGAGAAGAAAAAGAAAGAGATTAATGAAATAAATGAGATGGCGGTGGAAAGGATTGCTCAGGGGAAGAATTTTGGGGGCCACGTGGAGCCCATGCCACCATTTCTTTTTTTTTTTTAAACAACATAAAGTATATTATATAATATAATATATATATATAAGCATATGTAAGTATATGGGTATGTATGCACGTTTGAAAAAATATGCCGGTTCTCACACTACGAGTGATTTATTTTTGTTTATAATTTTCAATTCCATGAGCTTAAACATAATCTTGAAATCAAATTCAATTTTTCAATTTAAAAAGGATATTAAAATAATTTTCAAAAATTTCCATGCAAGTAATTTTACTTACATTATTGAAATCGCAAGGACCTTATAAAAAAATCATACAAGTAAATAGAATTAGTTTCTTTTTTCATTTTCCAATTCTACAAATACTAAATTATATTCTTAAAATCGTAATTGGATTATTTATTTTAAAAAGGATGTTGAAATACTAGCCTTTTCGGCCCACTACGGGGTAAAACTCTTCCAGCATGAATTTTTTACATTTACAAGAACTCGAATGCGAGACCTTATTTAAGTGGAATAAGTATCGAACCGTTTCAACCAACTCACGATGGTTAAGATAATTGATTTCTTTAGAAGTTCGTAAAATGAATGGAATAAATTTAGTTTCCATTTTTATCATATTTACTTAAAGTTGAAACATATGAGTGATTTACTTTTCAGTGAGTTATGAGTGATTTATTTTTATACAAAAGATATATATCCAAATATCTTATACAATATTGATATTGAAAACTAAGATTCTTTTTAGAAACTAAAAGGCTTAATTATTACCGTAATTTTAATAAAATTAATGTTGTTCATGCTTTTACTAATATTAAATAAATGATATAGATTTTTTTATGTATATATGATAAATTTAACAATTTTATTTATTGTTATCTTGACAATTATCAAAGAGTTAATTCTATAAGCTAATTAATTGTTTTAAAGATACTTTATAATAAAAATATACAAATATCTACTATGATAAGCAATCGCACGCAATGCGCAAGTGAAATAGCTAGTTAATTAATCAAGAAGTGATTACAGGTCCAAACCAGCAATATGGTGGCAAGTGAGAAATTGCCCATATGCACAGAAGCGTCATTTTCTTCCAGCTTTCTTCTTTTTCATGACTTTCCTCATTTTCACATATATATTTGGGTGAGAACCATAGGCACAAATGTATAACTGACACGAAATCTTAGTCCATGGAATAATTTTTCAATTATTATTTTTGTGTGGATTAGGATGGGGAAAAAAAGAAAAGAAAAGCGATCGACTTTCTTTTACACAATCAATTAAATCATCTATTGAAAAAGAAGGTGGGTTTGTAATGCATACTCATGAGGTTTTAAATTCTATTTTCACTATGTGATTATGAAGCCCTTTGATTGTTTTATTATGTCGCATATTTTTATTAGTTATTATAGTTTTTATTATATTATATTGAATCTATGCACTGTTCATTATAATAATTGAAGAGGAAAATATTAAATTCTCTTGGACATTTCTTGTGTGCAGCAATTTGACATATTTTAATGGTGACGTGACCCAAAAAAAAGTTAATATTGGTGGTCTACGCGAATCATAAAATGGAGAGAGGCCCACAAGCATCAATAAGGCCACCACAATATATATATTTTATTTCGTAATATTAGGGACGTGGCAAAAAAAGAAAATAATATTGGTGGTGCATGTGAATCACATAACAAGAATACTCAGTTGTTCTGTTGGCGTATTTTGATTGACCTCCCCCACTTCATGACCCATGATCACGAGTTTAGGTGTGTTTGTTTTCGCAATAAAGTTTAACTCAACTCCACTTATCTTCAATTCAACATCACAATCATTACTTTTTTTAAAAAAAATATTTTTAACCATTCAATTCAATTTTTAATATTAAATTCTCTCAACTATTCATTATTTTTTCACAATTTAACAACACAATCATTACTTAATCATTATTTTCTTTCAATTATTTATTACTTTTTCACACTTTTTCTTATAATTCAACAATACAATCATTACAAACCAATTAAAACCAAAATTCAACTCAACTCAACTGTCAATCCAAACACACTCTTAAATCTTTGTAGTCCACTCTTTTTATTATTTTTTTCCAATTTCACATTCCCTATACTCTTTTTTCTTTTTTCTTTTTTTGCCTTTACAAATAAATTATTTCTCCTTTTTTAATACGAGAAAACAATGGATGGTACCCATTTTTGTATTATCTCATTTTGCCTTGGCTTAAACATATTTGCAATTTCAATATTTTTTTTCTTAGAAAAATAGAGCCTATATACTCAAATGTTTCTATCTAAGATATCTAGAGCATATAACCTGAGTTAAATATAATTAAATTATATATGCAAAAAAATTTATTATTGCATAGCAAAATGACATATGATTATTACATAATTGTAGTCATGTAGAATTTCTATAACAATATAGGAACATATAAATCTCTATATAATGAAAACGGGTCCATATATATACAATTTTGCCACCTATTCCCATTTTCATTTTTTCAATTGTCGGCAGGGCTCCTCCACCCCTTGTCCGACATCGACTGCAAGTTTCTTTTATATATAATTTTTTTATTATTACTTTATTATTGTTATTATTATAATATGTAAAATGATTTTGGCCGGAATTTGACCGGAATTCTACAAAGTGCCTATTTTCTGGTGAGATTGGGGGATAACGTGCAACTTTTTAAAAGTAAGGAGGCAAGTGTTGCTTATCCCCAAAGGTCAAGGGAAACTGTTTTTTTCCTCGTGTAAATTATTTCTCTGTTCCCTCTTATATTATAAGATACTCATTATTTTTATGTAGTGTATCTTATGTCTGTGTAAACTCAAGAAAACCACTATTTTCCTTCGTTTGTTACAAATGAGATTCGTGAACCTATAATAAAAATGGGAGAGAGGTAAAGGGAGACGAGGAATTACCATTAACTATATATAGAAGATCTAGTTAATCTAACATATATTGTTCCCAAGTTGAGAATGATGGCACTGCACAGAATCCTCACAAGTAAACTATTTCAATTGGTGTCTGATATCCAATAAGGATTGATTCAAGTAGTTCGACACTTATTTTCTTTATGCAAGGCTTGAATATAAGTATTGTGAATGAAGAAAATCTTTGATTGGGAGAGTTTTAACCCTTGATGAACCGACCTAACTCGAATTGGATTAGTCGGACTCCATTAATTGGATTTTCGAATATTATGATACGTAACAAAGAAAAAAGAAAAAAGAAAAAATTGGTGCTTAATATCATTGAGTGGGTCTCATACCATGACTACATGGTGATGGTGGCTGCTTCAACGCCCCGTTCTTTACTTCAAAGACTTCATGGAAATAAGCTGTCCCATAACAATCCCCCCTGGTCTCATCCCTGGAAAAGACTGAATAATCTTCCCACTCTTCATAAGAATCACGCGAAAATTCACCTAAGCATATATCATTTAAGGACATGATAATGCTAGGTTGAATAGCCTCTAGAAGGGAGAGAACAACAATTAATTAAAAATGTTAAAAAATAGAGGTACTGCCGGATACTATCTTGCCATAAACAAAGAAGATTTATATTCTATTTTCGTCGGTGGGAATCATCGTGCTCCTTTAATTTCTTTCCCTTAAACTCATGTCATCAGTTGTGCTCCTTCAATTTCTTTCCCTTATCATTAAACTCATGTCATCAGTTGTAAACGAAAGAAGGAAAAATCAAAACGTACAAGAAAAAAAGAGAAAAGTCAGAACCGTTGAACAAGGAAAACAAATGCCAGGCAATAGACGGCACGAAGACTAGAATTGCGTTTGTTGGAAGGCAGATGCAGAAATTTGATTCAGGTCAAGAGCAAATATCATTGAACTGAACATTCTTCTTCACGAATAACCGTAAATCGTCGTTAGCCACCATCTTCATTAGTGGAAAATAAACCGATATTGAATGCATGCATTGACCCGCATTATTCTCCCGTTGGTGAGTGAGAGTAACGGCATTCAATATGTAGGCTATGAGAAAAACAAGTATTCTGTAACTCATGCATTTTATTCCTGTGGTCAATCCATATTTATGGATTTTGATGGTGCCTGATGTCATGTCATTGAGGGGAAAGGATTTGGGTCTATTAACCCTATCACTCGGTGACTGTGGCTGCTTGAACCACCCATTCTCTACTTCAAAGACTAGATGGAAATAAGCATTTCCGTAACAATCCCACCTTGTCTCATCCCCGGAAAAGACCGAAGAATGATCAACATTACATCCCTATACACCCTTCACTGAAAGTGTTGTTAATCTGAAATAAGCGTTATTTCCCTTCTTCTTCTTCTTTTTCCCCTTATTGAGCTACGTGCGGATCAACAGATTTCTTCACGAGTATAATATAGTTGTAAAGCAAGGCCAATTTAGGTCGACAAAAATTGAATATACGAATTATAAGCAAAGTTTCACTCAGGATATAGAATTTAAGGACGATGAGAGTAAATATTTAATGGGTGATATTCAATCACTTGACTATGTACAATCAGAATGCCTAAAAGTGAGAAACTGACCCCACAATAGACCCACAAATTCGTACTTATAAGTGTTTTGTTGGTTGCTCATCCACGCTCAATCAATATTTTTTCCATGATAATGCCATTCCTTAAGATCTGCATTGGGGAACAAGAAGTGAGAAATATGGTGCAAAGTTGAACAAGTCCAACTGAAATAAAATATAAAATAGAAAAAGTTCATGGGTCCGACTATTATGACAAGGATTCCAAAAGAATAAACAAAGCTATCTACCGAAAAAAAAAACAGAAAAAAGAAAAGCAAAGCTAATTAAATCATAGCATGAGATGGAATGGACGACAAGTGCGGTTGGTTTTTTGTCCTAAAAGAAACATCTTTTCGACTTTCCTAGCTCAAAGATTATTGGAGACTTTAAAAAAATAAAAAATTTAGTCCTCCAAGTCCAGGAGGATAAGATTCGAGTTCTTTCTTAACTATGAATGCACTTAAACTTCATGCAACAGTAGTTTGGATTAATTTAAGAGTAAATTGCACCGGTGGTCTAAAATATTTTACAAATGTTTTATGATGATTCAAAAAGTTTTTTTCGCTACATGATGGTACAAAATGTTTCAAAGTTGTTTCCTGATGGTACAAACCGTCAACTCGAGCTGACGCCGTTAACATTTTGCTGACGTGGCGCTTCCTATGTGTCACTTTTGTTACGTGGAACCAATCATAGTGCGCCACGTCATTTAAGACAAAATAAAATTTTAAAAAGTCCAAAAATATACAAAAAATAATTTTAAAAATACAAAAAAAAGAGTAAAAATTTTGAAAAAAAATTTTAAAATTTTAAAATTTTGAAAATTTGAAAATTATTTTTAAAAAATTTAAAATTTTTTAAATGTTTTTTAAAAAATACAAAAAAGAGTAAAAATTTAGAAAAAAAAAAAAATTATTTTAAAATTTTAAAATTTTAAATTTTTTAATTTTTTTTAAATAATTTAATTTTTAAAAAAAAAGGAAAATTTTTAAATAATTTTTTTTATTTTAAAAAATAATTTTAAATAATTTTATAAAAATTTTAAATTAAATATTAAAATTATTTTAAATTAAATATTAAAATTATTTTAAATTAAATATTAAAATTATTTTAAATTTAATATTAAAATTATTTGAAATTTGAAATTTAAATTTTAAATTAAAAGTTTAAAATTATTTTTAAAAGTTTTTAAAATTTAAAATTATTTTTAAAAGTTTTAAAATTTCAAAATTTTTAGAATTATTTAAAATTTTTCAGCCACATCAACATGGAGGTGACACGTAGTAGCCACGTCAGCGTCGGCTTGATGGCGTCAAGCTCGAGTTGATGGATTGTACCATCATGAAATAACTTTGAAACATTTTGTACCATCATATAGCGAAAAAAACATTTTGGACCATCATGAAACATTTGTAAAACATTTTGGAGCACCGGTACAATTTACCCTTAATTTAAATAGCGAAACACTTATTTTTTAGTTATAATGAAGGTTTATAAGCCTAATATAATGAAATACAAATTCTAATAACTAACACAGGGCACAAGCAGTCCCATTATGAAAATCGAACGTGAAATCTCTTTATTGAACATGTGAGAACATGGCGCCACTCACTATGCCTTCTTCTCTACCACTTAACCTTTATAATTTAGTGCTAGTATGAGAAAGGTGGTTTAACAAAGTAGTACTCACTTTAAAAACTACTTTCACTAGAAACTAAGAGATTTTTAGTTTCGAATCTAATTAATAAGACCATCCTTACTCTTTTATATCCTGTTCCTCTCCTTCCTATACCCAAAACCCTCCATTATATATGCCGAAATGCAGAAAATGAACTCCTAATATTGGTATATATTTCTAGATTTTCCTTATTCTTTTCCGTTAACAAGGGAAGATCATGGACCATAGATCGAGGAGAGGAAATATAGCGATACAGGGAGTCCAACTAGTGAAAATCATATTTTTGACTTCTTGATCTTCATATCTCCTTTCTCCAATTTTTGTCATGCATGTATGGACTCGTAGACGGATGGAAGGTTTTTCTCATCTAAAATACTTACTTGCAGCCCCTTATTTAACGGGGCAATTATATTGACTTAGAAGATTTCACTTATTTTTCGTTCCTGTAAGAATGTTTGCTTTGCCCACCCTACACCGCTTGCCAGAAGCAATCTGCAGTAGCCATGTTATGGGTTTCTAAGGTTGGGGAGGAGACCGTCATCTCCCGACGATACTGAAATTGACTTGATCAATTGACGCAGAAAATAGCGCTTCTTTTGCTCTGAGGCATGAAATCTTAATCTCGGGATTTCCGGGCTCAAATTTGCGTCCAAACAGAGAAGAATGGTAAGAATGGGAACCCACAAATTTTCCGCCAATCAAAACATCGCTTAATTTTGTGGGTAATAATAACGGAGCCTAAGGCCTGAGAAAATAAAAAATTAAGAAATATAAAGGTGAGATATGGGGACCCAATAATATCGGTGAAAATCAACAATGATTTAAAATGAGACGGTGGGTGCTGGAAAAAAGCGGAAATAAGAGCCAAATGAAGCGCTGGTCTTGCTAACAAGCACAAACGTTACCCTCTTAGAAAGTTGTGCTGGGGACATAATTTTCCGAAAGGGACTTAGCGATGGTTTGGGAATTCCCTAACCAGACCTAAATGCTAGATTGAAATAGCAAGACTAGAAAAATGAGCCGCGCATAGAATTATTAAAATAACAAAATGATGACTTTTACTGGAAATGACATGTATGGAACATAATATAAATAGCTCTCATCAGTTGCTCTGCTTAGAGCCTGTCCAACCTATAAATTTTAGGTATTATTGAGTTTACTATTAGTATTAGTATTTAATAATTAAGGGAACTATGTATGTAAAGTACAACTATGCTCATCAATAAATATAAAAATAAACTTGACTATAACCCCGATTAATATGGTTTTTTTTTCATTAGTGAAAATTGTGGGAGACATTGCTCTTGTAATTCCTGAGAATAGAACATAAAAGATTATCCCCAACAAATGCATCTCCTGGAACTCAAACATGCGTTCTCCTTGTCAGCACCCCATTTCGGTCCACCGACTCCAAAGCGACAAAATCATCACTTTGTCACCCCGCATGAGGGAAGTATTTCTAGCGAATTGCTTTAGCATTCATGGCCTTTAAAAAAGTGACATCAATGGCCCAGCCCACTGCTGCGGCCCTATTCGGTCCAGCAAGCCTGTTCGGCCCAATCCAGCCCAGTCCACCCCGCCGGATCTCGGCCCGGCCCAGCTCGTCCAGCATTTTAATTTTTTTTTAAAATTTTTTTTATTTACAGAATCGCCCCTCAACTTCCCAAACTAGGTAAATTCTCGACTTAGTAGCATGATTAGGGCTCCTTTCCTGAATATTATTGCTTGCCTGATGGATATAATGTGAAATGAGTATTCTTGAGTCGCGTGGGTGATCGGATTTGTCCCGAACTCGATTTTACGAACTATCCATTTTGTCACATTTCAGTCCAGAGGACGCATTTTATTTTTTTTTCAAATCTGCCCCAAACTCTAAAATTTATTTTCAATCAAGTCCCGATCATTTTACTATTTTCCAATCAGTCCTTCGATTTTTCAGAATTTTTTTTAAGCATCCGAAATAACTTTCCAAGTTTTTTTTAGTTTAGTCCCGGGGCCATTTTTCACCTTTTTCAGATCTGCCCCGACTTTCAAAATTTCTTTTCAATCAAGTCCCAGTCATTTTACTATTTTCCAATCTGTCCTGGAATTCCCAGAATTTTTCAAGCATCCCAAACAACTTTCCAAGTTGTTTCAGTTTAGTCTTGGGGCCATTTTTTCGTTTTCCAGATCAGTCCAGATTTTCAAATTCGTTTCAATCAAGTCCTGGGACATTTTCAGTAATTCTACATGGTCCCCAATTTTTTCAGAATTTTCAAATCGGTCCCCGGAACTTCATCCGAATTTTCAAATCGGTCCCCGAAACTTCATTCGAATTTTCAAATCAGCCCCTGCTCTTTTAAAATCGTTCAAGTCAGTCCCCTGGACATTTTCTAAAAATATTCGACCCTTTCCTACTTGGATCACCCACCGACAATGTATGTGCCCCATTTAAATATTTTATTTTGTAATTATATGCGATAATGTCGGAAATTAGAGTTTATCGGGCGGTCAACTAATGGTTATCTCGATGACTCGAAACCCGTAAATTAAAGCATTTGGCAAGTTTTTAATTAACCTAAAATTTTACACACGGGATAATCGGGACGTTAAATTTGGCTAAATTAAATCATTTGATTTTCTTTAAATGGATTGCACGAATTGATTAATAATTTGTAATCGCGTCGACAGTCCAAGAACTGTTAGTCATACCCTTTTAAAAATTCGCAATTTCAAAAGCACCGAGATACGTGCAACGTAATCTTGATTTTCATGCACATACATATTTACCGATTCAAGGGCATGATTACCGGTTCTTGTACTGCCGTAATCCTAGCGTAGGTTTGTGCGTAGAATTGGTCAAAACATGGGAAAACAAATTAATCACAAACTCGGCTTAAATCAAACACGGGCAATAGTCAAATAGAGGGTTAGGTTTTTGGGTTTTAGGTGAAAATACTTTCAATCTGTAAAAGCCATATTATCACGATACAGAATAATCTAAAAACAACCCATACATTCGAGACTCTACTATGGACATCACGTTTGTCGGGTCCGTCAAAATAATGTCGAATGCTACATCCCTTCTCTATCATCCTGTTTGTTTGTTTTAGGATAAGATTTGTATGCCAAGATACCCCGGATAATAATTGATTAACTCACGTAAATTCGGCGATAACAAAACTTCATTGTTTGTTTATTTGTGCTTACTTGTTATATTCTTGCACTTATTTGTTATGCGGGTCGAGCCCGATCCTTTAGGATACGATTCACATGGGGTCCAACGCCCCAATCGTAGATTACGGGACCTAATCCCCTAAACACCGAGTGCGCACCTTAATTTCAATTTCAGTCTTTTCAAACCACACGGTGAGCACGAGTGGAATAATAACCGAATGCGAACCGACCGGGATTCAATTGTTGTAATTTGTATTTTATTTATTTGAGAGGACAATGTGAGCATTTATGTTGTACGTTTATTCATGTAAGAATCCCGGTCGGAGAGCGGACGGTCGGAGTATTTCTTCGAATTTACGGTGTCAAAACGCGTAAGATGAGCGGAATCTAATTAAGCGGTAATTAAATTAAAATGGCAAGCTTAGACAAGCTAGAGTACCGATAGGGCATGCGAGATATAGGCTCGCATGTAACAGAACCCCCGAACTCAGAATTTCCGGTTCCGTACAAGACCATTGCCTTAGTATACTAGGTGTATCCATACCCCTAGACCCGGGCGACTCACCGGCCCTCGACCTTCGGGTCGTAAACAGGTAGTGGCGACTCCTTCTCACGTGCGTCCGTCGCGCGTCCCCGGGAAGGTGGACACTCCTAAGCCGCGTTGCATTTAGGCACGCGCATGCGTGCCCCGAAGAGACGAAATTCGGATCGCACAGCTTGGCGACTCCACTGGGGACACTTAGAGGATTCGGGCTCGTCTCCGTTTGCTTTGTTTGCTTGTTTATTTACCGTTTTTCGCAATTTATCTTTTATCTACTTACGCACATTTATTTTACGCATGCATTGCTTATCATCCTAATTCTAGGTACCTATGGGTCGCGTCCCACGACCGATATTAGGAAGCACAGGTTAGATAAGGGTTCCGAGTAGGGGCACGCCGCGCGGCTGGGCTGCCGACACGACCTTGAAAGACCCTGCTCGATTTCGAGGAATTCACACCCTCGAGTCGAGAACCCCCATCCCTAGATAGCACGGTCCATGTAGCACCAAACCATGCATTGTGCTAAGCCTCTACACAATCTTCTAATCGCCTTCAACAACTTGTCGTTTGAGTCGGCCTGCGTGCCATTTGAGTCGGCCTGCGCGCCATTTGAGGCTTTCTTATTTTCGAGAGACGTACATGTACCTTGTACTTTGTATATTAAGCCGTGGGCATTTATTTTTCTGCAAGCACGCATCGCACAATTTTTCAAAAAAGCTAGGGGTCATTCATATCGACGAGTCCTAAGTCGGTTTCTTGTTGGTCCCGCTCTGCCTCTTGTCTGAGCCTCGGCCGCGTCTTGCCACCGCCAAACAAGCAATCGCATCTGGACTAATCTTGTACACCAGTTAACCACGACTAGCAACACTCAAGGATCTCACCGGACTTTCATAAAATGAGACCGGCACACCTATCAGGGCATCTTTCTCTTCAAATGCAGCCGCCTTGATTGACTCACCAATATCAGAATCGAGACAATTCATCTTCGCCGGATATAGCCAAGAAGGATGAGGAATTCACAGAACAACGTCAACTCCAAGGAAACTCGCAGGCCCCTACATCGAGCTTTCGAGACTTGATCAAGAATTGGCCCAAACGAACATTGCCTTGGAGAGGTCTCGGCACAGAACTGGCGCTTTCCAAAGCAGCGTAAGCTCGCGCTCTAGGCGCAGTGGAAAATCAACTTAGGACTTCAATTTCAAAACCTGCATTGAACTTTGAACCTTTTGAGTCAATGTGAATGACGGCATTAGTTTTGGAAAACTCACGCATCGCATGCATCCCACTCATTTACTGTTTTGCATAACAACTAACATCCCACCACACGAGTGAGTGGAGACCTTCTTTGCAGGTAGACCAACCGCGACCTTTACCCTCTCTCCACGGCAAGGCGAGCTGTGGCCCGAGGGCCGATCCACCTTCCTCGGCAAAGCTAGCTTCTCACTAACTCCGCGCAACTAAGCGTCATCGCGTGATCGCACGCACGTCTCTTCGCGCCACTGAGCACATCCACCAGCACAACCGGGTGCGTCCTTCCGCGTCGTGCGAGCATGCCTCCATCTTGCCCATGCACATACCTTCGGCGCGCTCGCACGACGCCTACCAGGCTAGTTCGATCCCCTGCGCCCTTACATTGAAATTGCGAACATAGTTTGCTCCTTCATTGTTCCCCTTTTCCTATTACAGGAAATAACAGACAAGAAGGCAATCTGAATTCTAAAATCGAGACATAAAACACTTCTCTGCTACCTCCTCGGGCTCCAAACACTGAGGATCGACCTTCCCTCCACGAAAGATCACAGGCGACAGCTCCAACGAACATAGCATGTCTCAGCCCACTCGCCACGGGACTTCCAGCATGATCACACTGCCGATCGAAGAATGGGCCCAACCCACCCTCCGCTATGGCCACCGACCTGCTACCGGGGCAACACACCACTCTCCTTTAAAAGCTCTTTTACATTTATTCGCATTTCCAAGCAAGCTCTCGGCATGAATAAACCATTCAAGGGGCACTTGAACAGTCTCGAAGACGCCCTATTGGTTCTGTCGGACCTGTCCGACTCGCATGTCCCAATGGGATTCGGCTCCTCGAGCTTTCCCTAGGACGGCTGCGCAGACCAACCCGCAATCGGGAAAGTACAACTATGCGATTCCCAGTCACAGTCTAACTGCTCCAGCGTGGCGATGACCATACTCCCGAAATTGAGTGTCCCCCACGCGCGACACCCCATGGGTCGCGCGCTGGATAAGGGAACTTCCCATGGGTCCACATTACATTTCTTACCACATATTTCACCGTATAATCACCTAATACATCATCTTCTTTGTCATCCTTCATAGGGGCACGCCGGCTACAGGCGAAGAGCGATACACAGGTTCACACCTCCACGAGAACTCCTATCGGGTCTCTCTCCCTATATTTCGCCAGGAAAGAGACTTGATGTGAAAGTACCCCCCTTTTAACGAAGCCGAAGACAAAAACGACTGAGTGAGCCACATGCTGTCAACCCAACCATCTCAGTCGATAGCAAGCATGGCCCCCGAAGCAAAGCACGTACGCCGACTTCAAAGCACCTATCCTCCTAGGGGCACCCTCCACGGGAACGACAAAACACGGTTAGGAACGGCGTTCGACACAGACCACGAAGACCAGGGCATTCGCATTCAACTTTCATGCCGAGGCAACCTCGATCTCCTGCACCCCAAGACAAATCTTGTTTTTCTTTTTAGACGATAGGGGAAATCATTTATAAAGTTTGCAAGGACGAGCAGCGCGAAGTTCGGCTTCCGAATATCTTGAAGCCAAATCTCCATGAAGGGCTGACCCTCACGAAATAGGGCAAGGTACACCAAAGCGACCACGCAATGCAAAGTCGAGGAGTTTCCAACAAATACACGGGAAACAAAAAAAAAAACCCAGCGGTAAGAAAAAAACAAAGCGAAAAGAAGCGGGAAAAACTCGCCAATGAAGAGAGAGAGAAAAGACGCGGGAAAAACCCGCCAATGAACAAAACAAAGCACCGCCGAGATATAAAACTCCGGCACCGCCAATTCGAAGAAGAAATCAACAAACCTCGACAAAAAGGGGAGCAGCAGACGCAACTTCTCGACGGAGACAGAACACAACGCACTTGGAGGTCGAATCCTTCGAACCCTTCGCCCTTGCAAACTCGAGAGACAAAATAATCGAGCCCGCTAGGTCGAAAACCCCTCGGGGCGACCTAGGCAAAGGTTAGGGCAAGAGAGAGGCACGACTGAAAATCCTGAGGCGGGCAGTCGTGGCAAAAGGAGAGCTAATCCCATTTAGGTTGAGAGGTACGGCCCTGAGGCGGGTGACTGTAGCAAAAGGAGAGTAAAACGAGAGATGAGCAAAACAGTCACCCTGGGCCTTCATTGCACAGACTAGGGATCCCCAAGAGAAATGACCAGATTATCTACTCTGACACAATCCCTGATCAACTCCCTAATGTGGCTCAACTGTCTTAGGCGGTTTCTTCCCTAAGCACAGTGCACAAGCAAGCACACCATTTGAGCACTTCGCAATAGCCTACAGGACAAGAAGTCGAAAGAAAAAAGGGGGTACATCTCGCGGCAGGCGTGAACTCTTGTATCCTTTTAGCCTGGGGCAACGTGTTACCTAAGCTTTCTCTTTTCTATTTGTCAATCGCATAACTCCAAACGGGTCACAGCCACCCTACAATCGGCTACCACAGAGCCAAAGTCCTAGACATTCATTTTCGGGAGTCTAGTCATAACACTTTGGAAATGACTAGACCGAGGTCTGACCAAATTTGCACAGAAATCCCCATGCGGGTTACAAACGCAGCCATCCTATGGCACCCTGACGAGAAGGGTCCTAAGCCGACGGGCGCGTCGAATAATCGACAGAGCCGCTAGAGCATCATTGAAAATGTCTCGATATGCTCGTGCATGGCCAACAGGAGTCTTGGAGGCCTCACATTTAGGCCTTCGAAAATGGGATTTCATTCGCAGCGCCAAAGTAAAAACTCTCAACGGGTCGCCTCGGCGACCCGAAACTGAAGAACATGCGTCGGGAACACATCCTTTTACCTGTACTTATACATTGTTAGTAACCCCATGACTTACTGATAATACCAGGATCACAGGTACTACAAGCCGCAAGAGCTACGGCGGACTCTGATTTTCGACCCCTTGGGATACGTAGGTACTCCATCCCAGAGCTCGAGTCCCTCATCATACGACCGGGGCATCCACAGTAAGCAATCGCTTCAGTGGTGAGACCAGCTACCAGCAAGAGCAACAAACAATCGATCCAGCAACAAGGCCAGCTTCCGGCAGATCAAACACACTGCCGTCTCAGGGGCAAAGCACCGACGAAGCAACTTCATCGCGGCAGCAATGTCAATCGACAGCAGATCAACACCTTTGGGACAGTATCAGCCCTGTACACTCAGCGCGCACCACTGTCCACATGATTAACGAAGAGATGTGCATGGAACCCAAATGGGCGTCTCCCCTTGACGGACTCATGTCTGCCTCATACGACAAGATTACAATCTCAAACTCGAGTGAAAGGCCCTCAAGGAGGCACTTAGCACCATCATCTGACAAATCCGTCAGCATCAACGGGCCCAAGTCAACTCTCTCGCGTTCTCGGGCCATCCTCGATGACCGAATCCTTTTACTGCTTTGGGTTTGGACACCCACATTTACTGCTTTGGGTTTGGACACTCACTTTTTACTGCTTTGGGTTTGGACACCCACCTTTTACTGTTCTGGGTTTGGACACCCACCTTTTACTGCTTTGGGTTTGGACACCCACATTTACTGCTTTGGGTTTGGACACCCACCTTTTACTGCTTTGGGTTTGGACACCCACCTTTTACTGATTTGGGTTTGGACACCCACGTTTTACTGATTTGGGTTTGGACACCCACCTTTACTGTTTTGGGTTTGGACACCCACCTTTTACTGCTTTGGGGTTTGGACACCCACCTTTTTACTTTCTTTGGGCCCGTAAACCCATCTTTACTGCTTTTCGGACTCCGCGTCCATCTTTGCTGCTTTTCGGACTCCGCGTCCATCTTTATTGCTTTTCGGACTCCGCGTCCATCTTTACTGCTTTTCGGACTTCGCGTCCAGGACTCCGCGTCCATCTTTACAGCTTTTCGGACTCCGCGTCCATCTTTACTGCTTTTCGGACTCCGTGTCCATCTTTGCCGCTTTTCAAACTCCGCGTCCATCTTTACAGCTTTTCGAACTCCGCGTCCATCTTTCTCGATTTTCGGACTCCGCGTCAATCTTTACTGCTTTTCGGACTCCGCGTCCATCTTTGCCGATTTTCGGACTCCGCGACCATCTTTACAGCTTTTCGGACTCCGCGTCCATCTTTACAGCTTTTCGGACTCCGCGTCCACCTTTTACTGCTTTGGATTTCGACACCCACCATTTACTGCTTTGGGTTTGGACACCCACCTTTTATTGCTTTGGGTTTGGACACCCACCATTTACTTCTTTGGGTTTGGACACCCACCTTTTACTGCTTTGGGTTTGAACACCCACCATTTACTGTTTTGGGTTTTGACACCTACCATTTATTACTTTGGGTTTGAACACCCACCTTTTTACTTTCTTTGGGCCCGTAAACCCATCTTTACTGCTTTCAGGGCCATAAGCCCATCTTTATTGCTTTCAGATCCATAAGCCATATTTTCATTGCTTTCAGGTACATACGTCTATCCAACTCCCTTCCATGAATCCAAAAACAGAGAGAATAAGTGACTATGGGGAAAGACGCCGGGATAGTCGCCCGAGGTCAGACGGGGTGCTTCTCATGGTCTTTGGCTGCATCCTCTATCCGAGCACGCAACCAAAGAGGGGCAAGTTGTCAACACCCAATTTTGGTCCACCGGCTCTAGAGATGCAAAATCGTCATTTTGCCACCCATGAGGGAAGTATTTCTGACTAATTACTTGAGCATTCACGAAGTTTTGGAAATAGCAAATTTTTCTAATTTAACACCAATTTTATAATTTTTTTTCAAAAATAATACTGTTTGGGACGTTTTTGAATTTCGCGTTCATCGACGTCAATTTTCAAAAATTCGGGACAAAATTCGAGATTGAAAATAATTTCATCGCATAATATCGATCAACGAATTTTTCTGAGCACGATGGCGATCTCGAATTATTTTTCCGACGTCCGATCAAGAAGACATAATTTTCAATTTTGTACGCGCGTCGAATTCGAAAAAAAAAAAAAAAGTCAGAAAGTCATAGTCGGTCAGAACCGGTCTGAGCCGGTCTGACCGACTAATTTTAAAAAAAAAAGGGAAAGTCAAACTTTGACTTTCCCTGCCATCCTTTCCGCCCAATTCTTCCATTCCTGTTCTTCTTCTTTCCTTTTTCTTTTTTTTCTTTCCTTTCTTATCAGGATCTAATCGGACGATTTTTTTTTCCTTCGATTCTTTCGAAATTTCCGGCGAAAATTTCGCCTCATCTTCATTCCCTTTCCTTCTTCTTCTTCCTCACAAAAAAACCCTAGCCGCGGGGGGATAGGGGATCCGAAAAAAAAAAGAGAAAAAAAAAGTCCGGGGAACACATCCTCTCGGATCGGAAAAAAGCTCCCTCATCTCATCCTCTCGGATCGAAAAATTCCCAGAGGGGACCCTCACTTTTGGTCCCGAAGCTCCCACGCCCACAGCTCGCGCCCAAGATTCAAAAAAAAAAACCACAGCTCACGGCGGAAGAAAACCCGAAGCTCACGAACTCTCTCGAAACTCGGAGCTCGTTCTCACCTCGCGCCACCCCCCAGCTCACTCTCCCAATTTCCCTCACCTCGGCTCCCTCAGCACGGATGCGCACGGCCGCCCGGATTCCCAGCTCGTCCTTCACCCGAATCGCGTCCTCTCTCCTCGATTCCCGGCGTTCGTTCTAACCGGGTCGTGTTACATTTTTTTTTGACGCACAGGGAACGCCAGCAGCCCAGCGATTCGGCCCACGTCCAGCGGTCCAGTCCATCAGTCTGATTTGGCCCAGTCCAGTTAAGCGCCAATCCAGCCCGGATCTCAGCCCGTTCGGCCCAGTCCAAATCCCAGTCCAATTCGGCCCAATACAGCCTGGATCTCGGCCCAGTCCGGTCCAACAAACCATTACGGCCCAGTCTAGCCCAGCTCGGCCCGATTCGGCCCAATCCCTCAGCAGCCCAATTCGTCCAAAATCTCCTCTATTTACAGAACTGCCCCGTTCTTTTCAAACAAGGTAAATTCTCGACTTAGGGGCATGTTTAGGACTCCATTTCTGAATATTAATGTTTGCTTGGATGGATATGATGTGAAATGAGCGTTATTGGATTGCGTGGATGATCGGATTTGTCCCGAACTCGATTTTACGAACTTTTCATTTTGTCTCATTTCAGTCCTGAGGATGCATTTTATTTTTTTAGATCTGCTCCGAATTTTAAAAATCGCTTCAGTCGAGTCCCGGCCATTTTTATTATTCTCCAATCAGTCCTTAAATTGTTCAGAATTTTTTAATCATCCCAGGGAACTTTTCAAGTTGTTTCAATTTAGTCCCGGGGCTATTTTCCGTCCTTTTCAGATCTGTCCCGAATTTTAAAATTATTTTCAGTCAAGCCCCGGCCATTTTTTACCATTTTTCAATCAGTCCCTGAATCATTTAGAATTTCAAAACCTATTCCGAAACTTTTCATGTTGTTTCAGATCAGCCCGAACTTTCAAATTCATTTCAAAAAGGTCCTGGGACATTTTTAGTAATTTTTACACAGTCCCCAATTTTTTAGAATTTTCAAATCAGTGTACCGAATTTTATCCGAATTTTCAAATCAGTCATTGTTCTTTTAAAATTATTCAATACAGTCCCTGGACATTTTCTAAAGATATCCAATCCTTTCCTACTTGAATCCCCGACATGTGTGCCTAGTCAAATATTTTTGTTTCGGTAATTATATGTATATAACATGACAATGTGTGTTCTTTTATTTTTTTCCACTTCCATGAGTCGGTGTCGTTTTATCAATTCCATTACTATTATGTTTGTGTATGTTTGTATGTGTTCATCACGATCATGGCGGCACCGATTGTGTAAAATTTGTATGTTTGTCATGTTTGATGTGATAATATGCTCTTGATCCGTGTTAAGTGCTTTATTTTCTCGTTTTAATCGAAACCTCACATGAATCGGCTTAATCATGCAAACTCGACATAAAATTAATTTTTAAATCTTAAGACCTTCGGAAATTAGAGTTTATCGGGCGGTCCACTAATGGCCATTCCGACAGCTCGAAATCCGTATACTAAAGTATTCGGTAAATTTCCAATTAACCTAAAAAATTTCACACACGGGGTAATTAGAACGTTAAATTTGGCCAAATTAAATCATTTGACATCTTTTAAGTGAATTGCACGAATTGGTTAATAATCTATAATCGCGTTGACAATTCAAAAACTGTAATCATGCTCTTTTAAAATTCACAATTTCAAAAGCACCAAGATACCTGTCACGTAATCTTGACTTTCCATACACATACATATTTTTCGGTTCAAGGGCATGATTACCGGTTTTTGTTCTGTCATCACCCTAGTATAGGTTGGTGCTTAGAATGGGTCAAAACACGGGAAAATAAATTAATCACAAACTCGGCTTAATTAAACATGGGTAAATAGTTGAGCAAAGGGTTAGGTTTCGGGTTTTAGATAAAAACACTCTTAATCTGTAAAAGCCACATTGTCACAATACAGGAAATTCTAAAAACAACACACGCATCCGAGACTCGATAACAAACATTTTGTTTGTCGGATCCACAAAAATAATGCCAAATGCTACATCCCTTCTCTATCATCCTGTTTGTTTGTTTTAGGGTAGGATTTGTATGCCAATATATCTCGGTTAATAATCAGTTAATTCACGTAAATTCGGCGATAACAAGAAACCCCATTGTTTGTTTATTTGAGCTTGCCTGTTATATTTTTTGCACTCGTTTGTTATGCGGATCGAGCCCGATCCTTTAGGACTCGATTCACATTGGGTCCAATGCCCATAACCGTCGATCACGGGGTCCAATGCCCCAATACACCGAGTGCGCATTTAATTTAATTTTCGGTCTTTTCCAAAACCATACGGTGAGTATGAGTGAAATAATGGCCGAATGCGAACCGACCGGAATTTAGTCATTGTAGTTTGTCTTTTATTTATTTGAGAGAACAATGTAAGAGTTTATGATGTATATTTATTCATGTAATAATCTCGGTCGGAGAGTGGACGGTTCAAGTGTCTCTTCGAATTTACGGTGTCAAAACGCGTAAGATGAGCGAAACTTAATTAAGCGGTGATTAAATAAAAAATGACAAGCCTAGACAAGCTAGAGTACCGATAGGGCATGCGAGATATAGGCTCGCATGTAACAGAACCCCCGAATTCGGAACCTCGGGTTTTGCTGACCATATGCCTTAGCAATTAGGTGTACCCCGTACCCCTAGACCGGGCAACTCACCGGCCCTCGACCTTCGGGTCGTAAACAGGTAGTGGCGACTCCTTCTCACGTGCGTCCGTCGCGCGTCCCCGGGAAGGTGGACACTCCCAAGCCGCGTTGAATTTAGGCGCGCGCATGCGTGCCCCAACGAGACGAAATTCGGGTGCGCACACTCCTCCTAGGAGTTGAGGCCGCTTACCACTTCAACCAACAATTTATTGGTTAATAGGGTCATTTTAGTAAATACATACGAGATATTACACAAATAATAGAGGATATACAAACTAAGATTATAAAATTTCCAATCTAAATCAAATATAATTTAAAAATAACAAACTTTGAATGAGAAATTTTCTTACGTTAAGTATAATAATTTTTTTCGCCCAAAAAATATAATATTTTTTCCTATGTAAGTTCACTCTTAATCAAGAAAATAGGAAGTACTTTAGACATGTATCTATGAGGGGAAAATATAATAGCCGACTCTCTCTCACGGAAATTATCTTGTCTTGTAGATCTATCCCAAGACCAACCTGAGGAAAAAGGTATGTCGGGAATGCAAGAAGGTAGGACATTCCCACCAAAAATGTCCTAAGAATAAGGGAAGAGTCGAGGGCTCGGGGAGTCCCTGGTGTAATGTGCTATGCTTGGACAATATGCAACATAGTGCTCTAAGTGGAAGAACCAAGAAGGTAAAAACGAAAGGGTCATTAGAGACAAGAAAGCCAAATGGCTAGGAAAGGACACAACCAAGGAAATTCCAATTCCTGAACCTTCAAAAGGAGAAAATCCTTAGTGTCATTGCAAAGATGTACACGAACTAGAGACCTGTGCCAGTTTCATCAAGGACAACCGTAACCAAACCACTAATCATGAGGATAATCCCTTGAAAGAAGAGATTGAAAAAAAAAACCCTAAAATGGAGTTCAACATCCTTGATGAGCTGATGGCTCATGCTATGATTCCTAAAACTAATGAAAATTGGGATTTGTTGGGAGAGCCATCAAGGAAGTTTGACTACAAAGTCAAATATTCAGCTCCACTTAATTTCCACATGATTGAACCCATAGTTCCTACAAGATGGGGATTTGAGGACGAAAGTCATGAATAACCCTCACGGGTTGATGCCAAGGCCATGAAGAGGACAAATTTCTAGGATTCTATCAAGGATATTACTTTGACCCTGATTTTGACCTTAAGAAATTTGTAATTGCTAAAGAATTAACCCTAATGTATTTTGGATTAAGAGGATGGTTAGTTAAAAGGGACTTAATAGATTGAATATTTTATGGATGAAACTTTTTGCAGGATCAGATTTATGGCATGTGCGTTCATATCTCCGAGTTAGATGAGGAAGGGTTGCTTGAGAAGTACTCTCAAAAGTAACGCATCGTGAATGATGTTAATCCTGCGTTTGGTTTGTAAGTAACATTTTAAAATCAAATTTTGATTTTAAAAAAGAGTTGTATAAATGGTTATGTATGTCGCCCACCCTTTGACTTTGCATGAGTTATTTTGTTTTATTGTGGGTAAAATTAAGTTAAAGTGTGATTTTAAAATCACACTTACAAACCAAACAAAGCATAAACGTCTTAGTCCCTTGGAAATTCAATAGGTGAACCATGAAAAAGAAGTGGAACTCATGGATTCACAGATACAGGAAACCCCTTTTTCTAGAACCAGTCATTGCATGGGAAGAAGCAGGGGAAATGGCCGAGATCTCCCTTTTACAAAGGAAGGCCTGGCAAACATAGTAGAGTTTGACAGGTCTGACTACGAGCTGTGTAACTAGTTATCTACTCCAATCAGGAGTGTGTTGTGTTGCTTGGGGTACTCCCCAAGGTATGTAACGGCCTTGAATATACAACACCAATAGAGAACGAAAGGGAGGACATATCTATAACACTATTAGTATAGTATTGGAATATCAATCCCGTGGAGGCTGTAGACTTGTTCTCACAATAACTCCATTCAGATTCAGAAGTAATGGAAGATACTTATTGGAATAGAGTATCTAAAGGCGGCACGAATAGAGTATCTAAATGCTTTCTTAGAAATTCAGCAAAAAAAAAATTGCTTTCTTAGAAGACTTGCTCTTGAAAGAACGAGAGTAAGTCTTCTAAGAAGTGTTAGTGATAAATGCTCTTAACAGAGTAAGGAAGTTGTAGCACAAAAGAACCTACAATGCCGATGACGAGCTTGAGGCAGAAGCGGAAGTTTGGTGAACCTTGAATTTTCAAACAAAGATATATGTTTATATATGATTCTATCATTTATGCCTTCTAATCTACATTGGTTGAAGGGAATTTCTCTTGGGCCAAGTCTCATAGAGGAATTGCCACGCAGAAGCCAGGACTAAAGCGTACATTAGAGCAGGAGAAAATTTGACTAATAGGGGATAATTTGTGCCTTAATTATCACCTAAACGTGCTCAGTTCAAGAAAATCGAAAGAGTTGTGCTTGGGCATGATATTTTGAAAATTCCAGTGTAGAAATTCTAGACTGCTAATGTCGGAATGCTGTCCTAATTCAAAGGGTCTACAGCTAGACCAAGAAAAGGCAGGGATCCTGTTATGGGTTTAGTTAATTCTATTTTTTATAATGTGACCGCGTGTAAATGTAAATATATATATATATATGTGCAACGGCATGTATAATCTATAAGCTATATGTTATATGTATATACATATACACAAGCGGCATATATATAGTTCATATATATAATCTTGCAAACGGCATGTATATATACATATGTGCAAACGGTATATATAAGTTTTCGGCTATATTATTCCATTGTATATGATCTATGTATTGAGCAATGTATATATAATCTACATATTTTACTGTATATTATCGCCTTGAGTATAATATTTATATTCTATTGGGCGATATGTGGATATAATCTACATATTTCGTTGATAATCTATATAAGAATACTTTCATGATAAAATAATATAAAATTTCGTTCTATTTTCATGATGATGTGGTAATGCGAGAGAGTTCTATTTTCTATTTTTAATGATATGACGGCGTGAGAATTCGGTTTGTACTTTGTTTTCATATATATATATATATATACATATATATAGATGTCTATCAAACTCAAGAGAAAGTCTTACATATAACGGTTATATCATGTAGTAAATAAGAGTTCATCAATTTCTCTTGGCTTTTAGAAATATCATAAAAAATGTATTGTTGACAAAAAAAATAATTTTTTTATGTATATAGTGACACAGTGACAGGGGATATACCCTCGTTACACACGGCACATTCTCCCCGGTACATTTCATTCTTCGTGTTCCTCCGTCCAGATCTAGAATTACTTAAAGAAAGACATTATCGTGCACTTTAATTATTTATGTTCGGTACATTTTACTTAAAGTAGTGCTATCGTTAACCTCAATTGATCTTTGCATCAGATTTAAATCTCGGTGCATGTCGGTAATAACGGCCTTGGATATATGTCAAGCATATGTATATGCTCATCTGTACCTGCAGTCCAGGGGGGAGAAAAGCATAAAACACAAAGAAAGAAAGGACGAAACACGTATTTATCATCAATTGCCGTATTTCCTATGAAGCTTTTAAACAAAACTGGTCCCTGTCAAGACATTAAGTGAAGAACGAGGACAGAAGCAATTATCACCCTCACCACCAGTCATGTTATAGGTTTCTAAGAAAATTTCTCGTGTTGACGAAGTAGAGCACACCCAAATTGACTTGACGAATTAGAGAACTCTGCTTAATTTGTTCTTGATAAATATCCCTTCCCAGCTCCAAAAAATTCACGCACCCTTCTAATTCCGATCTGATATCCCACCGTACATCAGAGTGCTTAGTGATGGCACCCTTAACCATTCTACTCCGAGTGATCCTGGCCCTCATTTTTGTGCTCGAAACGTCTCCTCATCTTCCTTTTGGAGACTCTACACGCACTACCAACAGTCATGGAACTGGAAGTAATCGAACCGTAGGGGGTGAGATGGTGGCACTCTTGAAATGGAGATCCAGCCTTGGACGCCAAGGCCGCTCCCTCCTGTCCTCATGGGATCCAAGCGTCCCAACTTGCAGATGGATGGGGATATCATGTGATAGTTATGAAAGAATGGTGAGCTTGAACCTGTCTTACTATAATCTTGATGGTACGCTCCAAAATCTGAACTTCTCCTCCTTCCCCGACTTGACCACTCTCGTGCTAGTCAGTACTTCTCTGTCCGGAACCATCCCTCCAGACATTGAGAACCTTTCCAAGCTCAACTACCTTGACTTGTCCAGCAATAATCTTTCTGGAAATATCCTATCCAGCATAGCAAACATCGCCAACCTGTCTCATGTCGATTTTATGAACAACAGTCTCGATGGAACCTTGCCGAAAGAATATGCTGCTTTCAGATCTCTTACTTTTCTACAGCTATCATATAACAGCATCTCAGGCTCAATTCCTGGCTCGGTTGGAAACTTGACAAGTTTGACTGGCCTATATCTTAACCATAATGAACTTTCAGGGCCTATCCCCCCCGAGGTATGGGTGCTAACATCTCTCAGAGATCTCTACTTAAGTGACAATCAACTAACCGGCACTATCCCGCCTGAAGTGGGGAAGCTCACATCTCTCCAAAGGCTCGTGTTAAATGACAACCAATTAACCGGCACTATTCCTTCTTCAATTGGGAATTTAAGCAGCTTATGGTATTTTTTGTTGTTAAATAATGAACTTGTTGGATCCATTCCTCAAGAAATAGGAAAGTTGAG
This sequence comes from Punica granatum, assembly GCF_007655135.1. NCBI lineage: Eukaryota > Viridiplantae > Streptophyta > Magnoliopsida > Myrtales > Lythraceae > Punica > Punica granatum. The sequence continues at coordinate 15,455,751 of NC_045131.1, read as the reverse complement.
CTCTCTCACTCAACTCGATTTGTCATCTAATAGGCTAAGTGGTTCCATCCCCGATACCATTGGAAATCTGAGCAACTTTGAATTTTTGTACTTGTATAAGAACAATCTCTCTGGCGCCATACCCCAAGAAATCGGGAACATGCCAAGGCTGATGCACCTGCAACTTCATCAGAATAATCTAACGGGTAGCTTGACAAATTTGCACTTTCTTAGCCGTTTTGATTTTGTGCATTAAGCTTTCTGGTCATATTTCACATGACGTCGGGCCAATTTGAATCCCCTCACTCACTAACTCTTCACACATTAACAAAATTACAGGTGCCATTCCAGATTCAATCAGAAAGTTGGGCAGTTTAGATGTACTGTTTCTTGGAGGAAACAGACTGTCTGGCCCAATTCCTTCCCCCATGGGCAACTTGAGCAAACTGACGATATTGGATTTGAGCCTAAATCAATTAAGTGGCTCTCTTCCCGTTGAGATGAACAATCTCACACGGGTGAGGATTTTGCAGCTGCCTAATAATCACTTTGTAGGCAATCTACCCCCTGGCGTATGTCGTGGTGGTGCACTTGAAAGAATTATTGGCCATTCTAACTTCTTCACTGGCCCCATTCCCCGAAGCATGAAGAATTGTTCAACTCTTTCTAGAGTCAGGCTCGAAAACAACCAACTCACTGGAGACATATCACATGCTGTCGGCATATACCCCAATCTAGTTTATCTTGATTTGAGTTATAATGAACTCCATGGAAAGTTGCCTGCGAAATTTGGGCTGTACAACAATTTGACACTCCTGCGGATCTCCAACAACAATATTTCAGGAACTTTACCGCTTGAGCTTGGAAATATGAAAAAGCTTAAAGTCCTTGACCTTTCAAGAAATCACCTTTCAGGGGGAATAGAAAGGGAACTTGCAAATCTGCAGTCCCTGCTTGGGCTTTCGCTGGATTATAACAAACTCACGGGGAGCATTCCTCCTGAGGTTGGGACAATTTCGACTTTACAAAGTTTTAGCCTCTCTGAGAATAGGCTGGTGGGCTCCATCCCTAAGCAACTGGCCAACTGCATTGACATGCGGTCCTTGAACTTAAGTGGCAATGAATTGCATGACAGTATCCCTGTTGAGATAGGGAAACTACAATCTCTACGAAGCCTCGATCTAAGTGGAAATTCCCTTACTGGAGAATTACCTGAGCAGCTCGGGCACTTGCGAAATTTAGAGACCCTCAATCTCTCACACAACATGTTCTCAGGTGATATTCCATCAACTTTCAATAATATGGAAAGTTTGACAACAGTTAATGTGTCCTATAACCAATTGGAGGGTCCGATACCCAATAGCACAGCCTTCCGTAATGCCTCAATCGATACTGTAAGAGGTAATAAAGGCTTATGTGGAGAAATTGTGGGTCTTAAGCCATGTCCTTTGAAGAATCATGCTAATGGTCGTAGTGAAAAGGGTGACAAAAAATTGTTGGTGATTTTGCTCCCTACAATTGGTCTCTTGCTTCTTTTTATCATCATTTTTGGACTTTTGTATGGTATGAATTTCCGGACCAAAAGAAATGCGGAGAATGAGTTGGTCTCCACCAATGGCAATTTGCTGTCAATATGGAGCTACGACGGAAGATTAGTATACGAGAACATCATCGAAGCCACTGAGGGATTCGACTCTAAGTATTGCATTGGCTGTGGAGCATATGGGAGTGTTTACAAGGCAAGATTGTCGAGCGATCAAATTGTTGCAGTGAAGAAACTCCATGTTTCACCACACGACATAGTTGGCACTACAGGTGGGTTCTCAAAATAAAAACTCTCTGATATCCAATTTAATGTTGCAAAATTCAAAATTTAATGATAATGTTTGTTCATACCTCTCCAGCGACAGAGATATCTAGGAGGAAGGCTTTTAAGAGCGAAGTTCGTGCTTTGATAGAGATCCGACACCGTAACATTGTCAAACTCTATGGATTTTGCTCATCGTCAAGGCACTCATTTCTTGTGTACGAGTACTTGGAAGCTGGGAGCTTAGAAGGTTTATTGACCGATCATGAGATTGCAGCAGGATTTGGGTGGCTTGAGCGTAGGAATGTTGCGAGAGGTGTGGCAGATGCACTATGCTACCTGCACCATGATTGTTTTCCACCCATAATTCACCGTGACATTTCAAGCAAAAATATACTTCTCGATGTGGATTACGAGGCCCATGTCTCGGACTTTGGGACGGCAAGATTTATGAAACTGGATTCATCAAACTGGACTTCATTTGCCGGAACATTTGGATATGCTGCTCCAGGTAAGTACTCTCCCCGAAATAATTGTGAGGCAATGTTTGCAACTTCCAATCATACCCTTGATGAATGTCAACCAAAGCTTTTTCATAAATCCATCTTTCTTCTCGTGGCAGAGCTTGCGTACACCATGGCAATAAATGAGAAGTGCGATGTCTACAGTTTTGGAGTCGTAGCCCTGGAGTTAATCATGGGAAGACATCCAGGGGATCTCATATCATCCATTCGTAATGTTTATCATATGCAGCTCAAGGAGATATTGGACCAGCGTATTCCATATCCCAGAGATGAAATAATGGTTGATTTGATCTCTTTCCTAGATCTAGCATTCTCATGCCTAAGTTATAGACCGGAGTCTCGTCCCAGTATGAAGCAAGTTTCTCAAGGTCTATCCACTCAAAGACCCAACGTGCTTGATTATTCTTTGGAGATCAAACTTGGAGAATTGTTCAATTCGAGAGGCTTGGTTTCGTGAAAGGTTCCTCTTTTGCCCATTCAGTTTCCCTATATTTAAAGAATATATGTACATAGTATACCTTCATTACGGTGGGAAGCATGCTTGATTATTGTCTTGTTATTACCTTTAATTACTGTGCTTTCTTGTTCGGAGTGGCAAAGATGATATCTTTGGCCATATTGATCTTTATATTGAAGATAGCATTTCCATGCTTATGCTGCAGTCTAATTACACATCCGAATTAGAAGAAGTTTCTTGAAGTCTATATGCTTGAAGATCCACCACGGCAGAGTGATTCTCGGAGATCAAACTAGGAGTAGCTCATTAGAGGGACTTGATTTTGTGAAACTTTGATCTTGTATATCGTTTCTTTGTTACTTAATTAACGATAGAACCCATCCCGCGTGTGCATGGATCTTGTAGATCTTTGGTACTGTTTTTTCCTCACTTCCTCGGTCAGATTGTCATGATAGTGATTATAATGTACTGATAGGCATATATACAACATCGATATACATATCTTCTGCTGCATTTCTTGACACTTTCAGAAGCGGAGTTAGTTAAATCTTTTGCTTTTCAGAATTTCTATGCTTGAATGGTAACGAGAGTGAGATCCTATGGATCTCATATTTGACTTCTCCGTGCTGGATTTACTTCATAACAGCTGGATAACAAGTTTACTCGGTGCACTTCTTCTTCATCGCCTTCACCTTCTTCCTCAATTCCTCCTTGATCTCAATCTCCATCAGAACCTTAATTGCTTTCTCTATCTTTGCCGACAAGACAACGTTAACATCTTGCTAACCTGCAACATCTCTCTTGTAATCCATCTTCACCTCAACCCCAAGCCCGTGCTCTCTGAGCATTTCGAGCGCATTGAACTGCTGCTCGAAGTACATGGCCACGGAGCAATTGGAACCCTGAGCCAGTGACTCTCCAGCATGAAGTTTCACCTACAATGCAGCACAAACCTTCCAACTGCCGGGTGCACCAGCGCTGCCACCTGTGGGGCCCACCCACCATCACCCTAAAAATCACAACTGTCCGTTCCAGGAATCCTTCTGGCAGGGCGTCCTCGAGGTTCACGTAGTGACTAGGTTACCCCATTTATTCCCCTTGGGTGTTGGTTGGTGTAAGGACCACAGAAGCCGGTGCTGGCCCTGCTCCAGAGCCTGGGATATCTCTCGCATCAGGTCCTCCCCAATGCTGCCCATGCTCCCGAAGCATAGGAACACAACTGATGATACGAGTTGGTTGTCGAGCCATGCTATCAGAACCTGATGTTGCTGAGCACAGCATGATCCGATGTTGGCATCTCCTTTCAAGTTCAATATTGGTCCCACGGTATACACCTTTGTCTTTCCGTCTCTCACAATGGAGCAGACTGCGTATGATTCCAATTCCAAGAACGTACTCACGAGAATACCTTCTCTCTCCTGAACCCGTTTGAACTGATCAAGCACGACGTTAGACCAGTCTCATTTGAGCACTACAGAGGGAAAGACCTCTGCCGGGGCAGGCTTTGACACAGCTGGGAACAGCTAATTCGACCTCTGACTTCTTTAATTCAGTGATGTCTCGGCCTCCTTTTACTCAGTGATGTCTCGGCCTTCCTCATCAAAAAGGGTCTGGAGGTGGAGCAGCAGCAGCACTCGATGTTTAAAAAGCAAAAAATCGGGGCCCCGAAGTCGTACACCACATCAATCGTGATCATGCATAACATGCCAATGACGAACCCAGCAAGCTGAACAGGTTCGGACCAAACAGAGTCAACTCAGTGATGGCAGCCGTAATGTGGGATTTTTGAAGTTTAGTCACTGACATATGAAGATTTTTCCCCGGGCTCAACTGCTGGTTGGGGAGGCTAATGAGTCTGAGCCGTCTGTCTACATATGAAGCCGCCAGCGACTTGATATAAGTATCAATCTACTGGTCGAACGGGACCTTTATGATGAATATGGTGGCTGATAATCGTTCATCCTTTCCTCATAAATTTAACGGTAAGCAAAAGGAGCTAGACTCCGTCAAGAGTGTCTGACTCAAGTTGCTTTTCTGTAATGGTGTCCATTGCTAACACCTCCTCCCCATAACCAGCAGCAACACCTCCAGTAAGGCCATGCTGGCAGCCATCTCAGACGAGGACTCTGTCTCTATAATTGCACGTTCCTGGATTTCCTCGACCCTAGAAGGAGAGTTGGAGCTCAGATAGCTACTCAAATCCGATGGATTAAATGGGAGCTCTTCCATTAAGTCAAGAGCGTCACCCAATATCACAGCTCGATACCTAATCTATCGGTCGGAGAAGAATCACCAAGTGCTGCCCCTGTAGGAGTGGAACTGATCGCTGGTCTTGCCAAGTAGTGCCAGAGACTAACTTTCAGAATCAGAGTGGGCTTGCCCCTTAGAGGGTCCAACACCTTTAGAAGCATTACTCTTGCTAGAATTGCCAGCCCCTTATGGCGCCAACCGCAAGAGCTTTCCCCTCATCCACAGAGGCCTTGTCTTCCATAAATCAGCGAACTGAGAGTCTCTGTTGCCTTTACTGCTCGCAAATGCGAGGACTATCCATCTATGTCTTGTCCCCAAGTTTTGTGGAGATTTATGCCCTTTTCCATCGGATCTGGTCACCTGAATTCACCTGATTTCCTAAGTCAATCTTATTCTGACCTACTGACATATTCCTAGTTGAGGCCGCGCTACCCCCAGAGTGACCCAAAGCATGCATCTTTATTGTCAACATTACCTTCCGGAACATAAGGTGGAATCAGACGAAGACATGCGTCTTGCTTAGGGCCATAACGTCCACAATAAAAACGATACAAGATAAATACCCTCATAAGCAATATTGTATGTCTCATCAAGCAGCGTAAATTGTGCCTTAAGACTGTTTGTCAAATCAATTTCAACGCTAGTCCTAGCTAAATTCCCCTTCTAATAGGCCTCTTCTACTAGAATACAGTCGATTAGAGATGGAAAGATCTGTCAAAAACCCGTCTCGAAGGGGGCATTACAAGCGGAATTGAGATGGATTTTCTCCCATACCAAAATGAGGCAGTGTTAGAGACGGAAGAATTTTGTCTCAAAACATACGGACGGACAAAACCATCTCTAATCCGTCTTCAGAGACGGTTAGAGACGGAAAAAGAGTGGTCCATAATCTTGTCTGACGAACATAGAACCCGTCTGAAAGGCCGTCTGTACCTTACATGGATGGATCTGAAATGGATTGTTTACATCTGAAAGTCTGTAGGAAACCCGTCTTTAATGTTTACAGACGTGCAATTGAGTACATGTTTGACCGTCCACGGTACCGTTTGAAAACCGTCTGTACGTTTTATGGACGGATTAGAGAGAGTCTTTGAGATGGGAAAGCCATCCCTAAACCGTCCCAAAAGCCGTCCATGTATGTTATAGACGAGTGTTTGGACGGGCTATCTCTAACGGCAGAATAGCTTAGAGACGGATTTTACATTCCAAACCCGTATGTAACCGGTAAAGGTTAAAAAAAAAAAAAGAACTTGAAATTAGACAAAACCCACCTGCAATACAGTAAAACCCAATGCAATCCAAATGTATATAGATTCAAGCAGACATCAATCCAAAATGCAGACATATAGTTTCAACTAACATAGTAATAGTCAGATCAAGTTTTAGCAAACAAAATATAAACTAGCTAGTAAATTCAAATAAATGACTAGTTCTCTTCCGTTTCATCATCAAAGTACTTGCTAATTCCCCACCATTGTCGGAGGCATCCCCGTCCTGATCGTCCTCCTCTCGGGAACACTCCAGCTTCTTCTTCTTCTCCTTACCCGGGGAGCTGCTATCGTCAATCTTCAACCTCTTATTCAAGTTTTTGAACTGTTGCGTCATCAAGTTAGAGTCTGGATCCATCTTGTTCTCCATGGAGACAAACCTTTCCTTGTTTGCCTGATACTGTTTCTTTATCTTCTTCACCATCTTCTCCATTCTACTATCTGGTCCGGCTCTCTCCTCTGACAGAATTTCCTGCAATACCACCAATCGGAGGGAAAATCCCAACCCGACTTGGGGTTAGATTAGTCCAATTGCTCGGGACTAGTTTGGAGTCGGCACTAATCATTTTCATAGGCCGGTAATCCACCTATCAATCCACTATGGGCCAAGATACTAACCTCCTATGAATTTATAGTTTGCTGGTCTTTGAACTAGTGATCCTAGTCTGGAGGCTCTATTACGATCCTACCGCTCGCAAGCAATAGTTCCGCCCGAATTGGTATCCAATGCTCCGGTTCATTCACTAACTTGTCAATTTTAAGATTAATTTAAAGTCCAATTGTTTTATCCTAAGTTCGATAGTCTTACCCGTGTATTTATGTATATATGTACAATAATTACAAGATGGGCCATCATACATTCACATTTGCCCATATGCATTCATACCATACATACATGATGCATACATCCATTCATACACCATGTCCATAGTCACATTCATTCACATACATCCTGAGGGTGGGCCTAGAGCCCTTAGTCTAGGAAAATGAACTAAGTGGACCTACAAAGCGGGTCCAAGGCCCAAAAGCATGAGGGTGGGCCTAAAGCCCTTAGTCTAGGAAAAATCTAAGTGAATTTCCTAAGTGTACTCTTTTTATTTACAAGTTTTATCTTTTCCAATTTATTCCCATTTAATTGGGCTAAATTTACATGATTATCCGTTAATTCCCCAAAAATCTAAAAAAAAGTCGTAAAGCACTCAATGTCAAGAATGACATTCAATTTAGATCCTAGAACACTTAAAATGAGTTCCTTATCCCCAACCTCGTGGACTAACTATCAAATTTAAGTGATTGACCTGTTTGATTCCAATTGACCAATTATCACAAATATCAGACACTTATTCTAACAATTTCAATTTTTCACCAAGTGAGGACTCGATCACAATTTAATCCCGACTCTAAGAATCCTACCCTCAAGACCACTAGGATCTTCTCCGATTAAACCTAAGACTTTTGTACTAAGTGGGTGATTAATCTTGAACCCCATGAATTAACGTCAAATGTACATGAATTAACAAGATTGGACCTCAATTGATTAATTGAACCAAATTTTGACACTTAGACACCAAATACATAGTCGGTCACATATACATATACTCATATAATGTACAATTCCACTAATTGAGCCTATTGACACCAAATTCACACAAATTGGACAAATTCTTAGAGGCGGAATACTAATTAAGTCAATTCTAAGCTAATTCCACCTAATCAGACTGAATTGTGCACAAATTGACTTCGATTGCATCTTAATCCCACTCAACTCCAGCTCATCCCAGGGCTTCCGAACACACATTCAACATTTCATACGCCAATTTGAAGCAATCGAACCTAATTCACCATAATCAAGACCCAAATACCCTAATTAGACCTTTATCATGCGAGATTAAGCCAAATTGAGCCATAAATCACCAAATCGACTCATCTAAGCCTACTTTATCATGACAACGAAAATGTAACAGAGGATAAAGAGTTCAATGCATGCTCAATTTGCCTAATTAAACACAAATAGAACTAATCCTAGCAAGGTGTCATTAAAATCCAACTCCATGCGATTGAGGCTCCAATCGACTCAATTAATTACGAATTGGACTCGGATACCACATGCACAGTAAAGACCCGAGAGTAATTAGGACAAATTTAGCCAAATTTGAACCTAATTAGCATGCCACTACTCGATTAATCATAGTTTGGGCACTAATCAAGCACAATTAACTACTATTAGCATATTTAGCTATGAAATGCGTAAAATAAGAGATTCCCGACGCAAATGCGAGAAAGGAAGCTCGATTCAAAGTCAGACCAGAGGCATAAATCCTCCTTTAACTTAGTTTGGGCAATAGCTCGGATCTCCGACCTTAGAAATGTCAAGACCGGGCTTAAGCTCTTGAAAATCCTACTAAATATATATGAGCTTAGGTGTATTAATTGAATTTTGGGGTATTTTGGCGAAGGCTTAGCACATGAAGTTTGCCGAAAGGTCTTTTCTTTTGAAAATGACCCGATATTTGTAGAGAAAGGGGAGTCGGAGGTCCTTTCGCAATTTCGTAAACTGTTGATCAAAATGAAGGGATATTTGTTAGAGGTCAAACACGTGCCAGCTAGCCATCTGGATGAGGATGGCCAGCTGGCCATTGGGTGCTGTTCCAAACCGTGCCCAGGGCTCCAGGCGCGGTTTTCAACCATGTCGACGTCCTAAATTTAGCGATTTCTTGGAACTTAGTTCAATTACTTCGAACTGAATTGATTTTATCGGAAATAATAGTGTGTTCGTCCTCAAACTTATCGAAGAACTTCATTTTTACCCATTTTGAAGACTTTATAGTACTTTTGAGCTGAGAAAATTCACCATAAAATATTTTTAGTTTCATAAAATGATTTCTTGACTGAAACACCAAAATGAATATTTTTTCACTATGTGAGAATATAGAATCCTCTATTTTGAACCCTTCCTCTATTTGATAAAGCGTGATAATCAAAGTATTCGAATTTTTTTTATCAATTGAGAATAATTGAGGTGTCGATTAAAGCATTTGAATTTCGTTTATCAATTGAGAATAACTGAGGTGTCGATTTTAAGGAAAAATATGAATAGTCAGGTTTAAAATAAAAATCTCAAGGAATTCCATGTTATTCTAGGAAATTGATTTTCTCACGTGCAAATCCTGAGAAAAATATTGCCAACCACCGTATTATTCCAAAAATGACACCAAAAATAAAAAAGTTACTTGAGGATAGCACTCGAGGACTTATCTTATGTGTCTTCAAAACCGTCTTCTGAGTTTTAATCCTATGCATGTTCTTCCGTTTGAGTCTGCTACGCAGCTAATAAAGTGCTTGGGGATTCTTTTTTGTTAGTGACCAGGCCTGGGCCAAAAAGGGGTACTTACACCGCCCTTACATTGGCAATCTCCTCCTGCACGTTGGCTCTTATCTTTGCATCCAATAGAGAGGTGTGTGTCCTCATCCGTTCGGCGTCTCGCTCCATGAAGTGCGAGGAGCCCGGGATATCGAAGAGGTTGAGATGCTTTAACCCATACATCTGTCCCTTCTTGTTAGAGCCTCCCACGGCCTTCGTCCTAAGGTCAAGCTTAGCGAGACCACTTGGGCCCTCTTCATCCTCCTCCTGGGAAGTATTCAACTTGTCGAAATCCACCTACAATAAAAAGATTAGGCTCGAAAACATATATGTAAGAATCCCTAAATGCCACCACAAATTAACTTCAACTAGTTGAACAGACCTACGCATATTCGCAGGCTAGCATGGTTTCAATAATTAATAAAATTATTATTTTTCTGTTGGATATCAATAAAATTACTATTATAACTCTATAAAAATGATTTTATCTTCATTACAGTTTCTATTAAACATTTTGGTTGACTAATATTGTATATTTTCCTAGATATCTAATATTTTCGTGGAAATGTCTCAACTGAAATGTAAATCACCATTTAAAATATGAATAGTTTAATAAATCTATTATATTAATCTTTTCGTCTTCCATGATTGCAATAAATTTCGATTTCGTGAAATGGGCAATATAATATTGTGCCACTTATGGTATGGGTAATGGCAGTCAGACAAAGGGTCACGTGAGGCTTCCCAATGCTTTGACCCGGCTTTTAGTATTTTATATAGATACAATAGAAAACCTTAATCACCATAGCTTTTTCTTCCTATGGCTCCACATAGGTACCATCCCTCTTCTTGTGGAGCTCCTTGAATAACTCCACCAGACTAACTCGCCGTCTCCATTTCTTCTCCTGTATTAGAAAAAAAAAGTCAAGTCTAGATACGACGATTTGCAAGTTAGCAAGTCATGAAATAATGAATTAAAAATAAAGCCATCATCACTAAAGTACCATATTAGCTTGTGAGATAGTGGGAGTAATGCATCCTCCCTTATGCAATGAACCCCCCTTGACCGAAGCTTGATTCTCCTTATTTTTCGCACAAACCTTTTTGTATTCTTCTTTTTGCAAGAAATCTCAAATCTTCATCGAATGCTCCTCCGAAATCCATTTTGGCCTTTTCCCTTTGGCACGAAGAATGGCCATCAGCTGCCTCATATGCTTTGACCCTCGAGCATTGAAGGCCTTATTGATGTGGTATTCCAGAGACTGGTGCCAATAGGCATAGTTATATTCCACGGAAATATGAGGACATTAATTAAAAATACATCATCACAAAAACAATGATTTACAACAAACAAATTAAATGTGAATGATAATACCTTCCACAATGCAAACCACAAGTCCAACGTCTCATCAAGAATATCAAATCATCTAGCCCAAGGCTCATAATCTCTGTGTTAATATTTCCACCATCGGACCAAAGCCTTCCTTCGACTGCCAGAACCTACATATAGAGAGACAACCGTGCAGTATTTCAGCAATTAATTACTAGCATTTGTAATTTTTCAAAATAGATAGTAAATTGCAATGACTAACCCCTCAGGTAACTCTTTGTGCAATTCGGTCCTATGGTCCATGCTTGTTCCCCCACTCGACTCTATAGATGATCGATCAATAGGGACCCGTTACAGTTGGGCCCCTTGTTGGGCTTTGTCTCCTTCTTGCGCTTCTAGGGGAATCGTGGGCAATTATTGAGCTTCCGGTTGCAGTTGCTGAGGGATCGATGGTTGATCTGTATCGGGGATCCGAGGAGCTGAGACTGTGATGGGGTCCTAGCCCATGCTGTAGATGCCAGTCCTCGAGTAGGATGAAAAGATCTGGTGCTGGAGCATCTATGGCCCAATTGGTGGAGGGGTATTGCCCTTCGCTCTTGATTTCTTCCTGAATAGATTTTTAGCTTTAAACCGGCCATCTTCGAGCAACAAATTAAAGCAATAATCCAACCAGAAAGCTACAATCAGACCACAAAATTAGACCAAACCAATAGCAAATAAAAGCAAGAATCATCGGCCAAATCCTTACTATACATTTACTTATATTTATCTACAATCTAAATTGCCAAAATAGCACCAAACCATATAATCTCAGCAGCAAAATGCAGCAGCTTCGCACGAGCAAGAGAACTTTTGGCTCTTCCCATAGCCGAGGCTCTGCCGAAGTAGACACGACATCCCGACCTAGTTCATAGTTTAGAGAGGCAGGAGATTAAGGAAGCTTACACAACTCTTTCCATCGTCCAAGCTTGTTGTTTCCGAAAATCAACTCGAACAAAGGTAGAACTCCACTTGGAGCTTGCTGGTCAGCTCGGATTCAAGCTCCCTAGCTCGGGCCCGAACCCATTTCCTCTCCCTTTCTTCATTTCTCGCACGTATATGCATATATACTTAAATACCGCATTTTATGTTTCCGTCTCTTACGTTAACTTCTCGCACTTTTTCCTTTTCTGACGTTTAATCTCGGTTCTCCGCTCCCTAATGAGACCTACAATACCGAGATTCCGTAAAGAAAAGAGGTCGGAGTGTCCTGCGAGTATTATTTAGTTATTTATTCACTCTTTAAATTTATGCTTCCATATATATATGTATGTATATATAGGAAATATATGTATAATAATGTGTATACTTCTTCCCCATCCCCATCCTCGAATCGGCCTCTAGATGTCGGTATCCCGACAAAGGAAGAGAGGTCGGGCTGTTTTACGAATATTCACACACATATATACATATACTCATACGATATACATATATCGTTATAATGCCCGATTTAAGTTTGATTTTTTCTTTTCCTTTTGATCTTTAGAACCAACTTAAGATTAACCGCCTAGCATCATGATTAGAGAGTTCAAATCCGTTAAAAACATCACGTTTGTTCTCGGGTCTTCATGCTAAATAGATAATCAAATACATTAATGGTGACAATTTGAATTGAAAATCGGTTGAAATCCTTAGGATAGCTCACGGCCACTTGAAGAAATTTAGTCAAAATGTGCTTAATCATTAATAAGGAATGGGAATAATGAAATGATCATGTCTGTATGTATACATGTGGGGGAGGGGATTTAAAATGGAATAATTGAATCATGTAACGCTAAAGAAATGAATTGGTCGAATCAGGAATAGGGTGTTTTGCAGGACCAAATTGATTTTTGTGAGTCCAAGTGCTAACAAGAAGTCACCTTCCACAATTGGAGTGTTAATTATGAAATTGTATTTAACTAGCCATTTCACCAGTTGCGCGTGATTGCTTATCATAGTAGAAATTTGTATATTTTTATTATAAAGTGTCTTTAAAAATATTAATTAACTTATAGTTATGGAATTACCTCTTTGGTAATTGTCAAGATAACAACAAATAAAATTGTTAAATTGATCATATATATATATATATATGAAAGAAACTATATCATTTATTTAAAAAGTATTAATTTATATATTTTATAGATAAGATTAGTAAAAGCATGAACAACATTAATTTGATTAAATTTAACTAATAATTAAATCTTTTAGTTTCTAAAAAGAATCTTAATTTTCAATATCGATATTGTAGAAGATATTTGGATATATATCTTTTGTATAAAAATAAATCACTTGTAGCTCACTGAAAGTAAATCACTCATAGAATTTAAATGTTTCAACTTTAAGTAAATTTAATAAAAGCGGAAACTAAATTTATTTCATTCGTTTTACAAACTTCCAAAGAAATCACTTTTCTTAACCAACGTGGGTTGGTTTAAACGATTCGGTGCTTGTTGCGCTTAAATAAGGTCTTGAATTCGAGCCCTTGTGAATGTAGATAATTCATGCCAGAAGAGCTTTACCCCGTAGTGGGCCGACCCGACTTTATTGGATTAGTCTGGCCTAATTGAGTTTCCGGATGCCAAGGTTAACAAAAAAAAATGAAATCAATTCTCATAGCATCATTTTTATTTCTAAGTGTAATAAATATTGATACAAAACATGTAGTGGTTATTGAATATTCTAAAAATCCTTACAATTACAATTAATTTTGTAAGTAATTACTTGCGTGAAAAGTTTTTAAAAAGTATTTCAACATCCTTTTTGAACCAAATAATCCAATTACAATTTCAAGAGTATAATTAGGAATTTGTAGAATTGGAAAATGAAAAAAGAAACTAATTATGATTCATAGAATTTGAAAAGATATATATTATTCTAAATCGTATGAATTCTTAGAGTAATTTTCTTGTATGATTCTTTTCTAAGGTCCTTGCGATTTCAATCATGTAAGTAAAATTACTGGAGTGAAAATTTTTGAAAAATATTTTAATATCCTTTTTAATCTAAAAAATTGAATTTGATTTCAAGAATATGTTTAAGCTTGTGAAATTGAAAATTAGAAACAAAAATAAATCACTCGTAGCTGATTGAAAAGTAAATCACTTATAAAATTTAAAATTTAAAATTTAAGTAAATTTAATAAACATGCAAACTAAATTTATTCCATTTGTTGTCTCTCGCAAGTATACAGGTCATGCAAGTAACAGAGTAATGAGTAAAGTATCATTCCCACGAGGAATTGATCTAATAATTTTACTAATCACTAATATTATCACACCTCAATAATAGTCAAGCTAATGGATTATATGAGATGTAAAATTAAAGACAACAAAATAACTAACACAATAAGATATAATTTGACTAAAGGAAACCAATTATGAGGAAGCCTAGGGTCTCGTTTTCCCTCGATGTTGTCTTAACTTCACTTGCACTCTCCTTCTCATATTCTTGAATGATCGGACGTACTACCCAGAGATTCGAAGTTCTCTCCTAGGTATCTTTCAAATTGCATGGAGGATATATCTATTTAAACAAAGTCTCTACATGTCTAAGAGAATCAAAGTCCAAATAAACTCATCAAGTTCCTGCTAGTTTCACGGGGCCTACGGAAGCGTGAAAGGAATAAAAATTCAAAATTTCCTACCCGTCAAACTAGATCCCAAGACCTTCTAGTAGAATGGGAATAGATAAAGTGTACCTGAAATCTTTTAAACTGTCGATCGAGCGTCCCACGCATGACGCCTCTACCGGTATCCACACCGACTTCGTCGACGAGTCTTCGAGATCAACGGTGCTAGCGGCCAATGCTCGAAGGAAACACCGGTGCGACTCCGATCCTTATTAGATGAATTGAGCTCTTCGAATCAAACAATTTGATCCGAAAGTTCATACACATATATGGGTACACACATGCATACAAAGGCTTACAAATGCATCATATGCATTCTTGACCAAAAAACAATCACGGCCATTTACCAACATGTATATATATATATACATGCAATGGAGTTGACCATTTGCATGGTAATTCTCCGTGGCCATCAAATGGCCTTCCATGTGGCCATGCATGCATGCCATTATATGGCCATCCATGCAAAAGCCAAATGGCTTTATTTCGTACCGCCGTGCGTCTCTATTTCGTGTATAAATCGAGTCCAATTAATCTAGTAAATCGGGTCCAGTTAATCGGTAAATTTAATCTCATTAAATATCCGATTAACTAATCGCACCATAACTCGTCTAATCTCTATTAGACAAATGTAGTGTTTCAAAACCATCTCGTCGATTTGGTCGTAGTGTGTGACCCTGTAGGTTCCCGATTACGTTGACAGTAATATCGAAATCTCTATTTCAATATTACAAACAGTGAGCGGCATCTAGCAATGCATCACTGCTACTCAAGTAATCAGAAAGTCAATTTCTCGACGAACCTTGTGACCTATGTTACCGTGCAATATAATCTCTTTGTCCTCTATATCTCTATTGAGCCCAAGGTATGGTCGTTGTCATCCTTGTATGGCTCAATCTCTCTTTCTTGGTTTACCGGGTAAGTCTATCAGAACAAATGAGATCGATATCTCTATATCGACTCATTTGGGTATGCATACACTTATAGACTCTACCCACCAAGCGGTCGTGAGATATCACTCCCATTACGTAGGAGGGACAAATTCTATCTTGGTCACTTACATTCCTCTCCATGCTTTGTGGTATACCCAATAACTGTCTTTATAACCAGCCTGTTACGGTGGCGTTTGACAGTATCAAAGTATACGACATTACATGTAGGAAACTATGATGACCTTAAGTCAAAGGACCACTGCACCATAGTCACTATGAGATCTGCTAATGACAGTCACGTAACGACCCATGTAGCAGTCTCATGACGGATCAATCCAGTACACATTACTCCTAATGTATACCTGCGGTGTGACTCGATGTCTTCACATCCATGACCTGTGAGACTTGGTCATCAATCTACACCCACACTAGTCTAACCGCATTATCGTTGTCCTAATTAACGATAATACTTTGACTAGGGACATTTAGGAATAGTGTTCAGTCATTATAGGATCTCACAATCAAGTCACACTTGATGCCTGTTGAACCTACTATTCCAAGGACGTTATTGTGTAAAATTAATATTCAGCGCAACCTACACAATAACATAAATGCCTCGTATTATAATGAAATATATGTTATATTACAGAATTGATGACAGATTGCCTCTAGGGCATACACCAATTCCCAACAATCTCCCACTTGCACTAGAGCCAATCTGGCATATCCCTAATGCCTAAGGATCTACTGTGAGCCTCGTGCTTGCGCTGTACAAGAGGCTTCGTAAGTGGATCTACGAGATTCTCATCTGTTAGTATTCTGCATATCTTCACATCTCCTCTGTCGACAATCTCGCGAATGAGATGAAAGCGCCTGAGTATATGTTTGGATCGCTGGTGAGACTTGGGTTCCTTAGCCTGCGCAATGGTTCCATTGTTGTCACAATAGAGTTCCACTGGGTCTGCGATACTCGGAACCACAGCAAGTTCTGTTACGAACTTCTTGATCCAAACGGCCTCTTTTGCGGAGTTAGAGGCAGCAATATACTCGGCCTCTGTAGTAGAGTCGGCTACTGTCTCCTGCTTGGAACTCTTCCAACTCACAGCACCTCCATTGAGGCAGAACACATACCCTGATTGCGATCTACTATCGTTCTTATCGGACTGGAAGCTAGCATCGGTGTAACCTCTTACAACGAGCTCTTCTTTGCCCCCATATACCAAGAACATCTCATTAGTTCTTCGCAAGTACTTAAGGATGTTCTTTGCTGCGATCCAGTGTCTTTCACCTGGATTTGATTGGTACCGACTCGTCATGCTCAAAGCATACGAGATATCAAGTCGAGTGCATAACATGGCATACATGATGGATCCAATAGTTGATGCATATGGAATCCTACTCATGCGATCCCTCTCCTCCTGAGTAGAAGGACTCTGAGCCTTCGAAAGGCTTATACCATGTAACATGGGCAGCGATCCTTTCTTAGAATCTTGCATGCTAAAGCGCCAAAGCACTTTATCTACATATGCACTCTGATTTAAGCCAAGCAGTCTCCTGGATCTATCTCTATAGATCTTGATACCTAACACAAAGGTAGCTTCGCCTAAGTCTTTCATGGAGAAACACATTCTCAACCAAGTCTTCACAGACTGTAGGGAAGGAATGTCATTCCCGATCAAAAGTATGTCGTCTACATACAACACCAAGAAGATCACTGCGCTCCCACTAACTTTCTTGTAAACACAGGCTTCATCTTCATTCTTAATGAAGCCAAACTCTTTGACTACATCATCAAAGCGAAGATTCCAGCTCCTAGAAGCTTGCTTAAGTCCATAAATAGACCGTTGCAGCTTACAAACCTTTCCGGCACTTTGTGGATCGACAAAACCCTCAGGTTGTGTCATGTACACATCCTCGAGGAGCCTTCCATTCAAGAAAGCAGTTTTGACGTCCATTTGCCAGATCTCATAATCATAGTAAGCTGCAATTGCATGCAAGATCCTGATGGATTTAAGCATAGCCACCGGGGAAAAGGTTTCGTCATAGTCAACACCATGAACTTGTCTGAAACCTTTCCCCACTAGTCGACCCTTAAAGGTAATCACATTACCGTCCACGTCGGTTTTCTTCTTGAAAACCCACTTACACCCAATAGGTTTTACCCCTTCAGATGGATCAACCAAAGTCTATACTTTATTAATGTACATGGACTCCATCTCAAATCTCATGGCATCCAGCCATTTCTCGGAGTCAGGGCTTGTCACGGCTTCCGCATTGGTTGTAGGCTCATCATTATCTACGAGCAATACATCATTATCTTGAGTCACGAGAAATCCATATCTCTCGGGCTCATGACGTATCCTACCAGACCTACGAGGCTCCTGTGTCACCTGTATAGAAGATTGTACCACAACACCTTGTGGTTGTTCTGCAATCTTACCCGTCGATTGGTCAATGTCAATTTGTGGTAGAACTTCCCCAAGTCCTAATTTCCTCCCACTTGTTCCTTTGAAGAGAAACTCTTTCTCAAGGAATACCGCAGTTCGAGCGACAAACACTTTGCCTTCGGTGGGATTATAGAAATAGTATCCTCGTGTTTCCTTAGGATACCCTACAAAGTAACATTTATCTGATTTAGGGCCAACCTTATCCGAAGACAATTTCTTAACGTAAGCTTCGCAACCCCATATCTTTAGAAAAGACATATTGGGATGCCTCCCATACCACATCTCATATGGTGTCTTTTCAACTGATTTCGACGGAGCATGGTTTAATATGAGAGCCGCTGTCTGTAGAGCATATCCCCAGAAGGAGTCCGGTAAATCTGCATGACTCATCAAAGATCGAACCATGTCCAATAAAGTTCGAACCATATCCAATAAAGTTCGATTCCTCCTCTCAGCTACACCATTCCACTGTGGTGTACCAGGTGGAGTCAGTTGGGATAGAATCCCACACTGTCTAAGATAGTCAGCAAACTCATAGCTCAAATATTCACCTCCTCGATCTGATCGAAAAACTTTAATACTCTTACCCAATTGATTCTCCACTTCATTCTTAAATTCCTTGAACTTTTCAAAGGATTCGGATTTGTGTTTCATCAAATACACATATCCAAATCTACTGAAATCATCAGTAAATGTAATGAAGTAGAGATACCCACCTCTAGCAAGCTTGTTCACTAGTCCACATACATCAGTATGTATGAGAGCCAGAAGATCACTAGCTCGCTCACCCTTTCCAGTAAAGGGGGCCTTAGTCATTTTCCCCATTAAACAAGGTTCACAAGTCTGGATTGATTCAAAATCAAACGAGTCCAGTAATCCATCCTTATGGAGTCTGGAGATGCGATTCTCACTAATATGGCCTAAACGACAATGCCAGAGATAAGTCGGGTTCGAATCATTGGACTTGAGCCGTTTGGTTTCCATGTTATAAACGGGCGTGTCTAGATCAAGAACATACAGACCATTACTTAAATGAGCACTGCCACTAAATACATCATCCATGTACATAGAACAACACTTGTTCTTGATAGTGAAACAAAATCCCTTCTTGTCCAAACAAGAAACATATATTATGTTTCTACTAATAGCAGGCACATAATAACAATCGTCAAGATCCAGTACAAGCCCAGTAGGCAAAGACAGGTGATAAGTCCCTACAGTTAATGCAGCAACCATTGCTCCATTTCCAACTCGTAGGTCCACCTCGCCCTTTGCCAACGATCTACTGTTTCTTAGATCCTGCACATTTCCACAAATGTGAGCACCACACTCGGTATCTAATACCCAAGATGTAGAAGCAGTAGATACATTGATCTCTATAACATGGATACCTGAAGTGGAAGTCTCACTTCCCTTTTTCTTCTTCAACTCCTCCAGGTATACCTTGTAATTCCGCTTCCAATGGCCACTGTTGCCACAATGGAAGCAACAATCATCCTTTGCCACTTTGGCCTTGGGCTTCAATGCACCCGAGTCATACTTGGATGCGCCCTTAGCCTTCTTGCCTTTGCCCTTTTCCTTGGTCCTTTAGACCATCAGATTAGGTGTCCCTTTGCTGATATCCTGCTCAGCTATTCTCAACATGCCAAGCAGTTCAGGCAATGGTTTGTTATAGTCATTCATATTATAGTTCATGACGAACTGACTATAACTGTTGGGCAACGACTGCAAGATTAAATCTGTGGCCAACTCTTGACCTAGAGGAAATCCTAGTCATCCCAGAGTCTCCACATACTCAATCATATTGAGTACATGAGGACCTACCGGGCTGCCCTCAGTCAACTTTGCCTGAAAAAGTGCCTTCGATACGTCGAACCGCTCATGCCGGGCCTGCTCTTGATAGAGCTGCCTGAGATGTACGATCATATCGTATGCCCCCATGTGCTCGTGTTGCTTCTGAAGCTCCGGATCCATGGTGGCTAGCATGAGACATCCAACGCTCACGGCATCATCTTGATGCTTCCTATAAGTATCTCTCTCAGCTCGGGTAGCATTATTAGGCGGTGGCGCAGGAAGAGGTTGCTCCAAGACATATAACTTTTTCTCCTGAGTGAGAACGATTCTCAAGTTGCGGTACCAATCCAGAAAATTATTCCTGGATAGTTTTTCCTTATCAAGGATTGATCGCAAACAGAAGGCACTAGATGTGTTTGCTGCCATGGAAACTACCATAGAAATACACAGAATAAGTATTATAACATAACAATATTTAATGAGGACTTTATTAAATATTGCTCCCACTATTTTTTATCAAATCAATGACCCTCACCATTGATTCGGAGAATCTCATTCTCATAGCGGTCCAAGATCCATATTTCACCAAGTTCTGAGTCAGCGAGGGCTGAGACTCCCAGAACTGGTTATTTAGGTAGGGAACCCTCTTTCCCAATTGCATTACATGCAACTCTTGGTTAGTTGGGTGAATAACACCTTATTCCAATCTACCTTGTAGATTGACGGCCAACTCCTTGCCTCTGAACTCCTAATCCTATTAGGCTTGTTCAGTTAAGTCCGACCCATCGGTAAACACCACGCCTTACCAGGATAGATGAGGATATCCTAAGAGGGCTAGGTCTACACACTTATCGATCTTGGTCTTGACGAGTGTTACACGATGGAAGGCTATGGACTTAATATTATTGAGGGATTTTAACAATATTTAAATCGATCTCACCATTTACTATTATGTAACCATTACATAATAGTTCCTGTGTATAACAATTATACCACTAGCAGTCATGCAAGTACAACCATTATACTAACACAACTATAGCCTAGTCCAAGTCTAACAGTCATGCTAGCACCAAGCACACATGTAACAAGCATAAAATCCTATTTCATGCTTCTATCTATTCAGATTCTAACTAGCTAGGCTCTGATACCAATTGCTAGTTTCACGGGGCCTACGGAAGCGTGAAAGGAATAGAAATTCAAAATTTCCTACCCGTGAAACTAGATCCCAAGACCTTCTAGTAGAATGGGAATAGATAAAGTGTACCTGAAATCTTTTAAACTGTCGATCGAGCGTCCCACGCGTGACGCCTCTACCGGTATCCACACCGACTTCGTCGACGAGTCTTCGAGATCAACGGTGCTAGCGGCCAATGCTCGAAGGAAACACCGGTGCGACTCCAATCCTTATTAGATGAATTGAGCTCTTCGAATCGAACAATTTGATCCGAAAGTTCATACACATATATGGGTACACACATGCATACAAAGGCTTACAAATGCATCATATGCATTCTTGACTAAAAAACAATCACGGCCATTTACCAACATGTATATATATATATACATGCAATGGAGTTGACCATTTGCATGGTAATTCTCCGTGGCCATCAAATGGCCTTCCATGTGGCCATGCATGCATGCCATTATATGGCCATCCATGCAAAAGTCAAATGGCTTTATTTCGTACCGCCGTGCGTCTCTATTTCGTGTATAAATCGAGTCCAATTAATCTAGTAAATCGGGTCTAGTTAATCGGTAAATTTAATCTCATTAAATATCCGATTAACTAATCGCACCATAACTCGTCTAATCTCTATTAGACAGATGTAGTGTTTCAAAACCATCTCATCGATTTGGTCGTAGTGTGTGACCTTGTAGGTTCCCGATTACGTTGACAGTAATATCGAAATCTCTATTTCAATATTACAAACAGTGAGCGGCATTTAGCAATGCATCACTGCTACTCAAGTAATTAGAAAGTCAATTTCTCGACGAACCTTGTAACCTATGTTACCGTGCAGTATAATCCATTTGTCCTCTATATCTCTATTGAGCCCAAGGCATAGTCGTTGTCATCCTTATATGGCTCAATCTCTCTTTCTTGGTTTACCGGGTAAGTCTATCAGAATAAATGAGATCGATATCCCTATATCGATCTCATTTGGGTATGCATACACTTATAGACTCTACCCACCAAGCGGCCGTGAGATATCACTCCCATTACGTAGGAGGGACAAATTCTATCTTGGTCACTCACATTCCTCTCCATGCTCTGTGGTATACCCAATAACTGTCTTTATAACCAGCCTGTTACGGTGACGTTTGACAGTATCAAAGTATACGACATTATATGTAGGAAACTATGATGACCTCAAGTCAAAGGACCACTGCACCATAGTCACTATGAGATCTGCTAATGACAGTCACGTAACGACCCATGTAGCAGTCTCATGACGGATCAATCCAGTACACATTACTCCTAATGTATACCTGCGGTGTGACTCGATGTCTCCACATTCATGACCTGTGAGACTTGGTCATCAATCTACACCCACACTAGTCTAACCGCATTATCGTTGTCCTAATTAACGATAATACTTTGACTAGGGACATTTAGGAATAGTGTTCAGTCATTATAGGATCTCACAATCAAGTCACACTTGATGCCTGTTGAACCTACTATTCCAAGGACGTTATTGTATAAAATTAATATTCAGCGCAACCTACACAATAACATAAATGCCTCGTATTATAATGAAATATATGTTATATTACAGAATTGATGATAGATTGCCTCTAGGGCATACACCAATTCCCAACAGTTCCTATCCCGATCATGGTTGCCTAAGGCAAGCACGTATATTTCTATCAATACCCGCGAAACAACCCGTTTAACAACAATCGAACAAAGGTTATTCCATCCCCTATCTAAACCATGGCTTACTCCGTCAAGTTTGCTAAGATTATTCGATCAATGAGATTGATGGGCAAACAATCACAAGCATTAAGAATGGAATGTAATAAGTACATATATTCATTCAACAATATGATCAAGAAAGTATCATGAAGTTAGTTCAACATCGAGTTCCATCAAAACCTTAACAATAACTCAGTTAATGGCTTCAAAATGCATCATTCCAAAAGAGTTTATCATGCTGGACAAGAGCATAGAAGAGTGAAAAAGGAAGAAGAAACTTGAAGGAGTCGATGTCTCGACTTATTGCTGGGTTTTCTTCCTCCTTAGCTCGATGCTCAACTGCTCCTCTATTATGCTCTGTTCAGCTCTATTTTTTGCTCCTTCTCCTCCCCTCTTATTCTAAAACTAGCCCCCCCTTCCTTTCTTTTTAAAGGCAGCACGCCCCCTTTTCTTCAAGGAGAAGTCAGCAGCCTTTCCTCCTTCTTTCCCTCCAAGTTGCAGCTTAAGTATGAAAAGTTTGAATTGAAGTCTTCTTTTCTTCCAAAGTTGGCTCATGCATTAATGACTAGCCCCTTTCTTTGTTTCGTCTTCTTAATTGAGGCTTCAACTTGGATAAGATATGCCCACTTCTGCTTGGGACAGTCCCACATTTGCTAATTTTCGTCTTCAAAGTCGGTTCTTGGGTGAGAAGGTGACAAACCGGTCAAAATTGCAACTTATGCATCAAATAGTTGCAACTTCGAAACCTTCTGCCCTTTGTGGGCTCTAGAGCTGAGTCGCGACTTCAGATTGTTGGAGTTGCTACTCCAACGAGTGCCACAATGATCCACTTCTTCCAATACTCCTATCAAACACGAATATACATTTCCATGAGAACCAAAATTATACAAATACAAGCTCAACGTTAGAGTCTTCCGAAGATAACTAACTCGACCTAAAAACTATCTAAAATACTAACACAAAAAAGACTTAGCATTGAATTCAAGTACAATTAGGAATAGAATAACTCAAATATATAAAGAGTTATCACCATTCATTTTATGAACTTCTAAAGAAATCAATTCTTTTTAGCATCATTTTTATTTCTAAGTGTAATTAACATTCATACAGAACATGAAATAGTTGTTAAATATTCCAAAACTGCTTACAATAACAAATTTGTAAGTAATAACCTGTGTGAAAAATTTTCAAAATGTATTTCAACATCATTTTTTAACTAAATAATCCAATTTCGATTTTTCAAGAGTATAATTAAGCATTTGTAGAAATGTAAAATGAAAAATGAAACCAATTCTAATTAATCAAATTTGAAAAGATATATTTATTTCTAAATCATACGAATTCTTAGATTAATTTACTTGTAATATTTTTTTTCTAAGGTCCTCGCAATTTCAATAATGTAAGTACAATTACTTGCATGGAAATTTTTGAAAAATATTTCAATACCCTTTTTAAATTGAAAAATTAAATTTGATTTCAAGAGTATTTCAATATCCTTTTTAAAAAATATTTCAATATAAATTTTTAATAAATAAATTCATAAGCATCACTTTTAATTTCTAAGTGGATTTAATATTAACATAAAACTTGTAATAATACTATTTTAAGAATGTAATCAAGCATTTGTAACATTCAAAATTAGAAAAAGAAAATAATTTAATTAATTGAATTTGAAAAGATTATATTAATTTCTAAATTATATGGATTCTGCAATCAATTTATTTTTATTATATTTATTTAATCTTTGAGTTTATATGATGTTGGCAAATTTTTTTTTAGATATTCTAGTCAATATCGATTTACTTGTTAAACCAAATATTGGAAAATGGAGATAATTAATAAATTGAATTTACAAAATTATATTTATTCCTGTATTGCACTAATTTTGAAAGCCATCAATTCTTGTATTAAATAGTGTATAGAAGATGCTACATGGAGATTAATTTTTTTACGTTAATAAGGGTTGAGCAGATGCAACATAGCAGGATTTAGAGAAGTTAAAGGTGACACATGGTAGATTCTGGTGAAGCCAAGGGTAACACTTGGTGAAACCACATTCATTCTCTCCCTTCGTATTGGATATATATATATTATATATAGATTGCCTATGCACTTGGTCACGTAAATTAATGTTCCAAATCGGTTAATCGTGCTCACTTGACCATAACCATGAAAAGGATAAACTTGATTGATGCATGATGGTTTCGGCGATATAGGATCGATTTGCTAGATTAGCCGACAAATGGATTAACATGCTCACTTGGACTTAAAATCGAAAATGAATGGTAGATATTTCATGTTCACTCAAGGCTATGCATGCTTTGGTGTCCAGTTCGACTAATTTTGTTCAATTTTGCCATGAGATCATGATTTGGAGCATTCTGTGATGTTCGTTGAATTAGGGCCGAGTGGGATTTAAGGTCAATTAGGTACTGGTTGAGTCCAACCTGTTAATTGCTCGGAAAAATGGATTAATTTGGTGTCAGGAAGGTTCGGCCACTTAGGGGACAAGCGATTAATTGGCTTACAAATTGTTTAGGAAGAGATGAAATAATGGATCTGTGAAGTTCATTTGAGGGTGGCCGAATAGGATTTTTGGTGTCAAGTGTTAACTTGGAATTAATTTGGTCAATTGGAAATCCAAATCGAGTAATCACGTACACTTTAAATCAAGAAAAATCGGGAATAATGACGCACTTAGAAATTAAGGAGTCTAGGATTAAATTGGAAGATTCAAGGTCTTGAGGGTAGGATCATTAGGATCGGGAAAATAATTGAGATAAGTCCATCCTTCAGCTTAATGTGGCATTAATTGAATAAAACGGAGTATTTTTTGTGCGATAAATCGATTAAAGGAATTAAAGAAATGTTAAGTCACTTAAACTCGACTTTTAATTCACGGGATTAGGGAAACAACTCATCAAAGAGTCACAGGTTTAATAGGTAGGTCATTTGATCTTGAGGTATTAGGAATTTTTATAGATTTTTGGGAAATTTGCAAATAATGTAAACATGACTTTAATAAAAATGGAATAAAATTGGAAGATAAGAAAAATTGAAAATAAAACTTGTTATACTTAGGCAGTTGGACTTAGATTTTTTAGGAAGGGGTCTTAGACCTGGCCTTCCATTTTTCGAGCTCCAGGCTCATTTTAGACTCACATGGCCCGATAATGGATGTATGTATATGGATGTGCATGGGGGCAAGTGTATGTATAAAGCCCACCCATGACTTGTAATTTTTATTTTTCCTTTTTCTCAAAAATACAAATTCAAGTAATAAATACTTAAACCCAGAACAAACTTAAAATTCGTAAAAAACTCTAGCACGTACTAGACTCGAGACTCGGCCAAAAAAGCGGAAAAACAATGGGACTTAAGATAAAACAGACAAGGTGGGGAATTAAACCAACAGATAGGTACCAACTTGGGCTTACGGGTTTTACCCGCACATAATAGGGCCCTCAAACTTAGATCACTAGCTCAAGACCAATAAATAAAATCCTAAGTAGTTAGTAGCTTGACCATTTAGTAATTTAAATAGGTGGTTAACCGGCCTATAAAAATGGTTGAGTGGCGACTCCAAATTCCGGGTCCCAAGCTCACGATCAATCTAACATAATCATCTCAAAGTCAGTTGGGACTTAAAAACTCCATACAAACAATACCGTAAGCAGAGATCATTGTAGGATCACTAGCTCAAGACCAATAAATAAAACCCTAGGTGGTTAGTATCTTGACCACCTAATGATTTAAATAGGTGGCTAACCGGCCTATAAAAATGGTTAAGTGGCAACTCTAAATTCCGGGTCCCAAGCTCACGATCAAATCTAACATAATCATCTCAAAGTCGATCGGGAATTAAAAAACTCCGTACAAACAATACCGTAAGCAGAGATCATTGTAGAATTCCATAGGGAATTCAGGCATACGGATCCAAAGTGCCGCTCTGTCAGTATGTTGGCCTTTGATGATCTGAAGTTATGGACCCAAGGACGAAAAGAAAGACAGTGACCTAGAATTGCCCAAGGACCACCTACAAAATAGACTCCCGATCCTCCTCATTCCAGAATTACACGATGAAAAAAATCATGAACAAGCCTAATAAGCTTTGTTAGGGACCAGAAAATTTGCTCGATTTACCGACCTAACTTATCATCATAGACCCATCTTGATGCACCAAATCAATAATAATTTCTAGATGAGATATTCTCTCCATAAGTATCTCTCATATATCTCCAATATCTTTGATGGTATATTTTCTTAATATTTGCTTAATATCTTTGTTGGATATTCCATTATTTATTATATGCAATCACATATCTCGACAGTGTACTTGGGGGCTAGCCTCTGGGTCGTGAAACAAACCTCAGCAAACTCTGACTCCACCAACATAGGTGACAGGTCTCACAATTGAGAACATCTAGCGCCGGGTAACTGAGCACGTGGCAAGAGTGATGCAGGCTGCAGAGTGACAACAACGGGGGCTTCCACATATTGAGGAGAATTCTGAGTTGCCCCTCTGCAAGGATATCCTTCGTGCTAAGGTCCCTTGCAAGTTCTCTCCTCCTTAGATCACTTTATATGGCGAAAAAACTGATCCACTGAACCACCTTCACTGCCACACTAGTTCGCTCATAGGGAGGGGAGTGACAGGACAAGCATACTGTGTACTTCAATGTATAGCATCACTCGATGCATACTATTCATTTCTTGCAATATATATTCATGCATATATATGTGTATCTAAAGGGTAATTAAATTGATTTTGGTAATTGGCTGATTGCACTTTCATTTCCATAAAAATTTTACCTCAACAAATTGATTTTAATTTGATTATGTAATCCTTTCTTCTAGTAGGAAACATTTCATAATTAGGCTTCCAAAAGTAAAAAATCCAGTCTGACTAAAGCAAAAATGATCCAATTAAAATTTTACGTTCAATGCACGTGGCTCTGAACTAGTCCAGTTCAAAGAGAGGCTCCTAGGAATAAGAGGAGAAATTCAAAGGGAAAATAAAAGGGCATAGATGCCCATTAGTGAAGTTTAAACTTCGGAGACCTTGATTCCTAGCGGAGGCGGAGTGACCCTATAGAAAATCTCCGTTGTCGATTTACCATTGGTCCTTTTGACTGAGGGTGGTGAAAGGAAATATGAAAAGAAAGAAAGTCAAGTAAAAGGTCCAAGAGATATTCAAATTGCGTCCTAATCAATATGAGTAAATTCAATTAGCTTGCTGCTTATTTTTATTAAGTAAGATTTTGAATTTGAATCTTGTGATAGAGAAAATTCATGGTATGAGAGTCAAAGAGAGGCTCTTAGGAATAAGAAGAGAAATTCAAAGGGAAAATAAAAGGGCATAGATGCCCCATTAGTGAAGTTTAAACTTCGGAGACCTTGATTCCTAGAGGAGAAGGAGTGACCCTATGGAAAATCTCCGTTGTCGATTTACCATTGGTCATTTTGACTGAGGGTGGTGAAAGGATATATGGAAAGAAAGAAAGTCAAGTGAAAGGTCCGAGAGATATTCAAATTGCGTCCTAATCAATATGAGTAAATTCAATTAGCTTGGCGCTTATTTTTATTAAGTAAGATTTCGAATTTGAATCTTGTGATAGAAAAAATTCATGGTATGAGAGTTTTACATGGGCCGACTCTGCTCAAATTAAATTAGTATGATATGTTGGACTTTCGAGTATCATGATACATATCGAAGAAAAAATCAAATTTCATCCTCAGTGAGTAGCAATAATCCACACCAAATTTGACAGTTATATTTAGAAGTAGAAATACTAAACACTAAGGGTGTGTTTTATTTTTAAAAAATTTCAAACTCTACTCAACTCAACTCCACTTATCTTTAATTCAACAATACAATCATTATTTTTTTAAATTTTTTTAAATTTTTTAACCATTCAATTTAATTTGTAATATTAAATTCTCTCAACTATTTATTATTTTTTTCACAATTCAACAACACAATCATTACTTAATCATTAAATTCTCTCAACTATTCATTACTTTTTTACATTTGTTTCTCATAATTCAACAATAAAATCATTACAAACTAATTAAAACTAAAATTCAACTCAACTCAACTCAAAAACCAAACACATTCTAAGATTACCTTTGCTTGCAACTTAATGAAAGTTAAAAGTCATTTGCAAGTTACATGGGAAAATGAATAGAAAATAAAGAGAAAATGAAAAATAATGGTCGCTTCTACTTAATCTATGTCAAAAACTACTTAATAAATAAGCAAAAAAATTATGACTAAATAAAATAAGTCATTTTTCATCACAAAATATTTTATCATCCTGGTCATTCCACCCTTTTTTTAATACATTTCTTTCTTTAATTGATTAAGAACATAATTTTTAAGCACTTAACTTATCAAACAACACTTACTTAAAAAGTAATAATTTGAGAAAGAGAGTGTAGTATGGTGGTACATGTCGTCGCCCAACAACCAAGAGGTTTTATGTGTGATTCTCATTATGGGAATATCCGTACATCTTATTAGGCATTAACCAAGCTTTCGATTTCCTTATATTAAACTCATGAACCTCATTTTTAATCAAATTAAGTGGGAATTCATAGTTCTAACCATCGCATCGTTCATTCATAATCACAATCAAGATAGAAAACGAAACTTAACAACCACGACGACTAAATAGTCTAAATTTATTTCTTTTTTAAAGACTCCCATTAAGCTTTGAGCTATGAGGTCCGAATAGGATCTTCTGATGTCACATGACACCAACCTTACCGCTGCCAATTTCATGGCATTAAATTAATTTTACATTTCTTTCTTATAATATGATTTCTTTAATGGAGCCGTCTCCCTAACTTGGACTTGTTCAATTTTGCATCGGCACCTTTCGCTCTTTCATGCGTATCTACAATCTACCTATATATCTATATAAAATACTAAAATCTGAGTCAAAGCATTAAAAAGCTCCACGTAAGAGGATGGGGACTTCTCCTTGAGTCACCATTCGTCTGATCGTCAGTCGTTTCACAAAACTGATATTTATTGCAATCATGGAAGACGAAAAAATTAATATAATAGATTTATTAAACCACTTATACTTTGCAGGGTAATTTACATTTTAGCTGAGATACTTCCACGAAAATATTAGATTTCTAGAAAAATATACAATATTAGTCAACCAAGATGTTTAGTAGAAACAGTAATGAAGATAAAAATCATTTTATAGAATTTACAATAGTAATTTTATTGATATCCAACAAAAAAAAACAATAATTTTATTAATTATCGCAACCGTGCTAGCGCATATACGCTCGCCGTTCGTCTAGTTACTTTAAAGAATGACCTTCTTGTTCATGAGCTTAAATTCAATATGTTTGGCAATTCAATGTTCAAACCATTGCATCGCTTATTCATAATCACAATTAAAAGACGTTTCTCACAAGAGGGCCCCATCGAACGGTGATTTGTTGTGGGACCGCTTCTTTCCATGAGTTTTTTCCCCCCTTTTGGATGAGGTTTTTTTTTTTTGGGGTGAATTATTTCCATGAAGTCTTTGTTTTCAATTTTAGATTTTCTTTTTATTTTCTAGATAAGAAAAAAAATTACTTTTTTCTTCTATTTTAATTTTAATAATAGTTTCAGTTTTTTAGTTTCTTTATTTTTCATATATTTTTAATTTAGGTTTCGTTTTAATTATTTTATTTGTTTATATTCTATATTATTTTTTTAATTTACTTTTAATATATTTTTAATTTTTCATATTTATTATTTTGGTTTTTCATTTTGTATTTTTTATTGAGTAATTTGAAATTTAGAAGAACCGATTAATGTCACGTTGGTGCTACATAAACAATATTTGACATGTCAATAGTCACGCACGAAGCCATATCAGCAAACATTAACGCTGTCAACCTCAAATTGACAGAATGCACAACATTGTTATGAATGAAAAAGATTTGCACTCGATTGCTACAATTATTTTGTTTTGTACCCAAGTGTTACATTCGTAAAAAAGTTTGTTCAATCTATGTTCTTTACCCCAAGAAACCAACCTCAACGAAAAAAGATGTAGCATTGTAATCAAGAGATTTCTGATTCAATTTTTGTGGTGTAATTATTTGTGGCCCTTTAATTGGATGTTAGAATTATTGTTTTATTATTCTAGACTCTCATGTCTTCTTTGAAATTAAAAGATTAACGTCAGTGCTGTCCATTTCATCTCATGCCATAATAATTTAATTAAGTCTATTTTTCTTTTGGAATTCTCTATTTTTTTATGTGTGAGCCCTGGTATCCAAAAAGTCAATTGGGTCCCAACTAATTCAGTCGAGTTGGGTTGGCCCACTAAGGGGTAAAGTTCATCCAGCATGGATTTTCTCCATTCACAAGACTTGAACTCAAGACCTTACTTAAGGGGAACAAACGCCGAACCGCTTGAACCAACCCACATTGATGAATCCTTGTTATCTTGGACTCATGAACTTATCCATTTTTTATTTTATGATACGCATTAAAATTGAGATGTCACACTTCTTTGTTCCTCGATGCAGATCTAGAAATATTTTAAGGAAAGGCATTGTAATGTCCTTAAATATATTCTACATGCTCGGTGCATTTTTTGCTTAATTTTTTGCATTGTTATTTCAAATTTTAAACGAATATTATTTTTCCAAAATACCGATCGTTAAATGAATATTACTAAATTAATTATACTTACCATATCTGTAACATCCCGACTTTTATAGTGCTTGTATAATTACATTTTCACATTTTAACAGTTTTCATTAGATTTATTTATTGATTAATGATATAATTTTTAATTTTAAGAAGATAAGTATTAAGCTTGGCTTTCCATGTGTTAAATTTTCCTTCACCCTTCCCTTTCCACACGGCCAACTCAATTCCATCCATTCCACTGCCATAACTTTCGGGGCGTTTAAATTCTTGGGCTTTCATTCCTTTATCATATCACTCTTCTCGATCATAATAGAGAGATTGAGAGAGTTCGAGCAGCTGAGAGAGAAAATTGAGAGAAAAATATGAGAAAAATTCTAGAAAATAGAAAGCGTTTGGTTTTCGATGTTTAAAATCTGGGGAACTTGTCAAGATGAGTAACCTATTCTTAAACTAGTACTTTTATTATCATTATGTCGGTATTTTTAGAGCTGCATTGTCATAGCCATGTCATTGTCACGGATCATGCATGTATTTTTAGACAATCGATTATGATATTTGGAAATGAGTAGTGAGGTTTTGAGTTTTATAACTGAGATTGATAGAAGTTGGTGAGTGTTGTGGCACCCCAAGTCAGTGGTAAGCTGAGCAGTAGAAAAGGGCTGCCTGGAGCAGAGAGGCTGCCAGTGTAGAGCCGCCACTGTGGTCGGGAGCTAGGAAGGGGCACAGGGACAATATGAGTTATGGAGGTCTCAACAATATTTTTATGATATTACTAAACTTGTGTTATGATCCGGCTAGTTTAGGTTGTGGTTATTCATTGGACGTCAAGCTCACCCTCTAAAATATATTCTCAATTGTTTTACAGGTCAAAATAGCGGTTGATTCATGGAAATTTATCGGGATTTTTATTCGTCCGATCGAATTTGTAATTCTGTGAATATTCCTAATTTGTATGGAAATTCATGTGCATTTATCTATTTTATCATGTAAAATTTTCAAAATTTACCATTTTCGGATTTTACAATATCACACAAAGAAGAATATGGTTCAACGCATATGTAAAAAAAAGGAAGCTGAGAACAGAAAGGAAGGGAAATGTACAGAATCGACGAATAGGAAGATGAAGAAGAGAGGCGGATCATTAGGTTACAGAGTAAAGAGAGTGGAATTAATGTTTCTGTTTATAAAACACTGAGGGCATGTTTGGTTCGCAAGATTAGGTAAGGAAGGGATTAGCTATTCCATACGTAATAGATTGTCCGACGTTTGGTTCACCGGAACGCGGAATAAATATTCCGACCGGGCTGACTTACCCGGTATATATGCGGATTAGGGATGCCCCAGCACGGTCCAGATTGGGATTTTTGGATCCGGAAATGGAGGCGAAAGGACAAAAATACCCTCATCTTCTTTCACTAATTACAATCGCATGCCGTCCCATAAAAATGCTTCAGAGGTCGACATTTCCCTTTCGGAAGAACATCCGAAACCCTAGCAGAGAGCCAAGCCAAGCAATTTCTTATCGATTCCTCGCGTTTTGCTGTCAATTCGTTCGGCTCGTAGAGGAAAAGGGTTGCGGTGTTGATCTCCGCCACCCCACTGCCGGTAGGAAAGTCGGAGGAGAGATGGAAGCTCGCGGACCTCCCTTGATTCGAAGAAGGTAGGGTTCAAATCTCCTTTTAATTCCACCCATTCTCGACTAATGGAGGTTTAGCGAGAGAGAGAGAGAGAGAGGTGGAAGTTTCATTGGACTTTTGTGGAAGGGGAGAGAGACAGAGCAGAACTTGAGGAGTTGGGTCAAGCTCAGAGGTGTGTGGGGAGGGTCAGCTTGGGAGGGCAGCAGTGAGCAAATCGCGGAGAGTTTACTCGGATTTGGGGTTCAGGAGTGATTTGATGGATCTGATGGCTGTGAATACTGATGAGGAATCAGAAGTTCGGGGGGAGGCCAATGGGGATGACAGCAGTAATGCCAAAGTTTCAAACCGGGCAGTCAGTTCGAGATTTAGGAGCACCAGATATCTTCTGAATGAAAGAACTAGGCAGTAGCAGCCTCTTTCGTACTCGGATAATGGTGTTGCTATTAATGTCAGGCAAAACCGTTTGTTCGGGAGCAATTCGAGAGAGTTGTCAATGTTTGTTGAATTGTTCACGAACTGTTATTTTTGATTAATTTTATTATAGGGATATCACTTGTGTCCCAGTTGTAGGTATGTTCATTGTTCACTTGTCTTCAACATCGAAGGTTTTACATCTCAGATGCTGCAAAACGGATGCAGGAACGGGGTTTAAATGCATTGTGAATTAGGCTGATCTTGATGTGATACGATCTTATCCGGTTGACTGGCTTATGATCTCTGATATCGGGATCTCTGTGTTTGGCTTCATTTTGGTGATTTGGTTTGTGAGAGCTCGTACCATTTGTTGCTTGGTGAACAAACTAAAATCTTGAAATGGAGCAGTGGGGGAAATGATACATTTTTTGGTCTTTTGCCACTTGTTAGTTGAGAGTGATTGCAGGTGATTGCTTTCGTTGCTCACCTAATCCTTCATACCAAATGGAAATGGGGGCATCGACTCAACTGATGAGTTTTTTTTTTTTTTTAAATGTTGAAAAGCATTGGTAGCTTAGCTTCCCATCATTGAGAAATTGTTTATGGAACCAATCCTTTTGGCTTTATGTGATTGGCACCAATATTTGGTCAAACCCTTCATAAAGGAAAACAAGCGCATCGGAACATATGAAAGTAGACAAAAGTGTTTTTTTAAATAATATTTTAACAAATAATTTTCGTAATTTTATTTAATATTTGAAATATTTTTATTAAATGGTTATTCTTTGTTACTTATTTAATTAGTAATTAAATTATAATGTACGATGATTTTTAATTGTAAGAGAACATGTTTTTATTAAGGAAATTTTTTTATTAATTCTTTCGATAATTATGCTTATTAAATTATTAAAATAAGTACTTTTATTAATAATCACAATTTTTCAGTAATTTAATTAAAATAATTAATTTTATTAAATTAATTACTTTTAAATTATTTAAAATGTTTATTTTTTATTAATTATAAAAATTGCCATTAAAGTTATCTATTTATCTTATAAAACCCATTAGATTTACCATAAAGAGCATTTATGTCTTTTCACCCTATTTTTATTCTGTTCCATTTCTTATTCCGCCCAATCAAATATCAGAATTATAATTCTCAGTTTTCCTATTCCTTCCAACCAAACAAAAAAATTCATCTCTACTTCTATTTTATTCCCTGTCTATTCTAATCCTGCGAACCAAATGTAGCCTGAGAATCTCTTCAAATGCTAATGTGGCATACCATCATGGATCCAATGAGAGGTTGTCGTGGGAGTACATCGAATTACTTAATATATAGATATAGATAGAAAATTAAATAGATCCTCCATAATAAGGCTCTTTGTATCCCTTTATTTTATGTTCCTCTTTTAGGTCCATTGATTTCTTTGTATAATGAAATAACGAAAGAGACATAAAAATGAGTCGTTTTCTGCAATTTTAAGAAAACATAAGATACATTGAGTCAGATAATAAATTAATTTCTTAAAATACAAGTCACACCAAAGAAATATTTTACAAGAGAACTTATACGATTGCTAATAATTCAAGTTTTTTATTTTATTTTTTGCTGGATACTAATTATTCAAGTTAAGTATGTGTAAACGACATAAGATTTTTCAAACTTTACCAAATTCGTAGGCCCATTTAATGCGGGGGCGCAATCATCTATAGAGATCTGTCATCTAATTAATTAAGGACTACAAATTGCTGCTCTACCGAGGAAAGAATACTATGAGGACCAAGTCAATTGCATGAAGCTAATGAATGAAAAGTACGGAATATTAATAATTCCAATGCTGTCAATTAATGGGGCTGAAGGACAAGAAGATTTAATTTCCATGAAGTCTTTAGCGAAAAGAATGGGGGATGAAGGCATATTGACTTAATCAACTGACTAATTCCAAGATTTCACTTATTTTTCCTCCCTCCCTATAAGTATGTTTGCTTTGTGCTCTTGAAATTCCACACTCATCCCATATTCCTCAGTTCAGCAAAGCTCAGTCATGGCACCACCACTAACCATTCTACTCCGTGCTATCCTGGCCCTCATTTTCGTGCTCGCAACTTCTCATCCCCTTATCGGACATTCTTATGTCACTGCTAGCACTAGCATCATTGGAAACGACCGTGGAGGTGTGGTGGAGGCACTCTTGAAATGGAAATCCAGTCTCAAAGGCCAAGGCCTGTCTCTTTTGTCCTCGTGGAATAGCACCATCCCGTCCTGCAGCTGGGTGGGGATATCATGCGATAGTTCTCGAAGAATTGTGAGCTTGAACATGTCTAGCTATAACCTTAATGGTATGCTCCAAAACCTCAACTTCTCCTCCTTCCGCGACTTGACCACTCTTGTGTTAGCCAATATATCTCTGTCTGGAACCATCCCTCATAGCATCGGTAATCTCTCCAAGCTCAACTACCTTGACTTGTCCCAGAATGAGCTTTCAGGTGATATCCCACCTAGCATAGCAAACATCGCGAACTTGTCTTATGTCGATTTTGGCATCAACAAACTTGAGGGAACGTTGCCATGAGAACTTGGTCTTCTAAAATCTCTTCGATTTCTCTACTTAGGATACAACCAGCTCACTAGCACTATTCCTTCTTCAGTTGGGAACATGAGCAGCTTATTGGACCTATGGTTGTTTGACAACGAACTTGAAGGTTCCATTCCCGATTCAATCGGAAGGTTGGGCAATTTAACCAGATTAGCTCTTTATGAGAACAAACTCTCTGGCCATATTCCTTCCACCATAGGCAACTTGAGTAAGCTTGAGCTGTTATACTTGTACCAGAATCAGCTTAGTGGCCCATTTCCAAGAGAAATTGGGAAACTCGAATCACTCACTGATTTAGCTCTTTTTAGGAACAAGCTCTCTGGCCATATTCCTTTAACCATAGGCAACTTGAGTGAGCTTAAGTTGTTACGATTGTGCGAGAATCAACTTAGTGGCTCAATTCCGAGAGAAATCGGAAAACTTGAATCACTCATTGATTTAAGGTTGTTCAGCAACATCTTCAGTGGTGTTCTTCCTATTGAGATGAACAATCTCACAAAGCTAATGAATCTGCAGATATATAATAATAGCTTCGTTGGCAACCTACCTCCCGATGTATGCCGGGGTGGTGTGCTTGTAAATATTTCTGTGGCTTCTAACTTCTTCACTGGGCCCATTCCACGAAGCCAAAAGAATTGCTCAACTCTATTTAGAGTCACGCTCAACCACAACCAACTCACTGGAGACATATCGGATGCGCTTGGCACATACCCGAATCTAAATTATCTTGATTTGAGTTATAATGAGCTCCACGGAATGCTCCCTGCAAAAATTGGGCAATACAACAATTTGACCCTCTTGAGAATCTCCAACAACAAAATCTCTGGGGCGTTACCGTCGGAGGTTGGAAACATGAAGAAACTTAACGTCCTTGATCTCTCAAAAAATCATCTTTCTAGGGGAATAACAAAAGGCCTTGCAAAACTGGATGCACTTTTTGAACTTTCATTGGAAAATAACGAACTCATGGGGAGCATTCCTCCTGAGATTGGGATGATTTTGACTTTGAGAAACCTTAGCCTCTCTAAGAACAGACTAGTGGGCCCCATCCCTAAGCAACTTGGGAACTGTATTGACATGTTATCCTTGAATTTAAGTGGCAATGAATTGCATGATAGTATTCCCGTCGAGATAGGGAGACTACGATCTCTAGAAAGCCTCGATCAGTTTGGGCGGTTGCAAAGTTTAGAGACCCTAAACCTCTCACACAACAATCTCTCTAGTGAGATTCCATCCACTTTCAATGCTATGGCAGGCTTGAGTACAGTTGATGTCTCCTACAACCAGTTGGAGGGACCGATACCTAATAGTACAGCCTTCCATAATGCCTCAATTGATGTTGTGAGAGGTAATAAAGGCTTATGCGGAGAAATTGTGGGTCTTAAGCCACGTCCTTTGAAGATTCAAGCTAACAGTCACAGTGGAAAGGGAGATCGAAAGTGGTTGGTGATTTTGCTTCCTATAATTGCTCTTTTGCTTCTTTTTATGGTCATTTTTGGATTTTGGTACGCTATGATTCGTCGGACCAAAAGAAATGCAAAGGACCAATTGGTATCTACCAATGAGAATTTGTTTGCAATATGGAGCTATGACGGAGTAATAATATACGAGAACATCATCAAAGCCACGGAGGGATTCGACTCAAAGTATTGCATTGGGTCTGGAGCATACGGCAGTGTTTACAAGGCAAGGCTGTCAAGCAACCAGATTGTTGCTGTGAAGAAATTCCATGTTTTGCCAGACGGAGACATAGTTGGCACTACTAGTGAGTTCTCAAAATAAAAATTCTCCCAATATTTCACAAATAGCTTAGGATATGAATTATGAAAAATCGATAAAACTTCCAAGTGCTTAGGGAAAAAAACTCTTTGTTGCCGGCTTATGAAACAATTAATAATTCTTATAAAAATGTCGAAGCATGAAGAAAGCTCTTTCCCTTTGAACTTTTAAGTGGGAACTTCATTGAATTTACATGTTACATCCCTCAATATTTGATGATGTTGTTTCTTCATCCCTCGCTGGTCACAGAGATATCACGACAAAAGGCTTTTAGGAGTGAAATCCGTGCTTTGACAAAGATCCGACACCGTAACATTGTCAAACTCTACGGATTTTGCTCAACGCCCAGGCACTCGTTTCTTGTGTACGAGTACTTGGAAGCTGGGAGCCTGGAAAGTTTATTGAGCGACCATGAGACTATGGCAGGAATCGGGTGGCTCGAGCGGGGAAATGTGGTGAGAGGAGTGGCAGATGCACTGTGTTACCTGCACCATGATTGTTCTCCGCCCATAATTCATCGCGACATTTCCAGCAAAAATATACTTCTAGACGCGGAATACGAAGCCCATGTCTCGGACTTCGGGACAGCAAGATTTGTTAAACCGGATTCCTTGAACTGGACTTCATTTGCCGGCACATTTGGATATGCCGCCCCAGGTCAGTACTCTCCCCCAAATTATTGTGAGGCAATGTTTACATTTCGAATCATACCCTTGATGAAAGTCAACCAAAACTTTTCATAAATCTATCTTTCTTTTTGCTGCAGAG
Source organism: Punica granatum (assembly GCF_007655135.1). Classification (NCBI taxonomy): domain Eukaryota; kingdom Viridiplantae; phylum Streptophyta; class Magnoliopsida; order Myrtales; family Lythraceae; genus Punica; species Punica granatum. The sequence continues at coordinate 15,417,164 of NC_045131.1, read as the reverse complement.
CTCGCGTACACCATGGAGATAAATGAGAAGAGCGATGTCTATAGCTTTGGAGTTGTAACCCTTGAGTTATTCATGGGAAGACATCCGAGGGATCTCATATCATCCATTCCGAGTCTCTGTGATGTGCAGCTCAAGGATATACTGGACCAGCGTATTCCATATCCCAAAGATGAAACTATGGCCGATTTGATTTGTGTGCTAGATATAGCATTTTCATGCTTAAGTTACAGACCGGAGTCCCGTCCCAGTATGAAGCAAGTTTCTCAAGGTTTATCCGCTCGAAGATCCAACGTGCCTGATTATCCTTTGGAGATCAAACTTGGAGAACTGTTCAATTTGAGAGGCTTGGTTTCGTGAAAGGTTCCTCTTTTGCCCATTCAGTTTCCCTATATTTAAAGAATATATGTACATAGTATACCTTCATTACGTTGGGAAGCATGCTTGATTATTGTCTTGTTATTACCTTTAATTACTGTGCTTTCAAGAAGATAGCATTTCCATGCTTATGCTGCAGTCTAATTACACATCCGAATTTGAAGAAGTTTCTTGAAGTCTATATGCTCGAAGATCCACCATGGCAGAGTGATTCTCGGAGATCAAACTAGGAGTAGCTCATTTGAGGGACTTGATTTTGTGAAACTTTGATCTTGTATATCGTTTCTTTGTTACTTAATTAACGATAGAACCCATCCCGCGTGTGCATGGATCTTGTAGATCTTTGGTACTGTTTTTTCCTCACTTCCTCGTTCGGATTGTCATGCTAGTGATTATAATGTACCGGTAGGCATATATACAACATCGATATACATATCTTCTGCTGCATTTCATGACATTTTCAGAAGCGGAGTTGGTTAAATCTTTTGTCGGAATTTCTATGCTTGAATGGTAATGAGACTGAGATCCTATGGATCTCATATTTGAATTCTCCGTACTGGATTTACTTCATACTCGGTGGGGCTAGGATTCAAAACACGAATGCTTACAAACAGAACGAAACCGTCCTGTTGCCCCTATATTTAGCAAATCCATGAAATTTACATTTTGTGTTTACAGTCAGCCGGTCACGAATGGCAAATTCAAGAGCATGGAGCACAGAGTCCTTGTGAACAAGGCTGGGCTCCGAATTTCAGTAGCCTGCTTCTTCAGCTTGAGTTTTCAACCATGGCGGAAACTGTTCTGGCCCATCAAAGAAATCTTATCAGAAGACAGCTCTCCGCTCTATAAAGAGATTATGGTCACCGAGTACCTCACTTGCTTCAAAGACCAAGGCTCTGATGACACTCCTCCCTTTCTTTTCTGTAAACCGGAGATTGATTCGCTAATGGTATTGGCTCCTGAACTTGGAATTCTGAAGCAATGGCACTAGCTAGAGGGCCCCCTGATTTGCAAATAATGATGTCATGATCTATACATACTATTGGTTTATGAGCCAACTACAAGTGCAAAAGTAGTATCAGAAGTTTCTTGTTCAAACACTGTGCAAATTAATCCAAAGTTGGGCCATGCATAGCACAACTAGCTTTGTGTTTCGTCCTTTAGCCTCATCCAGAAGTGCCGATCCCATCAGTCAAGATTCTGAATTTGATTAAAAGGAATTGTGGTCTCCCTGGGAATTTATCATAGTATGCCCTACCAAAGGTTTATATTTTTGGGATATACGAAATAATAAAGTCTGGCACATGAAGTTTGAGCAACCGTATTATGGATCAAAGCTATGAAGGCTCTAATTCAAGCAGTGCTACCATGTCATAATCTAATGACCACACGTCAACTGATCCAAAATCTAGAAGTAAGTAGAGGTACACTTACTGCATCCATTATTTATGATTGATATAAAATGTCAACATAAACCGACTCCCAACATCTTGATGGTTTATTCGCTGCGGAAGACGAATGAGAGTTCCAAAGCGCAGAGCATAGAGTGCCCGCGAACAAGACAAGGCTGAGAGTGCCCGGCCTGCTGGCGGCATGCTTCTTGGGGCACTAAGAACTCCCGTGCTGTCCCAGAGGAGACACTCCCCAAGGAGCAAGATTGCCCGTTACTTTCCGAATGGCCTATAATGGAACTTCTACGTACTGTCTTCGGTTCCAAGCTCCAATAAGCTCGGTATATCAAATCGAGCAAGAGAATTGCTTCTTGCAATAGGATCTTTTGGTTTCTGTTTTGAAGTGATTGCCTTTCGTTTCTTGTTTTGGAGAGTTCTCTAGTTTACAGTAATACCATGCTTTGCAAACATTCAGACACTGAGCAACGGCACATTCCAGTGATGGTTTCTTGTTTGCTACATTTCAAACTCCAGGATGTCTGTCCTAGATCGATCACTAGTCCCTCATACTAAAATTTGGAGATTCGACATGACTGTCATTCAATAAAATTTGGAGAGTTGAAAGCCTTCGATTGAACAAAAACTGGTATAAAGGCTGGCCTGGTCGATGCGGGAATCATCAAGACCCCGAGAATCTTCGCCCAGGAGTCGGCAGATAAAACCAATAACCATACGACGACCCAGTTGAGCATCCCAGTGATTGACCTTGGGGGCATAGAGTGCGGCTACACACAAAGGCAGAGGATCGCCGATCAGGTCCGGGCAGCGTCGGAGAAGGGGGGTTTCTTCCAGGTGGTGAACCATAGGTCACTGATCAGTGTACTCAAGGGGATGAAGGAAGGGGTGAGGAGGTTCTACGGGCAGGACGAGGAAGTGAAGAAAGAGTACCCCACGAGGGACATTACTCAGAAATTGGTATATTATAGCGATTCGATCCGTATACTGCCTAGGTTGCTAATTGGAGAGACACATTTTTTCTGCTACATGGTTCCGGATCCTCCAAAGCCCGAGGAATTGCCCCAAGCTTGCAGGTATATACACAAGTCACCCAAATCCAGATAAACTATTCTCCGTTATGCTAATTATCTTCAACTGGAATTTTCAGGGACATACTGATTGAATACTCGAACGTAGTGATAAATCTCGGGGACTTGCTTTTTGAGATACCCCCGTAGTCCTCGTTTCAGTATACTGCTATCTTATATGTAGTCTCCTTCCTACTTAGTTGATGAAATCCATCCCCTTTTTTTGCATTTTCTTTGGCACTGTTTTTTTCTTGCTTCTGCTCAGTCGAATTGTCATGCTGGTGATTATTATGTACCAATAGGCATGTACAATACGGGTATTCATATCTGCTGCATTTCTTATGTTGTTTTGCCTGCAGCCTGATATTTTGAGAAGCAGAGTTGGCTAAATCTTCTGCCTTTTGGAATTTCCACGCTATAACGGTAACATGTGCGATCTTATGGATCTCGTCTATGAATTCTCCCCACTGGATTTACTTCATGAAGGTTTAAAAGAGAGTTTAAACCGCCCTCCTCAACAACTACTCTGCACTTCTCCTTCATCTCACTCTCCTTCTTCCTCAACTCCTCCCTGGGCTCGGTCCCCATCAGAACCTTAAGAATGTGTTTGGTTTTAGAGTTAAGTTGATTTTTTATTTTAATTGGTTTGTAATAATTGTATTATTGAATTATGAAAAAAATTGTGAAAAAGTAATGAATAGTTGAGAAAAAGTAATGATTAAGTAATAATTGTGTTGTTGAATTGTGAAAAAAGTAAACACAAATTGCTTTCTCTATCTATTTCGATGAGACTATAGTCACATCCTGCTCACCCGCAGCATCTCTCCTGTAATCCATCTTCACCTTGACTCCAAGCCCGAGCTTTCTGAGCATTTCAAACACATTGAACTGCTGCTCTAAGTAGATGGGCAACGCAGCAATTGGAACCCTGAACCATAGAGTCTCCAGTATGGAGTTACACCCGCAGTGCGACACGAACCCTCCGACTGCTGGGTGCACCAGGGCTGCCACCTACAGGGCCCACCCTATCACACTCCCAATCGCAACCATCCACTCCAGGTATCCTTCTGGCAGGGCGTGGCTGAGGTTCGCATAGCCACTAGGGTGCCCCATTGTTAAGTCTCTTAATTCAATCCTCACGGTAGACCAGTAGAACTCAATTTATAGAGAATGCAGATTTTTTAGAGAGAAGAGAAACTGTCTACTTCTTCATGAATTGGAAAAACTTCAGTTACCAACACCAATAGACACCAGTAGAAAACATGAACAGAACAAGACCAGAACTGCACTTAACGTGCAAAAAGCAAACTCCTAAAAATATGCTAACTGATTCCTTAAAAACAGCAACCTAAGAAAACAGATAACTACATGATTGATAAAAAAACAAAACGACATAGCAAGACTAGCAGCAGCTCTGATGCACTTCAACTATTGTAGCTCCAACACTCCTCCTTGGATCAGTTGCTGTTGCACACTTCAATCTTCTCCCTTAACAGCTCAAACATTCCAATCTGAAAGGACTTGGTGAAGATACTTGCAAACTGGTCTTCTATTCTGCAATGCACCGGCATCATTTATCCACTTTGCTTGATTGTAGACGAACACATCAGTGCTTTCTTCTTCCACAATCTGAACACCATTGCATGCTCTAGGAGTCTCCTTCAGTCCATAGACCTTCTCCTCCTGTTTGTTCACAGAGCCATCAAGAACGAGTTTTGTCTTGGACTCTATAATAGCCAACTCCTCCTTCATTCTATCTATCCTTCTTAGATCGGCTTTGGCTTCTTCACATCCGACAGATTCTCAAACAACAACTTTGCAACTCTGACATTTGACCTTCTCCCTTTAACAGATTGATCATCATCCACATTAGACTTCATCTTCAATGGATCCAAAGAAAAAAAACTTATTCTTCATTGGAATTTCAAGTAACTTATGACTGATTGAATCGAAATCAAACACTTCTTCTCCTCAAACATCACCTTGTATCCTTTCTCTACAAGCTGACCAACACTCAACAAACTTTGGGCAATTTTAGGAACATACAAAACCTCATATATCAGTTTTGTATCAACACAACTCTCTATTTGGACAGTTCTTTTATCCTTCACTGTCAAGTACTCTCTATTCCCAATTCTTACTCTTGCTGTTACTGATCTATCAAGCTCCCTAAAGAGCTTCTCATCACTTGTCATGTGGTTAGTATACCCACTATCAACAAGCCAACAACCATCTGAAACACGTGAGCTAAAACAAGAAGCAACAAAGAGTTGTTCTACCTCTTCTTCAACTGCAGTTTGTGCTTCACCTTGCTACGGAGTCTCCTCCTTGCAGACGATCTCAGCATGCCCCAACTTTTGACACTTCCTGCATCTCATGTCAAACTTCCTCCAACACTTATAGTTTGGATGATTTCTCTTTCCACAATGCTGAGAAGGAGGATGATTTCCCCTTTTGTTATTGTTCGATCTTTCTATTGCAACAATCTCATAAGCACTACCATATTCTTTCAACTTCTTTCCTTTTCCACTAGAACTTTGCTGCATTTTGGCTTGCAAAGCTCTTTCAACCATTCCTTGTTCAGCAATCCCTTTTGTTCTCATAGTACTTCTCTACTCTTGAGCTTGCAAAGCACTAAGTACTTCAGCAAGTTTGATGTCTGAAAGTTTCTTATTGTTCTCCAGTGAAGCAATAGTTGCCTTGAACCTTTTTGGTACAAAACCATAATCTTTTGCACCAGCCTATCATCCTTGATATCAGTTCCTAACACTCTAATCTTGTTAGCAATCTCTACAAGCCTATCAACATACTCCTTCACAGTCTCTCTCTCTTCCATCTGAAGTCTTTCAAATTCTTCAACAAATTTAACACTTTCATACCTCGAATCTTCTCATCTCCTTCATATTCTTCCTTCGAGTAATCCCACATAGCTTTTGTTGAGTCAAGCCTCATGATTCTGGTGAAGATGGTGGGTGACACAGCAGCATAAAGACAAGATTTTGCCTTTGCCTTCCTGGTCTTCTTCTCCTTGTGCAGCTTGATCTGAGCCATGGTTGGATTGTTAGGAAGGGGAGCCACCTCGTAGTCTTCTTCCACTGCTTCCCACAAATCACAACCTTCCATAAAAGTTGTCATCTTCACAGCCCATGCTTGATAACTCTCCCCATCGAACACAGGTGGTGCCATGGCAGAGAATCCACTCGAACATGCCTCCATCTTGCCTTGATCTTCTATGGATGCAGTCAAAACACTCGGTCAACCTCACAAGTCTCTCACCCCCACAGGTCCCTTAAGATCAATGGTGCTCTGATACCACATTTAAGTCTCTTAATTCCATCCTCACAGTAGACCAGTAGAACTCAATTTAAAGAGAATGAGAGAATGTAGATTTTTTTAGAGATAAGAGAAACTGTCTACTTCTTTATGAATTGGAAAAACTTCAGTTACCAATACCAATAGACACCAGTAGAAAACCTGAACAGAACAGGACCAGAACTGCACTTAACGTGCAAAAAACAAACTCCTAAAAATATGCTAACTGATTCCTTAAAAACAGCAACCTAAGAAAACAGATAACTACATGACTGATAAAAAAACAAAACGACACAGCAAGACTAGCAACAGCTCTGATGCACTTCAACTGGTGTAGCTCCAACACCCATCTTTCCCTTGGGTGGTGGCTGATATCCTTAGACCTTACAATCCATCCAAAAGTAAAGTTGACATTGGAAGTTAATAGAAGAATTGAGCTCCAGAGACTGGACTATTAATGGGAAATTACCATAAAAACTTCTATGAAGTACTTATATGTGTCAAATTTATTGCAAATAAATAGAAATTGGCACCCAACACAAATTGAGAAAATTTACCTTAGTAGTAAAATTTTGCGATCTCGGGACGATCATATCATCAGTTCCTCCATAATCCAAAAATTTCATTGCTATTGGTAATGGATGCCAGGCAATGTTTCAGAGAGATATCTGCAGTTACAAAATGAGGAATCTACATGAAAATGACATTAGCAAAGTGAAAGAACAAGTCTCTATACATATAAGGGGAAAAAAGCTTGTTCTGCCTAAGCAGAAGCAGTGTTGGTCAATAGAACTATTCATTTCAGCGCAATCCACTTGCGGCCACGAGGATTACCTTTCTGGACATCTTTTGACATCCCGGTACCGCTCTTTATGGTCCCTACCTCAGTGTCACTTCTCTCATCAAAAGGGTCTGTCTTTTCTGTGGATTCCTCGTCTTCTTCTGGTGATTTCCCACCATTACCAGCTGACTTGACAAGTTGCTCCCTGAGTTTCCCTTTCTTTGAATTTAAGACACTAAGGAACTACATCTAAGAACAAGCCCACAGTCAGGGTCATGATTGAGATGCAATCCTAAAGGTTGCTCATTATATTCAAGTGGCAAACAAAAAAGTTTGTTCGGTTGTGCATTATCAGTGAATTATAACATAAACCGGACCAGATTGGACAAGAAAACCCAACATTATCAATTTGATTTGGCTTGGTTAACCAAACAAACAGAATTTTCAAGCCCTTTCTCTTATCTTAGTTTCTTCTTCTTTTTCTTTCTTCCTTTTCCCTGTTCTACTTTACTCAGAGAAGACGTAATCAATCCATCTTGTTCATAAATGATAAAACTTCATTATTCTAGATAAGGAAAAGGCAAAACTGCAGGGGCTGCACAAGACCGAGTATACTAATTGAGCACCAAGAGACCAAAAAATAAAAAAATAAAAAAAAAATAAAGAAGAAAGAAAAGAAAAGGTTACCAACCAAACCAAGTATACATCTTTGCTGATTTCATTTTTTCACCCTATGCATACATCAAACACTCCACAAAAGACAAGTTAAACTCAATATATAAATAGCAGAGTAGACAACATGAGTTATAGTCATACGCTAAACGTAATTCTGTAGACAGTTACTCTTAAACAAGTTGCAGAATTATGGAAACCACTTGTCCTTTCACATATAACTAACTTTCATGCTGAATCATTACGTGGTTATTAGAGTGAAAAACTGCAACAAGCACATAGTTTTAATACTAAAAGATAAAGATTACTCTGGAGGCTCTAACTTACCTCTAAGAGGTGCGTAATTATCAGAAACTATATCTATCACAAAAACAAAACGCACCTTTGCTTGGATAAATTACTTATTCCTACGTTAAAAGCGGAAAAAAGAGAAGACCTTTGCATAGATTGCAGACTCAAACTCTGTCTTCTCATTGCTGAAATTTTCACTCTGTTGCCAGGCATTTCTCAGCTTCCCCTTTCAACCTCTCAGACGATTTAGTTTTTCTGACAACTTCTTACCGTTAACAGATGACAATCAAATAAGAACTCAAGAGTTTCATTGTAGTGTGAACCAGTTAAGGTAATCAATAGTTTTACCTTTTAGTCATTTTATCTTTGATCCCAGTGAATCAAATGATACTTCAAACCAGAGGAGATAGTTTAGGTGAAACTAACGATTTATTCCTTCTCCAAGCAGCCATATAAAAGATCATACTAATAATGATTAACCAATTATAATCTTAGGAGGCTTACACTGAGCCTTATGTTTGCATCCACAAGAAAGTCCAAGATTCCTGATTTGGTCAGTTGAGGATTGGGTGAAGGTTGGCATTTGCATTGCCATTCCAGCTTTGTCCCTACCTTCTCAAAGGTCCATGACAACTGCAAAACTCGATAGATCAGGTAGATAAACGTCAAGGTCATCTAATGAAACGGGACCGAAGGTAGAACCTGAGTGTATCAAAATATCAATCTTAAGATACAACCAACATATTTCTTTCATCCAGTACAGATACAAAGATTGGAAACAGAAAGTATTCCAGCAAAGTATTTAGTAGATTTACATCCACAAACAAGAATATCAGCTCAGTCCTATGATTTAGTAGATTTACATCTTCGTTCTGTATGCTTTCCCTTTTTCTTTTTTAATGGTTTTGAGGATATCATCTGCAGGGAATGATCTATCAGAAGATAGTATCAATTTGGGTCATCCACCCAATTTTCTGGCGATATTGATTGAATTAACTAAATCCTGTAAAATATGCAGCCTGAAGCTCAGCCCTAAAGGCGCCCTTCAGATACCTCCATCCCCCTTCCTTGCCATTATACGTTAATGCCCGAGAAAATTTACCCCAGCTACGAAACGAGTTGAAGTAAACTTTTCGAGCCAAAATCATCTGACCAAAGCATCCCTACAGCCCAACATTTGATTAATCTCTGCAATAAATATTTAATTGCCCCGGAAAAATGAAATAGAATTTTTAGGGGAATGACGCCGGAGGAAAGCACATACTCTTCTCTGCAAATTCAATGTAATCTGCCACTGGCTGGTCCCACTGAGCCGCTCGTTCCCTCACTTCTTCCTCCGACGCTGTAAAACCCAGACGCGAAACCGCGAAGGGTTGAAACTTGGAGACAAAAATTTTCAAGATTCATGAGGAGATTCAATCGAACAGGCGAGTAGGATGAAATTTGACCTTTGCAGACCCAAGAGTCGGGGTCGTTCGTGATGGAGAGGTCGAAGTGGGTGTCGTACCATGTGGCCTTGATGAAAATCGGCTCGATCTTGTCGGGCTCGGTAGGATTTGGGAGCTCCAGCTTCAAGCACGAATGCCTCGGCGACTCCATTACTTTACTGTTGGCTTACTTCAGTGAGAGTGTGTTATGAAATATTTTGAGCGCCCAAAAAAATATTTTGAGTTTGTTATGAAATATTTTGCTGCGAGTCAACACGTGAGTGCTCAAAAAAACATTTGCCATCGATTTTTTCCTTGAATTTTCAAAAACTATAACGAAAAGGCCCTTTTGGTTTCCAATTATCGGCAAAAAAGACCCTTTTTGTTAAAATCTTTAAAAATTTCAGGGACTAAATTGATGGCAAAGTTTTCTGTAAATCTACTTATTGGCTCGCAACAAATTTGAACACCCAAGTGTTAGCGTACTCAAATATTTTGAGTTTTTGACTTTTGAGTCAAAGCCCTCCTGCAAATGATTATTCACACATTCTTGACAAGCTCTGTTAAGATTAAATTTATTGGAAAAATTAAACTGTACACTAATGTTTTAACCCTCTTGCTCATAGGGAGGTGACCTCCCTGGCTGCTGTCACACTCTGATTAACTTTGATTAACCTTCAATTGTTGGAGCAGTGGATCGGTAGATGATGGAAGTTCTCAATAAAAATGCTTCATCGTGTTGTTTCTTTGCTCTGATATATATCGAAGAAAGAAACTGAGACATAAAAATGTAAATTGGCAGTAGTGTCTACTGAGGCAATCCCTGTCACAGTTCTTTGTCTTCAAATCGGATAAAATGTAATGGTTTTATAATTTAATGAAATATTGTCTCAAATGGTAAAGTCGATCAGTATAATCAACAATCAGCACCCGCAAAAGGCCAAATCCAATGAATATTTCGAATACACGAATAAGCCCGTAGCAACATGAAAAAAGCTTAAACCAGCTATCTTTCTCTGTTAAAATGTCTCTTTTCGCGAATGGATGCCTCTCTGTTTAGTTGTCATGAATCAGAAATTCACACTTCTGAATGAGGGTCTTCTAGCCCAAGCTCAGGTCCACAGTGCTCTCATTGAAAGCTTTGCCACTTCCCTCGCCAAGTTTTGAGCTCGACAGCAGCAGCAAGGCAAGCTCTTCCGCATAAGAAGCCTCTTCAGCCAATTTCTGAGTTTGGACTCGTGATCGGTTGTTCTCCTCAGAAAGCTGGACATGATCCTGCTTTAGTTTCTCATCCTCAATCTTCTGTAGCAACTCAAGACATCGTGTTTGTGGAAAAGCTGACTGGTTTGTGATGGAAATATAAACAGAAACTGAAGCTTTGGATGGTAATTCAAGCTTTACTTTCATTTATACGCTGTTCTAACATCCTCATCTACTCCTGCTTTTCTTGATCTCAAGCTCCAAGTTCTCGATCTGTTAAAATAAAAATGAAGGTTTCTACATCATGGTTCCAGCAACTGGGGAAAATAATAGGGGAAACATAGTTGTTTCCAAGAACCATACCTTTATCAATTACGTTTTCCATTGGAAGATCATCCTTGTCGACAATATTAATAGAAGAAATATAGACTGCAATATTTATCTATATATCTATACATAATATATAAAGCTTTGAAGAGAGGATTATCATTATTTGATTTGAAAACTCCAAGCTCTTGATTTAATGTCGTTGGTTGTTAGAATTAGCCAACTCGAACACCCTTCGCTCCTGATTAAGTTGTCCCTTCAATTTGCTTTATTTTACAGAAGTTTGATACACCTTCATCGTGTGCATGCTTTTCAATTATTGCTACCATTAAGTTGTGACGTAGCGTACACGCAAAGAACCTGTCACAGACTCCGTTGATTCCGCAGAATACCAGAACTACGACTTTCTATAATCTGTTGATTCTACGAATACCGAGAAATAGGCATCCAACTCAAAACAAATCCGAGAATGGGCAAAAGAGCACGAAAGCTCCAATTTTTATTAACTGACCAAAAAGACAAAACGTTCAACCCTAGGGTTTAACAAAGCTTAAATAGGAATTAAAAAAACCTAAACTGCACAAAAAAAAATAAACTTTCATAAAATTGTAAAAACACCCAAATAACAATAAAATGCCCGTTTGAAGCCCTATATAATGGAATTCAACTCCAGAGGCCGTTTTCCTTGAGACAGAGTCATCAGAACCTGTTTTTCTCCAGGTACCGAATTGCCACTTCTTCTGTCGCATCATTTTCCCCTGGGTGGAGAGAATTCACCCTCGAATTGTCTTCGTCCGAACTGTCACATGTGTAAGGAATCAGGTGCTTCACATTAAACACATCGGCAGTACGAATGTGGCTGGGAAGCTTAAGTCGATAGGCGTTTGGATTGATCTTCTCCAAGACCTCCAAAGGACCAATCTTTCTCGCAGCGAGCTTGTGATAGTCACCAGCAGAAAATCGATCCTTAGTAAGGACAGCCCAAACAAAATCGCCAACTTCAAACTCCACGTACATTCTCTTTCGGTCAGCAACAATCTTGTATTTCATGGCAGCCTTCTCCAAATTATTATGCACAGCCTCATGAATCTCTTGCAGCCTGTGAACGAAGTCAGCCGCCTTTCCATGGACCCTGGTCTTATCCGGCATGGGTAACAGATCAAGGGACCTCTGGGAGTAACGGAGTACACCACTTGGAAGGGACTGAAACCAATGTTGCGATTAACAGCGTGGTTGTGCGCAAACTCCGCCTGACTAAACTTCTAGTCCCAGCTCTTCACCTGCTCCCCTACTAAACCCCTCAACAAATTGTCCAAAGACCTATTAACCACCTCTGTCTACCCATCCGTCTGCAGGTGATAAGCCGTACTGAAGTTCAGCTGAGTGTCCACCATCTTCCAGAGGCTCCGTTAGAAATGGCTTAGGAAACGGGTGTCCCTGTCAGACACAATAGAGACGGGTAGACCATGCAAACGGTATACCTCCCGAAAATACAACTGAGCAACCCGCACAGCATCAGTGGTCTTCTTGCACGGAATGAAGTGTGCCACCTTGGAAAACCTGTCAATGACCACATATATAGAATCATTGCTTCGTTGGGTACGGGGCAAGCCGAGGACAAAATCCATACTGATATCCACCCATGGCTGCGAGGGAATCGGCAAGGGCATGTACAACCCCGCGTTAGTTGCACTGCCCTTTGACACTTGACACACCTTACAACATTGCACATACTTCTCCACCTCTTTACGAATCGTAGGCCAGAAATAGGATGTCTAGACTAGATGCGAGGTCCTGTCTCTCCCCACATGACCCGCGCAATGTAACTCCTGAATAATGTGGGTCCTCAAACTACATTCAGGGATACAAAGCTGATTACCCCTGAAAAGAAAACCATCCTGCAACACATACTCTATTCTCTCTCCAGCCCGAACTCTAGCAAGTGCAACAGAAAAATAGAGGTCGACTTCAAGCAACTCAGCTGTACGGACCCGAATGTGGACTCTCGTCGGGGTCCGCATTGCGCGCTTTTGAATCGCGCGGCTTGGGAGTGTCCACCTTCCCGTGGGGACGCGTGACGGACACGCGTGAGAGAAGGAGTCGCCATTTACCATTTTACGACCCGAAGGTCGAGGGCGGATAAGTTACCCGGGTCTGGGGGTATGGAACACCTAGTTTGTCGTTAAGGCATTGATTTGTGCGGAACCGGAAAGTCCTTGTTCGAGGTTCATTTTACGTGCGGGCCTATATCCCGCACGCCCTTTCGGTACTCTAGTTTGCTAGGCTTGCATGTTTTATTATTTACCGCTTGAATTAAGTTGCACTCGGCTCGCACGTTTTGACACCGAAGATTCGGTGAACCAAACGATGTCGGTTGAGAAGCCGAGAGAGAAGTAAACCCGTATGTCGGGGAGTTGGTTCACAATCTTGCGTTACAGTTCATCGAAGCATGGAGGTTGAATCCCTGCATGAACCAGAACCGCGAGTTCTTGGATTTACTTGTATCTGGGCAAGCATTAGACCGATTCGATTAATTCGACTCTCGGACCATTCGCTCACCGACTAGAATTCTTACAGAATAAATGTACAAAATAAAATCCTTACAATGCTCTCGAAAACAATAAATACAAATTACAAATGGCCGAATTCCAGTCGACTCACGTTCGGTTATTATTCCACTCTAACTCACAGTGAGTTTAGGGAAACACCATAAAACTGAAATTTAATGGACGCTCTCACTGAATAGGGCGCTGGACCCTGTGAGTGATGATTAGGGTGTTGGACCCTGTACTCGATGATTAGGGCGTTGAACCCTAATATTATTCGGCCTAGGGATCAGGCTCGACCCGCATGGCAAACAGGTGCGGAAAGATAACAAGCAACAGATAAATAACAGACAATGTGTTTGTATTCACCGAATGTACGTGGATTAGCAAGTTTATTAATCCGGGGTATTTTGGCATGCAAATCCTACCCTAGACAAACAAACGCGTGCCAATGTTTTAGCATTCGGCTTTGGTTTAAGAACCTGACATGTCGAGTGTCCGTAGTCAAGTTTCGTGTGTGTGGATTATTTTTACAGTGATTCGGTGTTGTGACACTGAATTACCATTGAATTGATCCAGACTTGTATTTTGACTCTAGATTTGGAACCTAGAGTTCCGCCTAACCATTTTCTAGCGTTTGGTTAAGTCTAATGAAATGATTAGTCAGGTAATTGTATTTTGATACAGAATACCCAACTGACATCTTAAACGATGCTAAGATGACGGCAAATCACAAAATGATGTTCTTGCCCTTGATTTGAAAATTTATTTTCATAAAAGGGAGACAACACAATATGTATTTGAAAGTATGAGGGTTTTGAAAATGGCATTAACACCGTTTTGTAATTCGTCGACACGAGTTACAAATTAATGTCCAATTCGTGCAAAGTCGTTTAAAATGAATGAATTAACCGTGTGAACGTCCCGATTAACCCGTTCGTGGAATTAATGCTTAAGGGTTGTGCAGAATGCATTAATTGTGAAAACGATTCGTGACTCGACGACCAAGACAATTCCATAAGGATCGAGGATAATTTGGTCCAATGACCGAAACTACCCTCGTAACCGAATGGACCCGAATGAATCATCGATACCCAAATCCATGCATGCTTTCTTTTGAAAAGACATTTTCATGCGATATTGCAACGATAATGTAAATTGCAAATTACACGAAAGCCGAGAACGGACTCAAAACGGGAAGAGGAAGCCTCATGCAACCCGTACGAGTCAAGAGGCTCTCGGTTACTTCTCCTTGGAGATAGCCGAGAGGTCCCATGGCCCGAATGGGTTCCACGAGGTTTCCTCGTCTCGTTTCGAATCATTTCTCGCATGCTTAAACGACAAACATGATAAATGACACGATTAAACGAAAGTTGGTATTGCCATGATTTGAATAACGCATTCGAACATAGAAACATGTACAAACAAGTTATTTAAGAAATCGATAAAACAATACCGACTTCATGCATGTAAGAAAACACGATAAAACTCGGGAATTGAACTTGGATCGGGCTAAGAAGGCCGTTCTTAACCCGAGGAAAGCAAGCCAAGTCTCGGTTACCTCTTCTTGAGGCAAACCCGAGAGCTCTTTTTCTTATTTCGGGTCAGGAATGTCTTCCGAGGGTCGATCCAAACGTTTCCTGACATGTTACTATGTTATATGATAACGAGCATGCATAATATAACATGAAAATGTATAAAAATTAAGTCTTGCAAGTTAAATATGCATAAAACGCCATATTACTCCATAGCCATGTAAATAACGTAAAAGGTTCTAACTTCTCTAAGTCGAGAATGTTATACCTTGCCTCGGGATACGAGGAAAGAGTCGTGGAAGTGTTTGAGAGTCGGGTGACTCGGTTGAACGATTGGAAGAGTGCTCGGGTGCAAGGGCATGCACGTTCGGGGAGCTAGGTGCTCGGGGCGTGCGGCTGGAGTGCACGGTCGGCGCGCGGGAGGCGTCAGGCGCACGGGGCGCGCGGGAGCGTGCGGCTACGGGTGCACTGTTCACCCGAGAGCACGTCCTTCACCCGAAATCACCTAAATGACCTGAAATGATGAGCAAATGACTTCAAATAAAAAATCTAAGTTCATAAATGAACTCCTTGGGTCCAAAACATGTGGTCCATGGAGTTTGAGAATTTTTGAACTTAAGTCGGGATGATGAACATCGACTTCTGACTTAAGAAACTCAAAGCTTTCTTCGGGTTTTCGTCGGGTTTTCTTCGGTTTTTCTCTCTTGGTTTTGAAGTGTTGAAACTTGCTGGTTTTTGCTATGGAGTTTAGAGCTTTTCTTGAGGGAGAAAGTTTGGAGAGAGTGTGCAAGAGGAGAAATGATTAACTTAATCACTTTGGGGCTATTTATAGGCAAAGCTAATGACACAATTAGCAAAAGCAAGTGCTCTTAACCCCCATGCTTAGCAAATTTCGATTTGATTAAGAAAATATCAAGCCTCATCTTCTTCCATTGCATTAATGAAGAAGATATAAGACATTGATGAGCATTGATGAGCATTGATGACAAGTTGAATGTTGTCTTCAACCTCTCCAAGATATTTTGGCTAAGAGAGGGCAAGTTGGCTTCTTGCATTGAAGAATAAGAAGAAGCTTCTAGAGCAAAGGGTGACTCATCTTGGGTAGCCCGTGGGTCCCACGACCGAAGAGGAGAAACCGGGAAAAAGCTCGGGTCTCGATTGATCACGCATTCGAAGCTCGTGGTTTTTACTGAATGTTGAATTATCGATATACGCGAGGAAACGGATTTAATGAGTCCGAGATTGGTATTTTCCGTGAGAAATTGCCAAATGTCTGTATGAGGCTCGGAAGCCGATTTTGCTTCTTTTATGCATTCAGAGCGAGGTTACCCACTTTTGACAGCATATCTTGTATCTGCATCCCACGTTGGTCATTTTGACATAAATTGTCAAATTACGTGGGCACTTGTCCCTTAAGCCGGTAAATGCAAATATGGAGCCGGAGATGTCCTAGGAGGCCGAAACTGGATTTCTCAGATTGCTTTTTGAGTTTCTTGGGCGATCCGGAGATCACTGTGATCTCTGTTTGCCGAGATTAGGTCTCTAAGGATATGAAAAGTGCATCTGAGACCCTTAAAGCACTGCTCGAGGGGTCTGGATGGGTTGTGTGATTCATTCCGACGATTCCACATTGAACCTTGAGATAAGCGGCACTGGAATTGCCAACCATCCGACATCAAGTTTCCCCAAAGAGGACCTCCATATATGGATTTCCACTGAAAATGGTCTTTTGTGCTCCTCGGAGGTTACTCGGGAAACCGAGAAGGGTTTTGCTGTCTGTTTTGCCCAATTGCGAATGTCCGCTGGAGTTTTCAGGGTAATGTAGTATGAACTTCGTTTGCCGTAATTCTGTCAGATCAGACTCCGGTTATGCTCTTCCGAAGAGGGGTATGCCCGTTTTGTCGCTCGGAAGTCATTTAGAGTGTTTGTATGGCTTCCAAAAAACAATCTGAAGCATTGCTCGTGCTCTGTATGATTGTGGGGCATGGCCGCATCTGATATTTGAAATTAACATTTCTCCGAGAAACTGGCATTTTTGGACTTCCACTGAAAAGTTGTCTGTATACAGAAAGTTGTTCTGTATAGAGCAGATGATTTGCGAAATGCGTTTGAAGACACTTTTCATCTGTTTGGCATCGATGTGGATTTTTGAGGTCCAATATTGGCTATCTTCCGACGGACGAGCGAACTATTGGAAAATAGGATTGTCCATGTAGTACATTGGAAATGCCGGTTTTGGACATTGTTGAGCTCTCTAGTCACTCTGTTACCCTTTGGTGACCCCTGGAGTCCTTTTGTCATATGTGCATGTCTTCTGCTCAATTTTGCCGACTTGAGGATGAATAGTGATTTCTGCTCTGTTAAGTCGTTTTTCTGTATTCTGCTCAAGTTGTGGCTTGGACCATTGCTGATATCGTTGTTTGGAAAGGTGAGCCAAAATGGGGTACTGACATCAGCAAAAGAACTAAAACCAAGTACCTCAACTGTCATCCTGCTCAGAACGTTACGCCTCCGACTAAAAGCATCAGCAACGCGATTAGTGACTTCGCTCTTGTGCTTTACCACGAAAGTAAAACGCTCCAGGTAAGCCACTCATGATGCATGACGGGCTGACACCTTATCCTGGCTATGGCGGTGCTTCAAGGCCTCATGGTCGATATACAAAATGAAGTCCTTGTGAAAAAGATAATGTCGCCAATGCTTCACCGCCTGCACTACAGAGTAAAACTCCACGTTGTAAGTGTTGTATCTCACCTTCGCCCCATTAGCTTCTCGCTAAAGAAGGCAATTGACTTGCTGTTCTGGCTCAAAACTACTCCGATCCCCACCTTCGACACATCAAAATGCAACTCAAAGGGTTGTTGAAAATCAGGTAGGACAAGAATCGGGGCGGTCGTCAAACGCTCCTTTATCTCCTAGAATGCCGCTTCTGCACCCTCAGTCCACTCAAATCTGCCGCCCTTCATGCAGTCTGTTAAGGGAGCCATAATGCTGCTGAAGTGGGGAATAAACGTCTACAGAAGGAGGCTAAACCATGGAAACTCATGACTTCGGTAATATTCGCAGGTTTAGGCCACTGTCTGACTGCCTCGACCTTGGACGATTCCACCCTCAAACCATCAGCAGAAACAGTATAACCAAGAAAAAAAAACTTCCGACCTCATAAAAACACACTTCTTCAATGCAACATAAAGTTTCTTGCGTCGAAGGACAGAAAGTACTTCGCGCAAGTGGATCAGATGTTGCTCCAAGTCGGCGCTGTAGATCAAGATGTCATCAAAATACACAACCACGCACCTACTAATGAAAGGCCACAAGATCTGATTCATCACTCTCATAAATGTACTCGGTGCATTTGACAGCCCAAACGGCATTACCAACCACTCATATAACCCCTACCTAGTCTTGAATGCGGTCTTCTACTCATCTCCAACACGAATCCGAATTTGGTGATAACCGCTCTTCAAGTCCAGCTTAGTAAAAACCCTGGCACCACTCAGCTGGTCAAGTAAATCATCCAAACGAGGAATGGGAAAACAATACATAACCGTTATCTTATTGATAGCTCGACTGTCCACACATATACGCTAGGATCCATCCTTCTTGGGTACTAGAAGCGCTGGGACGGCACACGGGCTCATACTCTCCCGAATGAAACCCTTTGATACTAGCTCTCCCACCTGTCTTCTCAACTCCTCATACTCAACCGGGCTCATCCTGTAGTGTGGCCTGTTTGGAAGGGATGCACCAGGCTGAAGGTCGATATGGTGTTGGATGTCCCGCAAAGGTGGTAGTCCATTTGGCAACTCCTCAAGAAAGACATCCTGGAATTCTTTCAAAATCAGCAAGGACTCAACAGGTGCAATGCCTTCCTCCACAACCTCCCTGCCTACAAGAGCAAATACATACTCCGCTTCATGCAACTCCTCCCGAAATCGGGTAAGGGACAGCAAGTTGGTTCCGTTAACAGAATTCACAGGTCGGGACTCAATGGCGTCTTTGTCTCTGTTTAGTAACAATACAATCTACAACCCCTTATACGTGAAGTTGTATTTGTTGGTCCTCCCGTCATGGCTCACACTCCTATCAAACTGCCAGGGCCTCCCCAACGACAAGTGACATGCATCCATAGTAACCACATCACACCAAACAGAATCCTTATATCAAGAGCCAATAGAAAATGTAACCAGCGCACGCTTTGACACGCTTACTTCAACCACGCCAGCTTATACGGTTTGGGATGCTATTTAGTGCGCAAGCCCAACTTCTGCACGGCCTCAGCAGACACAATATTCTCGCAGCTTCCCGAGTCTATCATGAAATGATAGACCTTATTCTCGATGGTGCAGGTGGACTGGAAGAGATTGTTACTCAGCCAGTCGTCATCTGCAGCTCGCGGGATCATACAAGATCTCCTCACCACCAGATTGGGCACCCCATCCCCTGTCAGAATCTCCTCCTCCTCATCGAACTCGGGTTCTCCATTGCCGCCCTCTATAAAAACTGCGCCATCAGATGAATCCTCTTCAATAAACATCGCCCTTTTTTCTTCCCCTTTCTGCACTCAAATTGCCGATGTCCGGGCTCTCCACACTTGAAGCACTTCGCTCCGCTACTGCTCGGCCCAATGTTGGTAGGCCTCATCGGACGTCCAGGAATAGCACTACCACCGCCAGCTCAAATGCCCCCACCGGTTCCTGCAACGACAACACCTCCACCGATCACCCCGCTGCTCGCTTGCTTCTGCTGTCTTTCGACAATTAGGGCCCTTTGATGGGCAGAAGACACGCTAACAGGGTCGAACAAATTGATCGTGTCCTGTAGTTGCACTCTCAGCTCGACAATATATCTCGCCAGCAGCTAATCCTCGGTCTCATGAAGCTCGTTACGAGCAGCCAACCAGTAGAACTCGTTGGTGTAATCGTCCATTGACCTACTGCCCTACCTCAAGTTCTGCAAGCGTTGGTACATGATTCACTGAGGGCACGTATGGTTCGCAGGATTAGAATAGACTGGGAATAGAATAGACTGGGATTAGAATAGACAGGGAATAGAATGGAAATTCTGATGAAATTTTTGTGTTTGGTTGAAGAGAATAGACAGGGAATAGAATTATAATTCTGATGTTTGGTTGGATTGAATAAGGGATAGAAAGAACATGAATAGGATAAAAAGACAGAAATGCCCTTCATATAAATATAATGGGTTTTATAAATTTTAAAAAATATAAAGAAAGGTAATTCTAAAAATTAAAAAATTTAATTAAATTACTAAAAATTGTGTTTATTAATAAAATTAATTATTTTAATAATGTAATAAGCATAATTATCTATTTTTATAATAAAAAAAATATAAACATAGTTTACATATCCATTATTAGAATGTCGAAAGACCAGTTTACATATCGTCCTCCAACTTGCAGGCCTCACTATATAGACGATTAATTTATTATCCACGTAATACCCGGTTTAAAATGAACTTTTCTGTTGTCTTAACCAACAGAAATTGCATTAGTCGTAGTTAAGTCCAATAGTTTTGATAATCAACAACTTCTGCGGTACAACTCCATACATAATTAAACATAATTTTAACAAATAAAAAAAAAGCGACCTTAATCCAATCTAAGTAGAATTAGTTGATAATCGTTGACGATGATCATGACCCATCCGCGACAGAACTGTTCTTCAACTTCAAAATACGAAGATCTCCAATTCGACTAGGAATGTAACTAATTGGGTCTGTTTACTTTCCATTTCATGCAATCTCTTTCCCAAGAACTGTACATGGAGCTCGATGCCTGCAGGATTCTATCCCCGGTGCCTCTGAAGCTCTGATTGGAGAAGCGAGTTCTCATTCTGCGGCCTCTTGATCTCATCCTCGTACATCTGCTTCTCGGAATCGTGCAGTGGGACGTTCTGCAGTGAGTGGCTGTGGATCGGTTTTCGCCGGTAAATGTTCTTGAGGAGATGCTTTTCACCCCTTATGAACTCTTCATTCGCAAACTCCCATTGGTCCGGGTCCACCTTCCTGAATCCCTGCTCGAAAACAGCCCAGATCACCCTTTACAATTAATCCACCAACTGCGAATTATGACAACATGATGAATGAACAAACCAAAGAAAAGAAGCAAGGACGAATCGCGTGAGGGTGATATTTTCCCGTTTTGCCTTTCTGCCATATGGAAGCAGAACAATTGGATTGCTGTAGGATTATATGTAACATTCTCAAGATGTCAAACAAGAGTTACAAGACAAAAGACTAAGCTCGGATCATTAGAAGAAACAGCAAATTCAAATTGAGAAACTAGCCATCGAATTCAATCGGGACGAGCGAGTAATTTGCCTCTTCATACTGTTTCCTAGAATTAAGCAGGACTGACTTAAGAATCTAAAGACACAATTTTCTGAGCTCCCGGAAAAGCAAACACCTTTTTCGGTAATAAAAAGGAGAAGGTAGATTTTCTTACATTCAGAGTATGCATGGCAGCAACTGCTGATTGCTGATCCGAGAATACAGCAAAAGCAAATGGCTGCTATCAAGAGAACACAACATTAGAAATCATTGTCCCAAAATGTATTATAAATAATACGAGATAGACATGGCATTTTGTGATCATCCCATTTTGTGATCATCCCTGCCTCAGTCAGGTATATGACTAATGATTGCACTAATGAAAGATGACTCCAAATCATTTAAATTCAGCAGTCAACCAACATCAATGTGTCTCGACCCATCTTGAAGACGATTGAGATCACAAATGAGCCTCCCAAACATGGCTCTGAGGAAGAACAGAGCAGTAAAGAATCCAGAGATTCCGAAAAAGTAACCCACAAAACAAACAATTCTAACCCAATGGACTTTCAATGTAGCGTCACGCAAAAGAGGCCGAGAGAAAGTCAAGGTCCCATAGCTAATTTGCTCAATGCCCAATGCTAATTTGCTCTGATCTATCCCATAGCTAGTCAGATCACCAAGCTGAAGAGACATTCTAAGACGGGACAGAAATAAAAGTTAAAGAACAATAAACACAACAGACACTCTCCTTCATTGAGATCAATGAACAGGTGCTGGCTTTTGTTCCTCAAGGTTCCTGATACTTGCTGTGGAGGTCAACGATGGCGAGTGGCGCAATGCGTTCGAGCGTTTTTTGGATGAGAAATTGACGACCTCTACTCTGCTAGGGGTTCGAATGTTCAGAGGAAAGGGGAAATGTTGACCTCTGCAGCTCTTTTATGAAATGGCATGAGATTGTAATTACTTGAAGAAGACGAGGGTATTTTGGTCTTTTCATGTCCATTTCCGGATCCGGCTTTGCTAATCCGGACCATGCTGGGGGGCTTAGCTAATCCTCATGTAAACCGGGTAAGTCAGCCCGGTCGGAATACCTATTCCACAATCATGCGAACCAAACGCCAGATTAGCTATTACGTACGGAATAGCTAATCCATGTCTGATCAAATCCGCTGAACCAAACATGCCCTGAAAGTTATAAGGTAGAAAGGCAGCCCTCATATTTTTCTTCATCTTCTCCCACGACGTGATCTTAGGTTTACCCATTCTGCTACAGGTAAGCTTCACCTGCTACCACCAAGCCGTTGCCCTACCCCGCAATCGAGTCGCCACAAGCTGTACCCGCTTATCATCAAGTACCCCTTTGAACTCCAAAATCTCTTCTACCGCTGCTAGCCAATCTAGAAACTCTTACGGCTGCAAACCCCATTGGAATTCGGGAATATCGGTCCTAAGGCTCGTCTCCCACCGCCGCTGATCTGTTTCTACAGTTTGCAACCGACTTCTCCTACGATTTCCCCCATCAGACTTAGTCTCGTCCTCATTAGAGAAGGAATCATACTCGCCATCCTCCAAGTCTGCATTTGATTTAGGGACTCGGTCGTGCCTCAAATCGACCTCCTGCCGGGCCTCCATCAGTGCTCCCATCCTCTCGGCTACGCGATCCACCACCACGTCCAGCCTACGCTCCAACGCCACCCCCAATCGGGTATCCATGATCTGCTCGATCCTCCGATCCAACTTGTCCTCCTCTGCAGCACGACATTGATTAATTACTCTTCGGGGCGGCATCGTTGATCCAAGAACGAACCTAGCTCCGGAACTACGACCTTCTATAACCTGTTGATTCTACGAATACCAGGAAATAGGCATGCAACTCGAAACAAATCCGAGAATGGACAAAAGAGTACGAAAGCTCCAATTTTTATTAACTGATCAAAAAGAAAAAACGTTCAACCCTAGGGTATAATAAAGCTTAAATAGGAATTTAAAAAACCTAAATTGCACAAAAAGAAATAAACTTTTCTAAAATTGCAAAAACACCCAAATAACAATAAAATGCCCGTTTGAGGCCCTAAACAATGAAATTCGGCTTAAATCTCATAATTTCACGGCCGAAGACAATGAGTTTTGCTCCGGAGGCCGTTTCTCTTGAGACAGAGTCATCAGAATCTGTTTTTCTCCAGGTATCGAATTGCCGCTTCTTCTGCCGCATCAAGTTGTCCCTTGACTTGCTTTATTTTACAAAAGTTTTATGTACTTTCACCGTGAGCATGCATTTCTATTATTGCCGACATTTAAAAAAAATTACTTCTCTATTCCCGATGATACATATTCATCTTTTCATATTCTCCATTGCATAGAAAATTAAGACGGACACAGTTGAATTTACAATATGTTGGCACAAATTTCATCGGTCATCGAAACTTAAGTTAATGAAATTCAATTTCCCAAGCAAAAGTACCATAGGGCCTGAATAAAACGCAAAATAAAGCCATCTGATTACAAAAAAATTTCTCCTACGCCTCTCTTTGTACACGGGAGAAAAAAATAATAAGCACAGACACACATGACATCATACAACTTACATTCTACAAAGTATGATTTAATGAAGTTTATAATGTGTTTGATTTTAGAGTAAAGTTGAGTTGAGTTATAATTTTAATTGGTTTGTAATGATTGTGATGTTAAATTATGAGAAAAGTGTGAAAAAGTAAAGAATAGTTGAAGAAAAGTAATGATTGTATTGTTGAATTGTGAAAAAAGTAATGAATAGTTGAGAGAATTTATTATTAAAAATTGAATTGAATGGTGAAAAAAATGAAAAAAATAAAAAAGTAATAATTGTATTGTTGACTTTTATTGTGTAGTGAGTAGAATTAACGTTAGAGTTAAATTCTTAAAAATCAGATTCTGAAATCAAACGGGCCTTTAAATATCCCAAGCAAAAGTAACATAAGCCCTCCTCAAAACAGAAGATAAAAGCCATTCAGTAAGTACTTATCCATCGACACCCGCGGAATGCGTGGTTTCCATCTAGTTGAATAGCAACTGCTACAAAGTATAGAAATGTACCAAAAACAAATGGCGGAGAGATGTTCTTCACCTGATTCTCTTTCATCGGCAAGTTAGTAATGCCATGTTTTTTCGTAAAGAGGAGCATTACCTTTTGATACAGAGGAGTTTTCTTCATTTTCATCGATTTTCAGGAGGAAAAAAAATTGTAAAAAGCTGGAAGTCCATTGCCATAGCCAAATACAGTACAATCAGGGAGCTGCTTGCGCTCGATTCTTAGACTTAAAACACCACAAATTAAGCCCTAATTTACATACCGCTGAAATCGAAGCTCCAATATGAACCCTAATGTGAAACCTCATCCGATTGCTTCAACCAAGCTTCGACCAAAGCTTCGAAATCACGAATTTCACCACGATTGCTCTTTGTTTTCTCCAGCAAAGTGAGCGAGATCAGTAAAAGAGGAAGATGAAAACGTATCCTTTCGTCTTCACCAGAGTGAGGTTGGGTCAGTCTTCTAATTAAGGCGTAGGGGTCGGCCTAAGTTTACGATTCAGGGCGGATTAAGTGATAGGTTATACACTTGGCAGCCTGTGGCTGGATAAAAATCCACGTCAGTGATATTGGACGGAAAAAGTAAGGGGAGGACGAAAATCAACAAATCCCATAACGTTTAGGGCATGTTTGGTTCGCCAGATTTGATCAGGAACGGATTACGTATTCCGCACGGAATACAAAATCCGACATTTGATTCGCAGGTCACGCAGACATCCTATTCCGGATGGGCAAATAATCCAGCTTTCATCCGGACTGATGAAGCTTCACGTGAATATCCGGATTAGCTGAGGAGGATCCGGAATTGATGCTGAAAAGACAAAAAAGCCCTCAGCATTGTTCATTAATTTCAAAACATGCCATCGTTCTGTCCCTGCAAATTCGACGCATACGACTCCTCAGCGAAAACTCTTGCGACTCCTCTGTCGAAGAACTCCACTCCGACAGCGACTCCTCCATCAAAGCTCGGTGCCTCAACGCCTTGATGAAGCCATTCCTCTCGGTGACTCCATTCCGTGAGTGCCCGGTCGCTCGTCGCCCACTTCCTCACTTGATCTCCCGCGCTCTGCCGAGGTAACGTGCTCGGTTTCTACCCCTTGAATCCGTTGTAATTTGCCTTCTCCCGCTGCTTATCAAGTCAAAGCTTTCAATTTTGATTCTAGGGTAGTCGATTATCAAGTCAGGATTTTCAATTTCAAGTTCAGGGAAGTGATTTTCAGGTTAGGGTTTTCGAATTTCCGATAGGTTTTGATTCGGTTTTGCCCTTTTAGGTTCTCTTGAAGGCATAGCTTCGGTTTTGATTCTTCTGAGGGGCTGATTTGGGGAAAAAAATTCGGTTTTCTCCAACCCCGAATACAACAATGAGACAGTTGTTCGTGTATGTCACCAGTTCCTTTAGGACTTCATATTTCCTTGAACTGGCTGAATTCTGAAAATTCTGTAGCATCATCTGATCGGAGTTGTGTTATGATGGGTGCTCCGTGTACTGTTTCTGCTTCCAGTGAGCCAGCATACTTTGTGGAAGGACAAGAATCAACAAGAACGGAAGAAGATTGTTCAGCTGAGTGCAAGAGTGAGCTTCATTTGCTTCCTCTATTATTTAGTTGCCATGCCGTGCTCGCACAATGAGTTTATTTACTTACTAGCAAGTTGTCTGATGATTTTCACCCAGAAACCCAAGAGGGAGAAGAGAACATTAGCTGTGCACCCACAAATGACGAAGAAGAAGAGGGAAAGAGAACGAGGATAGAGCATTGAAGTGCACTACAGGTCATTTTAGAGGAGGCGTCCTCAACGTGAAGCATCTGTTGCAGCCTAATTCATCTTCGAGAGAAGGAAGAGACAATACTATTCCAACCGCTTACAGCAGAAAAGGCGAGAAGAGGAAGGGCGGTGGCAAGAAGAAAGGCAAAGGTAGATGTTAAAACCATCCCTAACCATCGGAGCAAACCTGCAATTGCAAATACTTTCTAGCTGGTGTAGAGGGCTAATAGGTTGACGTGGATAAGTTTATTAGCAGCTGTTTCTCCCCGGAGAATCAGTCGGTTATTTTTCTTTTATTCTAAGGAGTTGTTCAGTTGTGAACACCGATTACAATGTTGTGTCAAATATAGATTTTTCTATACAGTGCACTAATTTCTGCAATCGGCTTAATGTAAAGTCCTGTGGTTTTGCGATTCTGATCAGTGATCAGTTCACATGTGTTACATCGAGTCGGACTTTCCCTCCTACTTGTATTGTTAATTTTTATGACCTAATTAAATCCAATCTTTTTATTTTGTCAATGCCCTTAAAGGAGAGCTGCATTTTTTGCAACCAAGTTGGAAATTTTTAATTATCAACCAAACAAAAAGATATGATATTTTTAATTATTTTCTCTATACCAAATCACTCAAGACAGGTATTAATTAAAAGGAGCTCAAAGAGCTACATATATCATGCATATGTATGTATACATGTATAAGTTATTATAAACTATAAAAGAACATTATGAATAAATTATTAACCTATAAAAGGGAAATTAAAAAAATTCAACCCATGAAAAAATGAAATACACACCCTAATAAGAACATTTTTTGTTAAGATAAATTTTTTATTAATTCTTTAGATAATTATGCTTATTAAATTATTAAAATAAATGCTTTTATTAAGGAAAACATTTTTTAGTAATTAAATTAAATTAATTAATTTTTTAAATTTTTTTACTTTAGAATTATTTAATTTTTTTATTAATTACAAAAATTACCATTAAAGTTACTTATTTATCTTATAAAACCCATTAGATTTAGCATCAAGAACATTCTTGTCATTTCACCATATTTCTGTTTTTCTCCATTCCTTATTCAATCGAACCAAACATCAGAATTATAAATCTCTGTTATCCTATTCCCTCCAACCAAACACAAAAATTTCATCAGAATATTTATTATATTCCCTATCTATTCTATTCCCTGTCTATTCTAATCCTGCGAACCAAACATAGCCTTAGGATGAGCATAAACAAAGGATGAGGTTTAAAATGAAAACGAAAAAGTAATGAACGGATGAGGATCAAAAGTGACTTTTTTCCCTTTTTTTTATTTTTATTTTTTGTACTTTTTGATTTTTTATTCTCTCCATTATAAGACATGTCATGAGTTTAGTGATAAGGGAAAGGAATTGAAGGGACACGAGAATTCCTGTGAGTGAGAATGCAACCTAAAATCTTCTTCATCCACGATGAGATAGTATTTGAATGCACTGTACCCTATATCTCTCTTTTTTAATATATTTAATTTAATATTCCCTTCTGGAGACTATTCAACCTTACATGACATTAACTTATCAAGAAAAACTTACATGTCATTATGGGAAGAGAATATAGAGTCTATCTTTCATCCATCAGTGTGCAAAATATAAAAGAAGAAAAAATTCACAATTACCTGAAGAGATGGTTGATGAATATAAGTATGTATACATATATGTAAGACGCTTGCCAGTGCTACGCACAACATCTCGTAACTTTTATTCCTTGCCGTTTTATGATCTATAGAAAAAGAGAATTATCTATCTTAATTTTCTAATATGTTCATAACAATTTAAAAGTATTTTCATTAAGTACAATATTAATTAATGAAAGTAAATTTTTTTTACGGTTACATTCTCCTCTTTATTTTTTTTAGTTACAACTGAAATAGTTTGTTTAGAACAAGGAAAATTATGAGATGGGAGAGATTAAGAGCAGGTGGGAAACAGGCTTGCGAACCCTAGGGTCAGCTTTGCCCTTGGCTTGCGAACCCGGACAGTGTGTCCATGAGCCCCGATTGGGCGAACTCAAGGCTCGGGAGCCCTACGCTCCATCGAAGGGAGAGCAACCCTATAGACAATTAATTTCATTAACAAAATATTTATCCAAACATAAATAAGTTCATCCACAAAAAATATATTAAGTTCATCTACATATCTATATATTTATGTCATGAATAAGTTAACTACTTGACTCTCACCTTATCAAGTAGGATTAATGCAGTGAATTCATATAGATTAATAGTTTATCCTAAGTTTGTTCTTTTTGGGATGGTTTGTCCTCTCAGATCTTCTAAACTTTATTTTTGTACCTTGATATTACTTCATTAATGAAGTTAGTAGTGGGTTATCAAAAGATAAAAAAAAAAATGTGGTACCCCATATGTTATGACTATGGGACCTAGAAAAACGAAAAAATTCCTCCACATAAGAATGGGATGTAATAGCCACCACCGGCATGTCTTGTTATGGCACCAATTTAAGGGGTATCATACCGTCGTGGGAATAATCTTGTCCCACAGATGAAAGCAAAATTTCTTGTTGTCAACTTGCTAGAGAGCATAGAGGATATGATTGCACATTGACTTAATCAATTGACTTTGAAGATTTCACTTAATTTTCGGAAAAAATATATTTTTTATCTTATAAATTTGACCTTCAATCAATTTTGGTCCTATAATATTCAAAATTACCGAATCAGTCCTATATGTCTGCTTCGTAAGACAGTTTTAGTCTATTCTATAACCGGCCGTAACGGAGTTGCTGATGTGCACTTGACGCCGATAATTTTGTCCACTTTCTTGCTCGGTTTAATGCCGTCCATTTCTTTTCTTTTTTCCTTTTTTTCCGGTTCAGTGCTGTCCATTTCATCTCATAACATAATAATTTAATTAGTTTTATTTTTCTTTTAGAATCCTCGTTATATATATATATATATATATATCTAGGACCCATTTTGTATTTTATGATTTGCTTCAAAATTGAGTTGTCCCCCTCAATTGGACTTCGCTCAAATCTTATATATTCATTTTTTCTTAACCTCAACTGGTCTTGTCCTATAATTATACGCATGAAGAAAAATCTATTGATCCGCAGCACAAGGAAGTGAAGGGTAAAAAAAAAACGCAGCAAGAAAGAACTGCTTACTTGTTTTTTTCAGCTGAAGAATAGTTCTATCAAGTATAAGAAGAGAGATCGTACTTCAAGAAGATGGATTGAGTGTTGTGACGTCGTGCATTCTCAACTTGGGATTAATGTATATCTTCTTAATTTTATAGATCCTTCAAAGTAGTACTTTTCTTGTCCCTTCATTTTCTCTTCCCATTTTAGGTTATAAATCTTGTTCGTAACAAAAGAAAAAATAAGAATGATCTTTCCTACAATTTTCACAAATATAAGTTACATTGTGTTTTTTTTAATCAGTAATAAGATATACAATATTGCATTAAATAATAAGTTAATAACTTAGCGTGGCTATAATTTTCAAACTCAATTACATTTAGTTCCTTCTTTGGCATGGTCTGATTCATTGTAGTCAATTGATTAAGTCAATGCGAAGTTAGCGGGATAAGATGTCTCCCGCTGCCCCATTCTATACGCTGGACTTCATGGAAATTTAAGTCTATTGATGGTGCTTTTTTGTTTTTTTTCTGTTTCTTTCCTTCCAGACATTTGATTGGTATGAGCCTACCTTAATTACACGGGACTTCATAAACCTTGAAAAATCATGTGTAGATTATGCATAGGTACTTGAATAATTAGCAATCATATAAGTTCTCTCGTAATGCAAATAACACTGGAGACTCTTGAATAAATGTCAATTATTGGTTGGTATTCCAAAGATTATTTCAATCTAAGGGTTAAAAAAAAACAAGTAACATAAAATAATTGTATTGTGGAGCGGGGATGAGAGAGTTTAATTTCCATGAAGTCTTTGATAATTAAAGTAACATAATAAATATTGGGGGGATGAAGGCACCATATGGTCCTGGCCGGATATAATTGCTACAGAGGATATAATTGACTAATTCGAAGACTTCACTTAATTTTAATTTCCCCCCTCGCTCCCTATAAGTATGTTTGCTTTGCGCACTTGAAATTCCACACCCATTTATGCCATAATCCTCAGTAAATACATCCAAACTCAGCCATGTCACCACTACCCATTCTTCTACTCCGTGCCATCCTGGCCCTCATTTTCGTGCTCACAACTTCTCATCCTCTTGCCAGACATTCTTATGTCACTGCTAGAAGTAGTTTCATTGGAAACTATGATCGAACCGCAGCTAGGGGTGAGGTGGAGGCACTCTTGAAATGGAAATCCAGTCTCAAAGGCCAAGGCCTGCCTCTCTTGTCCTCGTGGAATGCTACCATCCCATCCTGCAGCTGGGTGGGGATATCATGCGATAGTTCTCAAAGAATCGTGAGCTTGAACATGTCTGGCTACAATCTTAGTAACGGTATGCTCCAAAACCTCAATTTCTCCTCCTTACATTACTTGACCACTCTCGTGCTCATCAATATTTCTCTGTCCGGAACCATCCCTCCGAGTATTGGTAACCTTTCCAAGCTCAACTACCTCGACTTGTCCCGTAATCACCTTTCCGGTAATATCCCACCCGGCATAGCAAACATCGTCAACTTGTCTTACGTCAATTTTCAGGACAACAATCTCGAGGGAACCTTCCCAAGAGAATTTGGTCTTTTGAGATCTATTCGATTTCTCTACTTAGGATACAATCAACTCGCCGGCACTATTCCTTCTTCAGTTGGGAACATGAGCGGCTTATTAGAGCTATGCTTGGTTCACAATGAACTTGTAGGTTCCATTCCTCATTCAATCGGAAGGTTGGGCAATTTAACCAATTTATCTCTTTATGATAACAAACTCTCTGGCCATATTCCTTCTGCCATAGGCAACTTGAGTAAGCTTAATTATTTACTTTTATACGAGAATCAGCTCAATGGCTCAGTTCCAAGAGAAATCGGGAGGCTGAAATTACTCATTGATTTATCTCTTCATGATAACAAACTCTCTGGCCATATTCCTTCTACCATTGGCAACTTGAGTAACCTTGATGAGTTATATTTGACCCTGAATCAGTTAAGTGGCTATCTTCCCGTAGAGATGAACAATCTCACGCACTTAACGAATCTACGGTTGGCTTATAATAAGTTCGCTGGCAACCTACCTCCTAATGTATGTCGTGGTGGTCTGCTTGAAAATTTTACGACGAGCTCTAACTTCTTCACGGGTCCCATTCCACGAAGTTTGAAGAATTGCTCAACTCTATTCAGAGTCAGGCTTGACAACAACCAACTCACTGGAGACATATCGGATGCCCTCGGCACATACCCGAATCTAAATTATCTTGATTTGAGTTATAATTAGCTCCACGGAATGCTTCCTGCAAGAATTGCGCAATACAACAATTTGACCCTCTTGAAAATCTCCAACAACAATATTTCCGGGGCTTTACCTTCTGAGCTTGGAAACATGAAAAAGCTTGGCATCCTCGACCTCTCGACAAATCATCTTTCTGTGGGAATAACAAAAGGCCTTGCAAAACTAAAGGCCCTTTTTGAACTTTCATTGGAAAATAATGAACTCACGGGGAGCATTCCTCTTGAGATTGGGACGATTTTGACTTTGCGAAACCTTAGCCTCTCTAAGAACAAACTGGTGGGCCCCATCCCTAAGCAACTTGGGAATTGCATTAACATGCTGTCCTTGAACTTAAGTGGTAATGAATTGCATGACAGTATTCCCGTCGAGATAGGCAGTCTACGATCTCTAGAAAGCCTCGATCTAAGTGGAAATTCCCTGGTTGGAGAAATACCTGAGCAATTTGGGCAGTTGCAGAGTTTAGAGACCCTAAACCTCTCACACAACAATCTCTCTGGTGAGATTCCATCCACTTTCAATGATATGGCAGGCTTGAAAACAGTTGATGTCTCCTATAACTAGTTGGAGGGTCCGATACCCAATATTACAGCCTTCCGAAACGCTTCGATCGATGTTGTGAGAGGCAATAAAGGCTTATGTGGAGGAATTGTAGGTCTTAAGCCATGTCCTTTGGAGATTCAAGCAAACAGTCGCAGTGGAAAGGAATACCGAAAGTTGTTGGTGATTTTGCTCCCTATATTTGCTCTTCTGCTTCTTTTGATGGTCACTTTTGGATTTTGGTACATTGTGCTTCGTCGGGCCAAAAGAAATGCTGAGGACCAATTGGTCGCTACCGATGAGAATTTGTTTACAATATGGAGCTATGACGGAGTAATAATGTACGAGAACATCATCGAAGCCACCGAGGAATTCGACTCAAAGTATTGCATTGGGTCTGGAGCATACGGGAGTGTTTACAAGGCAAGGTTGTCAACCAATCAGATTGTTGCGGTGAAGAAATTCCATATTTTGCCAGACGGAGACATAGTTGGCACTACTGGTGAGTTATCAAAATAAAAATTCTCCCAATATTTCACAAATAGCTTGGGGTATGAATTATCAAAAATCAGAAAAACTTCTAAGTACTTAGGGAAGAAACTATTTGTTACAGACTTATGAAACAATTAATAATTCTTACAAACATGTTGGAGCATGAAGAAAGCTATTTCTCTTTTGATGATTTTGTTTTTTCATACCTCGCTAGGCATAGAGATATCATGGCAGAAGGCTTTCAGGAGCGAAATCCGAGCTTTGACAGAGATCCGACACCGTAACATTGTCAAACTATATGGCTTTTGCTCATCGTCGAGGCACTCGTTTCTTGTGTACGAGTACTTGGAAGGTGGGAGCCTAGAAAATCTTTTGAGCGACCATGAGACTGCAGCACGATTTGGGTGGCTCGAGCGTAGGAATGTGGCAAGAGGCGTGGCAGATGCACTGTGCTACATGCACCATGACTGTTCTCCGCCAATAATTCACCGCGACGTTTCCAGCAAAAATATTCTTCTCGATGTGGAGTATGAGGCTCGTGTCTCGGACTTTGGGACAGCAAGATTTATGAAACCAGATTCATCAAATTGGACTTCATTTGCCGGCACATTTGGATATGCTGCTCCAGGTAAGGACTCTTTCTCGAATAATTGTGAGATAATCTATATATCTATATCTATATTAAAATAAAGTCCCCAGTTGAATTCTCAAGCCCGGCATATCATCAAAAATATAAAACGAAGTTCTTTCACATTGCCAGGTCATCACTTATGAATTAAGAAAATTTTTATATTCTTTTATTATCAATTATGCAGTAGAATATATAGATTATATGCAAATAGCCCAATAAAATATATAAAGGGAACAAAATGTATAGCAAACTTTATACATTTATATACATTTACAATAGCTTTTGCACCAGTGTTCCATTAACATTTACTTTCATCTTGAGAATTTAAAAATATTTAATTTTATTTTAGATTTTCGCCAAAAATTTCCTCCATATGCAAATGATACAGTAGAAATATGATTTTCTTAATAATTCATTATATAATTCTCTTCGACACATACAATACACTATATTGAATAGACATGTTCATAGATCAAATTAATTAACATTTTATGGTCTTACATATTGTAGTCTATTTATACACTGCATAATATTGAAATTAACGATTTTCACAATAGGATTTTCTCCATTATTTTTTGGTTTCTCAATACAGTTATCTTAGATTACATCTTCAACTGCTACCTTTTTTTTTTTCGGTTACATTCAACTGCTACCATTTAATCGAATTGAAATTATCAATTTCAGGTCACAATATTTCCTTATAACCATGGAGGAAATAATTTTCTTTCCTAGGATACATATAAGTATCTTGATAATTACTTTTTCAGTTATTTTACTTTCTTAAAATAATTATTTTGGATTGTTTTTGTTTTCGGTCCTTGAAAAACAAACCACTTTCTTTCTCCTTTTCATCTAATTATTTTCCAATTTGAAATGTATATATATATATATATAGATATATATATATACTTTACAATTGGTTTACTTTATTAAGATAGTTATCTAAATCGTGTAAGAATCTTATTTAGGAACAGTTCTTCGGAATAATTTATTTAAAAATATTAAAATTCACTTGATATTAAAAATATTAAAAATCTTTCCCGCGCAACCCGCGGGTTTTCGCCTAGTTTCTATAACTTCAAATCAAATAGGTGGCCCAAGTTTTTCATAAGTCCATCTTTCTTCTTTTGGTAGAGCTTGCATACAACATGGAGGTAAACGAGAAGTGCGATGTCTACAGTTTTGGAGTCGTAACCCTAGAGTTAATCATGGGAAGACATCCGGGGGATCTCATATCATCCTCTCTTAGTAGTGTTTATCATATGCAACTCAAGGAGATATTGGACCGGCGTATTCCATATCCCAAAGATGAAATTATGGCTGATTTGATCTCTATCCTAGATATAGCATTTTCGTGCTTAAGCTATAGGCAGAAGTCCCGTCCCAGTATGAAGCAAGTTTCTCAAGGTTTATCCACTCGAAGATCGAGCGTGCCTGATTATTCTTTGGAGATCAATCTTGGAGAATTATTCAATTTGAGAGGCTTGATTTCGTGAAAGTTTCCTCGTTAGCCCATTCAAAGGTATTGATATATTTATTGTCTTGGTACGTATAGTTACTGCACTTTCTTATTCGAAGTAGCAAATCTTTGGACAAGTTGATCTTTATACTGAAGATAGCAGTTTCATGTTTAAGCTGCAGCCTAAATTCACATCCAAGTTCGCAGCAAGTTTATCAACGTGTCTACATGCTCAAAGATCCACCGCGGCTGACTGGTTCTTGGAGATCAATCTAGGAGAAGTATTAAGTTCATTTTAGGGACTTGAGTTCGCGAAACTTTGATCATGTATGTAGTTTCTTTGCTATTTAATTAATGATGGAACCCATTCCGTGCTGGGATCTTGTAATTTTTGCATTTCCTTTGGTACTGTTTTC
Source organism: Punica granatum (assembly GCF_007655135.1). NCBI lineage: Eukaryota > Viridiplantae > Streptophyta > Magnoliopsida > Myrtales > Lythraceae > Punica > Punica granatum. The sequence continues at coordinate 15,382,135 of NC_045131.1, read as the reverse complement.
TCCTTGCTTCCTCCCGGTCGGATGGTTATGCTGGTGATCATAATGTATTGATAGGCATATACAATATTGGTATACATATCTTCTATTGCATTTCATATATTTCAGTAATAGTAGAGGTTTTGCCTGCAACCCGATATTTTGAGAAGCAGAGTTGGTAAATCCTCTGCCTTCCGGAATTTCTACGCTTGAATGGTAACGAGTGCGATCTAAGTGATCTCATCTATGTTTCTCCCCACTGGATTTACTTCATGAGGGTTAAAGGAGCGTTTATTCATGAATTCTCCAACAGCTCGATAACAAGTTTACTCAATGCACAATAGGAAGAACTTTAATAGCTACCTTGCCCTTCTCCTTCATCTCCTTCACCTTCTTCCTCAATTCCTCCCTAGTCTCAGTCTCCATCAGAACTTTAATAGCTTTCTTTATCTTCTCCAATGAGACCACAATCACATCCTGCTCACCTGCAACATCTCTTATGTAATCCTTCTTCACCTCAACTCCAAGTCCGAGCTCTCTGAGCGCATTTCGAACACATTGAACTGCTGCTCTAAGTACATTGGCCGCGCGGCAATTGGAACCTCAAACCAGAGCTTCTCCAGTATGGAGTTCTAGCCTTAGTGAGACACAAACCTTCGACTACTGGGTGGGCCAATGCTGCCACCTGTGAGCCCCCTATCACCTTCCTAATCGGAGCTGTCTGATCCAGGAATCCTTCTAGCGGGGTGTGCTCGAGGTTCGCATAGGCACTAGGGTACTCCATCTTTCCCTTGGACGGTGGCTGGCATAAGGACCATAGAAACCGATGCTGGCCTTGTTCCAAAGCCCGGGCTATCTCTCTAGTCCTCCCCGAAGCTGTCCATGGGGGAACATGACTGATGATATGGGTTGGTTATCAAGCCACACTATCAGGTCCTCATGAAGCTGAGCACCGCATGATCCGATGCGAGCATCTCCTTTCAAGTCCAATATTGGTCCCACGTGTCAGCACCCCGTTTTGATTCACCGGCTCCATGGGGGGCATCAATGGCACTTCTAACAATAACCCTTAAACCGCAAGGGAAAATCGCCAGGCAATCATTATGTTACTATTCACAGTCGGGTTAACCATGTCAACCTAACAGCCTCGGGAGCGATAGGGAAGATCACAGCGCGATAAGAATTCAAAACCGATGACTTAGCATGATCACGTGGAGGAGGGGCAAAATCATCATTTTGCCACCCATCGGAGGGGACTATTTTTTATTTATTGCCCAAGTATTCACGGCTTTAAAACTAGAGGCATTTCTTTTTGTTATTTATTATTATTATTTAACTTTAATTTGACAATTTTTAGAAAAAAATACTTTACGGGACATTTTCAGGCCTTACGCATGTAAAATTCGAATTTCAAAATATGGAACAAAATTCGAAGCTAAAAATTATTTTTCTGCATAATATCGATCCGTAAATTTTTCTGAACATAACAGTATTTTTAGATTATTTTTTGGACGTCCGATCGAAAAGACGAGAAATTCGAAATTAATCGAGCAATTACAATCGACGTGTGTCAAAGGTTCAATATCGATTTAATCGAGATTCAATCCTCATTGATACAAATTGAAATTCTCATAGAGTCGACTATTTTTCGAATTTCACTATTTCGAAATTCTCACTCTGAAAATATTGACGGATTTTGAGAAATTGAATTTCTCCCGAGGACGTGCCTACGAGCATATATATATATATATATATATATGTATGAGAAAAAAAGGAAGAAAAAAGAAAAAAAGAGAACAGATGTCAGGGGGGCCCCGTTGACCGACTTTCTTCTTCTTCATTTTTCGTTCTTTCTTTCCGGTTCTTTTATGTTCCTTATCTGCTACACCCATTTTTTTTTTCTTTCGGCTTTCTTCTGCAACAACTGATGCCTGTAACCTGCCCGAGCCTGCAAAAGCTTCGGTCTCCTTCCTCCTGCAACCCGTGACTAGGGCTGGCAATATTTCACACGACACGATAACACGATACGGATACGACACGAAGTTAAACGAGTTTGGGTTGGACATTTTTGATAATCGGTCTAAACGGGTCCAACCCGTTTAAACACGGTTAATAAGCGTGTCTTATCAGGTTGAACCCATGTAACCCGATTATACACGATTAAATCTGTTTATTTAGACATGTTTAATCGCGTTACTATAATCATATAACCCGTTAATCCGTTTATGTATTTGGATTTACCAAAATATCCTTATGTAATCCTAATTTTCTAAGTCCCTAACCTAATTTACTTTCCTTTCTTTCACCCAATCCAACACATGTCGTGTTAACTTGTAAACATGTCGTGTTAACGTGTTTGGGTAAACGAGTTAATCGGATAAACATGTCGTGTTAATGTATCCGGGTAACTGAGTTGATCGGATCAACAAGTTGTGTTAACATGTTCGGATAACGTTTATACTCGTGTCGTGCATACGTGTACCTATTATGACACGTTTCGATAAACGGGTTTAAATGTGTCTAAACGGGTTGACACGGATATAAACGTGTCGTGTATGGGTTTCCAAAACCTGACCCGTTTAATAATCGTGTCGTATACGGGTTATGACTTCGATGACACGAATCCGTTTAGACACGACACGTATAAACACGACACGACACGAATTGCCACCTCTACCCGTGACCTCCATCCTCTGCTTCCTCTTGTTTTTTCACGTGACCATCTCCCTCTCTCACTCTCCCTCTCTTCTCGGCAGAACAGAACAGACCAGGCTGGACAGCCCTCAGCTCACTCTGGAGCTTTTCCCCTCAGCTCACTCTCGAGTTTTTCCCGGGAACTCACAGTCCGCACTCACCAACTCTCGCAGCTCATTGACCCGCCCCTCAGCTCGAGCCTCCCTCACTCTCCTGACTTCTCCCCTCATCCTTTCCCGTTCCTCTTAGCTCACAGACCAACCAGGATTCCACTTCCCGTGCACAAGAAACAGACTCTTTGTATCTTCCTTTCGATTATCTCTCAGTAACAACAGACCATAGCATTCATTCCATTCACTTCATTGACAACTCCTCCTCGCGCCACCTTCCCTCTCTCTCGACCGCTCTTCCATTCACTCTCTCTCGGTTCCTGCAAGCCAAAAAAAAAAAAACACAGAACACACAAGACAGCCCAGTGGCTCTCTTTTAATCTCTCGAGCAGCCTTCCCTGGAGCGGCAACCAGGAGTTCCTCTTCTTTCTCTACTTTTCCTTCATCTGCTACTGTGTCGTGATCCATCTCCTGCTATCCCTCACGCCACTATCACTTCATCATCACCATTCCCCTCTTTTTCTCCATTCCACCTCAGTCCTGTTCAGCCCGTGACCTCCTCTTTTCCTTTTTTTCCTTCTTCTTTTCTTCCTGTCATGGCTCACGCTCAGAGGCTTCAATGGCAGCAGCCCCTCTGGGGCTCTTCTCCTTTCTCTTGCAGGCTCTCCCCGAGCTCACTGCCGTTGCTATTGTTGCCCTCCCCTTAGCCGCCAAACACACCCGAGATGAGTCTCTCACGCCATTTCTCTCGTTTCCTTTTGCTATTTGTGTTTGTCCGCATGTCTTCATTTTTGCTGCTCTATCCCTCTGGTTTTTGCATGTCCAAGTTCTGGAGCTCGATGAGCTCAGACGCTGCTGTCCCTCCTCGTGGCCATGATGACCCGTTTGTCTAGCTTGAGGCTCGGTTTTTTTGTGGATTCTCGAAGCTACACGAGCTCCTCTCGACCCTAGCTTGAGAGAGGTATAAATCCCGAACTTAGTGGCATGTCTAGGACTCCTTTTTGTTGATTAATTCGATGATCGTGATGATATTATGAAATTGTTGTTTTGATTGAAAAAGCACGAATTGGTTTGTTAATCCAAGACGACTCTTCGAAACCGGGACGTGTGAAAGAAACCGATGAGCATAAATTTGAATATTTTAAATATCGACCTTAAAACCGGTTGTTTGAAGCGAGAATGAACTCATACGGATTAACTTCATGCTTACTTGGTTTTAAGGAATAAAATCGATTAAATACACCAAAACCGGCTTAATTGATCACTCGAGCATAAAGCTGACAAATTAGATTTTATCGCGATTGTGTATGCCATGTTCATGTGCTTGGTGATGTTTGATGCATTTTTTGATCGAAACCTCACATGTATCGGTTTAATCACGTAAAGTCGATTAAAAATTAAACTTAATTTCAAGACGGTCGGGAATTAGAGTTTTATCGGGCATTTTTTATCTGTCTTTATCTGTTTTTGTCTGTTTTCTTGCTGGTTGAGCCTGACCCTTTAGGATACGATTCACACGGGGCCCAACGCCCCCTAATATCGATCACGGGGTCCAACGCCCCCCACACACATCCGAGTGTGAGCGACTCGAGTGCGATATGGGGTTTTGCCTTGGGTCACCGTCTTGACTCGTTTAGTATCCATGTGGAGGATTCCTCAAGTCAAGGCTCGTGAAATGAGGTTAGACAATCACCAGGGAGCTCAACCGGTCCCACGGCTATCTCGGGGACCATTCTGTCCTCTTGAAAATCCGCCGATCCAGTTGGACCCGATCCCCAGCTCTCATGAGCCCGCGTCGCTTTAATTTCAGTTTCGGTTTTTCCTAAACACACTGTGAGTCTGAATGGAATAATAACCGAATGTGAACCGACCGGGTTCCAGTCGTTGTAATTTTTATTTTTATTTATTTATTTGAGAAAATGGAGTAAGGATTTATTTTATACATTTATTCATGAAAGAATCCCGGGTGGTGAGTGAACAGTCCGAGTTCTTAATTGGTCGAGTCGATCTACTTACCCAGAGACGAGTAAACCCAATGCTTCGCGGTTTTGGTTCGCGCGGGATGTCGACCATCACGGTCCGATAAACTGTTACGCGAGGATAGTGAATCGATTCCTCGATGTACGAACCTACTTTTCTCTCGGTCTCTTAGTTCGAATTAACTGTTTTCTTCGAGTTTACAGTATCAAAACGGGGCAAGATGAGCGCGACCTAATCATGCGGTAAATGAATAAAAATGGCAAGCCCTAGGCAAACAGAGTACTGATAGGGCGTGCGGGATATAGGCCTGCATATAACAGAATTCTCAAATCCGGAATTTCCAATTCTGCAAAGACCAATGCCTTAGCAAACTAGGTGTATCCCATACCCCTAGACCCGAGCAACTCACCGGCTCTCGACCTTCGGGTCGTAAATAGGTAGTGGTGACTCCTTCTCATGCGTGTCCATCACGCGTCCCCGCGAAAAGATGGATACTCCCAAACCTTGCAATCAGTAGCACGCATACGAGCCCCAACAAGATAAAGTTCGAGCCCACACACCATGGTGTACATTTTTGAGTTCTTGTCTCTCGCAATGGAGCTGACTACATGTTGACGCAGCGTATACACGAGCAATTGTCACAGATCCGTTGATTCCGTAAAATACCGAAATTACGACCTTCAATCTCCTATTGATTCTTCGAATTCTTAGGAAACCGACATCAAACTCGAATCGAATCCGAGAATGGCCAAAAGAGCACGGTAGCTCCAAAACTTTATTGATAATCCAAAAACTGTCTTAACCCTAGGGCTTACATCGTTTAAATAGAGAAAATGAAAATATAATGAAAAAAATAAATTATTCTTTAAAATAAATTATTTCCTAAATAGCAAAAACGCCATAAATAGCATAAAATTGCCTATTTGAGACCCTGAACGATAGAATTCGACCTAAATATCGTCTTTTCATCGCCAAAGGGGATGAGTTGTGCTCCGGATGTCGTTTCCCTTGAAACAGTGTTGTCAAAATCTGTTTTTTTCAAGGTACTGATTTGCCGCTTCTTCTGCTACATCACATGTGCTTCCAATTCCAAGAATGTATTCATGACAATACATTTTGTTTCGCTGAACCGTTTGAATGATCAACTAGGATGTTGGACCAGTCTCGCTTAAGCACAATAGAGGGAAGGACCTTTGCCGGAACAGGGTTGACATAGCTGGGGGCAGCTAATTCGACTACTGAGTCCTTTTAACTCAGTGACGTCTCGGCCTTGCTCATCACGGAGGGTCTGGCGGTGAAGCAGCAGACCCAATGCAGCAACACTCGATCCTTCATCATTTCCAGTGATGAGTTTAGCAAGCTGCACACCAGGGACGAGTTGGGTTATATCTAGGGAAGGGATGAAAATGATCTCTTTCCTCTCCATCCTTCACAAGCTGCAGTGAAGATTGTCTTTCTAAAAAATGAAAAATGGAGAAGATTAGTCGAAACACGTTCGAAGATCAAGTTTACATCTCTAGAGAAGGGAACGACAATGAGAAGAAGAAGATGATGAAGACAAACCTTCATGAAAAAGATAGAGATCACTGCATGAAATTCTTAGACCTTTCCATTCATCCAAAAGTAAAGTTGGAAGAATCATGAGAAATGACCATAAAAGCTTCCTCGAAGCAGTTAAATATGTCAAAGTTATTGCAAATAAACACAAATCGCCACCAAACACAACTTTAGAAAATTTACCATAATAGTCAAATTTTGCGATTTCAGGACAATCATATCATAAGTCCCCATAATCCAAAATTTTCATTTCTACTGCTAATGGACACCAGGCCATGTTGAACAATCAACGCCATTAGATATGTGCAATTACAAAATAAGGAATCTACAAGAAAAGGCCATCAGCACAATGACAAAATGAGGAATCTACAAGAAAACGCCATCAGCAATGTAAAAGAACAAGTCTCTATACATATAAGGCAATGGAAGCTTGTTCCGCCTAAGCAAAAGCAGTCTTGGTCTATAGAACTATTCATTTCAATGCAATCCTCTTCCGACCACGAGATTTACCCTTCTGGACATCTTCTGATGTCCCAGTGCCGCTCTTTACGTTCTCTACCTCACTGTCACTTCCCTCATCAAAAGGGTCTGTCTTTTCCGTGGATTCCTCTTCTTCTGGTGATTTCCCACCATTACCACCTGCCTTGACAAGTTGCTCCCGGAGCTCCCTTAGTTCCCCTTTCTTCGAATTTAAGACAATAAGGAACTACATCCAAGAACAAGCCCCAAGTCAATTTCGTGACTTCTAAAGGTTGTTCATTATATTCACGTGCAATTCATCAAGTGCTCCAATCATATGCCAGCAAAAAGTTAGATGGTCTTCGTCATGTACCATAAGTTCAGTCGTGGATTATCAGTGAATTATATAACATAACCAGAACCAGATTGGACAAGAAAAACCCAACATTATCAATTTGATTTGGCTTGGTTAACCCAACAAACAGAATTTTCAAGCCCTTCTTCTCATCTTAGTTTGTTTTTCTTTCGTCCTGTTTCCATTTCTCCTCAACACAGAGAAGATATAATCAATGCATCATGTAGAAAACATTAGTTATAGCTATAAGCAAGGTTTTCAAAATCGCGATTCTAGGTAGAATTGATCGAGGGTTGTAGAATCGTGAATCGTAAGATTCTACCTGTAATTAAAAAAAATTAAAAAAATAGCATATATATATATATGTAGCATACTTTCTGAGTAAAAAAAATCAATCCTTGTTCATTCAAATAAAAACCACAAACCAATAAATCAACAATAAGTCATAAAATGATAAAAACACAAAATATCGTTACAAATTATCGAAATTCAAAGTCCAAAATTCCAAATCAAACTCCCGAAATAAAAAGTTAACAACATAAGTGATAACTGATAACATAAAATGAACAGACAGATCAAATCTCATTCAAATCTTCATCATCACCAACATCATCATCATACAAAATATCAAACTCATCTTCTTCAAGAAGTTCCAAGTCATCAACCGTGCCATGCTCTTGTGTGCGCATATTCTCTACATGTTCATCGCCAATTTGAATACCTCCACTTTCTTCATCACCATCATCCCCACGACCAATAGAACGCAAGTTAAAATTATGGCTTAAAGTTACGGTATTTTCTGTCTCTTCTTCGACAATCCATTCATCATCGGAAGAAATGTCGTCCACTTGAAGATCAACTTGCTTCCTGATCTTCTTATCTTTCAACTTCAAATTGTACATCACAAATACTAAATCATTCATCTTCTTTTGATGCAACCGATTTCTTCTCTTTGTGTGTACCTAAGCAAAACAAAACAGTTAGTAGATATATTAAAATGAATTATGATAAGATAATGGAATCCATATTCATAAAATACCATTTCGAAAGCACTCCAATTACGCTCACATCCCGAAGAGCTACAAGTCAAACTCAATATCCTTATACTAAATCTTTGCAACTCTGGGGTATCGACACCATATGATTCCCACCAATCTGCCGGTGTTTTCTTGAATCTCATAGACTTTGCAGATGAGAATCCAAAGAGCCCTCTTTCATGTTTGAATTTCTCTAGCTGCAAATCAACTTTATCCCTCTCTTCATCATCTAGCATCCGATCCATAACCTTATATAATCCACGCATAACTTCTCTATCAGCTCTAAATTCAGAAGAGAAATGCAACTGGGGATTCAGGTAATAAACAGCAGCATGTAGAGGCCTATGAAGTTGAACCTCTCAGCTCTCATTAATAACCTTCCAAATAGGATCATAGCTAAAAGCATGAAACAAGTCATTATTAGATACTTACAAATTTCAAATATAATGATGAATAAATAAGTAAAAACTAAGCATATAGCAACTTATAAATAATTTTACCTCTTCCGATAATCCTTGAAGTTTGTTTTGATCTTTTGTTTAGCTTTCTCCATCTCACTATAAATAAAGCCCATAGCGGGCTTTTCATCGGAATCCACCATGCAGAGGACCTTTAATGAGAGGATATGCAGCCTTCAAACATGTATTAACATTACTCCAGAATCTGTTATCCATAATAACACATTCCGCATACTTTCCACTTCTAACTTTGCAAATCGACTCCCTTTTCATTGCTTGGATGCAAACATAGTCCTTAGAGCATTTCTATTGTTGAAGAGGCATCCCAAAGTCAGATAAGCAGTGACAAAACGAGTCACAGCCGGTCTAATCAAATCTTTGCCCGTCGTGAAATGCTTCGGCATCATGATGAGGAGTGTTCTCGAGTAAATGAAGGTCGTAATCTTCCTATCCTTCATTATTGTCAGCTCATGTACCTTAATCTTCTTCTCCAAATCCTCTAACATAAGATCTATGCAATGAGCTGCACAAGGAGTCCAAAATAACTTCTTCCGTTTCTCCATTAACATATCACCTGCCGCCTTGTAATTGGCAGCATTATCCGTGACAATTTAACTAACTTTCAGGCTGAATAAGTACATAGTTATTATAGTGAAAAACTGCAACAAGCACATAGTTTGAATAGTAAAAGATAAACATTTCGCATGAGGCTCTAATTTATCTTTAAGAGTGCATAATTATCATAAGCTATATCCATCAGAAGAACAAAAAGCACCTTTGCTTGGATATATTGCTTATTCCCACGATAAAAGAGGAAAGCAGAAAACACCTTTGCATAGATTGCAAACTAAAACTCTGTCTTCTCATTGATGAAACTTTCACTCTGTGCCAGGCATTTCTCAATTTCCACTTTTAACCTCTCAAATGATTTAGTTTTTCTGACAACTTCTTCCTGTTAATAGATAACAATTAAATAAGAACTCAAAAGTTTCATTGTAGTGTGAACCGGTTAAGGTAATCAATAGTTTTACTTTTTAGTCACTTTATCTTTGATCCCAGTGAGTCAAATGATACTTCAAACCAGAGGAAATAGTTTAGGTGAAACTAACGACTTATTCCTTCTCCAAGCAGCCATATAAGAGATTATACTAATAATGTTTAACCAATTATAATCATAGGAGGCTTACACTGAGCCTTATGTTTGCATCCATACGACAGTTCAAGATTCTTGAATTGGTCTGTTTAGGATTGGGTGAAGGTGGGCATTTCCTTCACTATTCCAGCTTTGTCCCTTCCTTCTCGAAGGTCCATGACAATTGCAAAACTCGATAGATTAGGCAGATAAAGGGCAAGGTCATCCAATAAAAAAGAGTCCACTAACACTTTGGTCCTCCAATTTTTCAATTGCCAACACTTGACCACATGAATTTTCAAAATCAAAAATTTGGTCCCTGAATTTTCAAAAACCATAACAAAATGGTCATTTTAGGGACCAAACTGTTGGCCAAAAAAGGGTTAAAAGGACCATTTTATTATGGTTTTTGAAAATTCAGGGATCAAATTCTCGATTTTAAAAATTTATGTAGTCAAGTGCTGGCAATTGAAAAATTGGAAGACCAAAGTGTTAGTGAACTTAATAAAAAAAGACCAAAGGTAAAATCTGAGTGTATCAAAACATCAATCTTAAAATACAGCATATTTCTTTCATCTAGTACAGATACAAAGATAGGAAAAAAAAAAGTATTCCATCAAGTTCTACGATCACACAACAAACTAGAATAAAAATGAATTAGCAAACAAGAGTATAAGCTCAGCTCTATGATTTACATCTTCCTTTTGTGTGATTTCTCTGTTTCTTTCTTTCTTTTTTTCTTTTTTTTTCTTTTATGGTTTCAAAGATATCATCGGCAGGGAATCATCCGTATGAAGATAGTATCAATTTGGGTCGTACACCCAATTTCCTGCCCATCTTGACTAAATCAATTAAAACCTGTAAAATATGCAACCTGAAGCTTGGCCCTATTTGCGCCCTTCAACTCCCTCCATCCCCCTTCCTTCCCATTGCACGTTAATGTCCGAGAAAATTTACCCCAACTACGAAACGAGTTGAAGTCACTAGTGGATGCAATCAGCTAAGAAATTTCACAAACTCTGGGCCTCTTTCCCAAATTTATCCCAATTCTAAGTCAACTTTTCGACCCAAAATCATCTCACCAAAGGATCCATACAACCCAACATTTGATTAATCTCTATAAGAAACATTCAACTATCCCAGGAAAATTAAATAGAATTTTTAGGGGGATGATGCCGGAGGAAAGCACATACTCTTCTCTGCCCGTTTCCGACGTCGGTGAACTTGTAAACAGAACCGGGCTGCTGAAACCCTAAGTACCGCTAAGCCAATTCAATGTAATCTGCCACTGGCTAGTCCAACTGAGTCGCTCGTTCCCTCACTTGTTCCTCCGATGATGTAAAACCCAGAATGCGAAACCGCGAAGGGTTGAAACTTAGAGATGAAATATTTTAGGATTCATGAGGAGAGTCAATCGAACAAGCGAGTAGGATGAAATTTGACCTTTGCAGACCCATAAGTCGATGCCGTTCGTGATGGAGAAGTCGAAGTGGATGTCGTACCATGTGGCCTTAATGAAAATCGGCTCAATCTTGTCGGGCTCAGTAGGATTTGGGAGCTCAAGCTTCAAGCACGAATGCCTCGGCGACTCCATTACTTTGCTATTGACTTACTTCAGAGAGAGTGTGCTCTGAAAGAGAAACAAGGATTCCCGCCTCGCTTTTTGTCCGATTTCCATTTCAATCAGAA